>NC_064618.1:858817011-859442011 GCF_023898315.1 Schistocerca nitens
TGGGCTACGGTCCCGCACACCGTTAGGCCGTCTTCCGCTCACGCCCCAACATCGTGCAGCCCGCCTCCAGTGGTGTCGCGACAGGCGTGAATGAAGGGACGAATGGAGACGTGTCGTCTTCAGCGATGAGAGTCGCTTCTGCCTTGGTGCCAATGATGGTCGTATGCGTGTTTGGCGCCGTGCAGGTGAGCGCCACAATCAGGACTGCATACGACCGAGGCACACAGGGCCAACACCCGGCATCATGGTGTGGGGAGCGATCTCCTACACTGGCCGTACACCACTGGTGATCGTCGAGGGGACACTGAATAGTGCACGGTACATCCAAACCGTCATCGAACCCATCGTTGTACCATTCCTAGACCGGCAAGGGAACTTGCTGTTCCAACAGGACAATGCATGTCCGCATGTATCCCGTGCCACCCAACGTGCTCTAGAAGGTGTAAGTCAACTACCCTGGCCAGCAAGATCTCCGGATCTGTCCCCCATTGAGCATGTTTGGGACTGGATGAAGCGTCGTCTCACGCGGTCTGCACGTCCAGCACGAACGCTGGTCCAACTGAGGCGCCAGGTGGAAATGGCATGGCAAGCTGTTCCACAGGACTACATCCAGCATCTCTACGATCGTCTCCATGGGAGAATAGCAGCCTGCATTGCTGCGAAAGGTGGATATACACTGTACTAGTGCCGACATTGTGCATGCTCTGTTGCCTGTGTCTATGTGCCTGTGGTTCTGTCAGTGTGATCATGTGCTGTATCTGACCCCAGGAATGTGTCAATAAAGATTCCCCTTCCTGGGACAATGAATTCACGGTGTTCTTATTTCAATTTCCAGGAGTGTATATTGAAGAGCGTTGGAGAAATACGGCATCCTTGTAGTATTCTTTTGTTTGTGTTTATTGGTTTTGCAGTTTTATATTTCCTGTATCCAACAATTTCAGTGTTTGTGTATATACTCGTAATAGCATTTACGACGTCAGATGGGTAACCTCGTTCAGCTATGATAATCCACAGCATTTCTCTATTCACTTTATCGAAAGCTTTCTCAAAATCCATAAAAGCAAGAGAAGTTTCCCTATTAAACTCTAGTCACTTCTCTGTAACTTGTTGCATTGTAAAAACATTGTGAATAGTTGATCGTCCTTTCCTAAAGCCTGATTGTTCTTTAGATATTAAATTTTCCATGATAAAAATATCGTACATACTTGGTGCAGAAAAGAATCCGAGAAAAGGAAGGTACAGTAAAATATACTGTAACACCAAAAATGTTTCGTCTGAATCAGCAATTCAAGTATGTTAAAGACAACTGTATTTCTCATTTTCATATGAACTTTCGTTTTGCACATAACAAATTTGTAACTTTCCTAATTTACATTCACTCAGGTTAATACATTATTACAGCCAAAAGAGAAGCGAGAACTTATAAATTGGCAAAATACAGTGACGTAGTAATTATTCCTAATTTACAGGACACACACATATTGCCACACTAATTTTTTATACTGAGGACTCCAACACACATCTTTCTGCGGCTGCTACATCATTTGTATCTTTTTAAGTCCTGCATTCAGGATTTTGGCATATAATTTACAGGCTGAATCCAGGAGGCATATACCTCGATAGTATACTACATTTATTTTTATCCACCTATTTAAAGATAGATGTTATTTTGGATTTCGTTCTTATTTCTCCAACATTGATTAAATATGTGAAGAAGACTTAGATGCAGGAAAATAACCGCCAGTATTTTCCATATTAATACCATCTCAATCAAATTCAAGTGGTTCAAATGGCTCTAAGCACTACGGGACTTAACATCTGAGGTCATCAATCTCCTAGACTTAGAACTGTTTGAACCTAGGGACATCACACACATCTATGCCCGAGGCAGGATTCGAACCTGCGACCGCAGCAGTAGCGCGGTTCCGGCCTACAACCGCTCGGTCACTGCGGCCGCCCATCTAAATCAATTGCTTTACTATTTTTTTTGTGTAGGTTTTTAAGGCTTCCGTCAGTTCTCTCATCACTATAGTCCAGATCTTTTGCGTTATTTGGTTCAGATAATGTCTCAATTAAAGTGTGTTCGTATCTTTTTTTTTTATAATGAGCTCTCCATTCATTCTCTACTGTATTACTAACACGTTTCCTATCATTTTCTTGTCTGTTGAAAGGTTTCATCACTTTATAAGCGGTAGTTTGTCTGCCATGTAAATCATACTCTATATTGCTAGTAAAAAGTTCCCGTGATTCTGCGTGCGGCTTGTGAGTTTTGTATTTTGCATTGTTTCTCTTCTCGGTATATTTATTGTACTTTTCGTTAATGGTGTGATTTATGCAGATCTTGAAAGCTTCTGTTTTTCATTTCATCCTTACGCAAGGTTATTTTCGAAATAGAAAAAGGAGTTTCTACAGGTGAAGATTGGCGTTGGTGATAGCTTTTTGGCATGTCTGACGTTACAGAAGTGTTTCCTGTGGACATCACAACAGCCCAGAGGAAGAACACGTCTAGCTTACCGCCACCTTCCGGAATCTATGAAAGTTGGAACTACGGAGGTAAGAGACGTAGGAGTGTCACACCGACAGGTCGCACAGCCGACTGGCTGTAGTTGAGGGACTGTAGAATCAGTGGCGAGGAGATCAATTCTGGAAAACACTGTAGCAAGAAGGGTAGGCACGAGTCCTTCCAGAAGGAATCTACCACGAAGAGACTGCAGAATTGTGCGATTTAGTTTGAGAAACAGACAGAGTATAACAGCTGACACGCGACAGAGCTTACAAGTAGAGTGTTAACACCAAACGTCGGGAAGATAATACGTGGAAGCTGGCTGGAGAGGTCGAGTTACCACGTACCGTTCACCGCTGACACGACACCACAAACAGCACAGTTCATCATGGTGGTGAAACAGTGTCACTTGGGACACTGCGTGGGATTCTGAGGAATAAGAGATAAATTTAGGTTATGTTTCTTGACGGTCAGACGCCAAATCCTGGACTCTAAGGTGTGTGGAGCTATTGAACACGAGAAAAGAACTCACTAGGGAATTATGTGATGTCAGTTCTTTTAGACACCACACGCTCATATAACTGATTCGCCTCGGCGGGCAGTGAATGCAAACCTTCATTGCGGACGCACATTTACGTTCGACTCCAGCGGGAATCTAAAATTAGCGAGCGTAGAGGACACGAACGGGGCTGCAGATAGGTGGCGCTAGGTAGGAATGTGAGTCGGCAGGGGAGCGTGCTGAGATAGTCCGCCCATTTGCGACAAACACTGTGTCCGGTAGAGCGGCCTGGTAAACAGGAGATCCCGGGTTCGAGTCCCGGTCCTGCGCACATTTTCACTGGTCGCCACTGATTCCGCACAAAGTCCCAATGCTGTTAATGTCGTTAGTTCCTTCCCTTTCCTTTCCTTTCTCCTCCATCCGCCTTCGATGTACGTAATCTGCAGGTGATTATTGAAGGGAAGCGTGAAACGCGAACCTGCTGTCATGCTGCCATGAACAGCTTACAAATTGCCATATTCCAGCAGGGTAATACAACAACCCATGCTGCAGTTCACACCACAAACGTCTAGAGTAATTTACCGATAATTGAGTGGCTGGCGAGGTTGCCAGATTTGTTACCTGTGGAGCATGTTTGGGATTCGATTTGATGACGTATACTTCGACGGTAGCCAGCAGCCAGTAATCGTAATGATCGTACGCAGCTAGTTTTGCAGTCACGGTAAAAAGTTCCTGAAGATGACGATCAGAGGTTACTTGCTTGTACGTCACAGCGAATACCCTTCATACTGATGCTGACAGTGACCATTAGTTCGTAATAGAATGTAAGTTTAATACCTGTAATTTCATGAACATCTACACAAAGTCTGATAAATTTCGGTCTGGTTCTTCATGGCGTCACATTCTCCATTTCCCTTATTTTGTGTTGGTGAAGGTGACGGTTTTCCTTCACTAAATGTGGTTTTACTGAAATGAAAATCATGAATATACATGACTGCATTTATTTATTTATTTATTTATTTATGCATTTATTTTACCTGGCAAGATTAGGGCCTTCAGGCCCTCTCTTACACCTAACCAGGCATACTCAGATTCAACAAATTTCAGTTTCTACAGAACATTAAGGACATATTACATGTTGTTGTTGTGGTCTTCAGTCCTGAGACTGGTTTGATGCAGCTCTCCATGCTACTCTATCCTGTGCAAACTTCTTCATCTCCCAGTACCTACTGCAACCTACATCCTTCTGAATCTGCTTAGTGTATGCATCTCTTGGTCTCCCCCTACGATTTTTACCCTCCACGCTGCCCTCCAATACTAAATTGGTGATCCCTTGATGCCTCAGAACATGTCCTACCAACCGATCCCTTCTTCTGGTCAAGTTGTGCCACAAACTCCTCTTCTCCCCAATCCTATTCAGTACCTCCTCATTAGTTATGTGATCTACCCATCTAATCTTCAGCATTCTTCTGTAGCACCACATTTCGAAAGCTTCTATTCTCTTCTTGTCCAAACTATTTATCGTCCATGTTTCACTTCCATACATGGCTACACTCCATACAAATACTTTCAGAAAAGACTTCCTGACACTTAAATCTATACTCGATGTTAACAAATTTCTCTTCTTCAGAAACGCTTTCCTTGCCATTGCCAGTCTACATTTTATATCCTCTCTACTTCGACCATCATCAGTTATTTTGCTCCCCAAATAGCAAAACTCCTTTACTACTTTAAGTGTCTCATTTCCTAATCTAATGCCTTCAACATCACCCGACTTAATTCGACTACATTCCATTATCCTCGTTTTGCTTTTGTTGATGTTCATCTTATACCCTCCTTTCAAGACACTGTCCATTCCGTTCAACTGCTCTTCCAAGTCCTTTGCTGTCTCTGACAGAATTACAATGTCATCGACGAACCTCAAAGTTTTTATTTCTTCTCCATGGATTTTAATACCTACTCCGAATTTTTCTTTTGTTTCCTTTACTGCTTGCTCAATATACAGATTGAATAACATCGGGGAGAGGCTACAACCCTGTCTTACTCCCTTCCCAACCACTGCTTCCCTTTCATGCCCCTCGACTCTTATAACTGCCATCTGGTTTCTGTACAAATTGTAAATAGCCTTTCGCTCCCTGTATTTTACCCCTGCCACCTTTAGAATTTGAAAGAGAGTATTCCAGTCAACATTGTCAAAAGCTTTCTCTAAGTCTACAAATGCTAGAAACGTAGGTTTGCCTTTCCTTAATCTTTCTTCTAAGATAAGTCGTAAGGTCAGTATTGCCTCACGTGTTCCAGTATTTCTACGGAATCCAAACTGATCTTCCCCGAGGTCGGCTTCTACTAGTTTTTCCATTCGTCTGTAAAGAATTCGTGTTAGTATTTTGCAGCTGTGGCTTATTAAACTGATTGTCCGGTAATTCTCACATCTGTCAACACCTGCTTTCTTTGGAATTGGAATTATTATATTCTTCTTGAAGTCTGTGGGTATTTCGCCTGTTTCATACATCTTGCTTACCAGATGGTAGAGTTTCGTCAGGGCTGGCTCTCCCAAAGCCGTCAGTAGTTCCAATGGAATGTTGTCTACTCCGGGGGCCTTGTTTCGACTCAGGTCTTTCAGTGCTCTGTCAAATTCTTCACGCAGTATCGTATCTCCCATTTCATCTTCATCTACATCCTCTTCCATTTCCATAATATTGTCCTCAAGTACATCGCCCTTGTATAGACCCTCTATATACTCCTTCCACCTTTCTGCTTTCCCTTCTTTGCTTAGAACTGGGTTTCCATCTGAGCTCTTGATGTTCATACAAGTGGTTCTCTTATCTCCAAAGGTCTCTTTAATTTTCCTGTAGGCAGTATCTATCTTACCCCTAGTGAGATAAGCCTCTACATCCTTACATTTGTCCTCTAGCCATCCCTGCTTAGCCATTTTGCACTTCCTGTCGATCTCATTTTTGAGACGTTTGTATTCCTTTTTGCCTGCTTCATTTACTGCATTTTTATATTTTCTCCTTTCATCAATTAAATTCAATATTTCTTCTGTTACCCAAGGATTTCTACTAGCCATCGTCTTTTTACCTACTTGATCCTCTGCTGCCTTCACTACTTCATCCCTCAAAGCTACCCATTCTTCTTCTACTGTATTTCTTTCCCCCATTCCCGTCAATTGTTCCCTTATGCTCTCCCTGAAACTCTGTACAACCTCTGGTTCTTTCAGTTTATCCAGGTCCCATCTCCTTAAATTCCCACCTTTTTGCAGTTTCTTCAGTTTTAATCTACAGGTCATAACCAATAGATTGTGGTCAGAGTCCACATCTGCCCCTGGAAATGTCTTACAATTTAAAACCTGGTTCCTAAATCTCTGTCTTACCATTATATAATCTATCTGATACCTTTTAGTATCTCCAGGGTTCTTCCATGTATACAACCTTCTATCATGATTCTTAAACCAAGTATTAGCTATGATTAAGTTGTGCTCTGTGCAAAATTCTACCAGGCGGCTTCCTCTTTCATTTCTTAGCCCCAATCCATGTTCACCTACTACGTTTCCTTCTCTCCCTTTCCCTACACTCGAATTCCAGTCACCCATCACTATTAAATTTTCGTCTCCCTTCACTATCTGAATAATTTCTTTTATTTCATGATACATTTCTTCAATTTCTTCGTCATCTGCAGAGCTAGTTGGCATATAAACTTGTACTACTGTAGTAGGTGTGGGCTTCGTATCTATCTTGGCCACAATAATGCGTTCACTAAGCTGTTTGTAGTAGCTTACCCGCGTTCCTATTTTCCTATTCATTATTAAACCTACTCCTGCATTACCCCTATTTGACTTTGTGTTTATAACCCTGTAGTCACCTGACCAGAAGTCTTGTTCCTCCTTCCACCGAACTTCACTAATTCCCACTATATCTAACTTTAACCTATCCATTTCCCTTTTCAAATTTTCTAACCTACCTGCCCGATTAAGGGACCTGACATTCCACGCTCCGATCCGTAGAACGCCAGTTTTCTTTCTCCTGATAACGACATCCTCTTGAGTAGTCCCCGCCCGGAGATCCGAATGGGGGACTATTTTACCTCCGGAATATTTTACCCAAGAGGACGCCATCATCATTTAATCATACAGTAAAGCTGCATGCCCTCGGGAAAAATTACGGCCGTAGTTTCCCCTTGCTTTCAGCCGTTCGCAGTACCAGCACAGCAAGGCCGTTTTGGTTATTTACATGTTATACAGTATTAATGTTAAGAAAAAAAATAGAGATTATAAACGTAGTACAATGATAATTATAACAATCAAAAATTAATTATAACAATCAAGAATAATAATAATAGTAATACTAATAATAATAATGACTATGTATATGAAAGTAAACATATTTTTCTTTTATGAATGTCAGTCCTATTGCTAGTTGGGAATTTTCTCGTTATATTCTTGCAGCTTGTGAGTTATTCTCATCAAGCAGAGACATAAGACGATAGAATGGGGTGAAAGAGATATAGAAGAGGTAGATAGGTTAGAGGAAGAGAAATAGAATGGTAAAATTCGAAGCTATGATGGAGAGGAGAAAGAAAGAGATGAGAGGGGCCCAACAATGGTGGCTATACCGTCCCTAATATGTAAGTCTTGAGTTCACTCTTGAATGTTGAGTGGTTCCGGATAAGGCGCAGATCACAGGGGAGCGCGTTCCATAGTCGTATGGCTGAGATGGAGAATGACATGGAGAAAGATTTTGTGTTATGTAAAGGTACAGCCAAGATGCTAGACGTATCCGATCTGGTATTGCGGTTGTGGAATGATGATAGGTGTTTAATGTGAGAAGATAAGTATTGGGGGCACCAGTGGCTAAGAAATCGATGAAGTAAGCACATCGTGTGGAGATCGCGTGCCTTATGTGGGCGTATCCAACCTAGCTGGGAGTATGAAGGACTGATATGATCATACAACCGTATATTGCATACGTATCTAACGCAAGCGTTCATCACTAGCTCGAGGCGTCTCGAATTTTCACTATTTGTGCCGTGTTGAACTACATCACAGTAGTAAAGATTAGGCAAGACTAGTGTTTGGACTAATTTTTGTTTAACATGGGTTGGAAATATTTTTCTAAATTTCTGAATTGCATGTAGGGAGGAGAGCGATTTCCGGCAAGCTGTAACTGTTTGTTCTTCCCAGTTTAGGTGTTCATCCAAGATTATTCCAAGGTCTTTTACTGTTTTTTGGTATGGTAGTTGGGTACCATTGAGGTGTATTTGAGGGACTGTTTCGTGAAAGTACCGACTGATTAACTTTGGATGAGATATAAGTATGACCTGGGATTTCTTGGGGTTTAGTTTCAGACCTAGGTTCTGTGCCCATCGAGAAACAGAGTAAAGATCTGCGTTCATACTCGCTACTGCGTCAGCAATGTTCTTGGGGCTTGCACTTATGTACAGTTGGATGTCGTCGGCATATAGATGGTAGTTGCAGGAGTGAATCACGGAAGAAATATCATTAATGTACAGTGAGAAGAGTAATGGACCAAGGACGGAGCCTTGGGGAACTCCAGAGCGCACGTTTTTCCATGATGACTTTTCCGACCCACAAATGACTTGTTGACTTCTGTTTTTGAGGTAGCTGTCGAACCAGTGTATTGCGCTGTTTGAGAAATTCAGCTGCTTCATTTTAATTAGTAATATATCAAAGTCAACTGTATCAAAAGCCTTGCTAAAGTCAAGCAGTGTTAGGATGGTAGCTTCACGTCTGTCCATAGCATGTTTAATGTCATCAGTTACTTTGATTAATGCAGTTGCTGTACTATGGTGCTTTCGAAAGCCTGACTGATATTTGTCATGGATGTTATGAGTTTTGAGGTAATCCGTCAGCTGTTCATGGACGATGTATTCTAGGGCTTTAGATATTGCAGGTAGTATGCTGATTGGCCTGTAGTCACCTGGCGACTTAGGGTTGTCAGTCTTGGGTTTAGGTTGAATTAAACTTTGCTTCCACTCAGTAGGATATGTACTACTGACAAGAGACAGGTTGAAGATGTCTGTGATAACTGGAGTAATAGTGTCTACGACGTTCTTGATCATGCCAATGCTCACTCCATCATTTCCTACTGCCTCGGAAGAGATTCTCGTAATTGCCTTGTGTACTGTGCCGGTAGTGACATGTTTTAGGAAAAACTTGTCTCTCGAGAGATTGATATCTTGGGGCTGGTAATTTGTCGCTGTGTGGCAGTTTACAGCTGTTGAGAAGAAATCGTTTAATTCTTCTGCAGACGCTTGATAAACAGCGTCAGATCTTCGCTTCCCTATACCGAAACTGCGCAGCTTTTTCCACAGTGCAGCAGGTTTTGATATGCCGCATACGACAGAGCGGGCATGTCTGATTTTGGCATTCCTCACGCTCTGCTTGGTTCTATTTCGGAGTTTCCTATAAGCTTCGTACGCCTCGGGAGTTGGGTTACGCTTGAAGGCCCTATGTGCAGCATCACGTTTATTCATTAACTGGCGTAATGCAGTGGTGAGCCACGGAGCGGGAGCTCTCTTTACCTTGACAGTGCGTTGAGGAGCATGTTTATCATACAGTGCAATGATTTTGCGACATAATTCCCGAATTTTTCCGTCTAAAGTCGGTTCATTGCTTATATCATACCAAGGGATGTCTGAGCAATCCTTTTGAAGAGCGTCATGGTTAACATTTTTTAGGTTTCTGTAGGTTACCAGGTGAGATTTTTCTTTGGTAGTATGCACTGAGTAATTTAAGAATATCACGTCATGAGCAGAGAGTCCTGGAGCGGATGTCTGATTGGCGCGAATTATTTTATCTGGTCGCTTTGTTGCCATTATATCTATGAGTGTATGGCTGTGTGGCGTGTGATGAGTTGGGTCCAGCGGTGTTAAACTCATATCATTGGAGTGGAACAGTCTCCTTAGTTTTTCTGCAGAGGGAGATTTTAACTGTAAGTCGATGTTTGTGTCGCCCATAATGATTATGTGTTCATACAGTGTCACGAGCGAGGACAGGGCAGACTGAAAGGAGGACATAGCACCGACGTTTGGAGGTTTATAGATTACTCCAATTAGCAGTTTCTGATTTGATGTATTTATTTCGAAAAACAAGAACTCTGCTTCTCCTTCGCACTTTGTATCCGATGTGCATAGTATAGTAGGTCTCAGATCAGAGCGAACATAGGCACCCACACCACCCCCGCGTCGTGTTTCACGATCTGCCCTTAGGAGAGTGTAACCAGTGATTCGGATAGCGTCGGAAGAGATGTTTGGTTTCAACCAAGTTTCAGAGACGAGGATAATATGGAACAGCGATTGGCAGAACAGGTCACAGAACTCGTCGAAGTGAGCCGTTAGCGACTGAGCGTTCGCGTGGGCCACAAAGAGCCCGCCGCCGGAACCGGTCCGTCCCATTGTGGCCGCCTGTAGGACCGACCGCGCTCCGTTTACCTGCTGGCCGGAAGAGGGACAAAAGCTGGATTTCGCGGGGGAAGACATATTTACAGGTGTGTCCAAGGTCGTGACTGACTCAAGCGTCTGTGGGCTAAAGGTGAAAGACAAGCTGGAGGTATCGGAGAAGGGAGCGAAAAGAAAGATGGAAAGTGGCAGTGGTGCTTACGAAAAAGATAATAGTAGTAGTAGTGGTAGTGACGAGGATGAAAATAACAGATATAGAAAGGCGGTTTTAAGGAGATTCCTGTTAATGGTGAATGTTAATTCCCGTTTGACTGACAATATGAATATACATGAGCACTTATGATACACAAATAAAGAAGCAATATCTATGTGAAACAATTGACTGATTTTAAATAGAGTACTTATGGTACTTATAGAATTAACGAAGCAATATTTACGTAAAAAAATGAAAAGAAAGAATACTAATTAACTTATATTAGACAGAGTACAATATGAGACTTTGTGTCTCGCGAGATTTCGCTCAGTCTTTCAGTTCGGACATGTTCGTCACCGTTTTCCTCCCTCCTTCCATCTTGACTACGATCCTGCCATCCTGGGTCCATACATTTTGAAGGCCGAACTGTGTGATCGCAGTGTTCAAAATTTTTAGTCTTTCGCGCGTCAGATCTTCCCTCAGGGTAACCCCACTCTTGGCGAGTTTTCTTTTCTGAGCAAACACTTCAGCTCTTTTCCGATATGACACAAATTTAATTATGATGGGCCTGGGTTTCATGGCACCTGGTATCGTGCGCCCAACACGGTGGCTTCTGTCAATATCGGTCACGTCGATTCGCACGCCAAGTTTTTCACGCACGAGGCTAATGACCAGGTCGTCGGTGTTTTCGCGATCATTTTCAGCTACCCCGAACAAGCGCAAGCTGTTCCTTCGCTGATACTGCTCGATTTCATCGGTGGCCGCTGACAGTTTAGCTTCTAGGTCGGCGGCTTTTTTCTCTTGTGCGGCCAGGGACTTTTTAAGAGACTGGATTTCGGTGCTGTTGCGCCCGACAGACTCTTGCAGTTTGTCCATGACCGCGGCCGTCACAGAATCCGTGATGGATTGCACGATTACGTCTAGCGTGTCTTTGCTGTGCAGCGCCGCACTCACCTGGGACCGGACGAGCTCCCCGATGTCGGGAAGCGAGGCCTCACCTGCCGCCGGAGACCGGGCGCCCGCGCTGCCTGCGCCCCTGTAGCCTCGCCTGCTGCCGCTTACTCGTGCTCTTCCCATTTTTCACTCACTTATCACTTATCACTTGTGGTAATCAACGGAGAACAACACACCACGGCAAGTAACTCTTGTTTAGTCGGATGCACACGTTGTGGACTGCCGCACTTCTCTGTAACACCTTCAATGAGCGGAAAAACTCGCGAGCCAAAGAAACGCGCGTCACTCAGTGGCCGCCATCTTAGCTTATTAATCAATATATAACAGCAATTAAGGTGATTAAGTTAGTCAGGACAAGTAAATCATTTGTTTTACGGAAAAATCTTTGTCTTTCACAAATGATAACAGTTTTTCCTAGAGAAATCTACAGACATCAGAGAAGTCAAATGAAGATAAGTGACTGGACAGAATGTTTTCGGCTGGAAATGCGTACATACTGGGTGACAGTTATTGAAGTATACGAAATAATGTCGTCATAACTTCCGAACGGTTTGCCTTAGGCACGGTTGACCGCGGGACATAATGGGAATTAGTACAGTTTGGTTTAGTGACCAAGCCCAATTTAATTTGGATGGGTTCGCCAACAAGCAAAACTGGCGCATTTGGGGGACTGAGAATCCTCATTTCGTGATCGAGGAGTCTCTTCAGCCTCAACAATAGGTGCGATATTCCTTGACGGCACGGTGACTACCGAACGGTACGTGAAGGTTTTGGAAGACAATTTCATCCACATTATCCTAAGTGATTCTGATTTCGAGAAGATGTGGTTCATGAAAGATACAGCTCGACCTCATCGAAGCAGGAGATTGATGTCCTGGAGGAGCACTCTGGGGACCACATTCTGGACCTGGGGTACCCAAAGGCCACTGGCATGCGCCTCGATTAGCCGCCACATTCTCCGGATCTAAGCACACGCGACTCCGTTTTGTGGGGCTGGATTAAAGACAAGGTGTACAGCAATAACCCCAAAACCGTTGCTGAGCTGAAGACAGCCATTCAGGAGGTCATACACATAATCGATGTTCCGACACTTCAGCGGGTCATACAGAACTTCGCTATCCCTCTGCGCCACATCATTCCCAATGATGGCAGGCATATAGAACATGTCATAACTTAAATCTGACGTTTACATGTTGAATAAAGTGTCTACATGCCGTAGTTTGTAACTAATTTACGTTTTTTTCATGTTGTTGTTGTGGTCTTCAGTCCTGAGACTGGTTTGATGGAGCTCTTCATGTTACTCTATCCTGTGCAAGCTTCTTCATCTCCCAGTAGCTACAGCAACCTACACCCTTCTGTATCTGTTTGGTGTATTCATCTCTTGGTCTCCCTCTACGATTTTTACCCTCCACGCTGCCCTCCAATACTAAATTGGTGATCCCTTGATGCCTCAAAACATGTCCTACCAACCGATCCCTTCTTCTAGTCAAGTTGTGCCACAAACTTCTCGTCTCCCCAATCCTTTTCAGTACTTCCTCATTAGTTATGTGATATAACCATCTAATCTTCATCATTCTTCTGTAGCACCACATTTCGAAAGCTTCTATTCTCTTCTTGTCCAAACTATTTATCGTCCATGTTTCACTTCCATACATGGCTACACTTCATACAAATTATAACACTCCTGTCCGCTGTTACCACTGCACCCTAACCTCAATGCTAGAAACAGGTTGTGACATAAAACTATTTTGTAAAAGCAATTATGGTACAAAGCAGCAGAGCAGTGTTACCCTCTGGGAAGAATTTTGTTATGTTGACCGTGTTGTACCTAACGGAAGTGGCTTATCGGAAATGAAAGTCAGAATTACGTAAATATTTGAACAGTACCAAACAAAATTTTGCCTATCTGCACTGTTCAACGGATAAAGAAAACGGTCGCCAGCCTAACTAGGCAAGAGAATGATTAACATTCTCGTTTAAGAAAGTAGGTATAAGTAACTATAACGGACAAACACAACCTAGACTTGGCCACACGCGAGTGCAATGAACTCTGACACACATATGTTTTAAGATTGAAGCTAACAACTGGAGCAGCACAAAAACTATTTGCAAAATTATAACACGTACAGAAAAACACTATCACTTTCAGGGCTTACACAAACTGAGTGGTCTTTATACTGTTAAAATGCACACAAGAGAGACAAACACTTAGTAACCATGAACATATAATTTCCTACTATGCAGTTTTCTACTTTTACTACCGTGAGACATAAAATTAACATTAATGTAAGATACTGACCCACTTTCTGAGATTAACAACAGGCAGTAATGTGATCATTTACTAAGCAAAACTCTATAAGCCTCAGTCTTGAGAGGTTTTAATTTGAAGTTGGCAACAACACATTAATAAGCAGTTTTACTAGGAAAATTATTTCAGCAAGCATCATTAACTTTAACTCACTCTCTTGCCACATTAACTTTCTCTTTACTATGTTCACAGGGCATCAATTAGAAAACTGGGTTTTAATGTACTTTCAGTAAGGACACTCGGTAATCACTTTAGTTCAAACGGAGAGGACCCTGAGAGGTGTTATGATGAGGAGAAAAATCAAGGTAGGTACATAAATTCGGATAAAATTTACCTTATATTTGAGCACACTAACACGTCCATTAAGCTGATCCTTCACTGTACATCATTATAGTATTACGTTACAGTGATTGCGCAACGTGGTGGCGACTGCATGTTGGTAGGTGGAATTGCAGGCAGAATTGCTGGACTCTGTCATTTCTTGGTGGACATGATAGATACAAATTCCAGAATAATTCCAGCTATTTATCCATCCATCCGAGGCATTGGAAAGTAGCAGGAAAAGCCTCTCTCGGAACCAGCACAATTTGCATCTTTTACATGGCAGTGCACGGACTCGTAGCTCGTCCCCGACTGCTGGCTCGTCCTCGACTGCTTGCTCGTCCCCGACTGACTATCAGTTCCACCTTTTCCTCCTAGGCCAACCACAATTTGCGCGCGCTACACAGTTCCGTTCCCGAGGGAACCACTACACCTCTTACACACAGAATACTAAGAGCCCTAAGTGAGGATCAGCAAGTTACATAACAGTAACCAAATGCATTAAATAAAACAAAACATCTACACATATAGACATTTCTACAAAAAATTATTCACACAAAATTACAATTATATACAGTAAGTTTTGTTCCCTCCAAATGGGACAAAGAATATAAATTGCAGATACACTACATCGCATAGAATCAGATCATGACTCAAAGTTTGTACAAAGAAAGGAGTATACAATTTTGTGTTATCGATTCAATGAAACAATATTTACAAAAGCTCAGCAATGTAACATTAAATGAAACAAAAGCAAAATAAATCAGTACAGCATTAGAGCTATGGTGTTACAAAATACTTTCAGAAACGACTTCCTGACACTTAAATCTATACTCGATGTTAACAAATTTCTCTTCTTCAGAAACGCTTTCCTAGCCATTGCCAGTCTACATTTTATATCCTCTCTACTTCGACCATCATCAGTTATTTTGCTCCGCAAATAGCAACACTCCTTAACTACTTTAAGTGTCTCATTCCCTAATCTAATTCCCTCAGCATCACCTGACTTAATTTGACTACATTCCATTATCCTCGTTTTGCTTTTGTCGATGTTCATCTTATACCCTCCTTTCAAGACACTTTCAATAATTGGCACTCTGTACTATTCACTGAGAAAATATACACTCCCGGAAATGGAAAAAAGAACACATTGACACCGGTGTGTCAGACCCACCATACTTGCTCCGGACACTGCGAGAGGGCTGTACAAGCAATGCTCACACGCACGGCACAGCGGACACACCAGGAACCGCGGTGTTGGCCGTCGAATGGCGCTAGCTGCGCAGCATTTGTGCACCGCCGCCGTCAGTGTCAGCCAGTTTGCCGTGCCATACGGAGCTCCATCGCAGTCTTTAACACTGGTAGCATGCCGCGACAGCGTGGACGTGAACCGTATGTGCAGTTGACGGACTTTGAGCGAGGGCGTATAGTGGGCATGCGGGAGGCCGGGTGGACGTACCGCCGAATTGCTCAACACGTGGGGCGTGAGGTCTCCACAGTACATCGATGTTGTCGCCAGTGGTCGGCGGAAGGTGCACGTGCCCGTCGACCTGGGACCGGACCGCAGCGACGCACGGATGCACGCCAAGACCGGAGGATCCTACGCAGTGCTGTAGGGGACCGCACCGCCACTTCCCAGCAAATTAGGGACACTGTTGCTCCTGGGGTATCGGCGAGGACCATTCGCAACCGTCTCCATGAAGCTGGGCTACGGTCCCGCACACCGTTAGGCCGTCTTCCGCTCACGCCCCAACATCGTGCAGCCCGCCTCCAGTGGTGTCGCGACAGGCGTGAATGGAGGGACGAATGGAGACGTGTCGTCTTCAGCGATGAGAGTCGCTTCTGCCTTGGTGCCAATGATGGTCGTATGCGTGTTTGGCGCCGTGCAGGTGAGCGCCACAATCAGGACTGCATACGACCGAGGCACACAGGGCCAACACCCGGCATCATGGTGTGGGGAGCGATCTCCTACACTGGCCGTACACCACTGGTGATCGTCGAGGGGACACTGAATAGTGCACGGTACATCCAAACCGTCATCGAACCCATCGTGCTACCATTCCTAGACCGGCAAGGGAACGTGCTGTTCCAACAGGACAATGGACGTCCGCATGTATCCCGTGCCACCCAACGTGCTCTAGAAGGTGTAAGTCAACTACCCTGGCCAGCAAGATCTCCGGATCTGTCCCCCATTGAGCATGTTTGGGACTGGATGAAGCGTCGTCTCACGCGGTCTGCACGTCCAACACGAACGCTGGTCCAACTGAGGCGCCAGGTGGAAATGGCATGGCAAGCCGTTCCACAGGACTACATCCAGCATCTCTACGATCGTCTCCATGGGAGAATGGCAGCCTGCATTGCTGCGAAAGGTGGATATACACTGTACTAGTGCCGACATTGTGCATGCTCTGTTGCCTGTGTCTATGTGCCTGTGGTTCTGTCAGTGTGATCATGTGATGTATCTGACCCCAGGAATGTGTCAATAAAGTTTCCCCTTCCTGGGACAATGAATTCACGGTGTTCTTATTTCAATTTCCAGGAGTGTACTTCTAGAAGAATCGGAGAAAAATTACGCTAGACTCAAGTCATATTCCTTGCCATACTCGTCAGTGAGCTTCGCGAGACGTGAGGGCATCGCTTGAGGTGTGAGTGGAGGTGCTTTTCTGCGGCCTTTCTCCGACCTCTTATTTCGTGCCAGCAGCGCATCTGAGCCTTGTGGACGACTAAAAGTAGGGACAGCAAAATGAAGAAGAGAAACAAGAAATGTGCTTTTGAATTTAACATCGCGTCGAAACCGGCAGAGATTCGGAATATGGAGCAAATGTTGCGTTATAGTGTTACGGACGAGTGCCGTCACGAACTCATCTCATCACTGGTAACATCACGGTAGCAGCAGCGCGGTTCCGGAATGAAGCGCCGAGATCCGCACGGCCACAGCGGCCGGCTCTTAAGTGTTCAGTTAAAACAAAATTGGCGAGGTTTCCTGTTTTAGTGTTATGTTTTACGAGGGGCGTTCAGAAAGTAAGCTCCGATCGGTCGCGAAATGGAAACGACTATGAAAATCCGATAAAGCTTTGCACAGATGTGTTGGGTAGTGTCTCTAGTATAACCCCAGTTAGCATTACCTCGCTCTTCTCATTTCTGAGCTCGCAGTGAGTGCGTAAAGATGTCTAGAAAATAGTGTCTGCCGCCAAGTACGAGGGCCTGGTGAGAAATTTCGCCTGAAGCTATGCAGCTAACATTACATAACTGTCGTGCTGTTTCTTCTTGAAGACAATTCTCAGCCGCATTCTGCAGGGGCAATGAAGATGCTCCTGCATTGTTTTCAAATGGAAATGTGAGATTACCCACAATACAGTCCGCAATTGTCTCCCCCTGAGTTTCATCTCTGGTCACATGAACCGCTGTCTTTGAAGACAACGTTTTGACACAGACAACGAAGTGTAGGCCAGCGTGGAAAATTGGCGGAAAGCACTGGCGGCTGCCTTCTATGATGAGGCTATTGAAAAGTTGGTACAACGCTATGACAAAAGTCTAAGTCAGAACGGCGACTACGTAGAGAAGTAGCTGAAAGGTGTAGCGAATTGTTACAAGTAAAACATTTCTGATGTTCACTGTGGTTTCAATTTGGCAATCAATCGGAGCCTACTTTCCGAACAGGCCTCGTATTTTCTTATGTAATATGAATGTGCAGTTGGAAGTGTGCCGTTGTAGTTGATTTATGTTTCAGTTATGCGGTGCGCAGTGATTTGGTCCGGTACGGTGGGACCGGCCGCGGTGGTCTAGCGGTTCTAGGCGCTCAGTCAGGAACCGCGCGACTGCTACGGTCGCTGGTTCGAATCCTGCCTCGGGCATGGATGTGTGTGCTGTCCTTAGGTTAGTTAGGTTTAAGTAGTTCTCAGTTCTAGGGGACTTATGACCTCAGAAGTTAAGTCCCATAGTACTCAGAGCCATTTGAACCATTTTTTTGGTACGGTGGGGCGTGGCACCGGGGCTTGACGACTTGACCGTTGCCAGTGGAACTGTGTTTCGTCAGACCGGGCTCCACGTTGCTGGCCTTTGCCTCGATCTCATCTGTAAGTTGAGTACTGCTTTGTCTTACCGTGCTCTGTCACGTCGTTAAGCTTTGTAGCTCGTCCTTCCGCCGCTATGGCGAATGCACCTCGAAATATGAATTTAAACTTGTAAAACTGGGTCGCTCTGTAATTGGTGCCCGATCAGATTGCTGGGGGCTCCGTCTTATTAATTCTGTATTCCCTTATCAGCCATTTGTTTATGATATTTGTACCTTGTACGCTGGTTGTGAAGTTTGAAACTTTTATAAAGGGGGCTTTCATGTGCGTGTGTTCTCATGGAATGTTTTCAGATGCTGAGGCGCTGTTTCTTATTAATTGCGTGTTATTTAATTGGTGTCTCCCTGTAATGGCATCAACTGGATTATTCCTTAGTAGTTCGAGTGCCCGGTGTCTTCATTGCCGAGCTTGGAAGTTTTAGAAGTTGGTTTTATTATTACTTGTGTGCCCTACGTTATACTTCAGTGTTGTACCTTGGTATTAATTTATATTGCAAAAGAGAAGTCATTGTAGAGGGTAGTCTTACGGGTTCAAAGTTTGGCAAGTTGTGATTGCATTAAGTATTTACACCAACAGAAATTCTGTCAACGTTTTATGCATTTGTAATGCATATTTTAATAGGGCTTTCAGAAAAAAATTTTATTGTGCTTATGTGAGGTTGTTAAATTTATCTCTTCTATTATATTAAAATTGAGCACGCTAATAAACATTGTTTAACACAAGCTGTGTGTGTGTTTGGCAATTATGCCCCTGCTGCTTCCTGCCATACTATTGGGCGCAAATAGCGCGTTTCAGCTATTTAGTTAGCAAAATAACTGATGACGTCCGAAGTAGAAAGGATATAAAATGTGGACTGGGAAATGGCTAGAAAAGTGTCTCTGAAGAAGAGAAATTTGTTAACGCCGAATATAGACTTGAGTGTTATCAAGTGTTTTCTGAAAATGTTTGTCTGGAAACAACTTTCAACTTTGGTGAATAACGGTCTATAAACAGTCACGACAGGACCATGAATATGGAAGTCATACATGGATTATAAACAGTTTAGATAGTGATAGAAACTTTCTAAACTTGGTGCTACAGAAAAATGCTGAAGATTAGATATCACGCAACTAATGAGGTGGTAGTGAATAGAATTAGGGGGTCAAGAAATTTGTGGCACAACCTGACTACAAGAAGGGATCGGTTGATAGGACACTTTCTGAGACATCAAGGATCCCTAATTCAGTACTGGAGGACAGTGTAGGGGTAAAAATCGTAGATGGATATCAAGAGATGAATACAGTAAGCAGTTTCAAAAGGGTGCACGTTGCTGTAGTTACTCGGAGATGAAGAGGCTGGCACAGGATAGAGTACCATGGAGAGCTGCATCAAACCAATCTTCGCACTGAAGACCACGACAACATTCTCTACTACTAAGATACTTGTACAGTCGAGTCAGCTTAAGGAAATACTTGACACCTGGCAGCGCTTTTGACACCTTTCAGTTGTGAAGGACAAACGGCTGTAGGCGAAAACAGTAACTGTCGACAGAGTTATGATGAGGCGTTGCCATAGTGACGTTTACAAAATCGCGTTGTAGACACGCGAAACAGCTGGACTTATACATTTGTATTTTATGCATATTTCTTTGAACAACTGGTTCCTAATTTCAAAAGTGTTTTCACGGACACATGGAAATGAAATATTTTCGGTATTACACGGCAGAGACAGTTCTTTTTTTCGTTTTTAATAGAAAACTGGCAAAAATGGATAACCGAGCAATACCGGATTCGTCAGATAGTAATAAAACAATGTCAGTCGTCGTTTCCTTGAGACTTTCGTAAATGAAATTTCAAATACGCGAAACAACTTCCAGCATTGCTGACTAACGGTCTATAAACATTCACGGCAGAACAACCTCTTACACATCCCCTACCAAGAGCGGTTGTCCTGAGGGCAAAACGGCCGTCTACGCGTCACCGACAGGACGCTGCTGTCTTCATCGTTGCTACGCCGCTGTAAAAAACAGACAGCTGTCGAAAACAGTGCGATAAATATCGAATGTGCAGAAGACTTGAGGGAGTATCACAAATAGCAGAACCAGGCCGCTTAATTTCTGCCACGGCGTTTTCAGATCGTCGCTAAATATGCGGCGTATGACGTCCGCAATACGACGCGGAGCGTTCGCCAATATCGTAGGAGTTAAAACGAGGGAGACGGCGTCTATTTACTGGTTCTGTGACGTCAACGCAGACCAAAATACCGGAGGCTTGCAGTGTCAACTACAGTCGGCCAAAATACGGCGGCGAGGGCCGCGGGGCGTGGCCACGTGTGAGTCACAACACGCCGTCGAACACCTGGACCAACCTCATAACTTCGTACTGCCTCTTAGTGGCTACAAACAGTCTCAAAGCACCTGAAACAGTTTGATGTCTGTTGGTTTTTTCCTCAAAAATATCATCGTAGAATGCAACAGAAGTCTATTATTTTGCCGCAGTTTTGAAAACATATCTGCTACCGACGGATTACTTAAAGTCCGCCACGCTGACAGTTTTATTCCGTGGCTTTGGATAATTTCAAGACCTTCTGAGCTCCCGGGTAGTCTTAAATTCCTTAAACATAGATTCTTGTCGAATTCAATATTGCTGAGTACTTAGAAATCCATTTTTCATATTCTGTAGATACTGATTGCGGGCCCGCCGGAGTGGCCGAGCGGTTCTAGGCGCTAGAGTCTGGAACCGCGCGACCGCTACGGTCGCAGGCTCGAATCCTACCTCGGGCATGGATGTGTGTGATGTCCTTAGGTTAGTTCTAAGTTCTAGGGGACTGATGCCCTCAAAAGTTAAGTCCCATAGCGCTCAAAGGCATTTGTCACACTTTGAACTGATTGCGGTTGTTAAAGAAAAATACGATAAAGTGTTTCGACAACCTACAATCCAGAAGAAACCTTAATTTTATAAAATCCTTCATCAAGAAAAAATTATAAGGGAATTGGGATTGAAAGATTCTACACTTTTTCCACTCTTCTTGCAATTTCTTTAGTTTGTGTAAAACAATGATTGTCGAATAGTCCAGACGAGAACGCTCAATGAAAACGATTAAAATTTATTTTGATGTATACATCATAGTGAGCAAATTTTGAAAGCGAAACGGTTTTTAGACAATTTTAACTATTGATTATGTGTTTAAATTCAGTCGGCTCCACTACAATTTTTCATTGCTGCTCTTAGAACGTTGTCAGCCTCCATTTTATGTAATATATTTCATGTGTTAACTCTACACCTTTTCTGGAAGGAAACAGCTTTCAATTTCACTATTGGCTCATCACATGTAGTACACGTGTCATTTCTTAGAGTTTAGGAATGTTCACACAAATTTCGCGTTGAAATGTTTCCTTCCACACATATCTAAGATGCTGACACGTCTTAATGAGAATCAAGTTAAAATCCGAAAGCACGGTCGTCAGTGAACTACAATGCTTATTGTTAGCACTGAAAACACGTTTATTATGAACGCCAACGTACAGCCAGGACGGAACTGAACCCATGGATGGAGAGGGCTGCTATTTATACAGATATCAAGTTCAAATGCTTCAGAGGGCTCTAAGCACTATGGGACTTAACATCTGAGGTCATCAGTCCCCTAGACTTAGAACTATTTAAACCTAACCTAAGGGCATCACACACATCCATGCCCAAGGCAGGATTAGAACCTGCGACCGTAGCAGCCGCGTGGTTCCGGACTGAACCTCCTAGAACCGCTCGACCACACCGGCCGGCAGATATCAAGTAATGCTGAATATACAAACATAAGAAATTTCGAGAAACTTCCATAAAGCATAAACACTAAAGTAACGTAAAATGCCTGGTTGTCGGTTTTGAAATGGCGACCCGCTCGCGCCAACGTTGTGTTGAAGCTGCACGTCAAAACTGTTTCATTACGTTCATCTGCGTTACGTCTCCCGTTAGATGATATTTCTTTGACAGGGACAATAATTCGGCAGTTAAATTAACAGATATTTAAATTACATTTGTTTATCTGAGTCTGTAGCGTCTTCTTCAGCGTGTGACTACGTATCAAAGCCCTTCTTCAGAAAACAAATTTACTTTTAGACAACTTTGACGGTACCTCTACTTCTTCATTGGATTTAGGGCTGTTGTGTTTTAGGAATTTGTAATGACTTTACAGGGTAATTTCAAATTTGTTTGAATAAGGGCAAAAGGAGCAGAACCGCCCGCACAGCCGTGCACGTTAGGATTTCCTTCCACGATCCAGGGAGTCGCGCCGGTTGCGGATCCGAACCTCCCGGCTGAATTATCCATGATGGCCGGTGTCCCGCATGTTGGGTGTGGTTTTTAGGCGGTTTCCCACGTCAGACTAGAAGAATATTGGGATGCTACACGTGTCACCCTCAGTTACACGATCCGCAAATATTTGAAAACGTTCTCACACTTCCAAAAGGGACGAAAACTACATCTAGGCAGATGGGGTGGGAAAATTTCGTTCGTCAAAGGGGGTGGGGGTGAAAGGGTGGCTACAGGGAGAGCACCCCGCCAAAAACACTGCCAAACCCAGTGTATAACATACCGACCCCGTGAAGAACGCGGGATACGGTCAAGTAGAAGAAGTGCAGAAGGAGCAGCAGTTTGTTATCAGTCACAAGTCCAATCTTACAAAGTGGAATAACGCCCTTGACACTTAGGGAGTTTGTCCGATAAATGTAATCAACATGACGAGGTAGCAAAGTCCACAGCCGGCCTGTGTGGCCGAGCGGTTCTAGGCGCTTCAGTCTGGAGCGGCGCGACCGCTACGGTCGCAGGTTCGAATCCTGCCTCGGGCATGGATGTGTGTGACGTCCTTAAGTTAGTTAGGTTTAAGTAGTTCTAAGTTCTAGGGGACTGATGACCTCAGATGTTAAGACCCATAGTACTCAGAGCCATTTTGAGCAAAGTCCAAGCGGCCATTAGCCATTTTCAAGTTGTCGTTTGGACGCCGGTTGTGCCAATCAGGGCAGTGAAACTTGCGATTACAACTTTTTGTTCATTCGCAAAATTGGATACTAACACAGATTTCACGCCCAGCCTCATTGTTTTACACATTTGTAGACCACATTGTAAGACGTCGTGGTCTCCTGACCTCCATTGCTTACATATTCCGCCCTCACAATCATATTCCACGCATCAAGACGCTTCATTTGAATCCTAACTCAATAAGATAAAGTCAATGTTGTATGAATTCATGTAAACGATATGCAAATAACAAGTGCGCACCGGGTTTGAAATACTCGAGGCTGGCGTACACACATACATTCCAGACACGACGGTCACAGGAGCTTTTAGTTCGAGAGAGGCAGACCACACCAGGAGGCCGGTCCCTTCAGAGGACGAGTGAACCTTGGCTGCCCATGGAGCAGACAGCAGGTGCCCGAGTGAAAGGGGGAACGACCCCATGTTCGACTTAAAAGCAAATTCCGCTACATTGCGTGGGAGCGTCCAACCTACGCATTCTTTACACATAGCTCGCAGTTTCAGTGATTTTCACAGGGAGACAGCAAACGCCGATACTACAGATTTCCCGATTGGTCGCCTTAAACTATTTTAGAAGAGCAATGCTGATTAGCAGACGATATTTCTGACACCTTGAGCTGAAGGAGTAATGGAAGAGACCGAAAGATATACGCCTTCACATCTGACATGGAGAGGCGCCGTTCCGTTGTCGCTCTTGGATGAGGAACAAGTCTCTCCTCAGTACTTCACTGGGAGAGCACCTCTGTCGAGAGCGAATCGAAGTGCGACTCTATATTGAGTCCTTGCGATTAAGCGTTGTTCACTGTGTTGGCCGACACACTAATTGTGCGGTGTGAACGGACAGAGTTATAGTTAAATGCCTGCAAGCGAATTTTTGAGTGGTATCTCGGTGGACTGGTTATCTGACCGGTGTACCACGCCAATAGTTAGACTAGGGGCGAATAGGAATCCTTGACTTCATCAAGGCGTAGGGAGAGTTTGATTGGAGAAGGTCAATCCAGATAGAACGAGAGTTATCTTATTTGTCAGCAGTGAGCGGCGCAGACAGCAGTCATCGCAGCTTATGGTATTGTGCACTACAGCTATTGCGAGTCCCATATTTCCTCCACAACAGTACACTTCACTGCATTTTACATGCGACAGCCTCGACCGTACCTAGCAACATTCTAAAGGACAATTATTCAAGTTGAGTAGGCGCGCCTCTCAGCCATTCTGCCAAGTCAATAACAATCTTAAACTTTGTATAGAAATTTCATTAGCGAATCCTATCCTTGAGAGGTAACTTCACATTCCGAAAAGAACCAGCATATAACTTGTTCAATTCATAACTAAAAGGGCCATTGTGATTTCTCAGAATTTTTGCAAAATAAATAATAATTTTCGTTAGTTTCATGTTTTTCTTACACTAACTAGCACTACTCCAGTACCCAAGTATCCCACTAGTTACGTAAGAAATTTTGTGAATTTTTGTGTCATTTCCTTACAGCGGACGACTCCAGAAGATATTTATTGCTGAATGTTAGGAGCGTCTGTCTGACTTCTGTAGTAGTGTGGGGGTGGAAATTGCATCTTGCAGGAGCCACAGGGTAAAGGGTACATCTCAGATTAATCCGTTGCGCAGAATAACAGAATAGTAGATCAACCCCACTCTCACAACATTAACTAAGACATGGTCGCACCATAGACTACTGTCACTTTCTTGTAGTATTCCACTTTGTCTTACCTTACAAAACTTACTCTTCCGATATCGATTAGTTTCAGTGAAGTCAATTAATCTTTTACACATATGTAATGCTAAGAGTTATTGTAAGCTATCATACCAGCAACCACTGAGGTCATAGGATACAGTCAGTTGTAGACACTCCGAGAACATTTGCTAGCCATTAGTAAATAGCACTACTCACTCATAAATTTTATTTATTTATATATCTTTCTGTACCTGTTGATACGAGGGCGTGTTGAAAAGTTATGCATCCGAATTTCCTACGTGAAAACTCTTAAAGCTTCACTAACACTGTACATTTGTATTCTTCATGTCTACAGATTTAATTATCAACGTAGTCACCCTAGAGACGAACACGTTCCTCTACCAGTTCATTGGTACCGTCATTATTGAGTGTTTGATTTCGTTGGCGAAGCCACAACCTGACCTCCACTTGTACAGCTTCGTCACTATCAAAGTGAAATCCTCTGTGTTATTTGACTTTTGGAAACAGATGAAAATCTGATGGGGCCAAGTCGGAATTGTATGGAGGATGATCGATGACAGCGAACCCAAAGCGTCGGATTATTGCAGATGTCTCGGTGCTCGTGTGTGGTCTGGCATTATCTTGCTGGAGGAGACGGTGCTCATTGTGTGGACCAACTCTTCGAAATTGTACTTCAATTCTCTGAGAGATTCGCAGTACATTTCAGATTTCATGGTGGTGCCTTTAGGCGTGAATTCCAAATGCACCACACCTTGAAGATCCCAAAACACCCTGAGCATGACTTGGTCTGCTGGTGGCATGGGCTTGAACGTTTTTGGAGTCGGTCATTCTTTATGGCGGCAATCCATTGATGCTCTCTTGCTTTCGGGGTCAAACTGATGTAACCACACAGATTTTATGACACGTCACAGTGTTTTTAAGGAACCTGTCACCGTCACGCTTTCGTTCTTCTATGGATTTCGACTGGAGAAACTTTTTCTGCGATTAAGAACTGAATTACAGCAGTGACATAATTAAGTTACACGCCGCCGTGTTACACTCTACAATTCCCTAGCGGCAGTGCGTTGGAGCTTGCGTAAGCGAATCGGGAAGTCGACCGAATGATAAGCATGACATGTAATATCTCAATCGATGTTGAGAACAGAATAAAAAGACGGAACCCCTACTTTTCAATACGCCATCTAACATACCACTAAATCGAATATCGTACTAGATGAATTTGAAACCGATCTAACGAAGAACTTACAAAATTGTCCTCTAATAACCAGATTTTGTTTGTAACAATAAGCAGACCGACGTTTCTTGCCGACGCTGGACACCACATGAAACACGCTGAGAAGTGTTTGTTTCAGCTTATTCCATCTACATGCTGAAAAAATATGTCCTAATGTATATATTTAATTTATTGCAGTACGATTGCTGTTGATTTCAGAAGTTTAATGATCTACCAGAAACTATTTGTTCTAATCTCACGCCTGTTAGATTATTTCTGAGAAAAATGTGTCCACTCCAGTCCGATATTATCAAACATAAACCCTGGCTAATGAATGTGACTAGCTATAAATGTAGAGAAATGTAAATGTGTGCAATCTATGAAACGTAGCGGCTTGTGATCTGGCAGTCAATAATATCATCTGTATAGCTGCAAACAGAAATGCAGGATATTATTTGATAGATGAGATTAACTTAGATTCTAAGAGCTGCCATATTGCATTTCCAATCAAGTGTAAATTGAGTTACACCCTTCGCTACATCGGATATAAGGAAACACAACAAATAAATAGCTTACGTAAATATTGTACAAGGTATGGTTGACGGCTGTTTTAAGTCTGTAGGTTCCATGTAAGACTGGACTAGCAGAGGGCTTCGGTCATGAACGTAGGAGACAGCGCCATTACACATAGAGTTGTTTGATTTCAGGGAGAGTTCCCCTGAAATATCGTCCGTTGGCACTCGCGAAGTATTCACCTAAACGCGACACATGTGTCACGAAATCTTGGTAATATATGCCATTCATTATGTAGTAATTTGTACACAGTATGAGTGGGTATAAACCTTAAAACATGTCTTTCCTAGCACTAACCGTAAAACAAATGAACTACACAACAAAATTGAAAGGTCACCTCTTTGAAACACCGACATCTTTTCCTGTGGGACGAAGAAGTTTGGATTAAACGTGCCTGCAACCTTCCTCTGTAATTTTGCAAAATCATGGCACCATGTGACGTCACACTTGGGCTCTGCAATGTTTCAGACAGGAAGGTGTCGAGGCGAGCGAAACAAATACCAGAGCTCAGAATTTCATGAGAGGTGTAAGTTGGGTTAATGACGTCACGTTGGCCCCACGTTTTACCAAAATTCTGCCATGGAAAGGTCGACACATTCCTTTACCCAAATCTCACCCTTTCTCTTGACACCTCTGCGATGGCGGTCAGAAACGCGATCCCCAGCGTTGAAATCACGCCTTTGTCTTATGGTGACCGAGGAAAACATTTCAGAAACACCAGTGTTCAAAATCAACACGACAAGACCGCAGGAGGTGTCATAAGTAGTATAGATTAAACCAGCTCTTCTCTTAGAACGTCCATTTTCACAAGTTTTGTAGTCTAAAATGACTGTTTGGATTACGATGTGGTACACGATGACGTTCTTATGACCCTTTGACTTTGCTGATACCCCAGAACGCTTCAATCTTTCTCTAATGACATCGCAGGTCTGCAGTCCAGTAGAAGCTTATTTCATCCCTTTGGAATTACCGTGACTACAGGTTTTGCTCCGGTATACACGTTGAACCCATGAAGCCACTAGGGAAAGCCGTTCACTAAATCAAGACGCTATCAGAAGCAGAAAGGGGTGTTGCCTTCCTCCATTTTCGCATTCTCCTGTGGCATGTGGACATGTGGGAGGAGGGAGGGGGTGCGACACATTGTCACGCATATGAATAAAACATACGAGGGCCCTTCAATAAGGAATGATCAAAATTTTTTTATGGTCATAATTTCTCGCCCTAAAATTTAAACTTATGATATTCTGTTAGCTTACTGTGCAACAAACACGCCGTAGTAATTTCGTTGTTGGGACTCCTGGATGCCGCCTGTGAGAGGCAGGCAAGGTCAGACATGATCATTATTGCCTACCGCTATAATGGAGGAAACACGCGAGGAACAATATGCGGCTTTGAAATTCTGCTTTCGTCCCAACAAATCTTCAGCTAATGCCTATACAGTGTTACAGGAGACTTATGGAGAGTCTGTTCTTCCTTACAGCAGAGCTCGAAGGTGGTTTAAAATGTTTAAAGAGGGGAGACAATGAATTTTAAAGGAATGTGGACCCAGTGCTCCAGTTACTGCTCTTACGGAAGGAAACATCAACACTGCTGCCGAGTTTGTGAGATGGGATCGAAGAATTACCTTAAGATCACTTTCTGAAATACTGAACATTTCATTGGGTGCCACGCACACGACACATGTTTGTGCCTGATGGATTCCTAGACTGTTGATTCCCGCATAAGAAAACATTCGCTTGCAGGTGTGCATGCAGTTAAAGTTGATGTTAGAGGAAGATCCAGAGTTTCATTCAAATGTAATCACTGCTGATGAAACTTGGCTACATCATTTTGATCCTGACACAAAACAGAAGAGCTCAGTGTGGATATCTCCTTCATCACCAACCCCCCAAAAAGCAAAAGGGGTTGCTTCGGCTGGGAAAGTTATGGTCACCTCATTCTTTGATATTCATCAGCATGTTGTACCTGCACAAACATCAGTAATTGTACAATACTTCAGGGCTGTTCTGAAAACATTGCAAGTCCGTATCAGGCGCAAAAGACCACGTTTCCGTGAAGCAGGCTGGATGCTGCACCACGATAATGCGCGGAAGCATATTGTCAATGTTGTTGCTGAATATCTTGCAAAAATCAAAGTGAAGTTCATCCATCACCCTCCCTATAGTCCGGATTTAGCCCCATGTGACTTTTTTCTATTCCCTAACATGAAGAAACGCCTTCGTGGGAGGCAATATCAATCATCAGAAGCAGTGGTGGAGGCTGCGGAGGCGACTTTGAAGGACCTCTAAAAATTGCTTTCTAGCATGTATCTGAAGACTGGCAGAAACGCTGGGACAAGTGCATCCCACTCATGGAAGACTACTATGAGAAGGATGATGAAAATTATGAGGATTAGTAAAGGTATGGTGTCAAAAAAATATGATTATTCTTTATTGAACAGCCCTCATAAAATGGCAAAGGGGTGCCTACTTTATAAACCAAAAAGGTACGTCGTTAGTAACGCCAGGGATGTACCAACTGGACTTGGAAACCAGGAAGAAGGGAGCCCTTTAGAGGTTAAAGAAATGCACTCAAATGAAAGTACGAAAGATACTGAAAAATACTTTGAACTGAGGCCAACAGTTATTTTTTTTTTCAATTACAAGTCAAGTTCCGTAGAACAAAATTGAGGAGCAAATCTCCAAGGGCGTGGAACGTCTCAGGACATGAAATTACAACATAAAAGTAATAACAGATAAAAATAAAATGTTTATGAACCGGAAAAAGTCAATCCATAAGTTTAAGTAAACGCAATCAACAATACAAAAAGAATCAGCTTTTCAAGGAACTCCTCGACAGAAGGAGTGACTCATGAGAAAACCCTTCAGTTTCGATTTGAAAGCGCTTGTATTACTGCTAAGATTTCTGAATTCGAGTGGTAGTTTATTGAAAATGGATGTAGCAATATACCACACACCTTTCTGCACAAGAGTTAAGGAAGTCCGATCCAAATGCGAGTTTGATTTCTGCCGAGTATTAACTGAGTCAAAGCTGCTTAGTCTTGAGAATAAGCTAACATTGCTAACAAGAAATGACAGTAAGCAACATATATATTGAGAGGCCAATGTCAGAATACCAAGACTCGTGAACAGGGGTCGACGAGAGGTTAGAGAACTTGTACCACTATTGCCCGAACCGCCCGTTTCTGAGCCAAAAATATCCTTTAAGAATGCGAAGGGTTACCCCAAAATATAATACCATGCGACATAAGCGAGTGAAAATAAGCAAATTACATTAATTTTCGTGTCGAGCGATTACTCACTTCAGATGCCTTTCGAATAGTAAAAATGGTAGCATTAAGTGTTTGAACAAGAACCTGAACGTGGGCTTTCCACGAGAGTTTACTATCTATCTGAACACCTAGAAATTTGAACTGTTAAGTTTCACTAATCATATGCCCATTCTGTGAAACTAAAACATCAGGTTATGTTGAATTGTATGTTAGAAAAACTTTAAAAACTGGGTCTTACTGTGACTTAACTTTACTTTATTTTCTACAAGCCATGAACTTAGGTCATGAACTGCACTATTCGAAAACGAGCCAATTTTGCACACAAAATCCTTTACCACTAAGCAAACAGAAATATTTTGGAGTTACCTGTAATACTAGAGAGCATATAATTTATATAAATAAGGAACAGGAGTGGCCCCAATGCTGATCCCTGGGGCACCCCTCTCCTGACTGTACCCCACTCATACCCCATGTCACAGCCATTGTCAACATTGTGAATAGTGACCTTCTGCTGTCTGCTGCTAAAGTAAGAGGTGAACCAATTGTGAGCTACTTCTCGTATTCCGTAATAATCCAACTTTTGGAGCAATATTTTGTGATCAACACAATCAAACGCCTTAGATAAATCAAAAAAATACGCCTAGCGTTCGAAACCTTTTGTTTAACACATCCAGTACCTCACAGAGAAGAAACGAATATAGCATTTTCAGTTGTTAAATGACTTCTAAAGCCGAAATATGCATTTGATAGCAAATAGTGTGATATAAAATGATCAATTATCCGTACTTCGCCTGCCGGTATGGCCGAGCGGTTCTAGGCGCTACAGTCTGGAACCGCGCGACCGCTACGGTCGCAGGTTCGAATCCTGCCTCGGGCGTGAATGTGTGTGATGTCCTTAGGTTAGTTAGGTTTAAGTAGTTCTAAGTTCTAGGGGACTTATGACCTCAGGTGTTAAGTCCCATAGTGCTCAGAGCCATTTGAACCATTTTATCCTTATTTATACAGCTTTTTCAATAACTTTAGCAAACACTGATGGCATAGAAATAGGTCTAAAATTATCTACATTATCCCTTTCTCCCTTTTTATAAAGTGGCTTTACTGCTGAGTACTTTAATCGTTCAGGAAATTGGCCATTCCTAAAGGAAAAACTACAAATATTGCTAAATACAGGGCTCACTTGTGCAGCACAGTACTTTAATATTCTGCAGACTCTCCGTCACATCCATGAGAGTCCTTAGTCTTCAATAATTTAATTTTTGACTCGCTCTCACCATTTGTATCACAAAGGAATATTTCAATCTCGGAAAGGAATTTGGCAAAAAGTTACATGATTCGCTGTAGAAACTAAATTTTTATTTAATTCACCAGAAATGCTCAGAAAGTGATTGTTAAAAACTGTACATATATCTGAATTATCAGTAACATAAATAGTTTTACTACGAACTGACTTTATATCGTCTACCTTGTGCAGCTGACCAGACACTTCCTTCACAACTGACCATAAGGTTTTAATTTTATCCCATGAATTAGCTATTATATTTGTACACCACATACTCTTTTCCTTCCTAATAACATTTTTAAGCGCCTTACAGTACTGTCTGTAATGGACTACTGTTGCTTGATTGTGACTCGTTGTAACATTTTGATATAATTCCCGCTTTGTTCTACATGATATCCTTATCCCACTAGTCAGCCACCCGAGCTGCCTACTACTGCTAGTACGCCGTTTAGAACGTTCTAATGGAAAGCGACTCTCAAAGAGCATGAGAAATGTGTTAAGGAAAGTATTATATTTATCATCTATGTTATCGGCACTATAAACATCGTGCCACTCTTGTTCCTTGACAAGGTTTAAAAAACTCTCTATTGCAGTTGGATTAACTTTCCTACATAGTTTGTAATTATATGTGACACTCGTTTGAGTACATAAGCCTTTTAGTATAAAAATTTGTGCATCATGGTCTGAAAGGCCATTCGCCCTTTTACTAACAGAATTCCCATCTCTGGTAATGAAGAATGAACAAGAATATTGACTATGGCTGCTCTACTGTTCCCCTGCACCCTAGTTGGAGAAAACACAGTCTGCATCGGATCATAAGAATTTAGGTGATCTACCAACATCCTTTTTCTTGCAGCATCATATAGAAAATTTGTGTTGAGGTCACCACATATAACTAATTTCTGGTACTTCCTACAAAGTGAATCAAGAATCCTCTCTAGGTTGAGCAGGAATGCTCTGAAGTCAAAGTTAGGGGAGCTATAAACAACAACACTTAGAAGTTTAGTGTCACTAAATTTAACTGTCCCTGCACAACAATCAAATATCTGTGCAGTGCAGTGCCATCCATGATACGTCTATGGATACCAATGGAATACTGTTTTTTACGTGCATAGCCGCTCCCCCACCACGCAAGGAACTCCTGCCTATTACATCTGCGGTAAAATGAATGGGACACTTCAGTGGTAGGCGGGAGAACATACGAATTCCTCCCTAACAACAGAGGGAGATTAAAAACAAGATTTATTCACCCCGTTGAGCGGACTGATACATTTGACTGGTCATGAGCTGTATCCTATGTGTCTGTACAAAATCACAAGACAGATGAATGGTAGTTGAGTCTGCTGGATTATGGGCACAGCAGGACACGCGCTTTGGAACTGTGCACTTTACGACGAGGCAGCGAGTAATGGCCGTCAGGCATTAAGGATGCTGGGTTCCAAAGCAGCACCGAGGCACAAGTCGACCTGGTGAATCTCGGGTGATACTGCCGCTGAAATATCCAGGAAGGTGAAGGACGACTCCACGAGGAATTCAAGCACACGTCGTCACGCTGCCACCTGCTAGCCCGGCTAGACAATATGTTATGCAGGCATAGAGAAAACGACTGAGATCGACGACTACGGAACAAAACGCTTTTCAAAGCTTTCCGTCGCTCTGGTACCGGTTGAAACACCGGAAACGCGGATAAAATACCTTCTGCACCATCCAAAATTTTCGGCGTTTAGTATCCGTTGATAACTTGTACTGTACTTCTTATTCTGAGTTTGTAAGCCTTATCACAAAAACTATATTTAATACTAATCGATGTAATAGTGCATTTATTTCTGACTTTAAGTAACGGATGGTAATTATAATGAAAATATTGTAAATTGCTGGGTAATAGCCAAGGGAACTTCATTTCAATGTATCGATAGCAACGACCAAACGGCAGTAGCTGTGGCGTTGTTTATCTTTGCGTGTGGAGGGTCTCTTTCGCGCTGCGAGCAGAGAGAAAGCAGAGCAGCTTGAGTCATGAAAGAGTACTGAAGTGTTTATTGGGCGCTCCGGCAGATTCGGGCTGCAGCTATGATCGCGCCATTGTAGAAGCGCCAGATTCGTTAAGCCACGAGTATTGAGAGCACTGTAGGGGTAGACAGACAATGGAAGCTGCAGCTCTAGCTATTGCCTGTCCCATAACTACCCGTGGTTCAGGGGACAGCGGCAGCTCACCATTGACGTCGCCTACATTCTTCGTCGAGCGCGCAGCTACAACATCGTAAGACTGTTAACTGACAGATATACACTCCTGGAAATGGAAAAAAGAACACATTGACACCGGTGTGTCAGACCCACCATACTTGCTCCGGACACTGCGAGAGGGCTGTACAAGCAATGATCACACGCACGGCACAGCGGACACACCAGGAACCGCGGTGTTGGCCGTCGAATGGCGCTAGCTGCGCAGCATTTGTGCACCGCCGCCGTCAGTGTCAGCCAGTTTGCCGTGGCATACGGAGCTCCATCGCAGTCTTTAACACTGGTAGCATGCCGCGACAGCGTGGACGTGAACCGTATGTGCAGTTGACAGACTTTGAGCGAGGACGTATAGTGGGCATGCGGGAGGCCGGGTGGACGTACCGCCGAATTGCTCAACACGTGGGGCGTGAGGTCTCCACAGTACATCGATGTTGTCGCCAGTGGTCGGCGGAAGGTGCACGTGCCCGTCGACCCGGGACCGGACCGCAGCGACGCACGGATGCACGCCAAGACCGTAGGATCCTACGCAGTGCCGTAGGGGACCGCACCGCCACTTCCCAGCAAATTAGGGACACTGTTGCTCCTGGGGTATCGGCGAGGACCATTCGCAACCGTCTCCATGAAGCTGGGCTACCGTCCCGCACACCGTTAGGCCGTCTTCCGCTCACGCCCCAACATCGTGCAGCCCGCCTCCAGTGGTGTTGCGACAGGCGTGAATGGAGGGACGAATGGAGACGTGTCGTCTTCAGTGATGAGAGTCGCTTCTGCCTTGGTGCCAATGATGGTCGTATGCGTGTTTGGCGCCGTGCAGGTGAGCGCCAATATCAGGACTGCATACGACCGAGGCACACAGGGCCAACACCCGGCATCATGGTGTGGGGAGCGATCTCCTACACTGGCCGTACACCACTGGTGATCGTCGAGGGGACACTGAATAGTGCACGGTACATCCAAACCGTCATCGAACCCATCGTTCTACCATTCCTAGACCGGCAAGGGAACTTGCTGTTCCAACAGGACAATGCACTTCCGCATGTATCCCGTGCCACCCAACGTGCTCTAGAAGGTGTAAGTCGACTACCCTGGCCAGCAAGATCTCCGGATCTGTCCCCCATTGAGCATGTTTGGGACTGGATGAAGCGTCGTCTCACGCGGTCTGCACGTCCAGCACGAACGCTGGTCCAACTGAGGCGCCAGGTGGAAATGGCATGGCAAGCCGTTCCACAGGACTACATCCAGCATCTCTACGATCGTCTCCATGGGAGAATAGCAGCCTGCATTGCTGCGAAAGGTGGATATACACTGTACTAGTGCCGACATTGTGCATGCTCTGTTGCCTGTGTCTATGTGCCTGTGGTTCTGTCATTGTGATCATGTGATGTATCTGACCCCAGGAATGTGTCAATAAAGTTTCCCCTTCTTGGGACAATGAATTCACGGTGTTCTTATTTCAATTTCCAGGAGTGTAGTACCGTGGAGGCTTCACCAAGTCGTATTTCCTTCACAAAGTATGACTAATTTGAATAACAACTTGCAGTAGTTAAAACCTGTAGATCCTCTGTGCTGTCATTGTCCTCAGACGTTATAACCAAGCTGGGTCCCTTTCCTTTCCATACAATCACCGACAATCGTAAGAATATGAAAATTGATTATTTACTGCCATCAGGTTACCTTCCATTCGGACAGCGGTTGCACTCTGTGACTGTTATATTGACTTGTACATTATAGGTTACAGCAGTCAGTGCAATCAGTCGTCCTTTTTCAATGAACTGTGTTTGTGGGTGAAGCTCGATCAACAGGGACTTACATGCATTGAGCGAAAATAATAGTGCATTGAGAATGGTTAATTTCTATCCGAAATGTAGATCTGCACAATAAAATTTAATAAGGACGACTATTTACTGCCACTTTTTCTTGTTTGCTAATGACCAGTTCCAGTCTACATTTTCTGCCTCAGTGACTGTTCATTCCTGTATTGCATAGCAGAGGCTTAAATAATTTAAAATTTTGCGTATTAACTGCATTAACTTAAAGTAACGTAAAATTTCACTGGTGAAACTAATAACCAAAGATACAGCACAAATTAAGAGTGTGCAGTTTCATTTATTCTGTATTTAGCTTAGCGGGTGGCTTCTGCTGGCTTGGTATCTATCTTACTGTTTCTATATTAAAAGTAAAATCAGTTGTCATTTGCTTGAAGTAAATCCAATTCAGTCTTTCAATAATCAAAAGCAAATTGCTTGCCTTTTTCTAAATTTCGCGTTACGTTGCACTGAGGTTACTGAAAGCCATTTTTGTACGTAACAAGGTTTACGTTAAGCCGGTTATTTATTTAACCAGTAACTTCATTTAACTTTACAAAGAAGGGTTTCACGACCGACTGTTTCAGCTGCAGAGAATTCTTCCGGGTTGTATGGCCGTGGTCCATGGAACTCTTCAATCCCTGACGTTTCGTCCAAGGTTACGTTGGACATCTTCGGAGGTTCTCCTGGTTGTGCTGAGTCGGCAAGACGAAACGTCAGGTATTGAAGAGTTCCGTGGACCACAGCTTTACAACCCGGAAGAATTCTGAGCAGCTCATTTAATTTTACTTTGGAAATTTAGTATCTCAGAATAAGTAACTGCAAACTCAGTGCATCCTCATTCATTTATTTTCCCGCGAACTGTTGTGTTGTGGAAAAGCGTGACAAACTTCTGTTGCCACGACAGTAATTATTGCTTAGATTTCTTTGCCATTAGCTCACTTAAGATTCTGGAGATCCATTGCCCTAGCGGGCTGGCAACCGTTTCATTAACCCCCTTTTTAAGATAGTCAGTCTTTTCTTAGTATTGTCAATAATTTTCGTGGTAAATATTACGTGGTACCCTTTTCTGACTTGTATGGTTCGTGAGCGCTTGCACTATATTCCACCCATTTCAAAATTCTCATCAGTATTTAGCTTAAGTTTAGAACAGATTCTTCCTGCAGAAGAGTCTGTTGTACAATTTCCTCCAGCTAACCACTGTTATTTTCCTTCGGCAATGAGAGCCTTACCAACCGTAAAATTGATTTAGGCATATTCGGTCACGGTCAATTATATCGCAATCCAGTAGGTCGATTATGAAGGGGGAAAGCTACAACGTGACAATAAAAAAGTGGTTTCTAAAACTTTACAGTGAATTATGGAATCGATTATTCCCGTGGAAATGTTGCTGAAATGCTGCCACATACTCAAGAAGTTAAGCAGACAGTGACTGTTGACCGGGGTTGTTTCAGGGCGGATTCAGTAGGAGAAGCAACCATCTACAGTTTAGATGTGCCTTAGTGAATGAATATAATCAGAAGTCTACCGATTTAACTCATAGAATCTGTAGCACAAACATTAGTATTAGTTGCTGGATAACTGGGTATGGGGTAATGCGAAATGGGTATGCGAAACTTAACAACGAAAGTAATTTTCGCGTGACGTGTTACTGCCAAGTAATGTAGCTCGATGAAATTTGGACCATACGCAGAAGTAACTGCTAAAATGTAGTAGAGACGGTAACTAAAAGAAATACGCTATGCGACTAACAGAAATGGCAATTTTATTCAAAGACAATAATTACATTCTCGAACAGTCCACGGGTGTAGTGCCGGTCCATAGCGTCCAACGGGCTCAACTTTTCGGCAGGCCACCTGTGGACTGTTCGACCAAGAAATATGCAGGGAGAAACTGAAGAATCACAGTAATTACATTGAAAACACTCAGTTTAATGACAGTCCCGTGGTCATTTCAAAAGACAGAATATGGTTGCCAGCAGCATGTGGGATCACCATGGACAGCACTACATGCTCTGTAAAGTACTCCCACGCTGGGCACGAAGTTGATAAGGAGTTCTCGTTGCCGGCCGGAGTGGCCGAGTGGTTCTAGGCGCTTCAGTCTGGAACCGCGCTACCGCTACGGTCGCAGGTTCGAATCCTGCCTCGGGCATGGATGTGTGTGATGCCCTTAGATTAGCTAGTTTTCAGTAGTTCTAAGTTCTAGGGGACTGATGACCTCAGAAGTTAAGTCCCATAGTGCTCAGAGCCATTTTTTTGAGTTCTCGTTGTAGGGCATTTCATTCCCCCACCAGTGCGACTGACGACCATTGTTGCACGTGGACATGGTGCAGTATCTCTCACCAACGCACTCCACACATGTTGACTGCGACTTAAGTCGGGGGGACAGGCAAGTCAGTCCATTCACCGAATATCCACTTGTTAGCTCCGCCACCTGTGCGTTAAATGAACTCGCGTATTGCCGTCCACAAAAATGAATTCAGGGCCGAATGCGCCCCTGAAAAGACCCTCATGAGGAAGGAGTACACTGGCACAAAAACGTTGTCCTTTGAGTGTACCGTGTCCAAAGATTTGGAAGTCAGTACTTCCATTCAACACTATGCCTCCTCACACCTTAACTCCTGGATCACCAAAACGATCATTTTCGGTAATGTTCCTGGGTGCGTAACGTTTTCCCACCTTTAGCCATATTAGTGAACGTCCAGCATTGTCGAACATTCTCGTGTTGGTGGTCCATGTGCTTTGGAAAGGGCAGGTGTCACGTTCCACCGTCGTGCTGACGTCCTAATCTTTGTACAGGGTACGCTCACCGGCCAGCGTTATTGTGACGCTATACTCCGTCCCCAAATGCGTCTTTTCAGGGGTGCATTCAACCCTGGTTTCGTCTTCGTGGATGACAATGCGCAACCACATCCAACTGTGCAGTGAAGGAGCTCTTCGCACTAGAGGATATCCAGCGAATGGACTGGCCTTCTTGTTCCCCCGACTTACATCCCTTCGAGCACGTTTGGGATCCGTTGGGACGACGTACTGCAACATGTCCTCACGCACCAACGACTGGCCAACAGTTGTCATCCGCAATGGTGGAGCAATGGCGCCCTACCACAAGAACCCTTACCATCCTTGTGAGTAGCAATGTAGCACGTTACACGACATGCCTTGTAGTCCATGGGGATCACACAACCCATTATGAACCAGGTCCTCCACTTTGCAGTGTTCGGGTTGTTGTTGTTGTTGTGGTCTTCTGTCCTGAGACTGGTTTGATGCAGCTCTCCATGCTACTCTATCCCGTGCAAGCCTCTTCATCTCCCAGTACTTACTGCAACCTACGTCCTTCTGAATCTGCATAGTGTATTCATCTCTTAGTCTTCCTCTATGATTTTTACCCTCCACACTGCCCTCCAATGCTAAATTTGTGATCCCTTGATGCCTCAGAACATGTCCTACCAACCGGTCCCTTCTTCTTGTCAAGTTGGGCCACAAACTCCTCTTCTCCCCAATTCTATTCAATACCTCATCATTAGTTATGTGATCAACCACATTTCGAAAGCTTCTATTCTCTTCTTCTCCAAACTATTTATCGTCCATGTTTCACTTCCATACATGGCTACACTCCATACAAATACTTTCAGAAACGACTTCCTGACACTTAAATCTATACTCGATCTTAACAAATTTCTCTTCTTCAGAAACGATTTCCTTGCCATTGCCAGTCTACATTTTATATCCTCTCTACTTCGACCATCATCAGTTATTTTGCTCCCCAAATAGCAAAACTCCTTTACTACTTTAAGTGTCTCATTTCCTAATTTAATTCCCTCAGCATCACCCGACTTAATTCGACTACATTCCATTACCCTCGTTTTGCTTTTGTTGATGTTCATCTTATATCCTCCTTTCAAGACACTGTCCATTCCATTCAACTGCTCTTCCAAGTCCTTTGCTGTCTATGACAGAATTACAATGTCATCGGCGAACCTCGAAGTTTTTATTTCTTCTCCATGGATTTTAATACCTACTCCGAATTTTTCTTTTGTTTCCTTTACTACCTGCTCAATATACAGATTGAATAACATCGGGGAGAGGCTACAACCCTGTCTCATTCCCTTCCCAACCGCTGATCCCTTTCATGTCCCTCGACTCTTATAACTGCCATCTGGTTTCTGTACAAATTGTAAATAGCCTTTCGCTCCCTGTATTTTACCCCTGCCACCTTCAGAATTTGAAAGTGAGTATTCCAGTCAACATTGTCAATAGCTTTCTCTAAGTCTACAAATGCTAGAAACGTAGGTTTGCCTTTCCTTAATCTTTCTTCTAAGATAAGTCGTAAGGTCAGTATTGCCTCATGTGTTCCAATATTTCTACGGAATCCAAACTGATCTTCCCCAAGGTTGGCTTCTACTAGTTTTTCCATTCGTCTGTAAAGAATTCGCCTTAGCACTTTGCAGCTGTGGCTTATTAAACTGATTGTTCGGTAATTTTCACATCTGTCAACACCTGCTTTCTTTGGGATTGTAATTATTATATTCTTCTTGAAGTCTGAGGGTATTTCGCTTGTCTCATACGTCTTGCTCACCAGAGGGTATTGTCATGACTGGCTCTTCCAAGGCCGTCAGTAGTTGTAATGGAATGTTGTCTACTCCCGGGGCCTTGTTTCGACTCAGGTCTTTCAGTGCTCTGTCAAACTCTTCACGCAGTATCGTATCTCCCATTTCGTCTTCATCTACATTCTCTTCCATTTCGAGAATATTGTCCTCAGGTACGTCGCCCTTGTATAGACCCACTATATACTCCTTCCACCTTTCTGCTTTCCCTTCTTTGCTTAGAACTGGGTTTCCATCTGAGCTCTTGATATTCATACAAGTGGCTCTCTTTTCTCCAAAGGCCTCTTAAATTTTCCTGTAGGCAGTATCTATCTTACCCCTAGTGAGATAAGCCTCTACATCCTTACATTTGTCCTCTAGCCATCCCTGCTTAGCCATTTTGCACTTCCTGTAGATCTCATTTTTGAGACGTTTGTATTCCATTTTGCCTGCTTCATTTACTGCATTTTTATATTTTCTTCTTTCATCAATTAAATTCAATATTTCTTCTGTTACCCAAGGATTTCTACTACCCCTCGTCTTTTTACCTACTTGATCCTCTGCTGCCTTCACTACTTCATCCCTCAAAGCTACCCATTCTTCTTCTATAGTATTTCTTTCCCCCATTCCTGTCAATTGTTCCCTTATGCTCTCCCTGAAACTCTGTACAATCTCTGGTTTAGTCAGTTTATCCAGGTCCAATCTCCTTCAATTCCCACGTTTTTGCAGTTTCTTCAGTTTTAATCAACAGGTCATAACCAATAGATTGTGGTCAGAGTCCACATCTGTCCCTGGAAATGTCTTACAATTTAATACCTGGTTCCTAAATCTCTGTCTTACCATTATATAATCTAACTCATACCTCCTAGTATTTCCAGGATTCCTCCATGTGTACAACCTTCTTTTATGATTCTTGAACCACGTGTTAGCTATGATTAACTTATGCTCTGTGCAAAATTCTACGAGACGGCTTCCTCTTTCATTTCTTTCTCCCAATCCATATTCACATACTATGTTTCCTTCTCTCCCTTTTCCTACTCTCGAATTCCAGTCACCCATGACTATTAAATTTTCGTCTCCCTTCACTAACTGAATAATTTCTTTTACCTCGTCATACATTTCATCAATTTCTTCATCATCTGCAGAGCTAGTTGGCATATAAACTTGTACTACTGTAGTAGGCATGGGCTTTGTGTCTATCTTGGCCACAATAATGCGTTCACTATGCTGTTTGTAGTAGCTAACCCGCACTCCTATTTTTTTATTCACTATTAAACCTACTCCTGCATTACCCCTATTTGATTTTGTATTTATAACCCTGTATTCTCCTGACCAAAAGTCTTGTTCCTCCTGCCACCGAACTTCAATAATTCCCACTATATCTAGCTTTAACCTATCCATTTCCCTTTTTAAGTTTTCTAACCTACCTGCCCGATTAAGGGATCTGACATTCTACGCTCCGATCCGCAGAACGCCAGTTTTCTTTCTCCTGATAACGACGTCCTCTTGAGTTGTCTCCGCTCGGAGATCCGCCGGAATATTTTGCCCAAGAGGACGCCATCATCATTTAACCATACAGTAAAGCTGCATGCCCTCGGAAAAATTACGGCTGTAGTTTCTCCTTGCTTTCAAACGTTCGCAGTACCAGCACAGCAAGGCCGTTTTGGTTAGGGTTACAAGGCCAGATCAGTCAATCATCCAGACTGTTGCCCCTGCAACTACTGAAAAGGCTGCTGCCCCTCTTCGGGAACTACATGTTTGTCTGGCCTCTCAACAGATGCCCCTCCGTTGTGGTTGCACCTACGGTACGGCCATCTGTATCGCTGAGGCACGCAAGCCTCCCCACCAACGGCAAGGTCCATGGTTCGGGTAACCTCCGGAAATAGCCTTGACTTCACAATAATTGTTGTCTTTTGAGTAAAAGCGTCAATTCCGTTTGTCTCGTTGCATATTTGTTTGTTACCTTCTGTACTGCATTGCAGCAGATCTCTATATGTATGCTCCTAGCCTCATCGAGCTGTGTTGCTTGGCAGTGACAAATGTTGATAAGTTTTCTTTACTCCTTAAATTTTGCACGCCAGAGTAGTTTTGTTGTAATAGACAGAAGTAGGTTTTATTTTTATTTATTTGTTTTAGCATTATATGTTGTTTGTAGTACTGTTATAGTATTAGCATTTTTCTTAATTTTTGTAAGTTCCGGGTACAAATATCAATATACACACTTTTTATTATCCACAAAAAGGTGAGCTGTATGGTCAGTGTTAGGTTCCCAGACAACAGGCAGGAATTGTTGATAAAAAATAGACAAATGTGTGGAGTATTTCAGCCTATGTCTTCCTCTCTTGCAATAATTTACTTCATCCATTATTTTAACTATAAATTTATTATTTCGGTACAGGTGGATAATTAATTGCTCTCTTCTTTCTTGTACTTTTGATAACAGAATTATTTTTTAACCTATTTCTCTAGGAATTGCTTCACTTGCGAGCCTTGTTGTCCACAAGTTTTTTTTCCATGTTCCTCCAGCGCCACATTCCAAATACCTCCAGTCCTCTCTTGTGGCACACAGCAATAGTCCATGTTTCCGTATCGTACAACGCCATGCTTGAGGCATATATTCTTAATAAATATCAGTTTGCTGTTGTAATAGGAGTAGTTATAGGATAGTTAATGAATGTTTTGACACCAACAAAAGTTAAGCAAATTGTATATTAACCGATCCACAATATGTAATGGAAAAATTAGAAAGTATCGTTTTTCTTAATTTTTATCAGTCAATCTAACTGTATGGTTCACTTATATACCGAAACAACATCATTAAAATTATTTCGATAACAAAACTCTAATTAACAGAAACTTTTCATTAGTTAGAAAACCTGATATTGTAAATTAATATACTATCGTAAATCTCAGCAAAATATATTATTTTATTCTCGTGATCACATTATTACATTCCCACAGAAATTTTAGGAGAAATATGTATGTTATAATCAAATAAATAATTAATTAGCAAAATTCGTAAATTTTAACTTACCTAAAACAGACTTTTGGAACATTTATCAGTCATCTGATGTATTTAACGTGACTTATGGGCTTTACGTATCATGTCAATAATGAACAGCCAATTAGATAAATCGTAATTAACTTCTGCATTAACGATTTTCGAACATTATGATATAAATACTATTGATTTTAAGTCATTTTGATAATATGAATTTATCATACAGAGCTTTAACCTGAAATTCCGTTTTGGCATTTTGTATTGTACCTAAATTAATGTCAGAAATAAAATTCAAAGTAAAATCAAGATGTAATTAAGGATTTTACGATAGGTATTAGTACTGTAACATCATAACCAAGCTTCCACACAAAACTCAAAAGAACAATATTTTGAAATGTATACAGAATGAATCATCATTTATTGTCATTAAAATCATACTAACAGTCTGTTGTAAATCATAAACTTTTCATTATAATCTATAAATGTAATTGTTTTTGACAATAGACCAAAGAAAATACATTGTTGAGCTAGGTATATATTGATACATTGTTGAGATACGTTATATATTGAGCGATGGAAAGTACCTGAAGTCAGTCGCATTTTGGCCAGTGTAATGACGCCAAGTCTGTAACAGTTGCTGTTTTGTGAGTCATGTTGGTACAAAAAAATTTTATGTGTGAACAATTTTGTAAATGCTTCTGGAAAATACATCTGTTGTTAAAAGGATCCTTCAGAGTTTTGGGAAATATTATCTTTATATACGTCCGAAATCCCGGCGAATCTCCAGTATACAGGGTGTTACAAAAAGGTACGGCCAAACTTTCAGGAAACATTCCTCACACACAAAGAAAGAAAAAATGTTATGTGGACATGTGTCCGGAAACGCTTACTTTCCATGTTAGAGCTAATTTTATTACTTCTCTTCAAATCACATTAATCATGGAATGCAAACACACAGCAACAGAACGTACCAGAGTGACTTCAAACACTTTGTTACAGGAAATGTTCAAAATGTCCTCCGTTAGCGAGGATACATGCATTCACCCTCCGTCGCATGGAATCCCTGATGCGCTGATGCAGCCCTGGAGAATGGCGTATTGTATCACAGCCTTCCACAATACGAGTACGAAGAGTCTCTACATTTGGTACCGGGGTTGCTTCCAAATGCCCCCATAAATGAAAGTCAAGAGGGTTGAGGTCAGGAGAGCGTGGAGGCCATGAAATTGGTCCGCCTCTACCAATCCATCGGTCACCGAATCTGTTGTTGAGAAGCGTACGAACACTCCGACTGAAATGTGCAGGAGCTCCATCGTGCATGAAACACATGTTGTGTCGTACTTGTAAAGGCACATGTTCTAGCAGCACAGGTAGAGTATCCCGTATGAAATCATGATAACGTGCTCCATTGAGCTTAGATGGAAGAACATGGGGCCCAATCAAGACATCACCAACAATGCCTGCCCAAACGTTCACAGAAAATCTGTGTTGATGACATGATTGCACAATTGCGTGCGGATTCTCGTTAGCCCACACATGTTAATTGTGAAAATTTACAATTTGACCACGTTGGAATGAAGCCTCATCCGTAAAGAGAACATTTGCACTGAAATGATGATTGACACATTGTTGGATGAACCATTCGCAGAAGTGTACCCGTGGAGGCCAATCAGATGCTGATAGTGCCTGCACACGCTGTACATGGTACGGAAACAACTGGTTCTCCCGTAGCACTCTCCATACAGTGACGTGGTCAAACGTTACCTTGTACAGCAGCAACTTCTCTGACGCTGACATTAGGGTTATCGCCAACTGCACGAAGAATTGCCTCGTCCATTGCAGGTGTCCTCGTCGTTCTAGGTCTTCCCCAGTCGCGAGTCATAGGCTGGAATGTTCCGTGCTCCCTAAGACACCGATCAACTGCTTCCAACGTTTTCCTGTCGGGAGACCTTCGTTCTGGAAATCTGTCACGATGCAAACGTACCGTGCCACGGCTATTGCCCCGTGCTAATCTATACATCAAATGGGCATCTGCCAACTCCGCATTTGTAAACATTGCACTGACTGCAAAACCACGTTCGTGATGAGCACTAACCTGTTGATGCTACGTACTGATGTGCTTGATGCTGGTACTGTAGAGCAATGAGTCGCATGCCAACACAAGCACCGAAGTCAACATTACCTTCCTTCAATTGGGCCAACTGGCAGTGAATCGAGGAAGTACAGTACATACTGACGAAACTAAAATGAGCTCTAACATGGAAATTAAGCGTTTCCGGACACATGTCCACATAACATCTTTTCTTTATTTGTGTGTGAGGAATGTTTCCCGAAAGTTTGGCCGTACCTTTTTGTAGTACCCTGTATATCCCCTTGTGGACTTTATTGGTGGAGGACATTCGATCATTCAAAGTTAAGTATTTCGCTGCAAAAACGACATCAATCTCATGCTATGATGAATCTCTTGTAATGAGAAGTATTTTAGCTGGAACTGCACTTGGAGTGACATTAGACTTTTTACATGTAGATTCCTTCATGTGAGCAGCAACTGTTGCTTGTAATAGGCCGCCATCGCCCGATGCCAGACTTTATGATCAGTATCGACCCTCGTTAAACAGTCTGTGCAACGCGGCTGGGAGCAGATTGATCACTGTTGCACGAACACAGTCCCGACCTACTGACCGAAAGACGCAACCAGTGGGTGAGTAACAGCGGTCCTCCGCGAATTCCGCAATGGCGACGCGATGGTATCGGCTGCCGTCTACAGGGTGCGCACGTCAGTTTCTGCGAAGGACCGCTTATCTGGGCTGTGGCGAGCGCTGGCGGCAGGAATGTGCGCACATCCATCGAATAGTGATGCGACGGCTCTGCGTGGCTCGTATTTAAGTAGCAGTGCTGCGCTGTATCGAGGTGCATAGGCCAATGTTGGTCCGCACGAGCCTAGCACGAAGTTGCCCTTCGAGGCTCTTCCAGCTAACACCACTAAATACGTCACGCCATTAGGAAACTGCGCCACGTTCCACTCGTCCATCCTCCTATGCGACAGTAATGAAACACGTTAGCTTACAGACGTCACGAGGGTTTAATATAGCAGTAAACTGGATACCTTAAACATGGTTGCGATTCAGCAACTGTATAAATTTGCAGGGGTTGGAAAAGTCAGCCAACCGGTTGCAAACCAAAGGCTTATTTAGCCCTTGACGTAGGTTTAGATATTTGTAGAAATATCTTCTTCAGCTGTGGGTCTTGTTACATAGCATTGTGGTTAATTACATTAGCTGAAGCCGAGCGACTCTTGTTGTATATAAAATTGATATATAAACCAGAAACATCACATGCCATGCCTTACGACAGCAGCTAGATTACACTCAGAATAGATGCACAAATGTATCTGCCCACTGGTAAAGGCTCTTGTCTACATAAAATTGTAACAGGACTCCAACGAATAAAATATTTCCATAATGTAGGTATTCACCATACCATTCCATCTGATTTCTCTCGTTTTTATATCAGTTTTATGTACAAGAGCAGCTCGGCTCAGCTAACGTAATTTACCACCATATGATGTGACAAGGTCCACTCCTTCTGAAGAAGATTTTTTTTTTATGAATCTCCAAATCTAGGTCAAGGGCTAACTAAACCTTTGGTTTGCAACTGGTTAGCATAAATTGGTGTATTAATAATGGGGTCGTCAGACGAGGAAGAGATTATGTACATTCACTTACCTTTGGAAGAAGATCACGAACTACACACTGCAAAAAGGACATCGCAGTGCATACACTCTATGTTAATGCAAATATTTTTAGGGGCTGTTGCTGGAAACTCTACACCTTTCCTATGAAAAATTGACTTTGTGGAAGTGGGTTGGCTTGATACACACAGCTGTTCCCAAGGCATTGGAAGCTATTTTGACTATTTTTCGACCCTTACTGTCTCAAGAAACATGTAAACTTTTTTTTAAAATTACCGTTACCAGTCACAAACTTTGTCAACCATTCTATTACTTATTTATTTAGCGACATGTTTCGAGGTAAACCTCATCTTCAGGCTAAAAGCATTAAAAAAACTACTTTAAAAAAAGGCTATACTGATGCTACATAGTATTTTCGTCAATGCTGTGGTCATCGTGTCGAAGAAGAGAAAACTAGTAAGAGATGCTGTCACTTTGGAAGCTGGACTGATGTTTGCACGAAAATGTTTTGTAACGGTCACTCACTTTTTTCTTCTGGCGTGGCAGTCTCGCAGTGATGCACTGGGGTGCCTCCATTTCCGTGCTTCTCCTGTCACTAACATAACAGTAACTTGGAAACACGACCACAAACAGTTCTGTAGTGCAGTGGACAAGATGGCGGTCGAGATACGGCTGGTTTCGATTTGACTATCGATTTGTCGATCTAAGTGGTGTCACATGTTTACATGTCTTCTGCACGTCTTGTTATCTTATTACAGATGTAGATTGACGAAGTACGTTACAAATTGAGCACCTGTTACAGTATTATTGAACACATCATGATATAAACTAATTTATATTACATATTTCTAAGCTGTTGCTGGGGCTTGAGTCAAACGACTGTGTCACTAACATGGCAGTAACTTGGAAACACGATCGCAAACAGTTCTGTAGTGCAATGGACAAGATGGCGGTCGAAATACGGCTGGTTTCCATTTGACTAGCAATAGCTTAGAAATGTGTAAAATAATTTAGTTTATATCATGATGTGTTCAATAATACTGTAACAGGTGCTCAATTTGTAACGTATTTCGTCAATTCACATCTGGAATACGATAACAAGACATGCAGAAGACAGGTAAATATCTGACACCACATAGATCGACAAATCGATAGTCAAATGCAACCAGCTGTATTTCGACCGCCATCTTGTCCACTGTACTACAGAACTGTTTGTGATTGTGTTTCCCAGTTACTGTTATGTTAGTGACTGTTTGTGAATAGTGACCAGGAGAAGCACGGAAATGGAGGCACCCCAGTGCATCACTGCGAGACTGCCACGCCAGAAGAAAAAAGTGAGTGACCGTTACAAAACATTTTCGTGCAAACATCAGTCCAGCTTCCAAAGTGACAGCATCTCTTACTAGTTTTCTCTACTTCGAGAGAACGACCACAGCATTTAAGAAAAGACTATGTAGCATCAGTATAGCCTTTTTTTAAAGTTTTTTTTAATGCTTTTAGCCTGAAGATGAGGTTTACTTCGAAACATGTCAGTAAATAAATTAGTAATACAATAATTGACAAAATTTTGTGACTGGTAGCGGGTAATTTAAAAAAAAAAAAAGAAACCTTTACATGTTCCCAAGGTGGTTGCACGATGGAGTGGTTTCGGCAGAGAGGCTGGACTAACCAGTGGTTCCTAAAGAGGGGTAAGCAGCCTTTCCAGTAGTAGCACAGGCAACAATGTGGTTGTACTGGTACTGCAAGTGGCTGAAGGCAAGGAGACTGTCTTCATTTCTTTCATGAGGGCATCCAACTCTACTTTATGGTTAAATGATGATGACACCGTCTTTGGTAAAGCATTCCAGAGGTAAAATAGCCCCATTCGGATCTCTGGGCGGGGACTACTCAGGAGTGTGCCCTCGTCAGGAAAAACAAAATTGGTTAACCACGGGTCGGAGCATAGAACGTTACATCCCTTAATCGGGTACGTAGGTTAAGAAATTTAAAAAGGGAAATGGACTGGTTGAAGTTAGATGTAGTGATTATTAGTGAAGGTCAGTGACACGAAGCACAGGATTTCTGGTCAGCTGAGTACAGGGTTATTAACAAAAAATCAAATATGAGTATTACAGGAATAGGCGTAACAATGAACAAGAGAATAGGAATGTGTGTAAGCTACTACGAACAGCATATCGCAAGTATTACCATAGCCAAAGTACAAAACGTTCAAATGTGTGGGAATTAATAAGGGACAAAGCTACTGAGTTCATCGGTCCCTAGACTTACACACTACTTAAACTAACTTATGCTAAGCACAACAAACACACACCCATGCCCGAAGGAGGACTCGAACCACGCGGCCATTCCGCGCGGCGCCGAAGTACACACAAAGCCAGCACCCATCACAAAAGTAGATTTTTTTTTGCCAACTAGCTCCACAGGTGATGAAGAGATTGAAAGAATGCATGATGAGGTAAAGGAAATCATCCACAGCCTTAAGGAAGACGTTAACTTAATTTTGGTATGTGACTGGAAATCGGCAGTAGGAAAAGGAACATGAAAAGTAGTAGGAGAATAAAGACTGGTGGAAAGGCATGGAAGAAGAAGCCTTTTGGTAGAATTTTGCATAGAGCGTAATTTAATCACAGCTAACACTTGTTTTAACAATTTTGAAATTGTTTATATGCAAGAGACCTGGGGATACTGGAAGGTTTCAGTCTGATTATGCAGTGCTAACATAGAAATTTCGAGCCAGATTTTAAATTGTAACATATTACCAGGGACTGAAATGTACTCTGACGATAATTTATTAGTTATGAACTTCAGAAATTTAGAAAATTAATAAAATTGAAACTAAATTGAGGGAACCAAAGGTTGTTTAGAGTTTCAACGTTGGACTAACAGAGGAGACAGGAAGACAATAGAAGACAAATGGGTAGCTTTGAGAGATGAAACATGGGAGGCAGCAGAGAATTGCACAGGCAAAATGATAAGGCCTAATGAAAATCCCTCGATAACTCAGGAGATACTGAATTTAATTGTCGTAACGAGAAAATATAAAAATAGGGCAAATGAAGCAGAAAAAATTGAATATATATATCTATAAAAAGAGATTGAGGAAAAAGTGCAAAATGGCTAAGCATGAGTGGCTAGCGGACAAATGCAAGCCTGTAGAAGGACTACAACTAGGGGAAAATTAAGATGCCGCCTATAGGAAAATTAAAGAGACCTTTGGAGGAAAGAAAGGAAGCTGTATGAATACCAAGAGCTCTGACAGCAAGCCAGTAAGGAAAGCTGAAAAGTAGAAGGAATATATAGAGGTCTAAATAAGACGGCTGGTCCCAGCGGAGGTTCGAGTCCTCCCTCGGGCACGGGTGTGTGTGTTTGTCCTTAGGATAATTTAGGTTAAGTAGTGCGTAAGCTTAGGGACTGATGACCTTAGCAGTTAAGTCCCATAAGATTTCACACACATTTGAACATTTTTGATCTAAATAAGGGGAACAAACAGAACAAAGAGAACAGGAAGTAGGTGAAAATGAGATAAAGACATAACTCTTAATAAGGCCGCTGGAGTTGACGAAATTACGACCATTATTGAGAACCTTGGGAGGGCCGGCCATGACAGAAATGCTCCACCTGCATGATGTATGAAGCTGGTGAAAAATCCTCAGACTTCAGCAAGAATGTAATAATTCCAATTACAGAGAAAGTAGGTGCTGACAAGTGAGAATACTACCGACCCATCGGTTTAATAAATCATGGTTTGAACATAGAATTATTTACAGAGGATTAGAAAATCTGGTAGAGGTCGACTTTGGGGAAGATCAGTTTGGATTCCGGAGAAATATCGGAATACGCGAGGCAACTTCTCTTAGAACATACATTTATGCAATTTTGTCATATGATGACATGTTGGAGACCGTGGCTGTTTTTGAAGGCAAATGTTGCTGTCCTAACACCATCAACATACATTTATTTCATTAAATCAAGTGATGCTGAGGAAACAGGGTTAGGAAATAGAACATTAGAATTAGTAGATGAGTTCTGCAGTGTGGACAGCAAAATAACTGATGATGGCTAAAGTAGGGAAGATTTTAAATGCATACTGGCAATAACAATAGAAAAATTTCTGCAAGAAATATTGTTAATATTTAATATATATTTAAATGCTAGAAAGTCTTTTTTGTAGATTTTTTTGTCTGGAGTGTAACTTTCTATGGAACTGAAATGTCGACGACAGGTAACGCAGTCGAGAAGAGAATAGATGCTTCTAAAATGTGGTGTTGCAGAAGTATGCTGCTGAATGTTAGGGTGGCAAATCGAATAGCAAATGAAGAGATGCTGAATCGAATTGGGGAAAAAAGATATTTATTGCGTAACTTCACTAGAAAACGAGATCAGTTGGTGGGTTGCAACCTGAGGCATCAGGATGTCCACTTGATTATAGTAGGAATTGTGGAGGGTAAAAATAGCAGACGGAAACAAGGCGTCAGTACAGTAAGAAGGTCCAAGTGGATGCAGGTTGTGGTAGTTATGCAGAGATGAAGAGTCCTGCACAGAATACACTAGCATTGAGACTCGCATCAAAACAGTCTTCACACTGAAAACCACAACAATAATATTGAAGATCAAGCCAATTTTACAAATTTCGTAAGGACTGATTTTACGAAGCCGCTTACAGCAATCCGTGCTGAACATAGCATCAGACAGTTATGTCACTTGTGACAGCTATAGGCCGATGCGAAAAATCTATGCTTTGAGTTCGTGTCGAAGTCACACTCGCTTATTTGTTACGGCCGTGAAAGACGATACAGCAAGGCAGGGAGTACGGAGCTTTAAAGGGATGGGTTTCTGGTATGTCGAGATGGAGATACATAACGCGCAACCTCCCGAGAGTAGACCGGAGGATCAAACGTTTGCAGCAGTTGGAGGAAATGGAGGCGATTGCAGCCAGTGGTCCGCTACCTGTTCCAGGAGAGGAATAAGATGTACACTCCTGGAAATGGAAAAAAGAACACATTGACACCGGTGTGTCAGACCCACCTTACTTGCTCCGGACACTGCGAGAGGGCTGTACAAGCAATGATCACACGCACGGCACAGCGGACACACCAGGAACCGCGGTGTTGGCCGTCGAATGGCGCTAGCTGCGCAGCATTTGTGCACCGCCGCCGTCAGTGTCGGCCAGTTTGCCGTGGCATACGGAGCTCCATCGCAGTCTTTAACACTGGTAGCATGCCGCGACAGCGTGGACGTGAACCGTATGTGCAGTTGACGGACTTTGAGCGAGGGCGTATAGTGGGCATGCGGGAGGCCGGGTGGACGTACCGCCGAATTGCTCAACACGTGGGGCGTGAGGTCTCCACAGTACATCGGTGTTGTCGCCAGTGGTCGGCGGAAGGTGCACGTGAACGTCGACCTGGGACCGGACCGCAGCGACGCACGGATGCACGCCAAGACCGTAGGATCCTACGCAGTGCCGTAGGGGACCGCACCGCCACTTCCCAGCAAATTAGGGACACTGTTGCTCCTGGGGTATCGGCGAGGACCATTCGCAACCGTCTCCATGAAGCTGGGCTACGGTCCCGCACACCGTTAGGCCGTCTTCCGCTCACGCCCCAACATCGTGCAGCCCGCCTCCAGTGGTGTCGCGACAGGCGTGAATGGAGGGACGAATGGAGACGTGTCGTCTTCAGCGATGAGAGTCGCTTCTGTCTTGGTGCCAATGATGGTCGTATGCGTGTTTGGCGCCGTGCAGGTGAGCGCCACAATCAGGACTGCATACGACCGAGGCACACAGGGCCAACACCCGGCATCATGGTGTGGGGAGCGATCTCCTACACTGGCCGTACACCACTGGTGATATTCGAGGGGACACTGAATAGTGCACGGTACATCCAAACCGTCATCGAACCCATCGTTCTACCAGTCCTAGACCGGCAAGGGAACTTGCTGTTCCAACAGGACAATGCACGTCCGCATGTATCCCGTGCCACCCAACGTGCTCTAGAAGGTGTAAGTCAACTACCCTGGCCAGCAAGATCTCCGGATCTGTCCCCCATTGAGCATGTTTGGGACTGGATGAAGCGTCGTCTCACGCGGTCTGCACGTCCAGCACGAACGCTGGTCCAACTGAGGCGCCAGGTGGAAATGGCATGGCAAGCCGTTCCACAGGACTACATCCAGCATCTCTACGATCGTCTCCATGGGAGAATAGCAGCCTGCATTGCTGCGAAAGGTGGATATACACTGTACTAGTGCCGACATTGTGCATGCTCTGTTGCCTGTGTCTATGTGCCTGTGGTTCTGTCAGTGTGATCATGTGATGTATCTGACCCCAGGAATGTGTCAATAAAGTTTCCCCTTCCTGGGACAATGAATTCACGGTGTTCTTATTTCAATTTCCAGGAGTGTATTTGAATTGAACGTATACGTAGAACGGCGGCGCAAATGACCACAGACTTGTTTGGCTCACGGAAGTATGTCACAGAGATGTCAAAAAAGTGAACTGGCAGGCGATTGAAGACGGAAACAGACCATCCCCTCAAAGCCCCTTACAGAGTTTCAAGAAACAACTTTGAATGGGACATCTGGGAATAAGTGCGACCCCCTACACAGGTGATTCTGCTGCCTGTACCTCTTGGTTTTACGCAACCCACGATGGCTTCAGAAACCATGTGTGAGATTTTGGTATTGTCTCACCCGCTATGTGCAAACTGTTAGTCCTACAGAAAAAGTGAACAGGTTCTTTTTGTAAGAAATTTAATATGGTTAAATTCTGTACAAGTGTACGTTTTCTATGGAGGCCACAGTTGTCGAGTTGTTCACGAAAAAGGCAAAAAATATCCCAGTAAAAAATGTAAATAACTAAATTTCCTACAAAAAGGTTTTGCTCATTTTCTTCGTGGACTAGTAGTTTGCGCGTAGCAAGGAAGAGAATATGAAATTCTTGCTCGTGGTATCTAGAGTCGTTGCAGGTTGCATAAAACCCATAGGCAGAGACCGCTGAATCAGCCAGTATATTGCTCCTGTAAGGACACTGAAGGTTAAATTAGACTCACTGCAGCGTACACAGTATCATTTAATTAATCTTTCTTCAAGCATCCCACATGGAACTGGAAGAAATCTTAATTTCTACTACACTGAGAAGTACCCAACGATATGGACAGTGCTTTATAGAGAATGGATGTAGATGTAGCTGAAATGTTTTGGAAGGACTTATTTTTAATTGCTACACAGTTGTGACACTGGATTCATTTCACTACATTACGTAACACACACAGGCAGCGGTTGCAAGAAACAGAATTCTTTTAGAATACCTTCTTCATAGGGACATTCTGTCCACCGATGATATTGTTAAACCAATTATGGTACTGAAAGAAGGCCGGAAATGGAACCGTCTGTGGGTATACAGCTCGAGGTGCCCAGTTCGAGTTCGACCAAAGTTATATGTCCACAGCCACTTGAACAGATTTCTTCCATGTCTCACGCTATACGTGGGTCGGCTGGAGAAACCGATATGCTGCATCCTGCTGGCGGTAGCTTCGTTAGCGATCAGTATTTTGCTATCACCAAGCGTGCAGCTTTGTGCAGTGCGTGGGAGCAATATCCATGGCTGTCATGTAGTTGCATCTACATCGCTCGCTCACCCACACCACAAAATTAGTTACTTCGTGACCTGAATGCTACCGCTCCCACGGGACGCGATTACGTCGGGTCGGCAGGCACTTTTCTGTAAATGTGTACCGAGCGCCGAATGGTGCTAGCCTTGGTGACAAAAATGCCCAGTCGGCTGTGATATGTAGCTCAGATTTATGGTGACTGGGTAAAATATTAGCCCACAGTCTCCACCAGGCCTTTTAAGTATTTACTGCAGTCTGCCGTATTACTCTCTCGTGAGGATCGTGAAGCCAAAATTGCAGTGCACACAGTGTTATTCAAGTAATCTTTCTTCAAGCTCCCCAGGCGAGGACGCAACTAGAAGAAGTCTTAATTCGCGAGTAAAATGGCAAGTACCCTCCGAAAGACAAAGGTCCAGGCTTCGAGCCCCGGTCCTGCACACAGTGTTAAACTGCCAGGAAGTTTACCTTTATGGTCAAGTCCTGCGGGTTAAAACAACTGCAGTAAGGAGAAAAGAAGCCATGCAGATAAAGCTAACGAATTATGACACGAGTATGTATTTCACTCTCACCTAATCCAGTACGACTTGTCACCTGCACTTCCCTGTTACTATCTATGGCTCTGAGCACTATGGGACTCAACTGCTGAGGTCATTAGTCCCCTAGAACTTAGAACTAGTTAAACCTAACTAACCTAAGGACATCACAAACATCCATGCCCGAGGCAGGATTCGAACCTGCGACCGTAGCGGTCTTGCGGTTCCAGACTGCAGCGCCTTTAACCGCATGGCCACTTCGGCCGGCTGTTACTATCTATACACAAATGTAAGAACATAACACATTACTGTTTGTACATTGTTTCAATGGTAATATTGTGAATGAAGCACTGTGTCTTTCCCGTCAAGACGTTTTGCTGAACACCTGAAATTCTCAATGACAGGAAAACCTCCCTGACACCATTCATCTTTAAAATAGAGGGAAAGAGAAAAGAATGCAGATAGAGATAAATCAGATAACTACGCCCTAGCAAGTACGTCGTTGTTAACCACTTTCTGTGCAGAATTTCTACATAAATAAATTTAATGAAATGCCGATAAATACAGACTACGCACTTCCGCAGATATGTAGACGATGCGTTCGTGGTGTGGCAGCATGAATCTCTAGACAATTCCTCGGCCACGTAAATGACATTCATAAAAACATCAGATTCACCGTGGCGTTCCAGGAGAGCAACTGTCTCCCATCTACATATTTGCCGCAAACTCGACGTCCAGCTGCGCCTTACATGCCGTGCACTGGCCTGGCCGTGCCGCCACAACAAAGACATCGAAATGCCAGTGAGGCCCTGTGGGTCGACCCTCTGGCATCCAGTTTCGATGCTCCTGGCGCTAGTTAGGTTTGCATCGGCTGTGGTGGAGAGGCTTCTTTCGCTAGTCAGTGCATATCAGAGTAATGCAGTCTGCAGCCTTGGGTAGTGTCGACTCTGTTGGATGGTGGCAGAGCATATGTAAGCTTGTCACGACGGACGTTCCATCTTCTTCACTCTGCGGACCAGGAGTGAATTTAGAAATGCTCATGCTGAAATTATGTACGTTTAGTAGACACGGTTAATGGTGCAGTAGTGGTACAGGCTCATTTCCATCAGGCAGGATAGACGTCGAACCCACCGTCCTTGGCAACGTTGCACTGTCAGGATCCAGGCCACGGCTGTCAATGGTGCAACTCGGCTTGGGGTTGCAGTAGCTGACCTCTTGAGTCGGTACTAAAGTGCGCGTCATTTATGTTGGCGGCCGAGTTTAGGTTCGTTCTGCGCATCTGACGTCACAAAACACAGTCTGCCAATGAATAGAGAACGACGTTGCCAGATCTCGACTGCAGTGCAGAGCATGGACGAGTGTCTTCAGTTTTAGAAATGTTCAGTCAAAAATAAAGTAATAGAACAAAAGCAATGTCTTGATAGCAGACTTTCTTTTATAGAAAGTTTGGAAAAAGCATTCTTTATACAAATTGCTTTATATTCTATTAATTAATTAAACCAAACAAGAAATAAGACTCCCAATTCAGGCGATAGCAAGGAAAGCTGTTTGTATCAATCACACGAACCGCTTTTTCGCAATAAAGAACAGCGGTAATTGTTTATTTCCTATTGTACTTCGACGAAGCGTGAGTAATTTGTAGTCATACCAACAGTGTTTGTCAGTATTTTGCGTGACGTGTTAGATTCTTCATGGGGCTCTGTAGTCAGACGAGTTGCGAAAGGTTAGGAGTTCAAACCTTGTGCGGAGCGTAATATTTTCATTATTTAAAAACAATATCGAAGTTTGTTACTTCACGAATTATATTCGTTTGAATGCAATTTTTTTTAATTTCTAGTGCTTTGTCTCTTTGTTTAAAATAAAGCCAAACGTGCTCAGTGTAAATAAAACTTTTGTTACAATTCGGGAAAGACGGAATATTTCTCAATATTACATATGGCACCTATCAGGTACTTAAATTAAATGAGATATTGTTATACACTAAATTTTATATGAAATTTAGCTGTCTTGTCCACATTTCATTCTCAACATTGTGGCAACTGTAATTGACCATACGGAAAGTATATGCTATAGACTTTTACCTATGCAAACTCTTCAAAATTTCGTACAAAGGTTTACTACATTTAATGCTGCACAATAACTGCGTTGAACGTAGAACCGAAATTAAGTCATTTATGGGGGGAAGGTATCGGTCAAGAAGATGTGTAAAAATCTAATTTTTGGGCCAAATAGTTTTTGTGGAATCGAATGATAAGTGTGTCAAAGCAGTCGGAACACGATGTGTCTGCACAGGCGAGCAGTGCAGTGACAAAATCGCGCACAGCGCGGAATGCGGGGAGCACGTCTCTGTAGCAGCGAAAGGGTTAATGCGGCCGTGGTGGCTTTACTTCATGAACTGCGCGCTCCCCCCTACACGTAAGGTTGCGAACTATACTATACTATGGCGCTGCTTCTATTGGCGCGTGCGTCGTTTGCAACTGGCAACGCAGCAATCTCCTGCGTCTGGGCGGGAATGCGCGAGCCGCCAAGATAAAATAATTCAACTATAGTGATGGAGTTGTGCATCACGAGTGCACGGCAGTTGGCTGGTTCTGCTGGACGATCTAGCGGTGGCTTGCACCAAGGACAAAGTTGTTACGTGGCAGTTTATACCGAAACAGTCACGTAACCTGCTTCGTAGTGTAATATGCAGATCCTGATAGTCGGTATAGTCGAATCTTTAACACTGCATGAAAACTGCAGGTAATATTCACTACGCCGATGTGTACACTGTTAATTACGTTATCTCGTTTCCCCTTAGTACGTTGGCGGAAACCTGCAACTTCTGCACCATTGGCGCTCTAACAACACCACCACTTGCAACGTAGGTTAGAAATCAGATTAATAATGTTGCTTACGCAGCATATGTCGGCTTTATCGGGCAACAACAAAGTTATTTACTGTGGATAGTATCGTCAGAAAGGAAATAATGAAGTCACTGTAAAAAAAGTCATTAATTTTGGCACTTATCTTGAATTGATTCCCACGTAAGTTTCGTCGAAGTTGTTATGGCTCATGTTGTTGATTCTAGGGTGATTCAAATGGTTCAAATGGCTCTGAGCACTATGGGACTTAACTGCTGTGGTCATCAGTCCCCTAGAACTTAGAACTACTTAAACCTAACTAACCTAAGGACATCACACACATCCATGCCCGAGGGAGGATTCGAACCTGCGACCATACCGGTCACGCGATTCCAGACTGAAGCGCCTAGAACCAGATTCTAGGGTGATACCACTTTGACTGCTAGAAGGCCAAATCTGTATTTCAGCAATATTTCAAGATCTAACAAATGTGTTTTTCAGGAAATTCTTAATGATCAAACAATCCCAGAACAATGGCATGGTAGAAATAATTTTTGATTTGGTGTTCACGATCCACATTTTTATTGAACTTCTTGTAAATTCACATATACTTCTTCTTAATTGTCACATCATCAAGAAAACAGTTTTGTATCAATCTTCATATATTTAATTTCCACTTTTACCAAACACAAGACTTGACTGTTCTTTTACAAAGCGAAATAACAACTTCTGCAAAGTGAAACAAAGACTGCTCTGTGCGCATTCGCGCCAAAACGGTTAGAAGTAAGTCAAAATTATGACAGTCCCACAGAAATGAATACACACAAGACCCATATCACTGTAATATATCGATACATCGGAGTACCTACACATTAATAAAACCAAATGTGAATATTGTCACAAAAATATGTCTGTTACTTGGCAGAAAAGTAGTACGATATTATTGGTATCGAGAACTGGGGTTGGAGTGCCGTAATGGTCACGTAAATGAAGAACCATTACACGCGCCTTGTTAGCTGCCTTGCTACAGGGAAGTTAACTTAGGCAGACAGGGAAGTGTAAAGGTGTTTGGTGCTAAAATCCGCCTCCGGGAAGGGATAGAAGAGGCAAATGACAGTGTGCCATGTGCGAACGGCAGGAGTGTCACAGAGGCCAGGCTGCGTACCAAATAAACTGTGTTGTACGAGAAGCTAAAAGGAATCAATTTAGCGAGGTAAGGTCTGAAGACCAGGTGAAAATGCAGAGCCTGGGATCAGCCACTGAATGCTGGCACGCTGTGGAGAAATGTTTGTTCAATTTTAGAAAGGGGTTCTGTGACTCACTCTCAGTAATTGTCTTTGTAGATGCGACGAGATCCTGCACAAGGATATGCGCAAGGCTTTTGACTAGCAGTGGTTGGAAGTCTGTCTTGTAGTTGGAGAGATCTTCTGCTTTCTTCTCTGTGCCAGACCCTACTGGTTGACCATCACAAAAACTGTGAGAAAAGCCAATTGTCAAAATTTTTATGAAATTATTATTGCTCAGAACACACAAGGGCTGCTGCAGTTGGTCGGCTAGATTCAGAAACTGGCAGAACCAGCCTTGTTTCGAAAAGTCAGACACACTTGCTTCCGAGCCACTGACAAGAGAACACACTTCTCACAAAGAGATCAGGGAAAACACCTTATAACACTACAACAGCGTATTTACGTAACTTATACTATGAAGTACCAAGTTTGGTTTAGTACATACGATGCCACAACAGAACAATTAGTCCTGTCACGGAAAAGCCACGTATAACACTCCCACTCGGCTGTTACTACTGCACCATAACCTCAATGATAGAAACAGGTAGTGACATGAAACTATTTTGTAAAAGCAATTATGGTACAAAGCAGCAGAGCAGTGTTACCCTCTGGGAGGAATGTTGTTATGTTGACCGTGTTGTACCTAACGGAGGTGGCTTATCGGAAATGAAAGTCAGAATTACGTAAATGTTTGAACAGTAATAAACAAAATTTTGCCTATCTGCACTGTTTAAAGTATAAATAAAAAGGTCGCCAGCCTAACTAGGCAAGAGAATGATTAACATTCTCGTTTAAGAAAGTAGGTATAAGTAACTATAACGGACAAACACAACCTAGACTTGGCCACACGCGAGTGCAATGAACTTTGACACACATATATATTTTAAGATTGAAGCTAATAACTGGAGCAGCACAAACTATTTGCAAAATTATAAGAGATACCGAAACACCCTATTACTTTCAGGCTTACATAAAGTGAATGGTCTTTATAACATTACTATTAATATGCACTTCTAATACACAAGGTAGACAAACACTTAGCAAACATGAGTATGTAATTTCCTACTACGGAGTTTTCCACTTTTACTACCGTGAGACATAAAATTAACATTAATGTAAGATACTGACCCACTTTCTGAGGTTAACAACAGGCAGTAATGTGATCATTTACTAAGCAAAACTCTATAAGCCTCGGTCTTGAGAAATTTTAATTTGAAGTTGGCAACAACACATTAATAAGCAGTTTTACTAGGAAAATTATTTCAGCTAGCATCATTAACTTTAACTCACTCTCTTGCCACATTAACTTTAACTTTCTCTTTACTATGTTCAAAGGGGGCATTAATTAGAAAACTGGGTTTTAATGTACTTTCAGTAAGGACACTGAGAGGTGTTATGATGAGGAGAAAAGTCAAGGTAGGTACATAAATTCAGATATAAATTACCTTATATTTCAGCACATTAGCACATCCATTAAGCTGATCGTTCACTGTACATCATTATAGTATTACGTTGCAATGATTGCGCAATGTGGTGGCGACTGCATGTTGGTAGGTGGAATTGCAGGCAGAATTGCTGGACTCTGTCATTTCTTGGTGGCGATGATAGATACAAATTCCAGAATAGTTCCAGCTATTTATCCATCCATCCGAGGCATTGGAAAGTAGCAGGAGAAGCTTCTCTCAGAACTAGCACCATATGCACCTTTTACATGGCAGTGCACGGAGTCGTAGCTCGTCTCCGACTGCTGGCTCGTCCCCGACTCGTAGCTCGCCTCCGACTGACTATCAGTTCCACCTTTTCCACCTAGGCCAACCACAATTCGCGCGCTACACAGTTCCGTTCCCGAGGGGAACCACAACAACTTTTATACACAGAATAACTAAGAGCCCTAAGTGAGGATCAGCAATTTACATAACAGCAACCAGATGCATTAAATAAAACAAAACATTCACACATGTTGACATCTCTACAAAAAATTATTCACACAAAATTACAATCATATACAGTAAGTTTTGTTCCCTCCAAATGGGTCAAAGCATTTAAACGAGAGATATGCTACACAGTATGCAATCAATTCATGACATCAAAGTTTGTACAAAGAAAGAAGTATACAATTTTATGTTATCGATTCAAACAAACACATTTACAGAAGCTCAATGATGTAACATTAAATGAAACAAAGGCAAAATAAATCAGTAGAACATTAGAGCCATGGTGTTACAACCTTCTCCAGGTCTTTGCAGAGAGCTGCAGAGAAGAATATCTCTCACTTACATCACGTTCAGAGGTCAAGATGGACTCAGAATTCTCGGCTGTTAACTGCAGCAGTTCTCCACAATCGCACTCCTTAAGAGTGGTAAGCATACTCCGCTGATGCAACCATTGAGACGGGGGGGATTCAAAGCTAGTTAATCTGGTTCAAAGTTTCATTTTGCAGATCTAATATTCACAGCCAGCCAGTTGCACCCATCACGCACTTTCACAAAAGTATTTATTTTCGTTCTTGCTTTTCTGGAAATTTTGCTTTAAATCACTAACCTTTTACGGTGTCATTGAGCGTATTCATAATATAGTTTCTAAATTTGATTTCACGTGTCCACGCACCAGTCCCAGGGTTGTAGTCCGTATTTACAACCTCTTGTGCTCTCATTAAATCGTTTATTCTTAATTATGTGGATAACTCATTTTTGTTATGACAGTAAGCCAAATTGTTAGTGACCACTAGTTTCCTTTTGTAGTTTGATGAATCCGTTCATTAATGAACACATGTGAGGTGTGGTAGCCATATCTTCATGTTTAATTTGACCACCTGCGGCGGGGCGGGGTTCGCGGGTCTCCATTTGCGATTTACGTAATGCCCACCTTCCTCAGTGTAGTGTCCATTCACCTCCCGTTGCTCTGCATTCGTAGGTACTTCATACACGTTGAGAAAAGCAGCGTTGAAGAAAACCACCGTCCATACTTACGACTAGAAGGTCCGCGTATCTCCAGTAACAAGATAAACCTGTAAATCTCTATTAATAACAGGCAAAGTGGGTGCTTCCTCCTTTCATTGAAAATGTTTGTTTGTAGATACTGATGTTTTATTACGGTCCTTTTCATTTATGGTGTCACCAAGCCCACATTTACGTTGGTAGTACATCTACTACTAGTTCGTGCAGCTTATATCACACGTGAGACAGCCAGAAATATGCTAAGTCCAACCCGAAATATTACGAGATTCACACAGGCAACACGCTGTCACAACACGAGTCCACATTCGGTCCTTTTCAGTGGATTCTTTGAAAGAAGATGCTCGCCAAAATGTTCTGTACATGCATACGGAACACGCCACACAGAATATTCACAGAGGCCGATAGTTTCACACGCGGTTTATTTTGCAACCAACATTCCGAAACCTTTCAAAACTTCACCGAAATGTTCGTAATTGTATCTGCTAGCACGGCGATATAAACTGTACGCGATTTAACCGTCATGTCTTCATCTTACAGATAATTTTTTCGGAAACATTTAACATGACCTTCTCGTCCGACAGCGACTCCACGACTGACTGAATGCCGACGTTCACAGAGCATATAACTCATTCAATTACGCAGTAAAGACTTTTCTCTCATTGGTTAATCCAATCAGATTAACGTTTCATGTTGAATATCGCGTGCAAACCGCTTTGCTCCAATCAGCATTCGCAGACGCATCTACGTCATTTCATATAGCAGAAATTCACAAAGGTTCCGCAAAACCAAACCAAACGAAAATTTAAAAAAAAACTATGCTTGAAATATGCTTTAGAACTAAGTATCCTCTTGCTATCTTTGTGGCTGCCTTATTACAAAAGCAAACGCTCCTAGACCTATGTCATCCACCAGTTAGAGGGATTCACCGCTTTCAGGACATCCTGATTACGTAACACTTGCGAGCTACGGATGGTGTAATACATTATAAAATTGAAATTTGACGTATGTCCCCAAACACACACTCACATTCACTCTCATCTACTCCCACCCTAACACAAAATATAAATATCGACTTTTAAACTATTATTTCCATTACGAAAGCAAAATTATTACAAATTTAGAATCAAAATTCCTTAAAAATTACTTGTGAGCACTGAGAGTGCTGTTATTGTTTTCAAACAACAAAGAAACTTAAACTGTCATGATATCTATCTGAATTTCCTTTACTAAGTGTCGGTTAAGTACTTTTAATAGGATTTTTATATTTTCAAAACCATTGAAGTTATCCACATGAAAATTTTACACACTGTTCTTCTAAATTATAAAAGCAGTTGACTGCACAACGACCGGGGCTGGAGGCTTCATTGCCAGCCACCAATACAGCTTGACCTAATGGAATAAAACTTACTGCAAAACTCTGCAGCCGTGTAAATAGTTGCGACGTTACACACCCCCAGTAATGTTCATTTTAAAAAGATATTATCCATTGCACAACATTTTTTCTCTTAAATTTGGATGATCGTATGGGCCGTTTCCCTTGCCTATAGATGCCTGGGGACTGGGTCCTTAGCATCTTATGAGTATGCCAACAGCTCACAGTGTGGTCGAGGGAGCAAAGTGTAGTTCCCAAAGTCTGGTTGGTGGGCCCCAGTGGTGGCACTTGCTAAGCTGACAGTGGGTGGTTGGGTCCCATATCTACTCTCTGTCCCACGGGTGGTAGATGCAGGACCATACAGCAAGTGATCCCGTTGAGTGATACCGACGCTGATAGCCGCAGCAATGGATGATGACTGAGCGACAGTGCTTCTCCGGACACCCTTGCATCAGTGATCACTCACTTGATGCCTTTTGCCAGCTAGACTGGCGCTATATATACACTCGCAGACCTGCGGTGTTGTAGATGCGCCAGGTGACACATAGTCCCCCTGTCGTAACAATGAAGTGGAGTCCTGGGTTTCAGTAATACTGCTGGTTCCAGGACGATGGTCATAGCGAAGTGCTGCGGCCTGACGGGTAGTGTAAGACTAAATATTCGGTTTGCACCCAGCTATGGCTAGCTGTGCTACATTGGGAATCCATGCCGGGGACCACATGTCGGCAACGACAATAGCCTCCAGTCCTTAGGACAGCTGTGGACAGATGGTGCGAAGTGCCGACGACATAAACACAGAGCTGGACGGAGGATGAATTGTTATGGAGTGGATGATGTTCGAATTTAAACCTCCGTCATCGCAGACTGCGAGACACCAACACTTCACCAGAAAATGGGATCCAACATTAAGGAGGTTATGTATGTAGAATGCAGAAATTATTCAGACACGAACAGACGGGATAGATATGCGCGGAGGGGGCTGCGTTAGTCTTTGGACTGAAGACAATAATGCTACAACATAAGCGTCAATGAACATTCATCATAAAGCTTTTTTACTTTTTTTCTTTTTTTTGTGCATTCGTGGATTACCTCTGCCCAGCAGATTCAATGCTTCTTCAACAGCCTATCAGTGAAACAGAAAAAAGGTTTTGAAAGCTTTAATGCAGCCAGTTAATAGACTTACCTACTGGAGCTGAGGTAATGAAGTACTGTATGTCCATAGTTTAGATCTGCAGTTCTGAACGCAGGCGTTGCATCACAACTGCGAAAGTTATGCCCCAACTCCCCCCACTCCAAGCGACGCAGGTGGCCGCAGTAAACTTGCTGCACAAAAATGGACATCGGCGCAAAGAAAATATAGGATATCTGTGCCGGAAATGCTGAAATGTATCCTCCGCCGACGTTGGTAGGAAAACGCATGTGTGTTTCGCAGCAGGTGTAATTATAGAGGGACACGAAAAATATAAGCAGATGGACGAAGTGACGTGGGTGACAGTGATGGAGGACGAAGGGGGCGGTGTGGACTGGTCAGCGGGCGGCGCGTCCTCCCCCAGCAGCCTCCGCGTGGGAGGGGGGAGGGGGGTGGCCGGCATTACTGGCAGCGACAGCGGCCACACATGTGGCGACGGCCAGCAGCGAAGAGCTGACGCGCTCATCACAGCTCTTTGTGGACACTTTAACATCCACGATATACATATTTTTTTTATTACGAGTGGAATAAGAACGTGTGGATAATATTCATTCAATTATGTAATTATTTCTTAGAAAGATGATAATTATGTAAAACAGAGACAATATTTGTCTCACATTCTTTGTTAATCTATGTCATTCTTTTCTTTTGTTTTGTACCCTTTTGTCGTCTTCTTCTGATGTACATCGCCGACGCAAGACGCGAATCGATTTGAGGTCTGTTAAATGAAAAACATTTAATGTAAAATTAATGTACTTTTATGTTCATTTGCTGGTAAAACAAATAGAGCCAAATGCGTTAAAACTATTTAGATTAATTATTGAAAATTCACTTCCTGCTTTAGTTATAATTTTGTATTAATTGTTTTATCATAGCTGCAAGAAGTGCAGCCCTTGTTAGTTGCGATTATATAGCAACTTCGTCTGTACTTCTAGTTGAAAATAGCATGGGTTTGTGTTAAACTAATTTTCAAAACAATTTAATATTTTTTTATTGGTGGCATCAATTTAAATGATTTAAATGATTTATTGGGAAGAGGAAAATCTTAATTAAAAAAGAAATCATCTATCTTTTGTTGACCGCCATCTTAACTTTTATCACAGCGGCAAATTTAAATTACTTGAAACTGCAAACTTTCAATATTCCGATGTGTAAGAAATAAATGTGCACCGGTGGTACTGAACTCTGTTTATAAAAGAAAAAATTAATCGAATCAGACTGCATCTTCTAATAACAGTGCTGATGGTATTTATTGTTGAACAAGATTTCATTGCTGATGTATGTGGCCAAAATTAAACTACGGACGAATCACGGAGAAAAATACTTTTTGGTAGCATACGTCAGTGTTGTGTGCGGGTGGTATTCTGTCGTTCCTTTTCATGATGAAAAATAATTAAATCCATCCAAGACAAAAAAAAAAAAATTATAAAAGCTCTGATGTACGATCTGTAATTTTAGTGATATGAGCACAGCTTACAGTCAACATTATTACACTACATCAGGTGGAATTATTGTACAATTTGAACAAAATAATTATCCGGGAGAAGTTGTAGTTTGAATAATGCATTATACATGTGTACAATATTGTCCGTGTCATTTACAAAATCAGATCAATGCAACAGCTAAAAAAAAAAAATAAGAAAAAACAGAGTGAATTCAAGCCGCAGAATACCATAGAGTATCGTATCATCCATATTCATTGCATTTGTCCATGTTGATGACACACAAAAACCGCCACAACACCGACTGTCTCCCCACATCTGACGTCTACGTTGCTGTTGCGTCTTGACAACCGACTGGTCTATAAATTTCGTTGCAAAGAGGCAAAATTCTCAATTTCACGAGCGTACAGTGATATCGCCCCTTATTAATATACTTTTTTTTTAAATGGCCGTTGGATCAACGTGTAATCGTGTACAGAAGCTTTCACCCACTCTCTGTCTTATACTCGACAACAAACGTGTCTAATATTCTGTCCTCCAGATATATGTTATTCGGTGGCTTTAAATACTCTGCGGGGAAAAACCGCGACACCAAAAAGTAATTAACATAGAGTAATGAAATCTCGAGAATACATTCGTATAATTAACATATTTAAGTGATTAACATTGCAAGATCACAGTTTAAAGTAAGCGCATGATAAGCCACTGAAAATGTGAGATGCTGGTACAGTAACATCCGGTGTAGCCGCCTGATAAACAAAGTAAGAGCGTAAGGAATATCAGACCAGCTGTGTGGCTGGATTGAAGAGTTTTTAGCAAACAGAACACAGCATGTTGTTCTCAATGGAGAGACGTCTACAGACGTTAAAGCAACCTCTGGCGTCCCACAGGGGAGTGTTGTGGGACCACTGCTTTTCACAATATACCGGGTGATCAAAAACTCAGTATAAATTTGAAAACTGAATAAATTACGTAATAATGTACTTAGAGAGGTACAAATTGACACATATGCTTGGTATGACATGGGGTTTTATTAGAACCAAAAAAATACAAAAGTTCAAAAATGTCCGACAGATGGCGCTTCATCTGATCAGAATGGCACTTGCTAAGCTGACAGTGGGTGGTTGGGTCCCATATCTACTCTCTGTCCCACGGGTGGTAGATGCAGGACCATACAGCAAGTGATCCCGTTGAGTGATACCGACGCTGATAGCCGCAGCAATGGATGATGACTGAGCGACAGTGCTTCTCCGGACACCCTTGCATCAGTGATCACTCACTTGATGCCTTTTGCCAGCTAGACTGGCGCTATATATACACTCGCAGACCTGCGGTGTTGTAGATGCGCCAGGTGACACATAGTCCCCCTGTCGTAACAATGAAGTGGAGTCCTGGGTTTCAGTAATACTGCTGGTTCCAGGACGATGGTCATAGCGAAGTGCTGCGGCCTGACGGGTAGTGTAAGACTAAATATTCGGTTTGCACCCAGCTATGGCTAGCTGTGCTACATTGGGAATCCATGCCGGGGACCACATGTCGGCAACGACAATAGCCTCCAGTCCTTAGGACAGCTGTGGACAGATGGTGCGAAGTGCCGACGACATAAACACAGAGCTGGACGGAGGATGAATTGTTATGGAGTGGATGATGTTCGAATTTAAACCTCCGTCATCGCAGACTGCGAGACACCAACACTTCACCAGAAAATGGGATCCAACATTAAGGAGGTTATGTATGTAGAATGCAGAAATTATTCAGACACGAACAGACGGGATAGATATGCGCGGAGGGGGCTGCGTTAGTCTTTGGACTGAAGACAATAATGCTACAACATAAGCGTCAATGAACATTCATCATAAAGCTTTTTTACTTTTTTTCTTTTTTTTGTGCATTCGTGGATTACCTCTGCCCAGCAGATTCAATGCTTCTTCAACAGCCTATCAGTGAAACAGAAAAAAGGTTTTGAAAGCTTTAATGCAGCCAGTTAATAGACTTACCTACTGGAGCTGAGGTAATGAAGTACTGTATGTCCATAGTTTAGATCTGCAGTTCTGAACGCAGGCGTTGCATCACAACTGCGAAAGTTATGCCCCAACTCCCCCCACTCCAAGCGACGCAGGTGGCCGCAGTAAACTTGCTGCACAAAAATGGACATCGGCGCAAAGAAAATATAGGATATCTGTGCCGGAAATGCTGAAATGTATCCTCCGCCGACGTTGGTAGGAAAACGCATGTGTGTTTCGCAGCAGGTGTAATTATAGAGGGACACGAAAAATATAAGCAGATGGACGAAGTGACGTGGGTGACAGTGATGGAGGACGAAGGGGGCGGTGTGGACTGGTCAGCGGGCGGCGCGTCCTCCCCCAGCAGCCTCCGCGTGGGAGGGGGGAGGGGGGTGGCCGGCATTACTGGCAGCGACAGCGGCCACACATGTGGCGACGGCCAGCAGCGAAGAGCTGACGCGCTCATCACAGCTCTTTGTGGACACTTTAACATCCACGATATACATATTTTTTTTATTACGAGTGGAATAAGAACGTGTGGATAATATTCATTCAATTATGTAATTATTTCTTAGAAAGATGATAATTATGTAAAACAGAGACAATATTTGTCTCACATTCTTTGTTAATCTATGTCATTCTTTTCTTTTGTTTTGTACCCTTTTGTCGTCTTCTTCTGATGTACATCGCCGACGCAAGACGCGAATCGACTTGAGGTCTGTTAAATGAAAAACATTTAATGTAAAATTAATGTACTTTTATGTTCATTTGCTGGTAAAACAAATAGAGCCAAATGCGTTAAAACTATTTAGATTAATTATTGAAAATTCACTTCCTGCTTTAGTTATAATTTTGTATTAATTGTTTTATCATAGCTGCAAGAAGTGCAGCCCTTGTTAGTTGCGATTATATAGCAACTTCGTCTGTACTTCTAGTTGAAAATAGCATGGGTTTGTGTTAAACTAATTTTCAAAACAATTTAATATTTTTTTATTGGTGGCATCAATTTAAATGATTTAAATGATTTATTGGGAAGAGGAAAATCTTAATTAAAAAAGAAATCATCTATCTTTTGTTGACCGCCATCTTAACTTTTATCACAGCGGCAAATTTAAATTACTTGAAACTGCAAACTTTCAATATTCCGATGTGTAAGAAATAAATGTGCACCGGTGGTACTGAACTCTGTTTATAAAAGAAAAAATTAATCGAATCAGACTGCATCTTCTAATAACAGTGCTGATGGTATTTATTGTTGAACAAGATTTCATTGCTGATGTATGTGGCCAAAATTAAACTACGGACGAATCACGGAGAAAAATACTTTTTGGTAGCATACGTCAGTGTTGTGTGCGGGTGGTATTCTGTCGTTCCTTTTCATGATGAAAAATAATTAAATCCATCCAAGACAAAAAAAAAATTATAAAAGCTCTGATGTACGATCTGTAATTTTAGTGATATGAGCACAGCTTACAGTCAACATTATTACACTACATCAGGTGGAATTATTGTACAATTTGAACAAAATAATTATCCGGGAGAAGTTGTAGTTTGAATAATGCATTATACATGTGTACAATATTGTCAGTGTCATTTACAAAATCAGATCAATGCAACAGCTAAAAAAAAAAAAATAAGAAAAAACAGAGTGAATTCAAGCCGCAGAATACCATAGAGTATCGTATCATCCATATTCATTGCATTTGTCCATGTTGATGACACACAAAAACCGCCACAACACCGACTGTCTCCCCACATCTGACGTCTACGTTGCTGTTGCGTCTTGACAACCGACTGGTCTATAAATTTCGTTGCAAAGAGGCAAAATTCTCAATTTCACGAGCGTACAGTGATATCGCCCCTTATTAATATACTTTTTTTTTAAATGGCCGTTGGATCAACGTGTAATCGTGTACAGAAGCTTTCACCCACTCTCTGTCTTATACTCGACAACAAACGTGTCTAATATTCTGTCCTCCAGATATATGTTATTCGGTGGCTTTAAATACTCTGCGGGGAAAAACCGCGACACCAAAAAGTAATTAACATAGAGTAATGAAATCTCGAGAATACATTCGTATAATTAACATATTTAAGTGATTAACATTGCAAGATCACAGTTTAAAGTAAGCGCATGATAAGCCACTGAAAATGTGAGATGCTGGTACAGTAACATCCGGTGTAGCCGCCTGATAAACAAAGTAAGAGCGTAAGGAATATCAGACCAGCTGTGTGGCTGGATTGAAGAGTTTTTAGCAAACAGAACACAGCATGTTGTTCTCAATGGAGAGACGTCTACAGACGTTAAAGCAACCTCTGGCGTCCCACAGGGGAGTGTTGTGGGACCACTGCTTTTCACAATATACCGGGTGATCAAAAACTCAGTATAAATTTGAAAACTGAATAAATTACGTAATAATGTACTTAGAGAGGTACAAATTGACACATATGCTTGGTATGACATGGGGTTTTATTAGAACCAAAAAAATACAAAAGTTCAAAAATGTCCGACAGATGGCGCTTCATCTGATCAGAATAGCACTAATTAGCATAACAAAGTAAGACAAAGCAAAGATGATGTTCTTTAGAGGAAATGCTCAATATGTCCACCATCATTCCTCAACAATAGCTGTAGTCGAGGAGTAATGTTGTGAACAGCACTGCAAAGCATGTACGGAGTTATGGTGAGGCATTGGTGTCGGATGTTGTCTTTCGGCATCCATAGAGACGTCGCTCGATCACGACACACTTACGACTTCGGGTAACTCCAAAGCCAATAATCACACGGACTGAGGTCTGGAGACCTGGGAGGCCAAGCATGACGAAAGTCGCGGCTAAGCACACGATCACCACCAAACGACGCGAGCAAGAGATCTTTCATGCGTCTAGCAATTTTTTTGGTTCTAATAAAACCCCATGTCATTCCAAGCATGTGTGACAATTTTTACCTATCTAAATTATTCCGTGGTTTATTAAGTTTTTAAATTTATACTGACTTTTTGATCATCCGGTATATAAATGACCTAGTAGATAGTGTCGGAAGTTCCATGCGGCTTTTCGCGGATGATGCTGTAGTGTACAGAGAAGTTGCAGCATTAGAAAATTGCAGCGAAATGCAGGAAGATTTTCAGCGGATAGGCACTTGGTGCACGGAGTGGCAACAGTACCTTAACATAGACAAATGTAATGTATTGCGAATACATAGAAAGAAGGATCCTTTATTGTATGATTATATGATAGCGGAACAAACACTGGTAGCAGCTACTTGTGTAAAATATCTGGGAGTATGCGTACGGAGCGATTTGAAGTGGAATGATCATACAAAATTAATTGTTGGTAAGGCGGGTGCCAGGTTGAAATTCATTGGGAGAGTCCTTAGAAAATGTAGTACATGAACAAAGCAGGTGGCTTACAAAACACTCGTTCTACTTATACTTGAGTATTGCTCATCAGTGTGGGATCCGTACCAGATCGGGTTGACAGAGGAGAAGATCCAAAGAAGAGCGGCGCGTTTCGTCACAGGGTTATTTGGTAAGCGTGATAGCGTTACGGAGCAAACTCAAGTGGCAGACTATGCAAGAGAGGCGCTTTGCATCGCGGTGTAGCTTGTTGTCCAGGTTTCGAGAGGGTGCGTTTCTGGATGAGGTATCGAATATATTGCTTCCCCCTATTTATACCTCCCGAGGAGATCACGAATGTAAAATTAGAGAGATTTGAGCGTGCACGGAGGCTTTCCGGCAGTCTTTCTTCCCGCGAACCATACGCGACTGGAACAGTAAATTGAGGTAATGACAGTGGCACGTAAAGTGCCCTCCGCCACACACCGTTGGGTGGTTTGCGGAGTATAAATGTAGAATGTAGATGTAAAATGTAGAACGCAAGCATGAAAAAGTGAATGCCTTTTATTGCGCAAGTACTGGAGATCAATTTGTGGGAGTTCGACGCCTGTTACACTTGGTCGGTGCAATACAGGAACAGTAAATGCTGTTTGTTGATGACGCTGGAGTCGTCATCTGGAGACAGGTCTAGTGATCGAGCAGGCCAAGGCAACGTGTCGATGCTCTGTAGAGGATGTTCGGTTACAACAACGGTATATGGGGGAGAGTTACCCTGTTGTAAAATTCCCCCAGGATCGCTGTATGTGAACGGCATTGGCAGCAAAACTGGTCGATTCACCAGACTGAGGTTCATATTTGCAGTCATGTTGCGTGGGATAACCAGAAGAGTGCTCCTGCTGTCATACGAAATCACATCCGAGACCATAGCTCCAGGCGTAGGTGCATTGTGCCTAGCACACAGAAAGGTTAGTTACAGGCCATCTACTGGCTTCTAATCAACACACGCCCGTTATTGGCACCGAGGCAAAACCAACTTTTATCAGAAACGCAATAGACCTCCACCCTGGACTCCAATGAACTGTCGCTTGACCCATCGAAGTCGCAAATGGCGATGATTTGGTGACAGTGGAACGTGCGCTACAGGGCGTCTGGCTCGGAGCTGTCTTTGAAGCAACCGATTTTTAACAGTTCGTTGTGTCACCGTGGTGCCAACGTCTGCTCATATTGCTGCTGCAGACGCACTGGCACGCGCCAGAACCGTATGCCAGACACGGTGGTCTTCGCTCTCAGTGGTCCCTAATGACCGTCCGGAGCCAGGTGTTCTTGCGACCTTGCACTCTCTCGATAACGGCTGCCAGCAGTCAGGTCCAGTGGCTACATTTCTGACAAGTCTTCCTGCAAACATCACACAAGGAACATCCAGCTTCTCGTAGCCCTATTACACGAACTCCTTCAAACTTAGTGAGGTATTGATAATGGCATCATTGTCGCCCTAAAGGCATTCTTGACTAACCCATCAGCTCCAATCTCAGGTCGCTCACGATCGTTAGAGCGCGTATTTAAAGCCTGATCTACATCCTAATAGCGGTGCTACTAACACCACTCGCACGAGACTGGCGCAAGAGTTGAGCAGACATCATCATTCATATGTGGACACATACAGGGTGTTTCAAAAATGACCGGTATATTTGAAACGGCAATTAAAACTAAACGAGCAGCGATAGAAATACACCGTTTTGTTGCAATATGCTTGGGACAACAGTACATTTTCAGGCAGACAAACTTTCGAAATTACAGTAGTTACAATTTTCAACAACAGATGGCGCTGCGGTCTGGGAAACTCTATAGTACGATATTTTCCACATATCCACCATGCGTAGCAATAATATGGCGTAGTCTCTGAATGAAATTACCCGAAACCTTTGACAACGTGTCTGGCGGAATGGCTTCACATGCAGATGAGATGTACTGCTTCAGCTGTTCAATTGTTTCTGGATTCTGGCGGTACACCTGGTCTTTCAAGTGTCCCCACAGAAAGAAGTCACAGGGGTTCATGTCTGGCGAATAGGGAGGACAATCCACGCCGCCTCCTGTATGTTTCGGATAGCCCAAAGCAATCACACGATCATTGAAATATTCATTCAGTCAATTAAAGACGTCGGCCGTGCGATGTGGCCGGGCACCATCTTGCATAAACCACGAGATGTTCGCAGTGTCGTCTAAGGCAGTTTCTACCGCCACAAATTCACGAAGAATGTCCAGATAGCGTGATGCAGTAATCGTTTCGGATCTGAAAAATGGGCCAATGATTCCTTTGGAAGACATGGCGGCCCAGACCAGTACTTTTTGAGGATGCAGGGACGATGGGACTGCAACATGAGGCTTTTCGGTTCCCCATATGCGCCAGTTCTGTTTATTGACGAAGCCGTCCAGGTAAAAGTAAGCTTCGTCAGTAAACCAAATGCTGCCCACATGCATATCGCCGTCATCAACCCTGTGCACTATATCGTTAGCGAATGTCTCTCGTGCAGCAATGGTAGCGGCGCTGAGGGGTTGCCGCGTTTGAATTTTGTATGGATAGAGGTGTAAACTCTGGCGCATCAGACGATACGTGGACGTTGGCGTCATTTGGACCGCAGCTGCAACACGGCGAACGGAAACCCGAGGCCGCTGTTGGATCACCTGCTGCACTAGCTGCGCGTTGCCCTCTGTGGTTGCCGTACGCAGTCGCCCTACCTTTCCAGCACGTTCATCCGTCACGTTCCCAGTCCGTTAAAATTTTTCAAACAGATCCTTTATTGAATCGCTTTTCGGTCCTTTGGTTACATTAAACCTCCGTTGAAAACTTCGTCTTGTTGCAACAACACTGTGTTCTAGGCGGTGGAATTCCAACACCAGAAAAATCCTCTGTTCTAAGGAATAAACCATGTTGTCTACAGCACACTTGCACGTTGTGAACAGCACACGCTTACAGCAGAAAGACGACGTACAGAATGGCGCACCCACAGACTGCGTTGTCTTCTATATCTTTCACATCACTTGCAGCGCCATCTGTTGTTGAAAATTGTAACTACTGTAATTTCGAAAGTTTGTCCGCCTGAAAATGTACTGTTGTCCCAAGCATATTGCAACAAACGGCGTATTTCTATCGCTGCTCGTTTAGTTTTTATTGCCGTTTCAAATATGCCGGTCATTTTTGAAACACCCTGTATGTACCAACTTTCGTTTATGTCGCACAACTCCTTTTTGGTGACACGATATTTTTTCCGTCAGTGTATGTAAAGCCATTTGTTGCAAGTGATATGCTGCGGTTAATTTCACTGGCGAGATTTTATTGTTTAATTAAATTCATTGACAACCAAATAGCTTTAACTTGTAGTTGCATAAATCAATTACCACTCAGCGACTTCAGACTATCTTAATTAAATATAATTCCTTATATTCTCGCATGGAACGCAAGGAACTATTATGCTAGAGTCGAAACTAGCGGAGATGCCGCTGCTCGTACCACGGTACATTCGCTTCACATCACACTTCTTTCTCCACTGCAAATGACCCAGTTGTGCAGTACAACCGTTTGAAGCGACCCATCACCGCTTTTCGTGCTAATGGGGCCGATCTGACTTACGTCAGTTAATAATTCATTATTTAACGAGATTAATCTAGAAACACAGTAGTAGCAGTGTTGGATCCGCTCTGCCGCGCAGATTGAAAAACATTTACAAGTAACAGTTATTATCTTAAATTATGCACACATAAAAAAAATGTTTTGCATCACCTCGGTTCAGAGGGTTCCGGAACCTGTACAGAAAATTGGAATAAAGATCAACAAAAACATCATTTCCGCACTTTTTATTGCTCATGAAAACCACACATTGCATGTTGTACCACCATACAGCTATACCTTCAAATGTGGTGGTCCAGATTGCTGTACACATCGGTACCTCTAATACCCAGCATCATGTCCTCTTGCATTGATGCATGCTTGTATTCGTCGTGGCATACTATCCACAAGTTCATCAACGCACTGTTGGTCCAGATTGTCGCACTCCTCAGCGGCGATTCCTCAGACAGGTTGGTGGGTCACGTCGTCCATAGACAGCCGTTTTCAATCTATCCCAGGCATGTTCGATAGGGTTCATATCTGGAGAACAAAAAAAAAAAAAAAAAAAAAAATGGCACTGAGCACTATGGGATTCAACTTCTGAGGTCATTAGTCCCCTAGACCTTTTTAGACCTTTTTTTTTTTTGGTCATCAGTCTACTGACTGGTTTGATGCGGCCCGCCACGAATTCCTTTCCTGTGCTAACCTCTTCATCTCAGAGTAGCACTTGCAACCTACGTCCTCAATTATTTGCTTCACATATTCCAATCTCTGTCTTCCTCTACAGTTTTTGCCCTCTACAGCTCCCTCTAGTACCATGGAAGTCATTCCCTCATGTCTTAGCAGATGTCCTATCATCCTGTCCCTTCTCCTTATCAGTGTTTTCCACATATTCCTTTCCTCTCCGATTCTGCATAGAACCTCCTCATTCCTTATCTTATCAGTCCACCTAATTTTCAACATTCGTCTATAGCACCACATCTCAAATGCTTCGATTCTCTTCTGTTCCTTTTTTCCCACAGTCCATGTTTCACTACCATACAATGCTGTACTGCAGACGTACATCCTCAGAAATTTCTTCCTCAAATTAAGGCCGGTATTTGATATTAGTAGACTTCTCTTGGCCAGAAATGCCTTTTTCGCCATAGCGAGTCTGCTTTTGATGTCCTCCTTGCTCCGTCCGTCATTGGTTATTTTACTGCCTAGGTAGCAGAATTCCTTAACTTCATTGACTTCGTGACCATCAATCCTGATGTTAAGTTTCTCGCTGTTCTCATTTCTACTACTTCTCATTACCTTCGTCTTTCTCCGATTTACTCTCAAACCATACTGTGTACTCATTAGACTGTTCATTCCGTTCAGCAGATCATTTAATTTTCCTTCACTTTCACTCAGGATAGCAATGTCATCAGCGAATCGTATCGTTGATATCTTTTCACCTTGTATTTTAATTCCACTCCTGAACCTTTCTTTTATTTCCATCATTGCTTCCTCGAAGTACAGATTGAAGAGTAGGGGCGAAAGGCTACAGCCTTGTCTTACACCCTTCTTAATACGAGCACTTCGTTCTTGATCGTCCACTCTTATTATTCCCTCTTGGTTGTTATACATATTGTATATCACCCGTCTCACCCTATAGCTTACCCCTACTTTTTTTCAGAATCTCGAACAGCTTGCACCATTTCATATTGTCGAACGCTTTTTCCAGGTCGCCAAATCCTATGAAAGTGTCTCGATTTTTCGTCAGCCTCGCTTCCATTATTAGCCGTAACGTCAGAATTGCCTCTCTCGTCCCTTTACTTTTCCTAAAGCCAAACTGATCGTCACCTAGCGCATTCTCAATTTTCTTTTCCATTCTTCTGCATATTATTCTTGTAAGCAGCTTCGATGCATGAGCTGTTAAGCTGATTGTGCGATAATTCTCGCACTTGTCAGCTCTTGCCGGCTTCGGAATTGTGTGGATGATGCTTTTCCGAAAGTCAGATGGTATATCGCCAGACTCATATATTCTACACACCAACGTGAATAGTCGTTTTGTTGCCACTTCCCCCAATGATTTTAGAAATTCTGATGGAATGTTATCTATCCCCTTTGCCTTATTTGACCGTAAGTCCTCCAAAGCTCTTTTAAATTCCGATTCTAATACTGGATCCCGTATCTCTTGTAAATCGACTCCTGTTTATTCTTCTATCACATCAGACAAAACTTCACCTAGAGGCTTTCAATGTATTCTTTCCACCTATCTGCTCTCTCCTCTGCATTTAACAGTGGAATTCCCGTTGCACTCTTAATGTTACCACCGTTGCTTTTAATGTCACCAAAGGTTGTTTTGACTTTCCTGTATGCTCAGTCTGTCCTTCCGACAGTCATATCTTTTTCGGTGTCTTCACATTTTTCCTGCAGCCATTTCGTCTTAGCTTCCCTGCACTTCCTATCTATTTCATTCCTCGGCGACTTGTATTTCTGTATTCCTGATTTTCCCGGAACATGTTTGTACTTCCTCCTTTCATCAATCAACTGATGTACACTCCTGGAAATTGAAATAAGAACACCGTGAATTCATTGTCCCAGGAAGGGGAAACTTTATTGACACATTCCTGGGGTCAGATACATCACATGATCACACTGACAGAACCACAGGCACATAGACACAGGCAACAGAGCATGCACTATGTCGGCACTAGTACAGGGTATATCCACCTTTCGCAGCAATGCAGGCTGCTATTCTCCCATGGAGACGATCGTAGAGACGCTGGATGTAGTCCTGTGGGACGGCTTGCCATGCCATTTCCACCTGGCGCCTCAGTTGGACCAGCGTTCGTGCTGGACGTGCAGACCGCGTGAGACGACACTTCATCCAGTCCCAAACATGCTCAATGGGGGACAGATCCGGAGATCTTGCTGGCCAGGGTAGTTGACTTACACCTTCTAGAGCACGTTGGGTGGCACGGGATACATGCGGACGTGCATTGTCCTGTTGGAACAGCAAGTTCCCTTGCCGGTCTAGGAATGGTAGAACGATGGGTTCGATGACGGTTTGGATGTACCGTGCACTATTCAGTGTCCCCTCGACGATCACCAGTGGTGTACGGCCAGTGTAGGAGATCGCTCCCCACACCATGATGCCGGGTGTTGGCCCTGTGTGCCTCGGTCGTATGCGTATGCAACGCCCCACGTGTTGAGCAATTCGGCGGTACGTCCACCCGGTCTCCCGCATGCCCACTATACGCCCTCGCTCAAAGTCCGTCAACTGCACATACGGTTCACGTCCACGCTGTCGTGGCATGCTACCAGTGTTAAAGACTGCGATGGAGCTCCGTATGCCACGGCAAACTGGCTGCCACTGACGGCGGCGGTGCACAAATGCTGCGCAGCTAGCGCCATTCGACGGCCAACACCGCGGTTCCTGGTGTGTCCGCTGTGCCGTGCGTGTGATCATTGCTTGTACAGCCCTCTCGCAGTGTCCGGAGCAAGTATGGTGGGTCTGACACACCGGTGTCAATGTGTTCTTTTTTCCATTTCCAGGAGTGTATTTCTTCTGTTACCCATGGTTTCTTCGCAGCTACCTTCTTTTTACCTATGTTTTCCTTCCCAACTTCTGTGATGGCCCTTTTTAGATATGTCCATTCCTCTTCAACTGTACTGCCTACTGCGCTATTCCTTATTGCTGTATCTATAGCGTTAGTGAACTTCAAACGTATCTCGTCATTCCTTAGTACTTCCGTATCCCACTTCTTTGCGTATTGATTCTTCCTGACTAATGTCTTGAACTTCAGCCTACTCTTCATCACTACTATATTGTGGTCTGAGTCTATATCTGCTCCTGGGTACACCCTACAATCCAGTATCTGATTTCGGAATCTCTGTCTGACCATGATGTAATCTAATTGAAATCTTCCCGTATCTCCCGACCTTTTCCAAGTATACCTCCTCCTCTTGTGATTCTTGAACAGGGTATTCGCTATTACTAGCTGAAACATGTTACAGAACTCAAGCCCATATTCTCCTGTAACCTTTTCTTCTACTCCTTCCCCTACAAATGCATTCCAGTCGCCCATGACTATTAGATTTTCGTCCCCCTTTACATACTGCATTACCCTTTCAATATCCTCATACACTTTCTCTATCTGTTCATCTTCAGCTTGCGACGTCGGCATGTATACCTGAACTATCGTTGTCGGTGTTGGTCTGCTTTCGATTCTGATTAGAACAACCCGGTCACTGAACTGTTCACAGTAACACACCCTCTGCCCTACCTTCCTATTCATAACGAATCCTACACCTGTTATACCATTTTCTGCTGCTGTTGATATTACCCGATACTCATCTGACCAGAAATCCTTGTCTTCCTTCCACTTTACTTCACTGACCCCTACTATATCTAGATTGAGCCTTTGCATTTCGCTTTTCAGATTTTCTAGATTCCCTACCACGTTCAAGCTTCTGACATTCCACGCCCCGACTCGTAGAACGTTATCCTTTCGTTGATTATTCAATCTTTTTCTCATGGTAACCTCCCTCTTGGCAGTCCCCTCCCGGAGATCCGAATGGGGGACTATTCCGGAATCTTTTGCCAATGGAGAGATCATCATGGGACTTTTTCAATTACAGGCCACATGTCCTGTGGATACACGTTACGTGTCTTTAATGCAGTGGTTTCCATTGCCTTCTGCATCCTCATGTCGTTGATCATTGCTGATTCTTCCGCCTTTAGGGGCAATTTCCCACCCCTAGGACAAGAGAGTGCCCTGAACCTCTATCCGCTCCTCCGCCCTCTTTGACAAGGCCGTTGGCAGAATGAGGCTGACTTCTTAGGCCGGAAGTTTTCGGCCGCCAATGCTGATTATTTATCAAAATTTAGTCAATGGCGGGGATCGAACCCCGAACCTAACTAACCTAAGGACATCACACACATCCATGCTCGAGGCAGGATTCGAACCCGCGACCGTAGCGGTCTCGCGGTTCCAGACTGCAGCGCCTAGAACCGCATGGCCACTTCGGCCGGCTCTGAAGAACAAGATGTCGTTATCCTGAAGGGATTCATTCACAAGCTGTGCACGATAGGGGTGCGAATTTTCGTCCATGAAGACGAATGCCTTGGCAATATACTGCCGATATGGTTGCACTATCGGTCGGAGAACGGCATTCACATATCGTACAGCAATTACGGTGCCTTCCATGAGCACCAGCGCCGTATGTCGGCCCCACATAATGCCACCCCAAAACAGCAGGGAAGCTCCACCTTGCTGCACTCGCTGGACAGTGTGTCTAAGGCGTTCAGCCTTACTGGGTTGCCTCGAAACACGTCTCCGACGATTGTATGGTTGAAGCCATATGCGACACTCACCGGTGAAGAGAACGTGATGCCAATCCTGAATGTCCATGCGGCATGTTGTTGGGCCCATCTGTAACGCGCTGCATTGTGTCGTGTTTGCAAAAACTGACCTCTCCATGGACCTCGGGAATGAAGTTGCGCATCATGCAGCCTATTGCGCACAGTTTGAGTCGTAACACGACATCCTGTGGCTGCAGGAAAAGCATTAGTCAACATGGTGGCGTTGCTCTTAGGGCTCCTCCGAGCCATAATCCGTAGGTAGCGATCATCTACTGCAGTAGTAGCCCTTGGGCGGCCTGAGCGAGGCATGTCATCGACAGTTCGTGTCTCTCTGTATCTCCTCCATGTCTGAACAACATCGCTTTGATTCACTCCGAGACACCTGGACACTTCCCTTGTTGAGAGACCTTCCTGGGACAAAGTAACAATATGGACGAAATCGAATAGCGGTATTGTCCGTCTAGGCATGGTTGAACTACAGGCAACACGAGCAGTGTACATCCTTCCTGGTGGAATGACTGGAATTGATCTGCTGTTGGACCCCCTCCGTCTAATAGGCGCTGCTCATGCATTTTTGTTTACATCTTTGGGCGGATTTAGTGACATCTGTGTACAGTCAAAGGGACTGTGTCTGTGATACAATATCCACACGGAAAGTCTGTCTTCAGGAGTTCTGGCAACCGGAGTGATGCAAAACTTTTTTTGATGTGTGTGCTTTACAAAATTACGACAAATAGTCATACCCCAGGGAAACGTACAATAGTATCTACAGCTATAGCTGGATGATTATTCTGCATTTCCCAATCAAGCGCCTGGCAAAATGTTCGTCAAACCATCTTCAAGCTATTTTCTAATGTCCCTTTCTCGGGCAGCGGCAAGAAAAAAGAACAATTAAATCTTTCCGTTCAAATGGTTCAAATGGCTCTAAGCACTATGGGAATTAACAGCTGCGGTCATCAGTCCGCTAAACTTAGAACTACTTAAACCTAACTAATTTAAGGACATCACTCACATCCATGCCCGAGGCAGGATTTGAACCTGCGACCGTAGCAGCCGCGCGGTTCCGGACTACAGCGCCTAGAACCGCTCGGCCACCGCGGCCGGGAAATCTTTCCGTGCGAGCTCTGATTTCACTTATTTCATTACGATGTTCACTTTTCCCTATGTAGGTGGGCACGAACAAAAGTAATCACGTTTTCAGGAGAAAGCTGGAGACTGAAATTTCACGAGAAGGTTCTGCCTCAACGAAAAACGCCTTTGTTTTAATGATTGCTGCTCCAATTAGTTTATGATACCCGTGGTACTGACTCCCCTATTCCGATAACTCAATACGAGCTGCCCTTCTTTGAACTTTTTCGATGTCCTCAGTCAATGATATCATAGTAAGGATCCCACACCACACAGCAGTACTCTAGCAGCGGGCGGACAAGTGTAGTTTAGGCAGTCTCTGACCTGTTACATTTTGTAAGTGTTCTGCCAGACTTGGGTTCGCTTTCCTCACAACATTATCTGTGTCATCGTTCCAGTTTAAGTTATTGATAACTGTGATCCCTTAGTACTAGCCAATTTCACAGCATCTCCATTTGTATAATTTATCCTACTCATTTACTGACTTCACGCTTCCCATTATTTAGGGTCAATAGCCACTTCTCCCACTATGCAGATATCGAATCTTGTCTGGATCATTCTGCAGTTGGTTTCGATCATCTGATGACTTAACAAGAGGGTAAATGACAGTATCATCTGCAAACAATCAAAGAGGCCTGCTCAGATCCCCTCCTAAATCGTTTGTGCAGGTCACGAAAGGTAGAGGACTTATAGCACTTCCGTGGGGAAAGGAGCGAAATGCACCAAACCATTGAAAAACACGAATATTTTAATACCTTGATCTAAAACAATCTCATAGCCACTGCATTCTGCTGCTTGTTCGTGCGGTTTTTGTTTCAATTGTGTACAATTAATAAGTGTAATATTATGGCCTCGGACGGTATGCGTGAAGTTGCATAGTACAGGGGCCGAGGGCAAATGACAGCACTCGTAAATGCCTTTTATTTGAAGCCTTATAAGTTGCAGTATGATTGTATAAATTGTTTCAATTTTTAAATTTACTATTTCAGCAAACGTTTTGTGTGAATGATAGTGAAGATATATGCATCACAAATGTCATATTTATATCATAAGAATCATTTTTATAATTCATTCAGAATAAGTTATTTCTGGGTACGTATGTGTGCTGGGTTGGAAATTTGAATCGGACTGGAAGCGTGTACGGATGGCCGAAGCGGTTAAGGTAACTCCTCCAGCGAAAGAAGGCATGCGGGTTCAAGTTACGGTCCGGCACAAATCTTCGACCTTCCCCAGTGATTTATTTCAATGCTTGTGGGCAGCTGAAGCCCTGATTTCTGTTAACATTGTATTCTATACCGCACTGTACCACCAGTGAGGTCTGTTTTGTCGGACATACACTCCTGGAAATGGAAAAAAGAACACATTGACACCGGTGTGTCAGACCCACCATACTTGCTCCGGACACTGCGAGAGGGCTGTACAAGCAATGATCACACGCACGGCACAGCGGACACACCAGGAACCGCGGTGTTGGCCGTCGAATGGCGCTAGCTGCGCAGCATTTGTGCACTGCCGCCGTCAGTGTCAGCCAGTTTGCCGTGGCATACGGAGCTCCATCGCAGTCTTTAACACTGGTAGCATGCCGCGACAGCGTGGACGTGAACCGTATGTGCAGTTGACGGACTTTGAGCGAGGGCGTATAGTGGGCATGCGGGAGGCCGGGTAGACGTACCGCCGAATTGCTCAACACGTGGGGCGTGAGGTCTCCACAGTACATCGATGTTGTCGCCAGTGGTCGGCGGAAGGTGTACGTGCCCGTTGACCTGGGACCGGACCGCAGCGACGCACGGATGCACGCCAAGACCGTAGGATCCTACGCAGTGCCGTAGGGGACCGCACCGCCACTTCCCAGCAAATTAGGGACACTGTTGTTCCTGGGGTATCGGCGAGGACCATTCGCAACCGTCTCCATGAAGCTGGGCTACGGTCCCGCACACCGTTAGGCCGTTTTCCGCTCACGCCCCAACATCGTGCAGCCCGCCTCCAGTGGTGTCGCGACAGGCGTGAATGGAGGGACGAATGGAGACGTGTCGTCTTCAGCGATGAGAGTCGCTTCTGCCTTGGTGCCAATGATGGTCGTATGCGTGTTTGGCGCCGTGCAGGTGAGCGTCACAATCAGGACTGCATACGACCGAGGCACACAGGGCCAACACCCGGCATCATGGTGTGGGGAGCGATCTCCTACACTGACCGTACACCACTGGTGATCGTCGAGGGGACACTGAATAGTGCACGGTACATCCAAACCGTCATCGAACCCATCGTTCTACCATTCCTAGACCGGCAAGGGAACTTGCTGTTCCAACAGGACAATGCACGTCCGCATGTATCCCGTGCCACCCAACGTGCTCTAGAAGGTGTAAGTCAACTACCCTGGCCAGCAAGATCTCCGGATCTGTCCCCCATTGAGCATTTTTGGGACTGGATGAAGCGTCGTCTCACGTGGTCTGCACGTCCAGCACGAACGCTGGTCCAACTGAGGCGCCAGGTGGAAATGACATGGCAAGCCGTTCCACAGGACTACATCCAGCATCTCTACGATCGTCTCCATGGGAGAATAGCAGCCTGCATTTCTGCGAAAGGTGGATATACACTGTACTAGTGCCGACATTGTGCATGCTCTGTTGCCTGTGTCTATGTGCCTGTGGTTCTGTCAGTGTGATCATGTGATGTATCTGACCCCAGGAATGTGTCAATAAAGTTTCCCCTACCTTACCGAAAGACAAAGCTGTCGCTGTATTATCGAAAACTTGCTGCATCTGCAGCCTGAGCCGCATGTCCATTACTACGCGGCAGTCTGACCGTTAAGACTTCCATCGGGCCACGCTTACATCGCCTTGCTCTTCATGGCGGACGTGTCAACTTCACGGCACCTCGTGCTGTCGTTCCACAGCGCACCACGGTACTGCGTCCACTCTCGCCGATGGGACAGTGTAGGCGTGTAATGCCACAAACTCGTATAATTTTTTGTGTTTAGTCCTTGCTTGTGACAAACCACAACATGAAATTGTAAGCTGAAAGTATATTTAGCCGGGTCGTCCTAACAGATCTCTCATTTCTTGACACAAAGTAAGTAGCACGTAAAGATGGAGGAGCCTTGCCAACGGGTTGTCCTTCTTGCAGGGCCGGTTCAGACATGGCCTTTTCGCACTGTTCAACACTCAACGAACACGCTCACTGGACAATGAAGTACTCCAAACTCTGATGGAATAGACACGCCGGATAGACGACTGGCCGTTCTAGGCGTAGGTCCCTGAGGTGTCACAGACCCATTTATGCGCTGGTTTCCCATATCCGTCTCGTAAACACAACACTCAAGCATTACATACGACACACGGCAAAAAACTTTCATGCTTCTCCCTCTGATAGCGAACGTGTTTATCTATCCCACTTTAGGACGCATTACGGAGAAACTAGTAGAATGACAACCACCTAAATATGTAAATAAAAACCGCTATATACAGTTACGGCAATTGTCCGTAATATAAGGTCTCGAAAACAGCTGTAGGAGAGGTTTCTTTTCTGCTCTTTTTCGAACTATTCAGCGATCAAATTTCATTTCCGCAAAAGGCTACACTTCGGCCCAGTACCTTCAAATAACCCTTAAATTTATTTTCGATGCTCAGGAACACTTTTCTTGCTTTTGTCAGTTTGTATCCTCATTACATCGGCCACCTTGTCACTAATTTTGCGTCCCAAATAGCAGAACGCATCGAATGGATTTAGTGTCCAATTTCCTAATCTAAGTCGACCAGCATCATCTGATTTAATTAGACTACATGTCAACATGCCATTGCCCTTGTTTTACTTTTATTGATGTTTATCTCATAATCTCTTTTCAAGACTCTATCCATCCCGTTCAAATAATCTGCCAAGTCCTCTGCCGTTTCTGACAGCTAAAGCTAAAAGCTTTTATTCCTTCTCCCGTAACGTTAGTCACCTTTCCAAACATCATCAAGCCGTTACCCTTGTTTTACTTTTATTGATGTTCATCTTATAATCTCTTTTCAAGACTCTATCCATTCCGTCCAACTGATCTTCCAAGTCCTGTGCCGCCCTTGACCCATAACTTTAATCACCTTCCCAAATTTCTGCTTGATTTACTTTACTGGTTGCTCAGTTTACAGATCAAATAACGCTAAAAAGAGTCCACAACCCTGTCATACTCCCTTCCCAATTACTGCCTCCCCTTCATGTTCTTCGATTCTTATAAATGTAGTCCGGTTTTTGTAGACTTTGTAGATAGACTTTTGCCTGCTGTTTTGCACCCTGGCTACCTTCATGATTCCATAGAGCGTATTTCAGTGCACATTGTCAAAAGCCTTCCATAAATCTATAATTGCTCTAGATGTTCGTTTCCATTTCAGCAATTTTCGATCTAAGGTAAGTCAGAAAGTCAGTATTGCCTCATGCATTCCCAAATTTCTTCATAACGCGAACCGATCTTCACAGACATTCTAATAGTTTTTTCCATTCGTTTGTGAATAATTCCACTCTGTATTTTGCATCCATGATTTACTAAACTGAAAGTTGAGTGATATTCGCAACTGTCACCAATTTGTTTCTTCCAAGCAGGAATTATTTCGTGGGACACAACTGTGCAGTAGCCAGTTTGACCCTGTTGGAAGAAGATAGTTTCATTGGTAGTAATTTACTAGTGTGAACTAGATCTGACACCAATGGCCGGCCGCGGTGGTCTAGCGGTTCTGGCGCTGCAGTCCGGAACCGCGGGACTGCTACGGTCGCAGGTTCGAATTCTGCCTCGGGCATGGGTGTGTGTGATGTCCTTAGGTTAGTTAGGTTTAAGTAGTTCTAAGTTCTAGGGGACTTATGACCTAAGATGTTGAGTCCCATAGTGCTCAGAGCCATTTGAACATTTTTTTTGACACCAATGTTCTGGGCTAAACTTAAATCTCTTCGCAGTGTCTCGAGGAGTAAGGGCAGCAGACCCTGCTGGTGGTGGTGCATCCAATTTAGAGAGGAGTAGTCCGCCAGTAGTGTTTTCATTAATAACGATACACACATGAGAGTAAACTACAAAAGAACTCATACCAGATACCCTCAGCATACCAGCAAACACCTGACAACGCTGGGTAGGTCGGAGGTGGCCATTGGCAACCTCACAGTCCGAGATCTTACTCAGGATACATATACTTCAGCATCGAACAGATTTTTACGAAAAACATTGCTATTAACTTCAAGTAAGGCAGTTGTTTTCACGGATCCCGCAACGAATTGTAGCTCATAAAAGATTATAAAAAACATACAAATGTCTTTGGAACACGGAGCTAACCAAAGAAATATAATTTTTGTACATAAGATAACTTGGAGCCTCTTACGCCATATATCAACAATTAAGACGGAATCACACGAATCGCCTGTAAAATTGGAGGAGACAGCCCGTGATCTAGGTCACTATGCAGGTTCTTCCTATAAAATGTCCAATGTTCTTCCATTACAGTTCGTCGGAGTCGTTAAACTGCTCAGTGGATCACTGGGGGCGCTATTCTGTCCACATATTCGGTGACTCGAAATTCGCAAGTCCGAACCTAAGTGCCCACTCTGTAACGTCGTGCAGGGAACATGTACGCATATGGAATACTGAGCATTATACCACCCTCTCACACCCCCTCCCCCCAAGTGATGCCAACTATGATTACATAAATTCATGGAACTACACTCCTGGAAATTGAAATAAGAACACCGTGAATTCATTGTCCCAGGAAGGGGAAACTTTATTGACACATTCCTGGGGTCAGATACATCACATGATCACACTGACAGAACCACAGGCACATAGACACAGGCAACAGAGCATGCACAATGTCGGCACTAGTACAGTGTATATCCACCTTTCGCAGCAATGCAGGCTGCTATTCTCCCATGGAGACGATCGTAGAGATGCTGGATGTAGTCCTGTGGAACGGCTTCCCATGCCATTTCCACCTGGCGCCTCAGTATGACCAGCGTTCGTGCTGGACGTGCAGACCGCGTGAGACGACGCTTCATCCAGTCCCAAACATGCTCAATGGGGGACAGACCCGGAGATCTAGCTGGCCAGGGTAGTTGACTTACACCTTCTAGAGCACGTTGGGTGGCACGGGATACATGCGGACGTGCATTGTCCTGTTGGAACAGCAAGTTCCCTTGCCGGTCTAGGAATGGTAGAACCATGGGTTCAATGACGGTTTGGATGTACCATGCACTATTCAGTGTCCCCTCGACGATCACCAGTGGTGTACGGCCAGTGTAGGAGATCGCTCCCCACACCACGACGCCGGGTGTTGGCCCTGTGTGCCTCGGTCGTATGCAGTCCTGATTGTGGCGCTCACCTGCACGGCGCCAAACACGCATACGACCATCATTATTGGCACCAAGGCAGAAGCGACTCTCATCGCTGAAGACGACACGTCTCCATTCGTCCCTCCATTCACGCCTGTCGCGACACCACTGGAGGCGGGCTGCACGATGTTGGGGCGTGAGCGGAAGACGGCCTAACGGTGTGCGGGACCGTAGCCCAGCTTCATGGAGACGGTTGCGAATGGTCCTCGCCGATACCCCAGGAACAACAGTGTCCCTAATTTGCTGGGAAGTGGCGGTGCGGTCCCCTACGGCACTGCGTAGGATCCTACGGTCTTGGCGTGCATCCGTGCGTCGCTGCGGTCCGGTCCCAGGTCGAAGGGCACGTGCACCTTCCGCCGACCACTGGCGACAACATCGATGTACTGTGGAGACCTCACGCCCCACGTGTTGAGCAATTCGGCGGTACGTCCACCCGGCCTCCCGCATGCCCACTATACGCCCTCGCTCAAAGTCCGTCAACTGCACATACGGTTCACGTCCACGCTGTCGCGGCATGCTACCAGTGTTAAAGACTGCGATGGAGCTCCGTATGCCACGGCAAACTGGCTGACACTGACGGCGGCGGTGCACAAATGTTGCGCAGCTAGCGCCATTCGACGGCCAACACCGCGGTTCCTGGTGTGTCCGCTGTGCCGTGCGTGTGATTATTGCTTGTACAGCCCTCTCGCAGTGTCCGGAGCAAATATGGTGGGTCTGACACACCGGTGTCAATGTGTTCTTTTTTCCATTTCCAGGATTGTATATCGCAAAGAGACGAATCTGATATTGTTACATGGACGGTACATGCGTTCTAGTGATACCCCAAGAGAAAGTCTTTTGCACCTCACGTCATCTTAGGATGAGGTTTGATATTTCAGCGTCTGGATCTGACATCGTATAGCATCTAGCAGAAAACGTGTGCACACTTGTATACTGTCTGTTGTTGTTGTTGCTTTTGTTGTTTTCGCTGTAGATGGAAAACATGGTAGTTTTACGGAATGATTATAGCTTTTGCTTGAACGCGCTCGTAAAGATGTGGTTATTATTCGGCGAAAATTTTGACGAGTATTTGGATGTCGTGCTCTTTTTGATACGTCAGTCCGAAGATGGTACTAAGAATTCTGCGACGGAGGTCGCACTGTGAGGTTAAGTGTAAGAATGGGTACAGTCGGTATGTGCTTGACATTTGCCCGACTGGGAAAAATAGGGAGAAAAGTCGTAAACATACTTTCCCCAGATTCCGTACAATGCACAGTGCATGTGCATCGAGAAATGATGAGATTGGACAATGTACGAAAAAATAGGAAGTTCAAAGAAAGCTCTATAACTCAAAATAGTAAGAAATAAGTAAAAGAGAGAATGCGGTAAAGACATAAATTTGTAAAAATTGCTTCAGAAATAATAAATTTATCCTTATGGAAAAGGTGATTTCGCAAATTACCTTTAATGATTTCACTGTCAGGACATGCAATAATGGTAAATAAGAAAAAGCCGTCGCACGACAACAGCACAGGGGCAACATTTGTTTTCTTATTCTGAATTACAGCGAGTTACAGGCTGCTCCTCAAACCTCGCTTCAGAAAAACACGATACGTAAATTTGAAATACGAGGGTTGGAACTTAAATGGTGGCAGCTATTTATTCGCAACCGGTACAAAAGAGTTACATGTTTGCACCTGTTACGGTCCTTCAAAGCAGTCACAAGCGTTGTGTAGAACCCGTTGCCAGCGATTTGGAAGGCGTCGTATACAGTTAGCAGAGGCTGTTCTGTTGATGGTGCAAATGGAACGGTCTACTGCCTGTCGAATCTCTGGAACAGTTCTGAAGCGAATGCCACGAAGTGGTTCCTTCATCTTCATAATCAAATCAAAGTCACAAGGACTTAAGTCCGGGGAATATGGTGGATGGTACAGTACTTCCCAGTCCCATCGACCGAACAGAGCAGCCACAGCTTGCGCTGTATGCGCCTGCGGATTGTCGTGCAAAATGATGGGTGGGTTGCGCAGAAAGTGTCGCCGCTTCTTTCACAAAGCTGATCGCAGGTGATGCTCCAAAAACGAACAGTAATACTGTGCATTCACGGTCTGCCGTGGAGGAACGTAATGCGTTAGGAGAACACCACCACAGTCGTGCACGAGAATCACCATAACTTTAGGCCGCTCGATTGTCACCATCAACAGAACAGGCTCTACTAACGGTATACTACGCCTTCCACATCGCTGGCAACGGGTTCTACACAACGCTGGTGACTACTTTGAAGCACAGTAACAGGTGCAAACATGTAACTCTTTTGCGTCGGTTGTAAATAAATAGTTGCCACTATTTAAGTTCCAACCCTCGTACATAGAACAAAGTGCTGTGGCCGCACACTTCGGACATCGTAGCGCCTACTGCATCGGCATCCCACTTTACGTCCTACCATCACGCGACGCCTGCATCGCAGGGAAAACTATGTCATCTGTGTTGTCAAAACAAAGACTTACTGGCCGCCACAACACAAGACAACACCAGGTCTCCACCAACGGCCGCCAGGGACCGCTACCCGTTCGCGGAGCCTGTAGAACAGCTTCACTAGAAGCTGCAACTAGCCTAGAAACTACTTTGCTGCGCCAGGCACGTGATCGCAAATAGTTCCGGCAAATACATTCGCCAGCGGGCTTTATAAGGCGGCGCACTGCCGGAAAAAGGCAGTTGGACGCACCGCTCGGAAGGAAACAGAACTGCCGTCCAGGCGGCTACAGCCAGACGCCTCTTCTAGCTGGCCGATATCTTGGCATAGTCGACGAACCTTTTGACGTCGTAGAACTGTTTGTGTTCACTCCCCATGAAGAGATCTTTTATGATTATTATTATTATTTTTTTTTTTTTTTGTGTCGATCCGCAGTTGGGATCGATTCGGTTGTTCCTTTGGATATTGTATTATTGTTTCGTTTGGGTGCGTCCAACAAATTGTTTTCGGACTTGTGTTTTCCGCATTTCTGCTCTGCTAGTGCAGATACTTCACCAAGCTTAGACGATTCACAGAGAAATGGTGCGCACAACTTTCGTCCCTTATCGTAACTGACGACTGTGACAGCAGGAAAGGTACCTTCTGATGGCCCAGTTATGAAACAGTGCTATAAGAGAACCGTGGGACAGTCGCTAAGAAGAAGAATGACATTGTAGAATGACAGGAATAGATTAAGTCTGTGTCCTGTTACGTGATGTAATACGAAAGAAAATTTAATACACTCCTGGAAATTGAAATAAGAACACCGTGAATTCATTGTCCCAGGAAGGGGAAACTTTATTGACACATTCCTGGGGTCAGATACATCACATGATCACACTGACAGAACCACAGGCACATAGACACAGGCAACAGAGCATGCACAATGTCGGCACTAGTACAGTGTATATCCACTTTTCGCAGCAATGCAGGCTGCTATTCTCCCATGGAGACGATCGTAGAGATGCTGGATGTAGTCCTGTGGAACGGCTTGCCATGCCATTTCCACCTGGTGCCTCAGTTGAACCAGCGTTCGTGCTGGACGTGCAGACCGCGTGAGACGACGCTTCATCCAGTCCCAAACATGCTCAATGGGGGACAGATCCGGAGACCTTGCTGGCCAGGGTAGTTGACTTACACCTTCTAGAGCACGTTGGGTGGCACGGGATACATGCGGACGTGCATTGTCCTGTTGGAACAGCAAGTTCCCTTGCCGGTCTAGGAATGGTAGAACGATGGGTTCGATGACGGTTTGGATGTACCGTGCACTATTCAGTGTCCCCTCGACGATCACCAGTGGTGTACGGCCAGTGTAGGAGATCGCTCCCCACACCATGATGCCGGGTGTTGGCCCTGTGTGCCTCGGTCGTATGCAGTCCTGATTGTGGCGCTCACCTGCACGGCGCCAAACACGCATACGACCAGCATTGGCACCAAGGCAGAAGCGACTCTCATCGCTGAAGACGACACGTCTCCATTCGTCCCTCCATTCACGCCTGTCGCGACACCACTGGAGGCGGGCTGGACGATGTTGGGGCGTGAGCGGAAGACGGCCTAACGGTGTGCGGGACCGTAGCCCAGCTTCATGGAGACGGTTGCGAATGGTCCTCGCCGATACCCCAGGAGCAACAGTGTCCCTAATTTGCTGGGAAGTGGCGGTGCGGTCCCCTACGGCACTGCGTAGGATCCTACGGTCTTGGCGTGCATCCGTGCGTCGCTGCGGTCCGGTCCCAGGTCGACGGGCACGTGCACCTTCCGCCGACCACTGGCGACAACATCGCTGTACTGTGGAGACCTCACGCCCCACGTGTTGAGCAATTCGGCGGTACGTCCACCCGGCCTCCCGCATGCCCACTATACGCCCTCGCTCAAAGTCCGTCAACTGCACATACGGTTCACGTCCACGCTGTCGCGGCATGCTACCAGTGTTAAAGACTGCGATGGAGCTCCGTATGCCACGGCAAACTGGCTGACACTGACGGCGGCGGTGCACAAATGCTGCGCAGCCAGCGCCATTCGACGGCCAACACCGCGGTTCCTGGTGTGCCCGCTGTGCCGTGCGTGTGATCATTGCTTGTACAGCCCTCTCGCAGTGTCCGGAGCAAGTATGGTGGGTCTGACACACCGGTGTCAATGTGTTCTTTTTTCCATTTCCAGGAGTGTAAATGATGGTAACTTTCTATTGTTGTGGGACGGCTTTTCCTTGTTCCCCATTATTGCATGTCCTGAGAGCGAAATCATTAAAGGCCATTTGCGAAATTTCCTTTTCGATAACGATCAACTTATTCGTTCTGCAGAAATTTTTACAAATTTACGTCTTTACCGAATACTTTCTTTTACATCTTTCTTACTTTTTAGAGTTATAGATCTCTCTTTCTAGCCCTGTTTCTTTGTACATTGTCCGAATGTCATCATTTCTCAGCGTACAAGCACTGTGCATCGTCTGGAATCTGGGGAAAGTATGTTTCCGTCTTCCGTCCCTATTCCTCACCGGCCGGCAAATGTCGAGCACATACCGACTGCACTCATTCTTATACTTGGCCTCACAGTGCGTGCCTCCGGAGCGGAATTCTTACTACCACCTTTGACTGACGTCTCAAAAAGAGCACCACGTCCAAAAACTCGTCAAAATGTTCCTCGAATAGTAACCAGACCTTTACGAGCTTGTTCAAGCAAAAGCTGTAATCATTCCGTTAAATTACAGTGTTTCCCATAAACAGCCAAAACAACAAAATCAACAACAACAAACAGATTAGAAGTGTGTACACGTTTTCTGCTAGATTCTATGCGATGTCAAATCCAAACGTCAAAATATCGATCATCATCCTTTGATGATATGAGGTGCAAAAGACTACTGCCTGGATTACATTACTCTTGGGAAATGACTAGAATGCATCTACCGTCGATGCAATAAGATCAGATTCGTTTTTTACGATATTGGTAACATGATGCTGTGTATTTAAGGAAATATAACTCCACAGAAACACGTAATCATGATTCACATCCCTTGGTGGTCGAGGCGGGGGGGAGGGGGGGGGGGAGGCGGGGGGCGGGGGCTATAATGGTCAGCATTCCATGTGGCAACTTGTTCCCTACACGATGCTAGGTAGTGGACACCTACGGGGACACATTCTAGAATTTTTTGATTCGGACTTGCGAAACTCGAGTACTCGAATATGTGGACAGAATAGCGCCGCTAGTCATCCATTGATGTAAGCTCTCTGGGCAGTTTAACGACTGCGGTGAACTGTAGTGGAAGAAAACTTATTATTTTACAGAAATAACCTGCGCAGAGACCTACATCGTGGGCTGTTTTCTCCAAAGTTATAATTGGTTCGTGTGATTCCGCCTGAACTGTTGATAGATCGTATACGGGTCTGCAGGTTACCTTGCATACAAAAATTATATACTTACTGCATGCACCATTAGAAAACTTCCGTATCGTTTGGGACCAGTCTTACTGCCATTTTCTTTGGTAAGCCTTGTCTTTCAAAGACATTTGTATGTTTTTTCTTTATAATCTTTCATGAGCGACAAACTGTTGTCGGATCCGTGCAGACAGCTCCCTTTTTATAATCTATTCAGTTAATAACAACGTTTCTCGTAAAAATCTCTTCTTTGTCTTCAGCGGCTTGTTTTGGAGTTGAAAGAACATTCGAAAAAGGCAAGCTCAGCTTTTCACTTTCCCGGCCGGGGTGGCCAAGCGGTTAAAGACGCTACAGTCTGGAACCGCGTGACCGCTACGGTCGCAGGTTCGAATCCTGCCTCGGGCATGGATGTGTGTGATGTCCTTAGGTTAGTTAGGTTTAAGTAGTTCTAAGTTCTAGGGGACTGATGACCTTAGAAGTTAAGTCCAATAGTGCTCAGAGCCATTTGAACCATTTTTTTCACTTTTTGTTGATTACATACTATTTCTTTTCACAGTAACTGAGACGGACCCCATGGCTGAAGCGTATTGTGTCCGTTGAGATAGTGGGCGTCCTATGCTTGCTCAGTCGTGATTACTTGTCAAGTTTTCAGGAGCCATCTCCTCTCTGAACTGCCAGTGTTTCGAGATGTGTTATTTAACATGCTAAGCGTCCGCTAGTTTTCGTGGCTGCAGCAGAAACAATGCTAGTTTACGCGAAATGTTTTCTTTTTTACGAGTTTGTGAGTAAAAGCGAACATCTACTAACTTCGCTTCGTGTCTGTTAGTACGTTACTCTTACTTTGCTTTGCTCTTGTATGAGCTAGTCTGGTATGCATATATTCTGCAATGTGTCTTCACGCTGGCATAAGAACTGCTGAGAATGGATCAACCGTTGGGAAAATCTAGCCAAGAGCTTGTCTTATTTGGCAGCAGGGAATAATAGCAGGGCCACTCACGCAGCTACAATGGTCAGTTCTGCACAGAGACACTTTCATGACTACGTGTTTTCAATTCTTTATCATGTTTCGCATATCCTGTTTGTCCTATTTTACACCGAGGGACGGCTAAGGACTGAGTAAGTTGCACGTAGGGACCATGGGCAGTTACCCGCTCTCTACAAAACAGTGTTACGTCGGTATGCCGATGGCTTCGGGCCGGATCGTCTATCCAGTCTGTGTGGCGACAAATGTGGCAACTTAGATGCCTCTGGCGTAGCATCGGCTCCGTGGTGACGGTGCGCTTTTCGTTGAGCTTGACCTTGCCATTAGGTCTTCGCTGAAAAGAATGGAGGACACCTGGCTGGCAAGCGAGTGTGCCTCTACACCACACAACTGTCCCTTACACCTTGAGAACAGGTTGCCATAAGATGGATGAAAAAGGACGAATCGCTGTTAAGCCTGGAATCGACCTTCTAGTAAGGTACGCACCTGCACAAAGAAATGGGAATCTCATTCTTGTGAGCTCCAACGTTAGGCAGGTGATGTATATCATCAGAGAAATAGCAGTCAGCTCGGGAAGGTGTCCTTTTGTGTAAGACAGACATGCATAATACTCACGAAGCAGCAACTCAGGTAATAGTTGTGCATGTGTGTTCACATCAGAGTTCGAAAAACCTTTCTGTGGGACTGATACGCATTTATGTGTAGAACACGACCGATCAAGGGGTCGGACACCTTTAACTGCCATAAACATATCAGCCCACAGCAGAAGAGTTCGTAGTGAAGCTCGTAATTAACCTCGCTTGTTAATATCAGTAATGTGTACGAAATACTTCGAACAGACAACTTTCTGAATGTGGCAGAATATCGCAGTAAAATATTAAATTCCGTATGAAATAAACATAGGTAAGACAGGCTGCACAAAAACGTGAGTAGCGTTTATGGAGCTGCATAGAACTCAGTAGAGTTCTCAGTAAATAGAGATTGAAAATCGTAGATAATCTAGGTATATGTAACCGTCGACAGAGGACCAGCAATGGTAACCGGGTGTTTCCACCGCTTATCCATATCAAGCAAAGAAATGGTGAAGCATTGCTGAGAATTTATGGAGAATATTGCACGTAAGTTCCATAGACCTGCCGTAATTGAAATAGAAATTTTAATTTGCCAGACGTAGAGTGGGTTGTACGCGAAATCTGAAACAGCAGGAAAGGATAGAATTTATTGTGAGGTATTCTAGTATTTTTCTAGATACATCTAGAGTTTTTTGCTAGACAACACAGTCGCCAGAGAAACGTTTTAGATCTGATGGCTACAGAAATCTTCGAAATTTGCGATTTAGTTAAAGTGGAGATGAGAGTTAGCAAGCACAACTTCAGTTCAGTAGCACAGATCACTAGTGTTGAGTGAAAAGTTAAGGAAGGCATAAAGACATTTCTGTTTTACAAAGCCAGTAAGAGAATGCTTTGAAACTAACTGAGAAGCAAATAGAAACCCTTCAGTTCTTGGTGGGTGGGAGTGGGGGGAGGGGGGAGTGAGATGTAGCGGAGAACATCGAAAAAGTGCAAAGGAGGGCAGCTCGTTTCGTGTTATCGCACAATGAGGGTGAGAGTGTCACTGACATGATACGCCAGTTCGGATGGCGGTCACTGAAATAAAGGCGGTTTTCTTTGCGGCGAAATCTGTTTACGATATTTCAATCACCAACTTTCTCTTCCGAATGCGAAAATATTTTGTTGACAGCCACCTACGTAGGGAGAAATGATCATCATAATAAAATAAGAGAGCTCGAATGGAAAGATTTAGGTGTTCCTTTTCCCCAAGCGCCATTCGAGAGTGGATTGGTAGAGAAGTAATATGAAAATGGTTCGATGAACACTCTGCCAGGCACTTAAGTGTGAGCTGCAGAGTAACCATGCAGATGTAGATGTAGATGTAGATCTACGGCTAAAATTATAAATATTTCACAACACGCGGTGGTTAATTTTTGCCTTGGAAGACAGTAAGGCCTACAAATAATCCACCACAGTTCAGTAAAAATATTATGAGGTTACTACGATAGTGGTCAGGACTAAAAATCGGGTGAAACGAGACAGCTCCATTGCTGACAAACAGAAATTGATGACATCCGCAAAGTGCAATGGCTGCCGCAAGACGGCAACATTGCGATGTTGCTATAGAAACGTAAATCTCGTGACTTGGTTGGTCGCAGCTGACACGCCAAACCCCCTATAACTGTCAGGACTCTTTCCTTTACACAAAGGCTATAAGGTGAAACTATCTGTGCGAAATACTGTACGACATATTTACTTGTTAAGTTATTAAAACACTACACACCGTCATTTTCAAGGAAAAAGTGCTCGACAGCTTCACACCCGGTTTTGCCTTGAAAATGACTGTGTGCGCACCTGTGGAAATACCAGCGGTTGTCGACAACGTCACCCTGCTGCAATCCCGTAAGTTATTTGAGTACGAAAACACTATATGAAGTGGAGATCCTACGCAACATCAGTCAATGGTTCGCAGCCATATTTCCAGATACAAGTTGGTCACGATGGCATGAAAACAGAATTTCATAAAACGAAGCTTCAAATATTAAAAATCTATTAAAAATCTGTCCTCTGAAATTTGCTCACTGCAGAAAATAACGACACAGTTCCGACTTTCAACTGTTGCACTATGTGACCATGTTGTCGTTCTTGTTGTGGTCTTCAGTCCTGAGACTGGTTTGATGCAGCTCTCCATGCTACTCTATCCTGTGCAAGCTTCTTCATCTCCTAGTACAACACATACGAAAGAAACTGAACATGAAATTGAAGAATCACTGAATACTCTTGATACAAAAAATTATGCTGGGCTTGAAAGTATTGCCGGTAAATTGTACGTCGAATCTGGGTAACAACTGGGCCATCTTATTATAGCTGTCTGTTTTAGATCACTATAGTAGCCGACCATTCTGTGTGATTGTCCCCCCCAAAAAAAAGAAAGAAAAAAAAGTTCATTCCTTTCCTGAAGAGGGGTCGAAGAACGAAGAAAAGTAATACAGATTTATAAGCAGATAGATCAGCTGACTACCGTCAATCTGATACAGAGTTATGGAACGTTTCGCTACGAGCTGGAAAGTAATGCTTCCGTATTTTTTACTCTGTTGTCAATATCGGTTGACGTGTTAAAAGTGATGCATGTTACTCGGTCGACTTTCCTGCTTCGGTACAACCTTCTGCCACTAGAGGGCTCCGAATTGTGAGTATCGTTACTGTCGGCGCGTGAGAAACAGGGTGCTGTAATCTTTAAAATGCGAGGTTATTGACATTAAATGAAACAACGAGTTCACTGTTACTTCTCCATAGGCTACACAGGACATTATTTGAGATTAGATCCAAAGAACACATCGCAGTACTAAAAAACAAAAAAATATCACACATGAGCAATAGCCACCCACGTGCATGAAACAAAACACCATGTTAACAACACAAGTATCAGCATCCTACACGTCCAACCTAAACTAGACATCCTTGAAACACTCCAAATATACAAACACCAAACAAAGCAACCTGAATCCATCTTAAATTGCAAAAGTTACAATATTTACAATAGCGTTATCTCTGTTTTCAGCAACTGCCTACGTTATTAAATTTGCAATTCTCTCTCTCTCTCTATCTCTCTCTCTCTCTCTCACACACACACACACACACATATCACATAAATATTTACCATAACTGTTTAGTTATGTTACCATGACACACCCCAAATGTAGAAGGATTTGACCTCATTTACGAAAATATCATCACACCAACAGCTCCTAACCCCTGTCACCGTGAAACTATATGTACATCAATTTCTGACACAAATTGTACATAAATCTGCATATTTTAAAGCATTAACCAATGTATTACCCCAACCTTTAGGCAGTTATTACATATAATCTTAAGAACCCCCTGCTTTGGAAGGTTTTCTCTCATCTAATCTCTCCTTCCACCCTCTCTCTCTCCCTCTCACTTTCTCTTTCTTTTCCTCTCCGTCCGCCTCCAGCCTTTCATATCTACCTGTGAATCCCAACCAAAATTGTTATTTGCGTATAATTTTACCACTGCAGCCAAAATAATTATTGTACTTAAAGTTCCTAACATGTCACCTCATTATATAAACTAGTATGAAGTTTAAGCTATATTGTCACAACCGGATTCATATATCACCTGAAATATTTACTCCACACCTCAAAACAAACATCTCCAAAATCCTTTAAAAAGTTTATTCTGTATTAATGCTGTTACGATGTATTTCTTTGTACTTTGTGATAATGTTTCTCTCTGCCGTAAGATCCATGCACCTAATAGTTTCCAGACGCCATATTCGTTTGCAAAATATGATAGTATAGATGTCATGTTTTACGACAGTGAAAGGAACCTGCGACTACTGCAGGTACTCTGTTTCACTTATTTTATTTTTAGTGGAAGATATAGTTTTTGTCAAAAGAAATCCAAAACCATCTTCTGAAATAGTGTTTTGTTTCTCCGCTAGAGAGTGCCACAAGTTGCTCCAAAAAATGGTAACACACACATACACACACACAAGTCATGGTATCAAATTTAAATCCACCTGATGATGGAGATTTAAACCTTTAAAACGCGTCATGCAGATAAATAAACAGTCACTGGTAACAGTAAGCTTGTTGTTTTCTTTAGTGCTGTAATCGAGTTTCTTGCCACAGAAAACATGATTCCAAGTAAAATTCATAGAAGAATGAAAGCTTGATGTGGTGATAATTGTATATACAGCAGTAACTCGCGACGTTGGGTTATTCGTGATCGTAATGAAGGAGACAGTGACGCTAACGCCAACGTGTGTGGCACCTCTCAGAGTGGACGACCGCGCACAGCAACCGGCGAGACTCACGGGAATCGGGTTGACGAACTTATCAGAGAAAATCGCCAGGTAACACAGACGCTACTCCCAGACAAGTGTGGCATATCGCGGGATCGTATCCAGACCAACACTGCTGAACTGCGGCACAGAAAGCTATGCACAAGTTGGGTGCTTCGAATGGTCACTCCTGGCATGAAACAGAGAACGTTGGACCCATGTGAACAATTTCTTTAGTGTTTTCAGCGTAAGGGCGAGGTGGTTCTTTAACAACACTCTGACACGTGATGAATGCTGGGTTCACCATTTTGGCCCAACGCTGCATTTTACTGATGTCGACACCAGCATCACCGTACACAGCTTTCATTCCTCTGTGGGTTTCAATTGGAGGCATGTCAGGCCTTGTTCGAAATCAAAAAACTACGCCATCTTGGCGTAATACTTTGGACTCTGTATGTCCGTCGTTTCAGAGATGGTCGCGGCACTCGCCTGTTTAGTACAGAATGTCAAATCAAACACCTTTCACCCGTCTAATGTCCAAACTGTTATTTTATTGGGACACCAGTTTCGGCGATATATTAGGCCATCTTCAAGCCCCCTGACAGACGTGCAAGATATTTCCAACCTCGGTTGCGATCAGAATAGGGGACATCACTCATTCTTTATCAACTGGCTTCTATTTTGACCGCAACCGAGGTTGGAAATATCTTGCACGTCTGTCAGGGGGCCTGAAGATGGCCTAATGTATCGCCGAAACTGGTATCACAATAAAATAACAGTTCGGAAACTAGACGGCTGAAAGGTGTATTGTTTGACATTCTGTAATGTTTTGATTTACGAACAAGGTTTTCCCTGATTAAAAGCAGCTGCAAGGCTTCCAGCGAACTTGCAGATGACGTGTTGTTTGCCGAAAAATGGCAACAAAAACACAGAAAATATTCCAGAAACAGCGGAAACAAATGTAGAAACCATGCTACGACGTAAAGTGAATGAGAATTAAAGAACCCATTGCTGATGGCGATATTGTGGCTGACACTAGATTAGGGATAAATAAATGAGAAACAAAAGTGTTTTCCATCGAGGCGGACCTACAATCCCATGTTAATGAGTTATTTGGATGACGCAGTTGAGGATTAAGGATAAAGAATGAGTTTTATGAAGGATTTTATACAGTGGTAGCTCATTTGGAAAGAAGGGAACTGCATTGAGTTTATTTTGCTGCTAGAGTTACGCGAGTACTTATTGTAGTGTAAAGATTTCATTGTGTCTAATAGTATCTATGTTTTGGTATCCAGGGTAAATTACCAGTCATGTGTTGAGTACTCTAATTAGCTTTCCGCCATCATGATTAGCTAAAAGGTGATTCATTAGGAATGTAGAGAATAAATTTTACGTAATCTAAGTATTATGTAGAGCAAAATTTATGCTGTATGACAATTCTGAGAAAGACAATTCTGAGAAAGACAATGCCGAGAAAGAATGAGTCTTTTCACGTCAGTTCGAGTTTTCTTCTGTGTCATTAAAATGACTGAATATAATTTCAGAATACTTTAATATTCATTTATATATATTTCACTGAAGTTTATCCCCACTGTTTAAACGAAAAACGTGTTCCGTAAGAAGCACTGTCGCGCCTTGCACCATTGCGTGAAGAGTGATTATCGTTTTTCCAAAACAGGGCAAAGATGTTTAATGGAGCCTGGTAAAAAAAAGGAAAAAGGCAAACTGCCGCATAGTGATTTATTTCGCCTCACCATATTTGCAGTGCAAAGAGAACAGAGGCGAGTTATCCGCTGCCAAGGAAATAACAATTGAAGGGTCTAAACGAACCTTATCAGAGAATATTGGAAACAGTTTTCCTTTACAAAATTCGTTTTAAATTCAGTGGGTGTGTTTTATAACAGGGCACAGTTTATATTCCACAACAGTCAGGCAATGAGTGGCATTGTTTCATGACAACATCACAAATGGCTCTGAGCACTATGGGACTCAACATCTTAGGTTATAAGTCCCCTAGAACTTAGAACTACTTAAACCTAACTAACCTAAGGACATCACACACACCCATGCCCGAGGCGGGATTCGAACCTGCGACCGTAGCAGTCCCGCGGTTCCGGACTGCAGCGCCAGAACCGCACGGCCACCGCGGCCGGCGACAACATCACACTGAGTGGGCCTATTACTGATGACCATTCTTTACATTCATTTACAGACAGTTAGATGCAGTTTAGATTAACTGCTATCACACAGATCAGAAGTCATTTTCACAGTTATATTCGTGTTTAGAAGCAGGGTAGCAAAGTGCGATTCTAGATTGAACACTGTAATCGGAATTTAAAAGTACTTACACACACACAGTGTAAGTAGGCTGTTTAGGTTTTTTTATTGGTAACGCCACCTCTGTATGAAAATCACTGGCTGTGCTGTGTGCAGTCTGTGGCTGCTTTGCATTGTTGTAATACTCGCCATTGTAGTGTTAGGCAGCTGGCTGTGAACAGCGCGTAGCGTTGCGCAGCTGGAGGTGAGCCGCCAGCAGTGGTGGATGTGGGGAGAGAGATGGCGGAGTTTTGAAATTTGTCATGAACTGCTATATTTATATGTGATGATATCAAGGTAAATACATTGTTTGTTCTCTATTAATATCTTTCATTTGCTAACTATCCCTATCAGTAGTTAGTGCCTTCCGTGGTTTGAAACTTTTATTTAGCTGGCAGTAGTGGCGCTTGCTGTATTGCAGTAGTGGGAGTAACGAAGATTTTTGTGAGGTAAGTGATTTGTGAAAGGTATAGTTTAATGTTAGTCAGGGCCATTCTTTTGTAGGGAATTTTGAAAGTCAGATTGCGTTGCGCTAAAAATACTGTGTGTCAGTATAAGCACAGTCGTATGTATAAATAGAAAAAAGGGGAAGTTTCATAACAGTTTTCAGTTACTTTTGAATGAACACACCGCAGTTTGACTGTGTTACTATTTATTTAATTACGGCCTAGGTTTCGGCCTTTTATGCCATTTTAAAGTGAATTTTATGTCATAAACACATATTGCAGGACATTAAGCTCAAAATTGGCCATAAATTAAGAAAAATATTCTCTTCCCACTTCTGGCATTTTGTGGAGAGAGAATATTTTTCTTAATTTATGGCCAATTTTGAGCTTAATATCCTGCAATATGTGTTAATGACATAAAATTCAATTTAAAATGGCATAAAACGCCGAAACCTGGGTCGCAATTAAATAAACTTTAGTAAATTATTTAGTAATTTCCAACCTTCTGCTGTATTTTGTGGTCCTAATATTTTCCTCATAATTCGCCTTTCTAGTACTTCTAATTTATCTCAATTATTGTTTAATGCCAGGCTTCCTTTTGCATTTAGGTATTCTGGCTTCACTACCGTGTTGTAATGCCTTAGTTTAGAGTTTTAGGACAGGCACTTTTTATATTAGAGGTCTTTGGTGATACCATATGCTGTCCCCATTTTATGCAACTTTTCCTCTGTTGCAGTATTGTTATTATTATTATTACTTACTTACTTACGTTACTTTTTTACCAAATCCGTACTCTGTCTTATCTAATTAATTCTTCACTGCATAGAATCTACTACTTAACAACTGCCTTTTTAAATTTAGTTTTTTAGTAATACCTTTAATCGCGTTGGGCAAGTTATCGCACGATATTATTCCTTGGTATGAAACGCTGTTTCAAATTGTGGTATATGCTTGTTCTGTGGAGTGGAATGAAGGTACTTTAAAGGAATAACTGGTCATTACCGAAAACGAAAACTCAATTGTAATGTCCTTGGATGAATATCTACACGGCTACGCACAACAGAAGTATCTCTCCTGTGACGTTGTCTGTGATGTGCCTGCGCTACGAACCCAAGAGTCGTAGTGGGGCAGTGCGCGCTGGTCTGGGACTTTGCCAGGAAGGTGCCGCGGGCGTATGACGGCTGACGTGCTGCTGGAGCAGACCAGGATGAATTGGACCAGGTCAGCCGGCGTGGAATGCTGGGATGAAACTGCTGGTACTGCGAACTGCTAACGCTGGAACTGAACTGCTGATGCAGCCGGACAGAACTGCTGGTACTGCCGGCTTGGGCATAGGGTGTAACTGACTTAGCATGGTCCAGCTTTGACGATGGATATCTACAGGGTGTTTCAAAAATGACCGGTATATTTGAAACGGCAATACAAACTAAACGAGCAGCGATAGAAATACACCGTTTGTTGCAATATGCTTGGGACACCAGTACATTTTCAGGCAGACAAACTTTCGAAATTACAGTAGTTACAATTGTCAACAACAGATGGCGCTACGGTCTGGGAAACTCTATAGTACGATATTTTCCACATATCCACCATGCGTAGCAATAATATGGCGTAGTCTCTGAATGAAATTACCCGAAACCTTTGACAACGTGTCTGGCGGAATGGCTTCACATGCAGATGAGATGTACTGCTTCAGCTTTTCAATTGTTTCTGGATTCTGGCGGTACACCTGGTCTTTCAAGTGTCCCCACAGAAAGAAGTCACAGGGGTTCATGTCTGGCGAATAGGGAGGCCAATCCACGCCGCCTCCTGTATGTTTCGGATAGCCCAAAGCAATCACACGATCATTGAAATATTCATTCAGGAAATTAAAGACGTCGGCCGTGCGATGTGGCCGGGCACCATCTTGCATAAACCACGAGGTGTTCGCAATGTCGTCTGAGGCAGTTTGTACCGCCACAAATTCACGAAGAATGTCCAGATAGTGTGATGCAGTAATCGTTTCGGATCTGAAAAATGGGCCAATGATTCCTTTGGAAGAAATGGCGGCCCAGACCAGTACTTTTTGAGGATGCAGGGACGATGGGACTGCAACATGGGGCTTTTCGGTTCCCCATATGCGCCAGTTCTGTTTATTGACGAAGCCGTCCAGGTAAAAATAAGCTTCGTCAGTAAACCAAATGCTGCCCACATGCATATCGCCGTCATCAATCCTGTGCACTATATCGTTAGCGAATGTCTCTCGTGCAGCAATGGTAGCGGCGCTGAGGGGTTGCCGCGTTTGAATTTTGTATGGATAGAGGTGTAAACTCAGGCGCATGAGACGATACGTGGACGTTGGCGTCATTTGGACCGCAGCTGCAACACGGCGAACGGAAACCCGAGGCCGCTGTTGGATCACCTGCTGCACTAGCTGCGCGTTTCCCTCTGTGGATGCCGTACGCGGTCGCCCTACCTTTCCAGCACGTTCATCCGTCACGTTCCCAGTCCGTTGAAATTTTTCAAACATATCCTTTATTGCATCCCTTTTCGGTCCTTTGGTTACATTAAACCTCCGTTGAAAACTTCGTCTTGTTGCAACAACACTGTGTTCTAGGCGGTGGAATTCCAACACCAGAAAAATCCTCTGTTCTAAGGAATAAACCATGTTGTCCACAGCACACTTGCACGTTGTGAACAGCACACGCTTACAGCAGAAAGACTACGAACAGAATGGCGCACCCACAGACTGCGTTGTCGTCTATATCTTTCACATCACTTGCAGCGCCATCTGTTGTTGAAAATTGTAACTACTGTAATTTCGAAAGTTTGTCCGCCTGAAAATGTACTGTTGTCCCAAGCATATTGCAACAAACGGTGTATTTCTATCGCTGCTCGTTTAGTTTTTATTGCCGTTTCAAATATGCCGGTCATTTTTGAAACACCCTGTAGTTGGCGCTTTGAAGGCACATGACCTGGTGCAGGGAAATAGTGTCCTGGTGACTGCTCTCTCTACTGCGACAGGTACAGTGCCTGCCGGGAGGTTGGCATCCCCAGACGCTGCGGAGGCGACGTGTAACTCTATGGTAAACAGCCCAGGCCAAACAAGGAAGATATCTCTGTTCTGATGAGAAACATTTGCGCATGCCCTCCTGGCGGGGCAGCTGCCCGCACACTCTGCCTGGTGTGCAGTGGAATCATTTGCCAGCAAGATATAAGTTGTATGTTTATTTCGTGTGGGTAAATGTGGGTTCAGTCTAGACCTTGTTCCGTGTTCAGGGACACGACTGTTCATTCAGCAGTTATCAAGGTTTCTTTGATGGACGTAAATCACTGATACATGTTATCACATAGTGTAATTAATACTCAGTCTGGAACCGAGCGACCGCTACGGTCAGCAAGTCATCGATCGTTCAGCAAGATTGAAGCTCAACCCCTCCGTAAATTGCTCCAGATTTCAATGCTGGGCCATCAACAAGTTTCAGCATGCCAACCATTCGACGAAACGTCATCGATAAGGGCTTTCGGACCCGAGAGCTGACTCGTGTACCCTTTGAGACACAAAGCTATACGCCTCGCCCGGTTCCTTCAACATCGACATCGGACTGTTGATGACTGGAAACATGTTGCCTGGTCGGACGAGTCTCGTTACAAACTGTATCGAAAAATTTTGGAAGTTTGTGGTAAGGTTTTATGGGACAAAACTGCTGAGGTCATCGATCCCTAAGCTTAAACACTACTTAAACTAATCTAACTTAAACTAACTTACGCTAAGGACAACACACACCCATGCCCGAGGGTCGACTCGAACTTCCGACGGGGGAGCCGCGGGGACCGTGACAAGGCACCTGAGACCGCTCGGCTACCCCGCGTGGATAACATTGTATCGAGCGGATGGAGATGTACGGCTGTGGAGACAACCTCATGAATTCATAGACCCTTCATGTGAGCAGAGGACTGTTCAAGCTGATGCAGGCTCTGTAATGGTGTAGGAGGTGTGCAGGTGGAGTGATATGCAATCCCTCATCGGGATAGATACGACTGTGACAAGTGACACGTACGTAAGCATCCTGTCTGATCAACTGCCTCCATTCATCTCCACTGCGGATTCCGACGGACTTGGGCAATTCCAGCAGGACAATGCGACACCACAGATGTGCAGATGTGAGGAATTGCTAAAGAGTGTGTCCAGGAACACTCTCCTGAGTTTGAAAACTTCCACTGGCCACCAAACTCCTCATTCATGAACACCATTGAGCATATCTGGAATGTCTTCCAACGTGCTGTTCAGAAGAGATCTCCAACCACTTGTACTGTTACGGTTTTATGGACAGCCCTGCAGGATTCATGATGTCATTTCAGTCCAGCACTACTTCAGACATTAGTCGAGTCCATGCCACATCGTGCTCCCTGCGTGCTCGCGGGTGCCCTACACGATATTAGGCAGGTGTACCAGTTTCTTTTGCTCTTCACTGTAGTTAGAAACTGTGTGTGTGTGTTTAGGCAAAGTAAGTCGTGGAGTACAAATTTTCCGACGGTATTCGTGCAATATTTGAGAATTAGAGCACTTAGCGACTTCCAACAAGCTGGACTTTTGCGTGCTGACACCCCCCCCCCTCCTCCCCCAAAAAATAATGAAAGGCAGAAAAGCGTATCACATACTACATTTTCGCTGTTCATGTAGTGAAGCTTCAGCGTTAGCAAAGACGTTCAACTGATTATTTCTCTAACTCTATTCGAGTACTCGGCCCCGTTCCTCCTGCATTGGAGAGATAAAGTTGCCCTGACGAAGATCCGGAAGTGGGCGCTGTCTCTTAGCAGATGGCACTTTTTTCCGGCTAGAGAAGTATTTTATGAGGTGTTACGTGGGCAAAAGAAAATTGATATGGGGACCTGCCCTCTGTTTTGGTTGATACTATCGACCTCGACCTCTACCTCTACATTTATATCTATAACACCAATGTACAGTGCGTGGCGGAGGGTACCTTGTACCACTACTAGTCATTTCCTCGGAAATAGAGCCAGGGAGAAAGGACTGTTTGTACGCCTCCGTATGAGTCCTAATTTCTCGTATCTTACCTTCGAAGTCCTTATCGAAAACGTATGTTCTCGGCAGTAGAATCGTTCTGCAGTCAGCTTCAAATTCTGGTTTTCTAAATTTTTTCAGTAGTGTTTCCCGAAAAGAACGTCGCCTTCCCTCGAGGGAATCCCTTTTCGGTTCCCGAACGACCTCCGTAACACTTACGTGTTGCTCGAACATACCAATAACAAATCTAGCAGACTGCCTATGAACTAATTCGATGTCCTCTTTTAATCCGACCTGGTGTGGATGCCAAACACGCGAACAGCATTGAGCAATGGGTCGCTCGAGTGTTCTACGCCCTTTACAGAGGAACCGCACCTTCCGAAAATTCACCCGGTAAACCGTAGTCTACCATTTAGCAACACTACTACCGAGCTTCCGTGTTCGTTCCATATCGCATCACTTTCATATTCAGTCGACTTGAGTGTGTCACGCAGCACACTGCTGATAGTTCAAAATGGTTCAAATGGCTCTGAGCACTATGGGACTTTAACATCTGAGGTCATCAGTCCCCTAGAACTTAGAACTACTTAAACCTAACTAACCTAGGGACATCACACACATCCATGCCCGAGGCAGGATTCGAACCTGCGACCGTAGCGGTCGCGCGGTTCCACTACTGATAGTGTATTCGAACATTGCAATTTATTTTTCCTACCCATTCGCATTAACTTTCTACGTTTACAAAAACTGCCATTCAGCACACCAACTAAATTTTGTCTAAGTCATCTTCTGCATCTATACAGTCATTCAACGACAACACCTTCCTGTACACACAGCTTCATCAGAAAACAGATTGCTACTCACTGTTTCATCATATCATTTACGAGGGCGGTTCAGAAAGTAACCTCCGATTGGTCACAGTGTGGGTTGTGGGGGGAGTAGCGACGCCATCTGTGCGTTCACGCACTCAACAGGTCAGTCGGCATCAAGCCGTGGTCGAGTGAACGTCGTAACTGCGCTAGTTTAGTTTTTGTGGCAGTTTGAAATGTGTGCTGCAATAGAAAACCCCGCCAAATGTGAAGTGCGTGCTGTCATAAGGTTTTTTACAGCCAAAGGATATTCTGCAGCAGCTATTCATCGTGAGCTTTGTGCCGTGTACGGACCAAGAGTTATGAGTGAAGGAGTTGTCCGTGAATGGGTACGTTTATTTAAAAGTGGACGAGAAAACGTTCATGATGAAGAGAGGAGTGGTAGACCATCATTGGTGACTGACGAACTCGTTCAGACAGTTGATGCAAAAGTTCGTGAAAATCGACGTTTCTCAATGTCGGAGTTGTGTACTGGTTTTCCACAGATTTCTAAGACTCTCTTGTACGAGATAGTGACAGCAAGATTGGGTTACCGTAAGTTCTGTGCACGATGGGTGCCCAAAATTCTTACCGACCACCACAAAACTCAAAGAATGGCCCCTGCATTAGACTTTCTGTCACGTTATGAGGACGAAGGAGAACCATTGTTAAACAGAATCGTGACCGGTGACGAAACCTGGATTAAGTACGTGAACCCTGAGACAAAAGAACAATCAAAGATGTGGGCACATTCAAATTCGCCTACCAAACCAAGAAAAGCCTCGCAAGATTTTTCTGCCAGAAAACTGATGGCAACGGTGTTTTGGGATGCCAAAGGGGTGTTGTTGGTTGAATTCATGGAACGTGGTACAACCATTAATCAAGACGTGTACTGTGAAACAATAAAAAAGTTACGATGGGCTATACAGAACAAACGCCGTGGTATGCTGACTTCCGGTATCGTTTTTTTGCACGATAACGCCCGTCCTCACTCTGCTCGCAGAACAACGGCCCTTCTTGAGTCCTTCAAGTGGGACGTTATCAACCATCCACCTTACAGCCCAGACCTGGCGCCAAGTGATTATCACCTCTTCATGCATTTGAAGAAATGGCTCGGGTCACAGCGGTTTGATGACGACGAAGAGCTCAAAGATGCGGTCACAGGCTGGCTCCAGGCACAAGCGGGTGATTTTTATGCAGAAGGAATTTCAAAGCTTGTGAAGAGATACGATAAGTGCCTCAATCGCTATGGAGACTATGTAGAAAAATAGTGCAAAGGTGTAGTTGTAAGATGTATATATTAAAATATTTTTATTTAACTTGGTGTATTTTTTTAAAGCAACCGGAGGTTACTTTCTGAACGGCCCTCGTATATACGTAGAGAAGAAGAGCAATCCTTTCACGTTTCCCACGGGTACACCTGACCGTACCCTTCTCTCTGACGAGATAAGGTTTTAAAATTTTGCAGAGGTTCTGAATTTTGGACTAAGCTCTTGGGCTGGAGATTTTAGTTTCTTGCAGAGCCGCTGGTTCATCCCTTTTATTACAACAATCAGACAGGCATAGCTGTCTGCTGCATTATTCCCTTTTTTTCATTTTTTCCAACAGGATTTTCATTGTATGTGTGTGTTCGTGTGTGTCTGTGAGGGTGTGTGCGGGTGTGCAGGTTTTTAGGTTGTTGTTTATATTTGTGTTTACTGTTCACATTTTAATCATTTTGCGACCTTCATCTACACTCGTGTCAATAAATTTTAATAGGGACGCTAAAAACCTCGCCGTCGTGCGCCCACCGTATCGTCATCAAGAACCCTTTCGCTACACATTCTGTGGAATATATCCACATTTCCCACAGAATGTGCCTGTATTATCATTCTATCGCACAAAGTCTCGACATATGACGTCATAAACACGGATATGCGTAAAAAACTAGCCTTTCTTAAAAGGAAATGAATATTACCCATACTATGCTCACTCATCCAGTGTTGATAATCAGAGCATTCGCTAAGAAGGTCTTACATGAACATTTAAAGGAGTTATCAGTTTGTATCGTTTACCAGTTTTGTGCCTGACTTTGTTAGTCTATAGGTGAACGATCCGAAACTTATAAAAGCAAAATAATTAGCGCCTTGCGTCTCCAGCCAAAAGGTTTTACATGCTTAAAGACAAATACACTACTGGACATTAAAACTGCTACACCAAGGAGAAATGCAGATGATAAACGGCTATTCATCGGACAAATATATTATACTAGAACTGACATGTGATTACATTTTCACGCAATTTGGGTGCATAGATTCTGAGAAATCAGTACCCAGAACAACCATATCTGGCCGTAATAACGGCCTTGATACACCTGGGCATTGAGTCAAACAGAGTTTGGATGGCGTGTACAGGTACAGCTGCCCATGCAGCTTCAACACGATACCACAGTTCATCAAGAGTAGTGACTGGCGTATTGTGACGAGCCAGTTGCTCGGCCACCATTGACCAGACGTTTCCAGTTGGTAAGAGATCTGAAGAATGTGCTAGCCAGGGCAGCAGTCGAACATTTTCTGTATCCAGAAAGGCCCCTACAGGACCTGCAACATGCGATCGTGCATTATCCTGCTGAAATGTAGGGTTTCGCAGGGATCAACACACCTGAAATGTAACGTACACTGTTCAAAGTGCCGTCAGAGCGAACAAGAGGTGACCGAGACGTGTAACCAATGGCACCCCATACCATCACGCCGGGCGATACGCCAGTATGGCGATGACGAATACACGCCTCCAATGTGCGTTCACCGCGATGTCACCAAACACGGATGCAACAATCATGATGCTGTAAACAGAACCTGGACTCATCCGAAAAAATGTTTTGCCATTCGTGCACCCAGGTTCGTCGTCGAGTACACCATAGCAGACGCTCCTGTCTGTGATGCAGCGTCAAGGGTAACCGCATCCACGGTCTCCGAGCTGATAGTCCATGCTGCTGCAAACGTCGTCGAACTGTTCGTGCAGATGGTTGTTGTCTTGCAAACGTCGCCATCTGTTGACTCAGGTATCGAGACGTGACTGCACGATCCGTTGCAGCCATGCGGATAAGATGCCTGTCATGTCGACTGGTAGTGATACGAGACCGTTGGGACCCAGCACGGCGTTCCGTATTACCCTCCTGAACCCACCGATTCCATATTCTGCTAACAGTCATTGTATCTCGACCAACGAGAGCAGCAATGTCGCGATACAATGAACCGCAATCGCGATAGGCTACAATCCGACCTTTATCAAAGTCGGAAACGTGATGGTACGCATTTCTCCTCCTTACACGAGGCATCACAACAACGTTTCACCAGGCAACGCCGGTCAACTGCTGTTTGTGTATGACAAATCGGTTGGAAACTTTCCTCATGTCAGCACGTTGTAGGTGTCGCCACCGGCGCCAACCTCGTGTGAATGCTCTGAAAAGCTAATCATCTGCATATCAAGCATCTTCTTCCTGTCGGTTAAATTTCGCGTCTGTAGCATTTCATCTTCGTGGTGTAGCAATTTGAATGGTCAGTAGTGTAGCTGTTTAGGCGTTTAGAGTGAACGTGTTACCTTACTGTAGGCGGGATTGCGCAGCTCGCTTGTTTGATTAACGTACGATGATTCACTTACATTTTATCCATTCAGTTACAATAAGACAGGCCTACTGCTTTTAACGCATATGTTTGTGTGTGTGTGTGTGTGTGTGTGTGTGTGTGTGTGTACTTTAGAGATCCGTTTTTGGTACACTTACTTGAAGTTCTTAAAATTGTATCAGTAATTAATAACAGGCGGTGAATACCAGGTTGTTACGCGCTCCAAAAAATATGTGCGGCTATTTATACAGGCCTACTTCTCATTATCTATTGCGCAACAGGCTTGTAACCAGCAATTTTAAAGCTCTGCCTACGCTGTCGACCTCCTTCCTTAATGCAGCAAAATTATATTACGTTCAGTATTAACGGCTCCCGGTCTAACTTACTCAGCGCTGGGTGACTGGTATTAACGCCGGTGTGTGCCTGTCTATACATTAGGCGGTGCTTTTTTTTACTCGGAGACTCTTGACCTTTGGTTTTTAAATTTATGTGTTGGACTTCCGTGAATGGTGACTCTTGCGAGAAAAGTTTATTCTTGTACTTTATTACTTGTCGATCCTCAATTAGTCCTCAACTGATCGCCTGGTAGCGGGTCCAAATGCGGAGTGGACGCTGCTCGTTATGCAAAATAAGAACCAGCACACTGGTATTATAGTACACGTCAGACTGTTCCATCTCATTAGTCAACAGCTAAAAAAACGATATTTATCCATCGTATATCACTCTGACTCCAGGTATATTACAATCAAAAAATAATAACTAATGCAGTCAAACATACTTTCGGACTCGTTCCCACTCACTTTTTGATAGTTAACCAAGTGTTACCAACTCCTTTTTTGTTTGATATTTTCCACTGTGGATATTTGTTTTTGGAAGACATGGAGTATCACGAACATATTCGGCAAAAATAAATTTGTGGTGAAGAAAACAAAAATGAAATATGATGTAAATTAGGTTTAAGGAAGGCTGATCTCAGATCGTGAACAGGTGGAAATAAATTTGTAATTTCAATGTTTTCTACGCACCCAATGAAACAGATTGTGTGTAGGATGTAAGTCAAGAGAATGCATCAGTGAGAAAAATTGTCTTTAGCTACAGTAAAATCAAGGAAAATATCACTAAACATTAGCTAAAACGACATTAGAGCCCTTTCTTCTTGATGTGAGGACAATTGTCGTTATTACCATCATTATTCTCCACGTCTACTTTTTTCAGATGCAATGCGCAAGGGTTCCTTACCTGTTGCTATGATTGCTCATTCATTCTCCCCCTTCAGACCTCCTCCCTCCGTTTGTGTCGTAACTGATCGTCTTCATCATCGCTTTAGAGTCAAATATACACGACGCCATCGTCTGACTCACGGTTGTACGAACTTAGTATCTGTTGTATGAGTATTAGTTCTTTGTCCAGTGAAATACAAGAAAAAAAAAAGGCTGAAAAGGAAAATTAATCGATCTTTTACCAAGTTGTTTGCTGGTAGGCGGTTTGAGGTTGATTACATCAGAAACGTTTTACAGTCTGTAGCTTCTTCGTGTTGCTAGTCATTATGAGAATGGGAACGTTTCCCTGTATAAATTTAACTTCAATTTATAAATTTAACTCCCCCATTAGCATTCCTGTAACACACTAGCCGCTACTGGCTCAGTCTAAGTGGAAAATAAAAACTAGAGAAAGCACACGTTTTTAATACAGATGGAAATTTGATATACTTCCTGATCTTCTTCCCCCACCCCTGTCTCTGATCCTCTCCTCCTTCCCCCTCTTCTCCATCTCTTCCTCATTCCCATCTCTCTATCCATCATCTCGTCCCCATTTCTATGTCCATATCCTGCTCCCCACTCTCTCTGCATCTCGTCCGTTCCGCTTGCTATGTCCATATACTCCCATCTTTCTGTCCATCTCCTGTTCTCACTCTTCTTTCCTACCTTGAGCCTTGTCTACAGTGGTTAGAGATTCAGATTTTATGGTAGTATTCTAATCACAACCCAATAAGCCGTAAATAGAACTGTCCTGTTTGCTAACAACCTATCACTATAAGATTCTTATAAGTATGTTATGTATATCAAATTGAGAAAATAAAGCCCGTATGTGTCAATACGTTTATTATAATTGTGTCAATACGTTTATTACAGTAACGTGTAAAAATTTGCAGTAAATTGGTCGAGTACTTACTGAAATTTATGGTAACTGTATTTCACCTTTACAAGTACACTAGGCGACTTTTCCCACCGTGTACAATCTCTAGGCATTGATCGATGAGAGGATACGGAACAAAAAAGGTCTAACGAACTTATGTCTGGGCGCGCATGATTTCCATGCTTGATACCATTTATTGGGTCATACAATGTTACAGAGACTGCATTCTAATACGCACTGTACCATGCAGCCACAGACTGGTCAGACGAGTTTGGATAAAATTTCAAATTACATCAATTTTTCAGTGTTCCGATTTTGATGAAATAAAACCTGTACGTTGCTCCAAGCTACACTCGATGTACCTGTGAAAGTCCTATGTACTAGTTCTGAAGATTAGCGTGTTCAAATAGACAGACAAATACGATAGCTTTACAAGTTTATTATTAATAAAGATACAGGTTATTACATCGTAACTGGCCAGGTGACTTCCAGCGTCCGTTATGATGTAACTGCCGCCTGGTTTCAAATACTTTACTTTTGTTATGTCAACACAGAGTAACTACTACAGACAACACGCATCCAAACAAAGGACATGTTCACTATCGGGTAGCAACTACGGTGAGAGATTCGGATAGTGGACCACTGTACAAAAACTTTTATCCTCTAATTATCGACATACGTCTATGTATACATACCACAAGCCAAGCGTGATGGACGTTACATCGTACCAGTATTAGCAGTTGTATTTCTAATCCCTTTCTCAAATTGAACGAAGCAAAAGTGTCCGCCTCAGTATGCGTCCTAAGCTCCCTTCCACATTTACACCTACACGGATACTCTGCAAATCACATTTATGTGCCTGGCAGAGGGTTCATCGAACTACCTTCACAATTCTCTATTATTCCAATCTCGTATAGCTCTGCTTTCCCTTATTTCATCTTGGCTGCTGTGCAGCGAGCTACCTTAATTTAAGTATTAACTGTATTTTTCTTACTTGTCACTTCTTCTTCCGTGTGTTTTTGCTTTTAGGAAGCTTTAATTGTCGAGTGCTAGTAATACTGTTCCACAGATTTCGTGTCTGTTTTGAATACAGTCAGAGAGAGTCCCTTTAGTCAACCATAGCGCCAGTAGTACTAGTGTTTGTTTTCAATACAGTCCAGAGACAGGTAGTGCTATTATTTTTTTCTGCAAGGAGGGGCTAGCAACCACAGTTTAGTCAACAGTCAGCCGCCTTAGTGAATTAGCAGTCTAGTTAAAAGTTGATTAACTCTCTACAGTAAATTGATTTCTTAGGATGGATAGGATGTGTGACTGCTTTGTACGGACGCAGGAGGAGCTGGCCACTGTTAGCGAACAGCTGAACGTGTTGATGGCCGCGGTCAGCCGTCTTCAGGCTGCTACCTCGGAGTGTAGCGGCAGTGGGGAGTCTGGTGCGTTGCATGGTACACCCCAGGTGTTACATGCGTCACACACTGTCTCTGCTGTCCAGACATCTTCGCGGGTACCGGGCGCGGTTGGGCCACCCTCTCCCAAAGGGGAGTGGCGGGTTCAGCGGCGTTCGCGGCGCACGAGGCGGAGGGTAAATGTGGAGGCTGGCCCGCTCTGCCTGTGAGTGGACATGTGGCAGCAAGGTACGAGCAGGCACACGGGGGGAGGGGTTTATTAGTTATTGGGAGCTCCAACGTTAGGCGGGTGATGGAGCCCCTTAGAGAAATAGCGGAAAGGTCGGGGAAGAAGGCCAGTGTTCACTCTGTCTGCTTGCCGGGGGGTCTCATCCGAGATGTGGAGGAGGCCCTGCCGGCGGTGATAGAGAGCACTGGGTGCACCCGACTGCATATTGTTGCTTATGTCGGCACCAATGACTCCTGCCGTCTGGGTTCAGAGGTCATCCTCAGTTCGTACAGGCGGTTGGCGGAGTTGGTGAAGGCGGAAAGCCTCGCTCGCGGGGTTGAATCAGAGCTAACTATTTGTAGTATCGTTCCCAGAACCGATCGCGGCCCTCTGGTTTGGAGCCGAGTGGAAGGCTTAAACCAGAGGCTCAGACGATTCTGCGGAGATCTGGGGTGCAAATTTCTCGACCTCCGCTATTGGGTGGGGAAATTTAGGGTCCCCCTGAATAGGTCAGGCGTGCACTACACGCCGGAAGCGGCTACAAGGGTAGCGGAGTACGTGTGGAGTGCACATGGTTTTTTTTTAGGTTAGAGAATTCCCTACCTAGGGCCGACAAAACGCCTCCTGAGACGCGGCAAGGTTGGAGTAGGCAAAATGCAACAGGGAATAACAGTATTAACGTGCTAATAGTAAACTGCAGGAGCGTCTATAGAAAGGTCCCAGAACTGCTCTCATTAACAAACGGTCACATCGCAAATATAGTACTAGGGACAGAAAGTTGGCTGAAACCAGACGTAAACAGTAATGAAATCCTAAACTCAGATTGGAATGTATACCGCAGAGACAGGCTGGACAGTGAAGGGGGAGGCGTGTTTATAGCCATAGGAAGTGCAATAGTATCGAAGGAAATTGACGGAGATCCGAAATGTGAAATAATTTGGGTGAAGGTCACGGTTAAAGCAGGCTCAGACATGGTAATTGGATGTCTCTATAGACCCCCTGGCACAGCAGCTGTTGTGGCAGAACACCTGAAGGAAAATTTGGAAAATATTTCGAGTAGATTTCCCCACCATGATATACACTCCTGGAAATTGAAATAAGAACACCGTGAATTCATTGTCCCAGCAAGGGGAAACTTTATTGACACATTCCTGGGGTCAGATACATCACATGATCACACTGACAGAATCACAGGCACATAGACACAGGCAACAGAGCATGCACAATGTCGGCACTAGTACAGTGTATATCCACCTTTCGCAGCAATGCAGGCTGCTATTCTCCCATGGAGACGATCGTAGAGATGCTGGATGTAGTCCTGTGGAACGGCTTGCCATGCCATTTCCACCTGGCGCCTCAGGTGGACCAGCGTTCGTGCCGGACGTGCAGACCGCGTGAGACGACGCTTCATCCAGTCCCAAACATGCTCAATGGGGGACAGATCCGGAGATCTTGCTGGCCAGGGTAGTTGACTTACACCTTCTAGAGCACGTTGGGTGGCACGGGATACATGCGGACGTGCATTGTCCTGTTGGAACAGCAAGTTCCCTTGCCGGTCTAGGAATGGTAGAACGATGGGTTCGATGACGGTTTGGATGTACCGTGCACTATTCAGTGTCCCCTCGACGATCACCAGTGGTGTACGGCCAGTGTAGGAGATCGCTCCCCACACCATGATGCCGGGTGTTGGCCCTGTGTGCCTCGGTCGTATGCAGTCCTGATTGTGGCGCTCACCTGCACGGCGCCAAACACGCATACGACCATCATTGGCACCAAGGCAGAAGCGACTCTCATCGCTGAAGACGACACGTCTCCATTCGTCCCTCCATTCACGCCTGTCGCGACACCACTGGAGGCGGGCTGCACGATGTTGGGGCGTGAGCGGAAGACGGCCTAACGGTGTGCGGGACCGTAGCCCAGCTTCATGGAGACGGTTGCGAATGGTCCTCGCCGACACCCCAGGAGCAACAGTGTCCCTAATTTGCTGGGAAGTGGCGGTGCGGTCCCCTACGGCACTGCGTAGGATCCTACGGTCTTGGCGTGCATCCGTGCGTCGCTGCGGTCCGGTCCCAGGTCGACGGGCACGTGCACCTTCCGCCGACCACTGGCGACAACATCGATGTACTGTGGAGACCTCACGCCCCACGTGTTGAGCAATTCGGCGGTACGTCCACCCGGCCTCCCGCATGCCCAATATACGCCCTCGCTCAAAGTCCGTCAACTGCACATACGGTTCACGTCCACGCTGTCGCGGCATGCTACCAGTGTTAAAGACTGCGATGGAGCTCCGTATGCCACGGCAAACTGGCTGACACTGACGGCGGCGGTGCACAAATGCTGCGCAGCTAGCACCATTCGACGGCCAACACCGCGGTTCCTGGTGTGTCCGCTGTGCCGTGCGTGTGATCATTGCTTGTACAGCCGTCTCGCAGTGTCCGGAGCAAGTATGGTGGGTCTGACACACCGGTGTCAATGTGTTCTTTTTTCCATTTCCAGGAGTGTAGTTCTGGGTGGAGATTTCAATTTGCCGGATATAGACTGGGAGACTCAAACGTTCATAACGGGTGGCAGGGACAAAGAATCCAATAAAAAAAATTTTAAGTGCTTTATCTGAAAACTACCTTGAGCAGTTAAACAGAGAACCGACTCGTGGCGATAACATTTTAGACTTTCTGGTGACAAACAGACCCGAACTATTTGAAACAGTTAACGCAGAACAGGGAATCAGCGATCATTAAGCGGTTATGGCATCGATGATTTCAGCCGTAAATAGAAATATTAAAAAAGGTAGGAAGATTTTTCTGTTTAGCAAAAGTGACAAAAAGTAGATTACAGAGTACCTGACGGCTCAACATAAAAGTTCTGTCTCAAGTACAGATAGTGTTGTAACAACTAGTACGGCTTCTGATACCAAATGTAACAGTTGTGTTACTAAATGTGACACTTCTGTCACTAAATGTAACTGGGTTTTCTCTTTTGATGCAAGTCAATTGTCAGGATGAGCATTCTAAAGCATTCTGTCAGGGTGAAAATATTAAATAAATTAACTTTTCTCTCTTAACAACATGTGGGCAGGGTGGGTTCTTCCTTGGCTCGGGTATGAGGTCGAATGAAACATCATTTTTACATAAGATAACTTTTATTGAAGATTTGTACAACTGTATCTTACGGGATGTTCTGGTTCGGAGAGCGGCAGCTGTGTCGTTTGTGAAGTCTTCTGCTGCGGCAGCGGCGGCGGCGGCGGCGGCGGCGGCGGCGTATGATTACGCGTAGCGGTGTGTATCTCGTGTCGCTGTCTCGCTCAGTTGACTGGAGAAGCGCAGCGCGAGGTGGCCCGTTTAGTTATTGCGAGCGAAATCGTGCATCGGATGATACCTTGGGTGTCGCGTCTCAGTGTTTCTCTTCTCTAAGTGGCCGCGTGTGTTCTGCGTCGGCCAGCGGAGCGGCGTGGCGGGGGAAGGCCAGTGTGGCGGACTCGAACCACGGACTCCCGCTTGCCAGTCTTCGGCTGTCAGGTCTTCATCCCAGCTCACAGGTGACTACTGATGTGAGGCCGTCTCCTTCCCGTTCTCACGAGTCACCCGGGTATGTAAAAACCAGACTTCAAATACCTTTTAACTTCTGTCTTCTGGCGCTACGGCGGCTGCTTGCTATTCCATTACAGCGGCGGACTTGGTGCGTCTGTGCATGATGCAGTCTCTTCTTGCATGACGGTCTTCAGCACCGAAACCGACTGAAAACTTCTTCGTCTTCTTCGTCTCTTCTCTCCGTCTCATCTGACTTCATCCGTCTGGCCCACTGCGTCTTGCGTATTTATTCACTTCAGTTTACTGGAGGTGAACGACTTCACGGTCATTGCCTCGTCTGTCACGTTGAAAAGCTTCTCGAAGAATCTTCTTAACGTCGGTCATTGGCTCTTGGAATGTAGGCGAGGGCCTTTGATCACATGTGACGACTGAGAAACACGTGAGCCGGTCATTGCCTCTTCTGTCACGTTGAAAAGCTTCTCGAAGAATCTTCTTAACGTCGGTCATTGGCTCTTGGGATGTAGGCGAGGGCCTTTGCTCACATACGACAACTGAGAAACACGTGAGCCGGTCGGGCGATGCCCTGACGGCTGAATCGACAGCGCCCGCTTATGTGGAACTCGCTGACTTCATGGTCATTGTCTCTTCTGTTCTGCTGTTTTGCCCGCTGAATGCCAGTATGTAACTCTCTAAACTAAACCAAGTTTTCCATTTATATTCTAATTTCTAGTTCACTTTGATTTCACTAATTTATTTACTTAAGTACCACTCAACATTCCTCCACCCTTCGGAGAAATTCGCCCTCGAATTTACCACTCAACATTCCTCCACTCTTCACACGGCAAAAGCACTACATAAGCAATGAAAACTCTCGACTTAGAAGATTACACACGCTTCACATTAAGTATGTTGAAAATACTTTATCACTTTACTAAAGCACTGTACGCTCATAAATCACATAGTTCACACATAAATGGTTGTAATAAGTGTAACAAATCTTTATGACAATGAATGAACAAAAATAGATTATTCACTTAGAAAGTAACATAGCAACACCTGTTTAATGTACCCTATACTAATGCAAGAATATCTATTCTACAGTATTGTTTATTTTAACATGAGACTGTTTAATAAAGAATGAAGTACAATAAACAAAATTAATACACTAGTGCTGAAAAGTAACTACTGAAGTACACCAGTTAAGAGTGTGGTATCCAGGTAACAGGGATTTGATGGAGTGGTATATTATTATTTGGCTTCTTTTTTCGTCTTAGATAAAAGAAAACTGTACAAAGTAGAAACACCAACACAAAGGTTCCAGATATACCCGTTCCTAGCATTATAATTTTAGTTTTGTGTTCACCTTTTAATTTTAAAACATGTTGCATCATAACATTGGCATCAATTTTGCCTTGCTGTGAGTTTATGAACATATCTAATGACTTCAGAAGGGAACTGTCAAGGGAGTCATTGAGGTAGGACAGGTTTTGTGTAGGAAATGCTTGCATGGCGTTTTCTGGAAAAAGCAAACATGGTTATGAACGTACCAACCTAGTAAAAACAAAAACAAATAAAAGAAGGAATACATTTTTAACTACAAGATCTACCTGTTTCTACGTTCAACTTTTTTTTTCTTAAAAAATAAACCATTATCATGTATTAATTATTTACATTTGTATATAATCCACAGTCTACTAAGATTCCACTAGGACATTCGTACTCTTGGTCGAAGATTGTATGGTGCCATGTCTGTATGTTGTGCTGGCGTGGCCACTCTTTTTCCTTTTCGGGTACTTCCTCCACCCTTCGGAAAAGCAGACACTATTGTTGAAGGAATTACATCTGGAGCGCCCTTGAAAGGTTTTAAACGACTTGCATGGACAATGGTAGTTCGGGTGGGCAGTTGCAATTTAACGTTGACTGGTGACGTGATCTCAATAATTTGGTAAGGACCTCTGTAGTTTGTTACAAATTTCTTCGTTTTTCCTCTCGCAATATAAGGAGTTGAAACCATAACCCACTGACCTATTTTGTAATTTGGATATTTAGCTTGGGTATTACCTAATCTTTCCTGTCGTTCCAAAGCCTTTGTATTAGATTTTTGAACCTTTTTCCATACATCCTTCATCATTCGACTGAAATCTCTTACTGTTTCTCCGACTTTTCCGTTTTTCTGCCTGATTACATCAAAAGGGGACGGCATTTTTCTCCCATAGACCACTTCATAAGGTGACATGCCAGTTGCTTCATGCGTTTTGGCGTTGTATACCGACACGATTATTGGTAAATACGTATCCCAATTAGAATGTCGTTCGTTAATATAATAACTAAGCATCTTGCCAATTGTCCAATGAACTCTTTCTGTGCGCCCGTTGCACTGAGGGTGTAACGGAGTTGTGCGTAATTTACGTATTTTTAGTAAGTGGCATAGCTGTTTCATTAGTTCAGACATAAAATTAGATCCCTGATCTGTGATAATAGCTTCAGGTACGCCAAATTTAAGTATCCAGTTGTTAACTAAAGCTTGGGCAACTGTATTTGCTTGCTGATCTGGGAGACTCACCATAGCTAGATAGCGTGAAAAGTGATCTATAATTGTAAGGACATACTTATTACCAGCAGGTGTTTTATGAAATGGCCCGTAGAGATCGATTCCGCAGATTTGAAATGGACATGAAGCTTCGGGGAGCCTCTGTAAGGGTATTTTTGAACGAGAAAGTTCTGCTCGTTGTGCGCACGCAATGCAATTACGAACGTACTGCGCAACATCCTGCTTTCTGGTTTGCCACCAAAATCGCTCTGCTACACGTCTTTCGGTTGTCCGCTGTCCACCGTGTCCTGCAAGGATATGATCGTGGGCCTCTGCCATTATTTCTTGTCTAAGGTGTTGGGGAACAACAATTCGCGGTCCAAGTTTTGTTTTACGGCATAATACACCATCTTCAAAGCAAAATTGTTTTTGAGTTGCGAATTTTTTGCATTCTGTATCCTCATCTTGTGCCTTTCTCCAGTCCTCAGTATCTCGGCCTGTTGCTTCCAAAAGTGCTATTTTCCGACTTAGACAATCTGCATTCGTGTGTTTTTTGCCTGGTTTATGGATAACTTCGAAATCCATTTCGGAAAGACATAGGGCCCAACGCGTGAGACGACTAGATGGATCCTTTAATCCAAGCAACCATTTTAAAGCTGCGTGGTCTGTAATAACCTGGAATTTCTTGCCATACAAGTAGCATTTAAAGTATTTGATACCATAAATAACACTTAACAATTCTTTCTCCGTTGTGGAATAATTTCTTTCTGCCGTTGTTAGTTGTCTCGAAGCGTAGGCTATGGGGTGTTCCGTGCCATTAATATTCTGACTCAAAACAACTCCTACTGAATGACCACTTGCGTCACAGGATAAAATAAATTCTTTATTATAATCTGGGTAGGCTAATACTGGACTGTGTGTTAACTTATCTTTAAGGGTTTGAAATGCTGATTCACAATCTTCAGACCAATGAAATTTTGCACCCTTTTTCAATAATTGGGTTAAGGGTCGGGCAATTTCAGCAAAATTTTGAACATATTTTCGGTAATACGATGCGAGACCAATGAAACTTTGTACTTCCTTAACGCGTTGTGGTGTTGGGAAGTCCTTAACTGCCGAAATTAATCGAGGATCTGTTTTAATTCCTTTTTCACTAATGACATGCCCTAGGTATGTAACCTCTGTCAATGCAAAAGTACATTTTTCCATATTTAATGTTAATTTAGCTTTTCTAAGTCTCTGAAAAACATTACGCAGACGCACAGCATGTTCATTAATATCTTTGGAGAATACAATAATATCGTCTAGATATACACAACATTGCTGAGTTTTGAGTCCTCGCAATACTCCATCGAGTAGTCTTTGAAAAGTTGCTGGTGCATTTTTCAAACCGAAAGGCATTCTTTTAAATTGCCAGTGGCCTCCAGGGGTAGAAAATGCTGTTTTATGCCTATCTTCAGGAGCAACTTCCAATTGATGATATCCGCTACGTAGATCGATTGTTGAAAAGTATTTACTGTTACCCAAACTGTCAATGATGTCTGTAATGTTTGGAAGAGGATAAACATCTGAGATTGTTTGTTTGTTAAGGTGTCTGTAGTCACAACAAAATCTATATCGTTTCGTACCGTCGGGAGACTTCTTTGGAATAATTACAATATTTGAATTATAAGGCGAATCAGAATATTCTATAATTCCATCTTTTAGATGCTGTTCTATAAATTCATCCAGTACTGGCTGTAAGTGATGCGCAACTCTATAAGGCTTCCTATAAACTGGGGGGCTATTTCCTGTTGGGATCCTATGCTGTGTGATATTTGTTGCTGGCAGTGGACCTTCTGCATTAAATAAATCTTGAAACTCAACTAAAACTGCTTCTATCGTGTCTCTATCATTTCCTTGCAAATGCTCAATCTTCTGGCGTAATGCGGTTTTATAGGCGTCTGGTTTCTGACCATCATTAATATCTGACAAAATGAAATCTTCTTCTTCAAAAGTACTGACTGTAGCTACTAATATTCCCTTATGCAACTCTTTGTCCTCCACTCCGAAATTGTCAATATGTACCGGTACTTTTCTTTCTCCTTCAACGTCTTGAACCCGTACAACACTTCTACGTACAAAACAATGTGATACATCTAATTCCTCATTTTCCTCTAAAGGCTCTATTAGACACACTGTATCAGTAGGTACTTCGGGGTCAACGGTCATCCAGAAAAGTTTTCCTGAGCCAGACGGTATCTGATCCCGCGAATCAACCTTCAAGGACGTCGCACGCAGTATAGTTGATTTCGCCTTCCGGTTAGGGAAATCTTGCGGCAGAGGGCCCTTTGCAGCGGTGTCACCTAGCTGAAACACTATTCCGCTAAGTTCGACAGTTTGCTGTCTGAGGTCGATTTTAGCGTGATGTTTATTCAGGAAATCCAGTCCTAGGATCGCGTCGTACCCGTCAGTTACCTTTGTTACCACTTCTACATCTTCTTGAAATTGTACACCGTGAATATAGAAAATCAATGATGTACATCCTAATGACTTCACTGTACCTCCTCCTACTCCACTCAATCTATACCTTGGAAGGTCATGTTTATTTTCTCCAATACATTCATTACTTACTATTGATACGTTTGCGCCTGTATCCACTAGTATCCTTGCCTCTTTATCCCGTATGGTAGCAGATAACCAGCATTCCGCCTTCACATTAGCCTTAATGGCATGAAATTTTATTGGGAACGCCTGGCGGCGGCTCCGACATTCCCGTTTGAGTTTAACTGATTTCTATTTGGAACAACTTTCTTAGACCTGCATTCCTTGAATGTGTGACCTATTCTTTGACAATTAGTGCATTGAGGTTGTCTGCAGTTTTTTGCTATGTGTCCCTGTCGCTCGCACCTAAAACATCGTACTCCTGCTGAAAATACATTTCGCTTCTCCTTGTATCTGGTGGCAATGTCAATTTCTTCAAAAGCCGTCACCACAGATACAGCTTCTGCTAAATTTTTAGGAAACTCTGCCCTGACACGACGGGAAGTTTCAGGTGGTAACCCACGTAAAAATGTATCCAGAGCTCTATCCTCTGCCTCTTGTAAAATAACTTTATTTGCTTCATCACTAGTTGTCAACTGATAGGTGTTAATATTAACTTTTCTAATCCTATCTACAAAGCTTTCTAATGGCTCGTTTTGCCTCTGAGTGATAGTGTTTAATTTTTCCCTATAAAATCTACAGCTGTTCTGTTTTTGAAAACGTTTAAGCAATCCTTTCTTCAATTCCTCAAATGTTGGAGCATTCCGTAATTCTTCATGGTATAATACGTGTGCTTTAGCCTCTCCTGTCAATCTTAACTTTGTCATTTGTAAGAGCTGTTCATCTGACCATGATCCTAACTTTGCAGCTGCTACTAAATCATCAAAAAAGGCTGTTATGTCCTCACCAGGTTTACCTGAAAAAGGAGTTACTAAGGCTGCTGCTGAGGAATCTAGGGTGGGAGGGATTGAACTGGCTTGCCTAACCTCACTCAACTGCTTAAATAATGCATTATTATCACTTTTAAGCTGTTCTATCTGATTAACTAAGCTCTGAATAGCTTCCTCAGTAGAAACCGCTTGTGGTGCTGACTCTGACTTTGTACGATTTCGTGTCATCATTTTACAATTATTAGTTACACAATCTTACCACACTGAATAAAAAAGATGTTTAAATATTTTCGACAGACTCTTAAAATCATGAGAGAAAATACACTTCTAAATAAAGAAAATAAATATGCGCACCTCTATCCTTTCATACATTAAACAATACTAACTGTGGACCTTTAGTGACTGTCATTCACACCTCATATTGAGCCAAGTGTTTTTCTCTGACACCAAATGTAACAACTAGTACGGCTTCTGATACCAAATGTAACAGTTGTGTTACTAAATGTGACACTTCTGTCACTAAATGTAACTGGGTTTTCTCTTTTGATGCAAGTCAATTGTCAGGATGAGCATTCTAAAGCATTCTGTCAGGGTGAAAATATTAAATAAATTAACTTTTCTCTCTTAACAACATGTGGGCAGGGTGGGTTCTTCCTTGGCTCGGGTATGAGGTCGAATGAAACATCATTTTTACATAAGATAACTTTTATTGAAGATTTGTACAACTGTATCTTACGGGATGTTCTGGTTCGGAGAGCGGCAGCTGTGTCGTTTGTGAAGTCTTCTGCTGCGGCAGCGGCGGCGGCGGCGGCGGCGGCGGCGGCGTCTGATTACGCGTAGCGGTGTGTATCTCGTGTCGCTGTCTCGCTCAGTTGACTGGAGAAGCGCAGCGCGAGGTGGCCCGTTTAATTATTGCGAGCGAAATCGTTCATCGGATGATACCTTGGGTGTCGCGTCTCAGTGTTTCTCTTCTCTAAGTGGCCGCGTGTGTTCTGCGTCGGCCAGCGGAGCGGCGCGGCGGGGGAAGGCCAGTGTGGCGGACTCGAACCACGGACTCCCGCTTGCCAGTCTTCGGCTGTCAGGTCTTCATCCCAGCTCACAGGTGACTACTGATGTGAGGCCGTCTCCTTCCCGTCCTCACGAGTCACCCGGGTATGTAAAAACCAGACTTCAAATACCTTTTAACTTCTGTCTTCTGGCGCTACGGCGGCTGCTTGCTATTCCATTACAGCGGCGGACTTGGTGCGTCTGTGCATGATGCAGTCTCTTCTTGCATGACGGTCTTCAGCACCGAAACCGACTGAAAACTTCTTCGTCTTCTTCGTCTCTTCTCTCCGTCTCATCTGACTTCATCCGTCTGGCCCACTGCGTCTTGCGTATTTATTCACTTCAGTTTACTGGAGGTGAACGACTTCACGGTCATTGCCTCGTCTGTCACGTTGAAAAGCTTCTCGAAGAATCTTCTTAACGTCGGTCATTGGCTCTTGGAATGTAGGCGAGGGCCTTTGATCACATGTGACGACTGAGAAACACGTGAGCCGGTCATTGCCTCTTCTGTCACGTTGAAAAGCTTCTCGAAGAATCTTCTTAACGTCGGTCATTGGCTCTTGGGATGTAGGCAAGGGCCTTTGCTCACATACGACAACTGAGAAACACGTGAGCCGGTCGGGCGATGCCCTGACGGCTGAATCGACAGCGCCCGCTTATGTGGAACTCGCTGACTTCATGGTCATTGTCTCTTCTGTTCTGCTGTTTTGCCCGCTGAATGCCAGTATGTAACTCTCTAAACTAAACCAAGTTTTCCATTTATATTCTAATTTCTAGTTCACTTTGATTTCACTAATTTATTTACTTAAGTACCACTCAACAGTGTTGAGGATCAGTGGACAAAGTTCAAAACCATCGTGCAATATGCGTTAGATGAGTATGTGCCAAGCAAGATCGTAAGAGATGGAAAAGAGCCACCGTGGTACAACAACCGAGTTAGAAAACTGCTGCGGAAGCAAAGGGAACTTCACAGCAAACATAAACATAGCCAAAGCCTTGCAGACAAACAAAAATTACACGAAGCGAAATGTAGTGTGAGGAGGGCTATGCGAGAGGCGTTCAATGAATTCGAAAGTAAAGTTCTGTGTACTGACTTGGCAGAAAATCCTAAGAAATTTTGGTCTTACGTAAAAGCGGTAGGTGGATAAAAACAAAATGTCCAGACACTCTGTGACCAAAATGGTACTGAAACAGAGGATGACAGACTAAAGGGCGAAATACTAAATGTCTTTTTCCAAAGCTGTTTCACAGAGGAAGACTGCACTGTAGTTCTTTCTCTAGATTGTCGCACAGATGACAAAATGGTAGATATCGTTATAGACGACAGAGGGATAGAGAAACAGTTAAAATCGCTCAAAAGAAGAAAGGCCGCTGGATCTGATGGGATACCTGTTCGATTTTACACAGAGTACGCGAAGGAGCTTGCCCCCCTTCTTGCAGCGGTGTACCGTAGGTCTCTAGAAGAGCGTAGCGTTCCAAAGGATTGGAAAAGGGCACAGGTCATCCCCGTTTTCAAAACGGACGTCTAACAGATGTGCAGAACTATAGACTTATTTCTCTAACGTCGATCAGTTGTAGAATTTAGGAACACGTATTGTGTTCGAGCATAATGACTTTTCTGGAAACTAGAAATCTACTCCGTAGGAATTAGCATGGGTTTCGAAAAAGACGGTCGTGTGAAACCCAGCTCACGCTATTCGTCCACGAGACTCAGAGGGCCATAGACACGGGTTCACAGGTAGACGCCGTGTTTCTTCCGCAAGGCGTTCGATACAGTTACCCACAGTCGTTTAATGAACAAATTAAGAGCATATGGACTATGAGACCAATTGATTGAAGAGTTCCTAGATAACAGAACACAGCATGTCATTCTCAATGGAGAGAAGTCTTCCGAAGTAAGAGTGATTTCAGGTGTGCCGCAGGGGAGTGTCATAGGAACGTTGCTATTCACAATATACATAAATGACCTTGTGGATGACATCGGAAGTTCACTGAGGCTTTTTGCAGATGATGCTGTGGTGTATCGAGAGGTTGTAACAATGGAAAATTGTACTGAAATGCAGGAGGATCTGCAGCGAATTGACGCATGGTGCAGGGAATGGCAATTCAATCTCAATGTAGACAAGTGTAATGTGCTGCGAATACATAGAAAGATAGATCCCTTATCATTTAGCTACAAAACAGGTCAGCAACTGGAAGCAGTTAATTCCATGAATTATCTGGGAGTACGCGTTAGGAGTGATTTAAAATGAAATGATCATATAAAGTTGATCGTCGGTAAAGCAGATGCCAGACTGAGATTCATTGGAAGAATCCTAAGGAAATGCAATCCGAAAACAAAGGAAGTAGGTTACAGTACGCTTGTTCGCCCACTGCTTGAATACTGCTCAGCAGTGTGGGATCCGTACCAGATAGGTTCAAAAAATGGTTCAAATGGCTCTGAGCACTATGGGACTCAACTTCTGAGGTCATTAGTCTCCTAGAACTTAGAACTAGTTAAACCTAACTAACCTAAGGACATCACAAACATCCATGCCCGAGGCAGGATTCGAACCTGCGACCGTAGCGGTCTTGCGGTTCCAGACTGCAGCGCCTTTAACCGCACGGCCACTTCGGCCGGCATACCAGATAGGGTTGATAGAAGAGATAGAGAAGATCCAACGGAGAGCAGCGCGCTTCGTTACAGGATCATTTAGTAATCGCGAAAGCGTTACGGAGATGATAGATAAACTCCAGTGGAAGGCTCTGCAGGAGAGACGCTCAGTAGCTCGGTACGGGCTTTTGTTAAAGTTTCGAAAAATGGTTCAAATGACTCTGAGCACTATGCGACTTAACGTCTGAGGTCATCAGTCGCCTAGAACTTAGAACTAATTAAACCTAACTAACCTAAGGACATCACACACATCCATGCCCGAGGCAGGATTCGAACCTGCGACCGTAGCGGTCGCTCGGCTCCAGACTGTAGCGGCCAGAACCGCACGGCCACTCCGGCCGGCTAAAGTTTTGAGAACATACCTTCACCGAAGAGTCAAGCACTATATTGCTCCCTCCTACGTATATCTCGCGAAGAGACAATGAGGATAAAATCAGAGATTAGAGCCCACACAGAAGCATACCGACAATCCTTCTTTCCACGAACAATACGAGACTGGAATAGAAGGGAGAACCGATAGAGGTACTCAGGATACCCTCCGCCACACACCGTCAGGTGGCTTGTGGAGTATGGATGTAGATGTAGATGTAGGTGATCGTTTCTCCCTATGTAGTTCGGTGTTAACAAAATATTTTAGCATTCGGAGGAGAAAGTTGGTGATTGGAATTTCGTGAGAAGGTTCGGTCACCACGAAAATCGCCTTTCTTTTAATGATGTCCAGCCCAAATCCTGTATCATTTTTGTGACACTCTCCCCCATATTTCGCGGTAACACAAAACGTGCTGCCTTCTTTGAACTTTTTCGATGTACTCCGTCAGTCCTGTCTAGTAAGGATCCCACACCGCGCAGCAATATTCTAAAAGAGGACAGACAAGCGTAGTGTAGGTAGTCTTCTTAGTAGATCTGTTACATTGTCCAAGTGTCCTGCCAGTAAAATGCAGTCTTTGGTTAGCCTTCCCCACAACATTTTCTACGTGTTCCTTCAAATTTAAGTTGTTCGTGATTGTAATACCTAGGTATTTAGTTGAATTTAGGGCTTTTAAATTACACTAATTTATCGTGTAACCGAAGTTTAACGAATTACTTTTAGCACTCATGTGGATGAACTCACACTTTGCGTTATTTAGGGCCAACTGCCACTTTTCGCACCATTCCGATATTTCTTCTACATACACTCCTGGAAATTGAAATAAGAACACCGTGAATTCATTGTCCCAGGAAGGGGAAACTTTATTGACACATTCCTGGGGTCAGATACATCACATGATCACACTGACAGAACCACAGGCACATAGACACAGGCAACACAGCATGCACAATGTCGGCACTAGTACAGTGTATATCCACCTTTCGCAGCAATGCAGGCTGCTATTCTCCCATGGAGACGATCGTAGAGATGCTGGATGTAGTCCTGTGGAACGGCTTGCCATGCCATTTCCACCTGGCGCCTCAGTTGGACCAGCGTTCGTGCTGGACGTGCAGACCGCGTGAGACGACGCATCATCCAGTCCCAAACATGCTCAATGGGGGACAGATCCGGAGATCTTGCTGGCCAGGGTAGTTGACTTACACCTTCTAGAGCACGTTGGGTGGCACGGGATACATGCGGACGTGCATTGTCCTGTTGGAACAGCAAGTTCCCTTGCCGGTCTAGGAATGGTAGAACGATGGGTTCGATGACGGTTTGGATGTACCGTGCACTATTCAGTGTCGCCTCGACGATCACCAGTGGTGTACGGCCAGTGTAGGAGATCGCTCCCCACACCATGATGCCGGGTGTTGGCCCTGTGTGCCTCGGTCGTATGCAGTCCTGATTGTGGCGCTCACCTGCACGGCGCCAAACACGCATACGACCATCATTGGCACCAAGGCAGAAGCGACTCTCATCGCTGAAGACGACACGTCTCCATTCGTCCCTCCATTCACGCCTGTCGCGACACCACTGGAGGCGGGCTGCACGATGTTGGGGCGTGAGCGGAAGACGGCCTAACGGTGTACGGGACCGTAGCCCAGCTTCATGGAGACGGTTGCGAATGGTCCTCGCCGATACCCCAGGAGCAACAGTGTCCCTAATTTGCTGGGAAGTGGCGGTGCGGTCCCCTACGGCACTGCGTACGATCCTACGGTCTTGGCGTGCATCCGTGCGTCGCTGCGGTCCGGTCCCAGGTCGACGGGCACGTGCACCTTCCGCCGACCACTGGCGACAATATCGATGTACTGTGGAGACCTCACGCCCCACGTGTTGAGCAATTCGGCGGTACGTCCACCCGGCCTCCCGCATGCCCACTATACGCCCTCGCTCAAAGTCCGTCAACTGCACATACGGTTCACGTCCACGCTGTCGCGGCATGCTACCAGTGTTAAAGACTGCGATGGAGCTCCGTATGCCACGGCAAACTGGCTGACACTGACGGCGGCGGTGCACAAATGCTGCGCAGCTAGCGCCATTCGACGGCCAACACCGCGGTTCCTGGTGTGTCCGCTGTGCCGTTCGTGTGATCATTGCTTGTACAGCCCTCTCACAGTGTCCGGAGCAAATATGGTGGGTCTGACACACCGGTGTCAATGTGTTCTTTTTTCCATTTCCAGGAGTGTAGATAAGGAACAGCGAAGGGCCTATAACACTCTCTTTGGGAACGCCAGAAATCAGTTCTGTTTGACTCGATGACTTTCCGTCAATTACTACGAACTGTGACCTCTCTGACAGGACATCACAAATCCAGTCACATATCTGAGACGATATTCCATAAACACGCAACTTCCTTACAAGCCGCTTGAGTGGTACAGCGTCAAAAGCCATGCAGAAATACGGAATGGAGCTGAAATCCCTTGTCAATAGCACTCAACACTTCGTGTGAATAAGGAGCTAGTTGTGTTTCACAGGAACGATTTTTTTCTAAACTGAAGTTGACTGTGTGCCAATAGACAGTTTTCTTCAAAGTAATTGATAATGTTTGAACACAATAAATGTTCCAAAATCCTGCTGCATATCGACGTTAACGATATGGGCTTGTAATTTAGTGGATTACTCCTACTACCTTTCTTGAATATTGGTGTGACCTGTGCAACTTTCCAGTCTTTGGGTACGGATCTTTCATCGAGCGAATGGTTGTATATGATTGTTAAGTATGGAGCTATGCATCAGCATACTCCGAAAGGCACCTAAATGTTATACAGTCTGGACCAGAAGACTTGCTTTTATTAAGTGATTTAAGTTGCTTCACTCCTCCGAGGATATTTACTCCTACGTTACTCATTTTGGCAGCTGTTCTCGATTCGAATTCCGGAATATTTACTTCGTCTTCTTTTGTGAAGGCATTTCGGAAGGCTGTGTTTGGTAACTCTGCTTTGCCAGCACTGTCTTCGATAGTATCTTCATTGCTATCGCGCAGAGAAGGCATTAGTTGTTTCTTGCCCTTACATACCTGACATGCGACCAGAATCTCTTTGGATTTTCTGCCAGGTTTAGAGACAAAGTTCCGTTGTGGAAAGTGTTATAAGCATCACGCATTGAAGTCCACGCTAAATTTCGAGTTTCTTTAAAAGATCGCCAATCTTGGGGATTTTACATCTGTTTAAATTTGGCATGTTTGTTTCGTTGTTTCTGCAACAGTGTTCTAACCTGTTTTGTGCACCAAGGAGAATCAGGTCCATCGTTCTTTAATTTATTTGGTATAAATGTCTCAATTGCTGCCGATACTATTTCTTTGAATTCTTACCTTACTCAATTGACCCTTACGCCAGATTCTGCACGTACATCTACATAAATATTCCTCGAGCCACCGCGTGGTACATGTTGGAAGGAACTACGTACCACAACTAGCCATTTCATTTCCTTTCCTGTTCCACTCAAAAATAGAGGGAGGGAAGAAACGACTGCCTATACACCTCCGTGCAAGCCCAATTTCTCTTATCTTAGTGGTCGTTTTGCGAAATGTTTATCGACAGAAGTAGACCTTCTGCAGTCTGCTTCAAACGCCCGCTCTCAAAATTCTCTCATTAGTGTCCCGCGAAAAGAACGTCGTCTGCCCTCCACGGATTCCCAATTGAGTTTACGGAGCATCTCAGCAATATCTGCGTGTTGCTGGAAACTACTTGTGACAAGTCTAGCAGCCTGCCTGTGAACTGATTTAATCAGACCTGGTGCGGAACCCAAACAGTCGAGCTGTACTAAAGAATAGGTCGCATTAGTACTCTATAAGCGGTCTCATTTACGAACCACCGTTTCCTGAATTTCTCCCAAAAAACGAAATTTGAACGTTTGCGTTCCGTACCAACGTATTTATGGGCTCGTTCCATTTCATATCACTTAACAAAGTTACGCCCAGATATTTCAACGACGTGGCTGTGTAATGCAGTACGCAACCAATGTTGTATTCGAACATTACCGGATTGCTTTTCCTACTCATATTCATTAGTTTACATTTTTCTACATTCAAAGCCAGCTGCAATTCAGCACACCAACTAGGAATTTTGTCTAAGTCATCTTGTATCCTCCTACAGTCACTCATCTTTGACACTTTACCATAGACCTCAGTACCATCAGCCAACAGCCGCACGTTGCTTCCCAGTCTGTCCGCTAAACCGTCCATGTATATAGAGAACAGTGGTCCTATCGCACTTCCCTGGGGCACTCCTGCCAAAACGTTTGTCTCTGGTAAACATTCGATTCGCCGTCGAGGACAACGCAATGGTTTCGGCTACTTACGAAGTCTCCGAGCCACTCGTATCTGGGAACCCATTCCATATGCTCGTTACAGTCATCAGTGGGGCACCGTGTCAAACACTTTCCAGAAGTCTAGGATTACGGAATCTGCATGTAGCTCTTCAGCCATCGTTCGCACTGTATCCTGCGAGAAAAGGGCAAGCAGAGTTTATCACTAGCGATGCTTTCTAAATCTGAGCTGATCTATGGATCGAAGCTCTTACGTCTCAAGAAAATTTATCATAGTGGAACCGAGAACGCGTGAAAGAATTCTGCAGCGAACTGATGTTAAGGATATGGGTCGGTAATTTTCCGCGTCCGTTCTTTTACCCCTGTTATACACAGGACATCTCCTGAGGATTTTTCCAGATTTACGTTGCAGGCAATACAACTGTCGTGAAGTTTTTTTCTAAATTTGCTCGAAGAGTTTCGTTACAGAAACATGACCTGAAGATCCCCGTTTAAGCTCCTGAAGAATTTCGATTACACGTTAGTACGAGCAACGCCTTCCTGCTATGACATCAGCGCGTCTCCGAATTCTTTTGAAGTCTGCTTTCATTCGTTGGTCCTGTTCTTGCTGGATCATTTTCCGGCCGCAGAGGTGTCGGAGATTTGATGATTCACCGGACTGCTGTCATTCACGGTGCACTGTTGAACTGATCGTACTGGAAAATCCCCAATTCATCGCTACCTCGAAGATCCATCGTCCCGTCGCTCGTGCGCCAACTATAATACCACATTTAAACTCACTTAAACCGTGATAAACTTCCATCGTAGCAGCAGTAACCGATCTAACAACTGCGCCAAATACTTGTCTTTTATAGATACTGCCGACCGCAGCGCCGTATTCTGTCCGTTTACATATATCTGCATTTGAATACGCATGCCTATACCAGTTTCTTTGGTGCTTCATTGTTGCACGTGTTGCCATACGACAGCTTTGGGATCGTGTCTTTTGGAGACTGCTGCTCAAGTTGGTCGGAGAATATCCAGTCAGCGAGTTCAGGAGTTCCATCCTCAATCAGATGGAGGATACGAACAACGCACTGGGTTAGTACATACGTACTCCGCAAACCACGGTATGGTGCGTGCCGAAGGTTACCCCGACCACTACTCGTCATTTCCTTTCCTGTACCACTCGCAAATAGAGCGAAGAAGAAATGACTATCCATGCACCACCGTAGCCACAGACGCTATGATGACATCATAGCTATTAATCCCTCTCTGTAGTGACGCCGTTGAGATTAAATATCCTTCCTGTTTAATTACAACGCCCAAGATAATTCTATTGCGTGTGGGTTGCCGGATTAGCTACTTAAGACAGTTTTCGCAAAATTACTTCGCGACAGAGTCTCTCTGACCCCCTGCAACGATTCTGTAGATGTCCCAGTCTGTACTCGGAAGGTTGAAGTCGTCTCCAAGTAGTACTGCATCATCTGGATATTTACGCGCTGCTGACGGTAGAATGTGTTTGAAAGACTCCAGCATCATGATAGAGGAATCAAGTGGCTCTTAAAAACATCCAACAATTAATTTGGTTTGGCTTCGCAGGGTCGTACGGGCACATCACGATTGTTGAGTCACAAAACTGGCCTGTTTGCTGCTAGTCAAGTACCCAGAAGGACACGGTGGCGAAGTGTGCAGCACCAGGGACAGGCAGCTCAGAGTCCGTTGCTGCGGTTTCCTTTGACACTGCAGAGCAGAGCTCGTCGACAGTGCTGTGCCCAAAGGTAACAATAGACACAAGAATGACGCCGCGTCGCCTTTGAAGATGAGTCTCGATTGTGCTGATAGCAGCATGATAGACGTATCTGCGTGTGGAGGCTGCATGGTGAACGAACATTGCTAGATCCAGACTGCATTCGTCATCGTCTTATAGGCGCAACACCTGGCGTGGTGATATAGTGTGCCACTGGGCTCGGAACAGAAGCACATATTCGGTAATTTGGACACAGTAGGTGTTATATATCTGACGTGTGCAGGCCATTGGCTGAACAGTATCTTCGAGGTCTGCGTGACGTACTTTTTAAACAAGGTAACACGAGACCGCACCTTGCTCATGATGTCCTGGAATGGCCGGAATCTTCTCCCGATGTCTCGTTTACTGGAAACACCTGCTTGTGGGGTGCCGGGTGACTGGCACGCTGCCATTCGCCAGCCACTGCAGTAGATGAGGTCAGGTCACTTGAGCCCAGATCGAATCGATGCCCACCTGGATCACAGTAGTTGATGCTTCCATAGATGGCAGCTCTGCTTGTTGCTACTGAATTTCACACCTTTCTCATCCCCAAATCACTCATAAAGTTAATCGTGTATTGTCCCTACTATCTGCACACGTCACACGATATGTAAAATTTATTCTTTGCTGCTTTCTGTGGGATCATCCAAACATCGAGCTGCCACATCACAGTCGGCAACGCGAATCGATACGACAGAAATTAGCTATATCTGATTACAGTCAGTCCCCAACGACGAATGGTGGGCGCTCCTGAAGACACGCCCTCTCTCTCAGCTCCGCAATGCCATCGCCTGAAGGTCGACATTAACTGAAGTGACAGAAATAATGGAATGGCTACATGCACATGTGTAGATGGCGGTAGTATCGCGTACGCAGGATAGAAAAGGGCGGCGCATTGACGGAGCTGTCGTGTGTGCGCCGGTGATTCACGTGAAAAGGCTTCCAACGTGATTGTGGCCGGACGACGACAATTAGCGGACTTTGAACGCCGAATGGTAGTTGGAGCCAGACGCATGGGACATTCCATTTCGTATCTCGTTAGCCAGTTCAATATTCCGAAATAGAGTGTGCCGAGAATAACTGATCTCAGGCATTAACTTTCACCACTTACAACGCAGTGGCCGATCGCCTTCACTTAACGACCGAGATCACTGGCTTTTGCGTAGAGTTGTCAGTGCTAACAGAGAAGCAGCATTGCATGAAATAACTGCGGCAATCAATGTGGAACATGTGACGAACATATTTCGGCGGGGCTGGGTTGGCGGGCTGCGTTGTGATTTAATTATTGTTGTCCACGTATCTCAGTATAGTGTACATCCACCACCCGTTGCTCTGCATTTGCAGGTACTATGTACACGATGAGAAAAGCAGCGTTGAAGAAAACCACCGTCCATACTTACGATTACAAAGTCCGCGTAACTCAAGTAGCAAGATAAACCTGTAAATCTCTATTAATAACGGGCAAAGTGGTTGCTTCCTCACTTCATTGAAAATGTTTGTTTGTAGATACTGATGTTTTATTACGGTCCTTTTTAGTTATTGTGTCACCAAGCCCACATTTACGTTGGTAGTACATCTACTACTAGTTCGTGCAGTTTATACCACACGTAAGACAGCCAGAAATGTTCTAAGTCCAACCCGGAATATTACGAGATTCACTCAGGCAATACTCTGTTACAAAATGAGTTTACATTCGGCCCTTTTCAGTGTATTCTTCGAAACAAGAAGCTCGCCAAAATGTTCTGTACTTCCATATGGAACACGCCACGCAAAATATTCACAAAGGCCGATAGTTTCACACGCGGTTTATTTTGCAACCAACATTCCGGAACCTCTCAAAACTTCATCGAAATATCCGTAATTGCGTTTTTTTTTTTTTTTTGTCATCAGTCTACTGACTGGTTTGATGCGGCCCGCCACGAATTCCTTTCCTGTGCTAACCTCTTCATCTCAGAGTAGCACTTGCAACCTACGTCCTCAATTATTTGTTTGACGTATTCCAATCTCTGTCTTCCTCTACAGTTTTTGCCCCCTACAGCTCCCTCTAGTACCATGGAAGTCATTCCCTCATGTCTTAGCAGATGTCCTACCATCCTGTCCCTTCTCCTTATCAGTGTTTTCCACATATTCCTTTCCTCTCCGATTCTGCATAGAACCTCCTCATTCCTTACCTTATCAGTCCACCTAATTTTCAACATTCGTCTATGGCACCACATCTCAAATGCTTCGATTCTCTTCTGTTCCGGTTTTCCCACAGTCCATGTTTCACTACCATACAATGCTGTACTCCAGACGTACATCCTCAGAAATTTCTTCCTCAAATTAAGGCCGGTGTTTGATATTAGTAGACTTCTCTTGGCCAGAAATGCCTTTGCCATAGCGAGTCTGCTTTTGATGTCCTCCTTGCTCCGTCCGTCATTGGTTATTTTACTGCCTAGGTAGCAGAATTCCTTAACCTCATTGACTTCGTGACCATCAATCCTGATGTTAAGTTTCTCGCTGTTCCCATTTCTACTACTTCTTATTACCTTCATCTTTTTCCGATTTACTCTCAAACCATACTGTGTACTCATAAGACTGTTCATTCCGTTCAGCAGATCATTTAATCCTTCTTCACTTTCACTCAGGATAGCAATGTCATCAGCGAATCGTATCATTGATATCCTTTCGCCTTGTATTTTAATTCCACTCCTGAACCTTTCTTTTATTTCCATCATTGCTTCCTCGATGTACAGATTGAAGAGTAGGGGCGAAAGGCTACAGCCTTGTGTTACACCCTTCTTAATACGAGCACTTCGTTCTTGATCGTCCACTCTTATTATTCCCTCTTGGTTGTTGTACATATTGTATATGACCCGTCTCTCCCTATAGCTTACCCCTACTTTTTTTCAGAATCTCGAACAGCATGCACCATTTTATATTGTCGAACGATTTTTCCAGGTCGACAAATCCTATGAAAGTGTCTTGATTTTTCTTTAGCCTTGCTTCCATTATCAGCCGAAACGTCAGAATTGCCTCTCTCGTCCCTTTACTTTTCCTAAAGCCAAACTGATCGTCACCTAGCGCATTCTCAATTTTCTTTTCCATTCTTCTGCATATTATTCTTGCAAGCAGCTTCGATGCTTGCGTTGTTAAGCTGATTGTGCGATAATTCTCGCACTTGTCAGCTCTTGCCGTCTTCGGAATTGTGTGGATGATGCTTTTCCGAAAGTCAGATGGTATATCGCCAGACTCATATATTCTACACACCAACGTGAATAGTCGTTTTGTTGCCACTTCCCCCAATGATTTTAGAAATTCTGATGGAATGTTATCCATCCCTTCTGTCTCATTTGACCGTAAATCCTCCAAAGCTCTTTTAAATTCCGATTCTAATACTGGATCCCCTACCTCTTCTAAATCGACTCCTGTTTCTTCTTCTATCACATCAGACAAATCTTCACCCTCATAGAGGCTTTCAATGTATTCTTTCCACCTATCTGCTCTCTCTTCTGCATTTAACAGTGGAATTCCCGTTGCACTCTTAATGTTACCACCGTTGCTTTTAATGTCACCAAAGATTGTTTTGACTTTCCTGTATGCTGAGTCTGTCCTTCGGACAATCATATCTTTTTCGATGTTTTCACATTTTTCCTGCAGCCATTTCGTCTTAGCTTCCCTGCACTTCCTATTTATTTCATTCCTCAGCGACTTGTATTTCTGTATTCCTGATTTTCCCGGAACATGTTTCTGCTTCCCCCTGTCATCAATCAACTGAAGTATTTCTTCTGTTACCCACGGTTTCTTCGCAGCTACCTTCTTTGTACCTATGTTTTCCTTCCCAACTTCTGTGATGGCCCTTTTTAGAGATGTCCATTCCTCTTCAACTGTACTGCCTACTGCGCTATTCCTTATTGCTGTATCTATAGCGTTAGAGAACTTCAAACGTATCTCGTCATTCCTTAGTATTTCCGTATCCCACTCCTTTGGGTATTGATTCTTCATCACTACTATATTGTGATCTGGGTCTATATCTGCTCCTGGGTACGCCTTACAATCCAGTATCTGATTTCGGAATCTCTGTCTGACCATGATGTAATCTAATTGAAATCTTCCCGTATCTCCCGGCCTTTTCCAAGTATACCTCCGCCTCTTGTGATTCTTGAACAGGGTATTCGCTATTACTAGCTGAAACTTGTTACAGAACTCAATTAGTCTTTCTCCTCTTTCATTCCTTGTCCCAAGCCCATATTCTCCTGTAACCTTTTCTTCTACTCCTTCCCCTACAACTGCATTCCAGTCTCCCATGGGTATTAGATTTTCGTCCCCCTTTACATACTGCATTACCCTTTCAATATCCTCATACACTTTCTCTATCTGTTCATCTTCAGCTTGCGACGTCGGCATGTATACCTGAACTATCGTTGTCGGTGTTGGTCTGCTGTCGATTCTGATTAGAACAACCCGGTCACTGAACTGTTCACAGTAACACACCCTCTGCCCTACCTTCCTATTCATAACGAATCCTACACCTGTTATACCATTTTCTGCTGCTGTTGATATTACCCGATACTCATCTGACCAGAAATCCCTGTCTTCCTTCCACTTCACTTCACTGACCTCTACTATATCTAGATTGAGCCTTTGCATTTCCCTTTTCAAATTTTCTAGTTTCCCTACCACGTTCAAGCTTCTGACATTCCACGCCCCGACTCGTAGAACGTTATTCTTTCGTTGATTATTCAATCTTTTTCTCATGGTAACTTCCCCCTTGGCAGTCCCCTCCCGGAGATCCGAATGGGGGACGATTCCGGAATCTTTTGCCAATGGAGAGATCATCATGACACTTCTCCAATTACAGGCCACATGTCCTGTGGATACACGTTACGTGTCTTTAATGCAGTGGTTTCCATTGCCTTCTGCATCCTCATGTCGTTGATCATTGCTGATTCTTCCGCCTTTAGAGGCAATTTCCTACCCCTAGGACAAGAGAGTGCCCTGAACCTCTATCCGCTCCTCCGCCCTCTTTGACAAGGCCGTTGGCAGAATGAGGCTGACTTCTTATGCCGGAAGCCTTCGGCCGCCAATGCTGATTATTTATCAAAATTTAGGCAGTGGCGGGGATGGAACCCGGGTCCGAAGACGTTTTGATTATGAATCAAAGACGCTACCCCTAGACCACAGCGATATAAACCGAACGCCATTTAACCGTCATTTCTTCATCTTACAGATTTCTTTCGGAAACATTTAACACGACCTTCCGTCCGACAGCGAGTCCACGACTGACCGAATGTCGCCGCTCATAGGGCATACATCTCATTCAATTACGAGGGAAAGACTTTTGTCATTGGTTGATCAAAATGATCATCCAATCAGATTAATCTTTCATGATAAATTTCGCGCAAACCGCTTTTCTCCAATCAGCATTCGCAGATGCATCTACGTCGTTTCATATTGCAAGATTTCACATAATGTTCCACAAAATCAAACGAAACGTAAATCAAAAGAAAACTATACTTGAAATATACTTTGGAACTAAGTATCCTCTTACTATCTTTCTGTCTTCCTTATTACAAAACCAAACTCTCCTAGAAATACGTCGTCCACCAGTTAGGGGGATCCACTGTTTTCAGGACATCCTGGTTACGTAACACTTGCTAGTTACGGATGGTGTAATACATTATAAAATTGAAATTTGGCGTATGTCCCCACACACACACTCACATTCACTCTCATCCACTCCCTAACACAAAATATAAATATCGAATTTTGAACTATTATTTTCCTTACGAAAGCAAAACTATTAAAAGTTTAGAATTAAAATTGTTAAGAAAAAACTTTTGCGCACTGAGAGTGCTGTTAGTATTTTCAGATGACAAAGAAGCTTGAACTTCGTGATTCCTATCTCAATATACTTTTCTCAGTGTCGGTTAAGTACTTTTTTAATAGGTTTTTATATTTCCAAAACTATTAAAGTTATCTGCATGAAAATTTTACACACTGTCTTCTAAATTATAAAAGATCCTGAACCAAATTTGAAAAAAAAACAGATCATATTTATTATAGTTATTTAGTTTCTTAGGTGAGATGAATAAGTGCTCTTAGTACGCTTCGCACACCGCGACAGATGGCATTATGACCACAGCAGCAGACTACAAAACGGCCGGGGCTGGAGGCTTCATTGCCAGCCACCAATACAGCTTGACCTAACGGAATAAAACTTACTGCAAAACCCTGCACCCGTACAAATAGCTGCGATGTTACAATATCAGTCAGGACAGTGCTGAGAAATTTGATGTTAATGGACTAAGGCACCAGACGGCGAAGCGCGTGCTTTTGTTAACAGTGTGACATCACCTGCAGCGCCTCTCCTGGGCTTGTGATCATATCGGGTGGACTCTAGATGACAGGAAAGCCGTTCAGGTGGTTCAAATGGCTCCGATCACTATGGGACTTAACATCTGAGATCGTCAGTCCCCTAGAACTTAGAACTACACTCCTGGAAATTGAAATAAGAACACCGTGAATTCATTGTCCCAGGAAGGGGAAACTTTATTGACACATTCCTGGGGTCAGATACATCACATGATCACACTGACAGAACCACAGGCACATAGACACAGGCAACACAGCATGCACAATGTCGGCACTAGTACAGTGTATATCCACCTTTCGCAGCAATGCAGGCTGCTATTCTCCCATGGAGACGATCGTAGAGATGCTGGATGTAGTCGTGTGGAACGGCTTGCCATGCCATTTCCACCTGGCGCCTCAGTTGGACCAGCGTTCGTGCTGGACGTGCAGACCGCGTGAGACGACGCTTCATCCAGTCCCAAACATGCTCAATGGGGGACAGATCCGGAGATCTTGCTGGCCAGGGTAGTTGACTTACACCTTCTAGAGCACGTTGGGTGGCACGGGATACATGCGGACGTGCATTGTCCTGTTGGAACAGCAAGTTCCCTTGCCGGTCTAGGAATGGTAGAACGATGGGTTCGATGACGGTTTGGATGTACCGTGCACTATTCAGTGTCCCCTCGACGATCACCAGTGGTGTACGGCCAGTGTAGGAGATCGCTCCCCACACCATGATGCCGGGTGTTGGCCCTGTGTGCCTCGGTCGTATGCAGTCCTGATTGTGGCGCTCACCTGCACGGCGCCAAACACGCATACGACCATCATTGGCACCAAGGCAGAAGCGACTCTCATCGCTGAAGACGACACGTCTCCATTCGTCCCTCCATTCACGCCTGTCGCGACACCACTGGAGGCGGGCTGCACGATGTTGGGGCGTGAGCGGAAGACGGCCTAACGGTGTGTGGGACCGTAACCCAGCTTCATGGAGACGGTTGCGAATGGTCCTCGCCGATACCCCAGGAGCAACAGTGTCCCTAATTTGCTGGGAAGTGGCGGTGCGGTCCCCTACGGCACTGCGTAGGATCCTACGGTCTTGGCGTGCATCCGTGCGTCGCTGCGGTCCGGTCCCAGGTCGACGGGCACGTGCACCTTCCGCCGACCACTGGCGACAACATCGATGTACTGTGGAGACCTCACGCCCCACGTGTTGAGCAATTCGGCGGTACGTCCACCCGGCCTCCCGCATGCCCACTATACGCCCTCGCTCAAAGTCCGTCAACTGCACATACGGTTCACGTCCACGCTGTCGCGGCATGCTACCAGTGTTAAAGACTGCGATGGAGCTCCGTATGCCACGGCAAACTGGCTGACACTGACGGCGGCGGTGCACAAATGCTGCGCAGCTAGCGCCATTCGACGGCCAACACCGCGGTTCCTGGTGTGTCCGCTGTGCCGTGCGTGTGATCATTGCTTGTAAAGCCCTCTCGCAGTGTCCGGAGCAAGTATGGTGGGTCTGACACACCGGTGTCAATGTGTTCTTTTTTCCATTTCCAGGAGTGTACTTAAACCAACTAAGCTAAGGACATCACACACATCCATGCCCGAGGCAGGATTCGAACCTGCGACCGTAGTGGTCGCGCGGTTCCAGACTAAAGCGCCTAGAACCGCTCGGCCAATCCGGCAGGCAGGAAAACTGTGGTGGGGTGAGATAAGTCCCGATTTCAGTTGACAAGAGCTAATGGTAGCGTTGGAATGTGGCGCAGACCCCACGAAGCCATAGACCAAAGTTTTCGACAAGGTACTCTGTAAGCAGGTAGGGGTTTTATGATTGTTTTGGCTTTGCTTACGTGGAACTGACTGGCTCCTCTGGTCCAACTGAACCGATCAATGACTGCAGATGGCTATGTTGGCTACTTGCAGACCATCTGCTCCCAACTAACGATGAAATTTTTATGGATGAATATGCTCCGTGTCACTGGACCCCAATTGTTAGCGACTGGTTTGAAGAAGATCGCTGGCCCCTGTGACTGAGCGGTTCTAGGCGCTTCAGTCCGGAACCGAGCTGCTGCTACGGTCGCAGGTCCGAATCCTGCCTCTGGCATGGATGTGTGTGATGTCCTTAGGTTAGTTGGGTTTAAGTAGTTCTAAGTGGTGCTACAGAAGAATGCTGAAGATTAGATGGATAGATCACATAAATAATGAGGAGGTACTGAATAGGATTGGGGAGAAGAGGAGTTTGTGGCACAACTTGACTAGAAGAAGGGATCGGTTGGTAGGACATGTTCTGAGACATCAAGGGATCACCAATTTAGTATTGGAGGGCAGCGTGGAGGGTAAAAATCCTAGAGGGAGACCAAGAGATGAATACACTAAGCAGATTCAGAAGGATGTAGGTTGCAGTAGGTACTGGGAGATGAAGAAGTTTGCACAGGATAGAGTAGCATGGAGAGCTGCATCAAACCAGTCTCAGGACTGAAGACCACAACAACAACAAGTCTAGGAGACTGATGACCTCAGATGTTAAGTCCTATAGTGCTTAGAGGCATTTGAACCATGTTTGAAGAATATTCTAGAGAAGTCGAGCGATTGGTTTGATGGCCCTGATTGCCTGTCATGAACCCCATCGATACATTTATAGGGCATAAAGGAGAGGTCAGTTGACGCATAAAATCTCACACGAAACACGTCCGCAATTATGGATGGATGTGGGGGCAACATGGCTCAGTATTTCTGCAGGGGACTTCCAACGACTTGTTGAGTCGACGCCACGTCGAGTTGCTGCACTATGTCTGTTAGAAGGCGGTCCAGCACGATATTAGGGAGAATGCTGTGACCTTCGTCACCTCAGTGTTGAGTTGAGCATGGACTCGCTCTGCCCAGTTGGCGACCTCCCGTGAAGCAGTCGACAGTATCTAGTCTCAGAGGAAACTGCGTTTGTGAATGTCGAATTTGTAGTTCAAGGGGAGAGTTTGTAATTCCGTGCATCAAGTGATGCTTTAGTCTGCAAAGACGGCTGTAAATATTCGACAGTCTCCTGTGACAGGGGACTGAATGAAGATAAGTAAATCTTCTTATCATTCGTGTGCGATGTGGACTGATGTATCAGACGTTGTAGTTCCGATCAGTCACCTCCCAATCAATGAAGCCACAGTTTCATGACCGGACGATTTTAGTCTCGTGAGATCATAACACGCTCCTCTTGTTGCTGTTTAAACCGCCAGTAGAGCCGTTACGCTGAGAGCATGGACTGAATGACGGAAGAGTCAGACTGTTGCGGCTCGCGTGGCTGGCGCGGCAGCAGGACACGCGTGTCATCACGGCAGCCCGCCCCGGCCGGAACGCCAGCTGCGCAGTGCTGCGCCAGCAGAGCACAGTAGACGGCCAGCAGGCCGCCACGGCCGCGGCTGGAGTGGCCCTCTGCTTCCGGCCCAGCCGCGCTTCATTAGGCGGGCCGGGCTGCTGGCGCCCACATGGCCGGCACGTGCCCCCCATCCAGCCGGAGCCAGGGGCCGGAGGCGTCTTCTGATCAGGGGGCTGGACTACCCAAGGCGTTTTATTGCTGTCGAGACTACTTACGAGGCCACGGACAACATTTCTGTCCCGGAACTCAAAGACGGGTTTCGAAAATACTACTAGATGGATATAATTGAAGGGAGCTACTCACTGAGGCCCAGTGTGACAGCGAAAATTGGTAGTGAACACATGGCGTGTCGTGGGGCGATCACTCTGTTTTTAAAATAATTGAAAAGCCACGATCGCTTCAATCGTTTATCAGATGACCGGTTTCAGCACTCTGAAGGTGCCATCATCAGACCTGTGAAGGTATAACGTAACAGGTTTGAGGGAGGGCTTGCATGAGTTAACTTTATACATTACAATTGTTACAGAACTACATACCTGAAACGTGGATTAACATTTATAATACCATATGGACGTCATGGCATATGAGGCAGACCATCTGATAAAATCATTGTCACAACCAATAAAAAATAATAAAAAACTGTGAAACTCATCAAATTAAGTAACTTGTAAGTTCCATTTCACTGCACACGTTTCTGTTGGTCATAGTATATGGACAATATGTGAGAAGTAGGGACTGTTAGTGTTTGCACGTGTGTTAATAATTCAGCAAGGGACTGGATAACAGCATTGCTGGTTCTAAGGACAATTAAAAAACTTTGTGAGTGCACAAGTGGTGGTTTATGGACTTGCTACATTATCCGCAAGACTCTTCGATGGTGATTGTGCACCTGCACAGTCGCAGCAGATGGCTGCTGGCCATCTCTACAAGGACTACAGTGGGTCTGCATCTTTGATGACCCACCAGTACCTTTACAAGGACTACAGTGGGTCTGCGTCTTTGCTAACTCACCAGGACTATTATCTCTACAAGGACTACAGTGGGTCTGCACCTCTGGTGGCCCACCAATACCGTAATCTCTACCAGGACTACAGTGGGTCTGCTCTGTGATGACCTACCCACCAATACTCTTCAAAACTTCGACTGACTCTGCTGTGGGTTTGCTCTGTTGTGGCCCATTACCTGTCAGCATGTCAAGAGTCAGCACTGTCTTTCCGTTGGAAGGACTACACTACTTCTTCAAGACTGCATGGAAATCCACTACTTCCGTGTGCATTTTCTTTTACTGCTCAGATTTTGTGAAAAACGCGGCAATTTTACTGTGATCAACGATCAGGACTGTCTTTATGGACTGTGAGAAAATTTTTGCTTTTGACCAACATTGTATCAATAAGTGTGTGCATTTGATTTCTTTGTTATTGTAATTGTGAAAAAAAAATTTAACAAATATGTATTGGCCAGTGCCCAACAAAATTTGTAAAATTTTTTGTGGGGAGCATGGGGGCTATGTAAGTAGGCTGTTTAGGTTTTTTTATTGGTAACGCCACCTCTGTATGAAAATCACTGGCTGTGCTGTGTGCAGTCTGTGGCTGCTTTGCATTGTTGTAATACTCGCCATTGTAGTGTTAGGCAGCTGGCTGTGAACAGCGCGTAGCGTTGGGCAGTTGGAGGTGAGCCGCCAGCAGTGGTGGATGTGGAGAGAGAGATGGCGGAGTTTTGAAATTTGTCATGAAGTGCTATATTTATAAATGATGATATCAAGGTAAATACATTGTTTGTTCTCTATTAATATCTTTCATTTGCTAACTATCCCCATCAGTAGTTAGTGCCTTCCATAGTTTGAATCTTTTATTTAGCTGGCAGTAGTGGCGCTTGCTGTATTGCAGTAGTGGGAGTAACGAAGATTTTTGTGAGGTAAGTGATTTAGTGAATTGTGAAAGGTATAGTTTAATGTTAGTCAGGGCCATTCTTTCGTAGGGAATTTTGAAAGTCAGATTGCGTTGCGCTAAAAATATTGTGTGTCAGGTTAAGCACAGTCCTGTAAAATGTTCAAAAGGGGAAGTTTCAACTGCTCTCATGGTCGTTCTTTCGATAAAATTTAAAACTGAAGACCATATGAAACTACCACTGTTCGCCTAACACCGGTCGGCATCATCACTGTCCTATTCCTGTTGTGAATCTAGCGGTTCACAACCGGCCAGCAGGTAGCGCTGTCCAAGCAGCGCATACGCAGTCCCACGGTATAACCACTCATTACTACTAAAACACAACTTTACTGTAACAGCTTGTCACATACCCATGCAAAACACACATTTGCGCGTACATTTCCTGTACATACAACAATCACTATAAAGTACGTCAATTACAAAGTAAAGGCATTTGAATGGATTGGGCATGAATAACCAGTTCTGTATCTAATGGTTTCCAGTAAATACTAAACGTATGACGGCCTGCCGCTCTAGTAATAGTGAGGTCTAAGTAGTTGATACTATTATTACTTTTAACTTCTACTGTAAATATGATCTGTTTATGCACAGCAAAAAAATCGCTCTGAGCGCTATGGGACTTAACTTCTGAGGTCATCAGTCCCCTAGAACCTAACTAACCTAAGGTCATCACACACATCCATGCCCGAGGCAGGATTCGAACCTGCGACCTTAGCGGTTGCTCGGTTCCGGACTATAGCGCCTAGAATCGCTCGTTATGCATAGCATTCAGCGCATTTAAATACTTATTGATGTCTTCCCTATCACCTATGACAAGGGCTATAACGTTATCTCTTGTAATAAAGCGTTTTCTCTCTTATTTCTATATTATCCCTGAATAACTTACTTTCCAAACTGTTCATAAATATATTGGCCAGCGAAATAGCTAGGCAATTGCCCATTGCTAAGCGGTCGTGCTGACGGTAATACTTGTTAGTAAACTGAAAGCAGTTAAATGATAGCGACGTTTCTAATATATCGAAATATTCCTGACGTCCTTTTATGAATAAACATAAATTATAATATGTAGTTTTGTAAGGCGCTAATGGATAATGTCTTTGCCCCAGATGCTTTTACTTTGTAATTGACGTACTTTATAGTGATTGTAGTATGTAGAGGAAATGTACGCTCAAATGTGTGTTTTGCATGGGTAAGTGACAAGCAGTTATAGTAAAGTTGTGTTTTAGTAGTAATGAGTGGTTATACCGTGGTTTTTCAATTATTTTGAAAATTGGTAGATATTCTAAGGTGTGGATGCAGAACCGATTTACGCTGCAAAAAAATTAGTTCCAATTTAGGCCACCAGGTTAAAATCTGACGCTCTGAAGGCAGGCAAGATATATAGGAAAGTTTATATGTGTAATGGATTAGGAACGAGACGTCGGCAGAAAAGTTCAAACAAGTGAGGATTTCGCATGATGCTGATTGTGTTATTAACCGCCACTTACACAGTTTGTTCAATATTATAACCGAAATGCTGTACATATTCAGATTGGGACCTGGTGGCCAAAACTGGATTAAATTTTCTTTCCAGCGTAAATCCGTTCCTCATTAACGTATGAGCATATCTGCTGTACGATAATTATAGTCCACACTAGACCTCCACCAGTAGCTGCACTTTAATTATAAGCGCCCAGTACTGCCTTTCAACACAATACCCTTCTAGATCAGTGATCTTACTTCAACGATTTTTCGAAAGAGTAAATTCTATCCCCGCAGTGTAATTACGAAACTTCCACAGTTGTTGATGGGGAAACTGCAGGGTGTCAAAATTAGCGACTGACTGGATTTTTCCGAAATTCGTACTTTAGATTTAATTTCTAGCATTTTCAAAGTTGGCATGTGGAATAATCGGGTCTACTGCCGGATGTTTGTGTCGCTCTGGCACAATATTTCGGCCACGTAACTCGTTCAGGTGCTACCTGAGTCGGTATGACGCTAACAAATAGGTTCGGTGGTATTTTGGAACTAAGTGTGAGTTTTTATATGACAGCTTGCAACTCTGATAAGATTGGAAGTTTAACTTCGAGGAAAAGTTTTTAAAGTTTTGGCTTCAATTTTATAGACTAACTTACTAGAACTGACGTAACCCTAGACATATTGGCCTATACAAAGTGAATGACGTATGTGACTATAATTTAAAATCGCCTACAAAAGATATACATGGTTCTTCCATGATGACGTTACAAAATTTCAGGGATGATGGAGAAGGATAAAGTTATAACCGAAAATCGTTTCGATACCTCCCAGTGTGGAATAAACATACTGTTACTACCGTTGCGAAGATTATAGGGCAGGCACCTTTCGGAGGTAGTACTACGGACCAAAACGAGAGAAAAAGTCTAGTAAAGACAGGCTCTAAAAGCTGTGAGCAGTTCAGTAGAAGAGATGTGTTTGACAGGAGCGAGGATGAACAACTGCTCATAGCTCTTAACGTATGCATTTTAGTGCCCATATAAGTACCAGCTTTCCATTTCCTTATCCAGGCGGTTTCTGCTGCTCTTCTGAACGTGCCCACTAACATCAAGACATTTCTCCTTCGCGTATATTCGAACATAAAAATGTCGTAGAAGGCGGTGTAACTTGTCGGATACACCGTGCCACAGCGGCATTGGTTCTGCCTCCTGCCATTGCTGCGCAACGCGCTTGTCACTTGTCACTGTTGACCTTTACGCAATTGCTTATACAGAAAGTACGTGACATACAGGTATGTTTGTCTTATTTATAGGACTGTAAAAGTTCAAGTGCATTGCTAATTTTTCACAAGAAGGACAACAGACAATATTTTATACATGGAGCTCACGTGCGGTCTTAATGCGGAGAGTATTACTTCTCGTTCATGACTCACTGCGTACACTAACTCTTTTACTTCGCGACAGTAAATTCGCTGCACCTCTTCTGCTGCCGTTTCTTAATTTTACTAACTTCTCGTATGATGCTTCTTTTCCCGGATTGAGTGCGTGGAGAGTATGTAAGAAAAAAATTAATACATGGATTCTACATTGAGGTAGGTAAGTTCTCGTTTTGCGAACATCGAAAAACATGGGGACTTACTCCACTTTTTTCCATGTAACCTCTCTTTCTATTACCGAAAGGTATAGATGTGTAATTTACTCAGCTCTTACACATTGGCTCTAACTTGTATTTCACAGATCACTAAGTCAGGGGGACATTTTTTGCTACACCACTATCGCACTTCAATTTCACAAAATCAAAGGTAAACAAGCTGTTCTTTGATTCTGACATCAGTGGAGGCGGTACAGTGGTTAAGGCCCTGGATTCGGGAGATTAGAGGTTCAAATCCCCATACAACCATCTGGATGCACAGGGTAGTTAGAATTAAACTTTCGCTAGTTGAAACGAACCCCATGAAAAACGAGTGATGGTAGGACAACGAAACTTTGTGGAAACATTTGTAAGGACATGGGGAAGAGAAATAATGACTAAACAATTGAAACAAAAATGTTTTAATTTCCAAATAGCAGTGTAACGTTTTGTAATTGAGTGCGTTGTTTACGTTTCAGGCTACAAACGTTGCTCAATGCGACGACCGTACGCATCCACGACAGCCTGGAACCGCGCTAGAGATCGCTCTACTGCTGCCCAAAACAACGGTGGGCCACGGAATGTTCTGCCGTCGAGACATAGCTCCTGCGCTGCTTGAAGATCGCACTTTCCGCCCAGTACTCTCACCCACGGTTCTCACGAGCATTTCCCAAATCAACAATTAAATCGAACTTCCCAATCTTGTTCTTCAAGCCCGGAGCGAAGAGAGGATCTCTCCGTACTCCTTTAATGCGTCGACACTCGCGACCCGCAGGAGCACTGTAGCTGTTTTTCTGATGAAACGGCTTTACGAGCAAATCCCTGCTCACCTGGTCCAGACCTATGTTGCAACTGTAATGCACACCGATGCCTGTGTTTCATCCCTACGTCGCCCTAGTCTGCGGTAGCGGCATCTAGCGGCAAGAAACACACTACTAAGGAAGCAAATCGTGCAGCGTACAGGCCGAACATCATTTCTGTGAAGTTAGGTGTCCATGCGGTAAATAGTTTTCCGTCTACACTGATTCAAGTAGCGGAAGTTTAATTATAGCCACCCTGTAGATTCTCTGGTGCCTCCCTAGATCGATTAAGGCTTGATTCAATGTTTGTTCTCTGGATCAGGTCAGAGCTGATATCGTGCACCAATTTCAGCTTATAGTAATGATACAACTGTCGAAGGGACGTTAGGCATTATTCTTCCGTGTTTAATTTCGAGGAAAGATCGCAAAAAGTGGTATTGTCCATTGCTACTTATGCGGTTCTGTTAATGTGTACAGTACTTGTGTCTTTGAGATGCCGCATTGTTTAACCCACTGTCGACGCTCTGGTTCGATTCTCAGCCCCAGCAATAAAGACTCTAATTGTTGATGCATGTTATTGGTCGGTTTATAGCAACTGGAATAAAATAAAAATGAATAGCCGAAATCTACTGTGGTCATCAGCTAACAAATGGCGTCATCTTGAAGCAACGTTTAGAGAAGTACTCTATGCGTCACGTTAAGATGGAAGTTCCAAGAATAAAACATGTAATACATTTTGGATAAGTGAAGCTTTACCCCGGAATATTATACAATAAGACATCAGTGAGTGAAATTATACAAAATAAATTAACTCTCTGACTTCCATATTGCGAAAGCTGGCAATTATTCTTATTACACAACTTAGTGAAAATGTAAATGTTTTACCAAGAGAAGTACAGCAATGTGTAAATTAATTGGAACAAAACGATTGAACTTTAACTGCGCACATTTATTACCATACGTATAATACAGTTAGTACCTTACTGAATATTGATATCTAATGTGTCTTTTCGCTTGAGTGAGAGTCTGAACACGTTGAACCACATATGAGACACAGAGCAGATGTCTCTAATTCGTCGTCATGAAACCATACTTTTATATCACAGTTACTGACATGCATTCCTTTGTTGAACGATGTATTTTACCAAGTAGCCTCTTCGCAATACCACAAAAATTCTCCATGGGATTTGAAACTGATGAATTACCAGACCACTGGAGCACATTAATTTTATTTTCTTCCATGAACGTCTTGACTGCTTTAAAAATATGACCCGGGGCCAGTTGAAATGTTCCTCCACCATCTGAAAAAGTCTGCAGGAATGGCAAAGTGCTGCACCTACGGATTTTAGTATATTTGGTTGAATTCATTGTGCCCTCAATTCGAACTAGTATCCCATGATGACCTGCAGTGAAGAAACCCCAATACGTTTTCCTGGGAGACTATTTTACAGTCTGTTCAAATTGCTCAGCTCTCACTGCCTCATGTGTGCTTTTTTCTGACAACCCTTGCTCTGAACCCCTGAACAATGAAATGACTCATCAACGAAAATTACTCGTTTCCAGTCATCAGAGGTGCAAAGTTTATATATTTTTGTCCCTTGCAACCGTTTCCTTCATCATGGCACGTGTTAACAACTGTTTCCTTATTTATTTTCGTCCCTTCCCACACATCATGAATCCTACGCCGTACCGCTGAAAATTCAGTTTCAACCTAGTAGCCAATAAATTTCTCTGAAGATCCTCACGTGTCTTGTGAGTTGTCAGTTTTTGTTTACGTCCATCTCTGCCTTTTCTCTTTGGAGACAAATGAAGCTGAATCACTGTATGCCTAGTCTTGAACCACTAGATTTTCCCACACCAAAAAAAGAGGTAGTATTTCCTACACCAAGCGGGGAGGCGCAACGGTTAGGACACTGGACTCGCATTCGGGAGGACGGCGGTTCTAACCCGCCTCCGGCCATCCTGATTTAGGTTTTCCGTGATATCCCTAAATCGCTTCAGGCAAATGCCGGGGTGGTTCTTTTGAAACGTCACGGCCAATTTCCTTCCCAATCCTTCCCTAATCGGATGGGACCGATGACCTCGCTGTTTGGTCCCCTCTCCCAAATCAACCAACCAACCAATTTCTCTTACCGTCATAGTTGTGTTTTCATGTACACAAGAATGGTATTTTATCTATACACCCTATTTTTTCACGTAATCTACATCCCGTTCTCTGGCCCTCCTGGAGCGCGAAGCAAGGGCGTAAATGCCCCGTCAGTACCAATCCTTGTCCTGGTGGTGGAGCCAGTGCTTCACTGTGTGAATGACCTCTTCATCGTCCCCAAAATGTCTTCCATGAATTGCATGCTTTAATGGCCCAGACAAGTGGAAGTCCGACGGGACTAGGTCAGGGCTGTTGGGTGGATGGGGTATCAATGCCCAACCGTGTTTTGCGATGTGTTCAGTGATCTTCAGACTTGTGTGGGGCCGAGCTTTATCTTGTGGCAGCGAAACATCTCCTGGGTTGCTGTGGCGCCGAAGTTGTTGGAAGTGCCCGCATCTCGTGGTCGTGCGGTAGCGTTCTCGCTTCCCACGCCCGGGTTCCCGGGTTCGATTCCCGGCGGGGTCAGGGATTTTCTCTGCCTCGTGATGGCTGGGTGTTGTGTGCTGTCCTTAGGTTAGTTAAGTTTAAGTAGTTCTAAGTTCTAGGGGACTGATGACCATAGATGTTAAGTCCCATAGTGCTCAGAGCCTTGTTGGAAGCGCGTCTGAGTTTTGTTAATGTGTTGACATATGCTTGTGAATCATTGGTACCGCCACCTGGCAACTCATCAATGAGAATCACATCTTCACAGTCGCAGAACACTGTCATAACGACCTTACCGGTGGAAGCAGTTGCTTTGATCTTTTTCTTATGTGGGAATGGCACTATTCCATCGACTGTCGTTTTGTTTCGGGCACAAAATGACGAACCGAGGTTTCATCACCTGTCACAATCTGGGACAAGAAGGTCTCCCCCTGACTTTTAAAACGTTGCAACAAATAAAGACAAATGTTTTTTTTTCTTCTGTGTGGTTTGTGATCCACAATTATACACTGCGGGACCCATCTTGCACGCACTTTTGAATAACCAGGAGTGCTGATAATTGCATCCACATTTCCTTTTCTGATTGATAGATGCAGCGTCAAGTGCCGAGTCGTAACGCGTCTGCCCTCGCGAATGACAACATCAGCCCGCTGCAACACGTCAGGTGTGACAGCCGTGGATGTTGACCCCGACCGCTGCAAATCGTGGAGCTCCGACGAACCACCTTCAGATGACCTCACCCTTTGTGCCTAGAGACTAGCTGTTCTTCTGTCGACAGAAAATGCTCCATAGACTTTGCACCAGCGTTTGTGAATATTCCCCACAGTTTCGTTTTCTGCAGTGAGAAATTCAGTGACAGCACGTACATCACCTACAGACGCCATTTTGAAACTGTTCTGCAGCTACGCTCTCTGTCGGAAATGACGGATACTTGGTGTACTCACACAGGACACTTCAAATAATACATACGTAACGTTTCGCATTTTCTTTTATGTCATGTTCCGCAGATAATTATCCCGATTATTTTATCGATAAGATGTGGAACAAGTCGGATTACAAGATATATATACAAACATGAATAGTGCTAATATTAATATTACTGAAATTTTTAGTTCTACACATGAAACTACATTTAGAGGTACATTTTTTAAAAATTTCTGAAACAGAAACTCGTCCATTGAGTAGAAGAAGTTGTACCAAAGGGAATGATTTTAAGCTATATTTAAAACTTTATCTGCTATCTGCCATACACTTTATCTTGTTGGGCAAATGACCAATGATTTTTGTTGCTGAATAATGTATTCCTTTTTGAGCAACTGACAGCTTCAATAACGGATAGGAAAGGTCATTTTTCCCTCTAGTGTTGTATGTATGAACATCACTGTTTGTAGGGAAGCAGCCGACTCTCGCCATGTAGAATTCATATGCTTTCCATTGTGTGCCAGCCAGGCCCACTGTGACTAGCTATGACGTCACGAATGTTGCGCAACACCTTAAAAGTAAAGTAGACTAAATAATCTGAAAAGTTAATAGCTTGTCAGGAGTGATGCTAAAATAATAATGTGTTAGGTTTCAGTTTGGTAACTTAAACAGTTTTCGAAATTTGGACATTTTACGTAAAAATTATCGGCGCAACAGAAAGGATCTAGAAACTTAAAAATTTATATTCAGATTCCTTTTTCATTGTAATTTAATGGAAACAGCATGCTGGATCTCACAAAGTAATATTTTGGCTGAAATTCATGATTTTCTGTTTTTGTGTCCTAAAAGTTCGAAAGCAAGATAGATTAAGTAAGTGATTAGATAATGCTAGGATGTTTAGATTTATGTAGAATGGAGGTACGCGATAATAACAAAGATTTGAGAAGTTTCAAAAAGGTAGGTATACATCTATAGCTGTAGCGTCTCTCCAAAGGGCAAGTTCAGAGCTCATCTATTGCGTGCAGCACAACTAAAATAATTCTCTCGCCAAAAGTATTTAACCTAGCCACATTATAATTTTATTGTAGATACTTACCTGTATGCTGATTGCACAATTAAATCGAGAGCTTCATTGGCCTTCAGCGAATGGAGCAGTTAATTATTTAGTACGATGAAGTGGTGTTTTGCTAGCCCAGCGGCTAGTCAGTAAGGCAAATGTTGCCGGGTGCGCCTTCGGCGGTCCGCTCCGCGGCTATATAAATAAAAGCGTTGCGAGCTAGAGTCAGGCCCCAGTTCTCTCTAGACTGATACCAGCGTGCACTCCGTGTCGGAAGCTGCGTCGCGTTTATGCAGTTGCCAGAAACAGCTTTGGATGCCGTATTATGTAACTCAGTATGCACGTAACAATGAGTTCGCATTGGGGTAAAGTGTTAATAGAGGAACAACTCCAATGATTTATTCTAAGTTTGCGTATGTCGTATTTTCACGTGTCGCCGCAGGACAGACTTCTATCATTACTAGCGTGGCATTTGATGAGTATTAACATCAAATTTTGGCGAGCATTCACTTTGCACATGTACATCGATAACGATTGTTGAACAGTTTCGTTATCTAGGGATAATAGGATCCACGCAATAGACTCTGAACAGTTCTGATAGTACAATAGCTGACATCGGTAATCATTTGTCTGGAATTTTACGCTTTATCGTTTTCAGAATATAGTGAAAATTGTTATAGTAAACTGCATTTTCTGTGAATCCCAGACATCATCCTAAATCCTGAGAGTAATGAACTTCAATAATCAACAAATTTTATTCTGCATGAGAGTGGGCACAGTGATTACAGGCATCACGTTTTTTCTGATCACTTTCTGGTTGCCAACGTAGTTTGTGAGCACGGCAACAAACAATAGAAAGAAAATAATAACTTAATTTTTCCACCCGCCGCCCTACATGTTCTTCGCGAATTGAGATGGATTATTTGTAACTAATTTCATTAGCGAACATATGTGCTCTGATGGTGCAGTTAACATACCTAACTCCTTGAAAAGGTGCCTACATGACGTCCTTGGGTGAATACCTCTAATTATTCTCACTACTCTCTTTTGTGCAAGCAATACTTTATGTCTAAGTGGTGAGTTACCCCAGAAAACTATTCCATAAGACATTATTGAGTGGAAATGTGCAAAGTACGTTATGAGGCTGATCTGTTTACTACCAAGACTAGCGATTATACGAAGAGCGAAAGAAGCTGAACTTAGTTGTTTGAGAAGCTCAGTAATATGCTTCTTCAAGTTGTCATCAATTTGAACATCCAAAAATTTGGAGAAATCCCTGTTAACTGAGCCCTGTTTATATGCTGCACCAACTGTCGGTATGACTATTCGGTGCACAGAACTGGATATAGTGAGATTTTTCAAAATTAAGGGAGAGTCAATTTTCTGAGAACCACTTAATAATTCTCTGAAAGACATCCTTAAGAATATGTTCAGCTGCTTTTTTTGGAATGGGATTTATTATAACACTAGTGTCATCTGCAAGAAGTACTAGCTTCCCTTGCTGAACGTTAAGTGGTAGGTCATTGTTCTTGGATGAGAAAAAAAAGTACGGTTCATTACTTTCTGGGCAACGTTCGTACAAGCACTCAACTAAACTGGAGGGGGCCGGGACGTACGATTGCTGTTCATACTCAAGGCAACAGTAGCCCGTGAAGAATCCAACAACTGGGCGGATAAAATTGTTTACGGTTAACTAACTTCAATTCGTTGTAAAATACGAGCTTTTCCCCCCAATTAATTTGCACACTATTGCATACAGTTTTTCCAGTTTGAGTTTCCATCTATATGCAGACATAAGAACTTGGAAATTTCTACCCTCTTTATTATTTCTCGTTGGTATACTAGATTAATAAGAAGTGGGTGAACCGTATTTATTAAGACTTTAAAAAACATTCCGCAACTGAAACTTCCTGGCAGATTAAAACTGTGTGCCGGACCGAGACTCGAACTCGGGACCTTGCTTTTCGCGGGCAAGTGTTCTACCACTTTTTTTATGGCAGACGCTCTATCCATCTTTTTTTTCTTTTTTTATGAAGGAAGGTAGGAGAGACAGAAAACTGCATTATTCACAAAATAAACATAGTACGTCCTGACACATGATAACTGTCCGGGAAGGAACCTCGCTGCCGTCCTACCACGCAGCACGAAATAACAACAAAATCAAGACTGAGCTACCCAAGCACGACTCACGCCCCGTCCTCATTCATTCCGGAACTTTTGCAAAAACACCATTTCATATTTTCTCCGTTGGTGCTTCTGCGTTCTTCGCTAAGTTTGCAGCAGCGTTGTTTATGGTGTAACGATCAATGCCTAAATTTATTGCGGCGCGGTGTGTGTAGAGAGTGTCGCGTGCCAACCAACACAGCCGGCGTGGTTTGCCGCAGCGGCGTCGCTGCGGGTCGAGGACAGCCAGAGAGCAGGTGGCGGAAGAGGCGGCGTCGCCAGCCACGGCCGGCGACGGACGGAGACCGGGCCAGGGCAGCGCCGCTCCGGAGACACGCAGTCTGCCGGGGCCGACCGGCGCCGCCGCCGGAGTCACTCTCTCTCAGTCCTGCCTGTCACGTGGGGACGCAATACTCGCGTTAAGTGGATGTCACAGCTTACATACCGATTTTGCGTCAGAGTTAATGATACGGGAAGATCGACACTTTTCACTCACTAACAAAATTTGACACTAGTCACCACGAGGACGAAACAAGCAGAAACAAAATAAGAAAAGACTTTGTTTGCAAAAACAGACGTAATGTCTGATGGGATAACCGCAATCACTGGATTTTTCAATGTTATTTATAATCCGTCTTGATTGCAAAAAATGTTTATTCACATGACCGGTTTCGGTTCCTCTATAACCATCTTGAGGTCTGTAACGATAATGACACTAATTTAGTATTTCACAAATGCAAACCTTTTTCATCCTATCCAATCAACATCAAATGGGCCAGAAGAGACATCAGAAGAGAGCAAAATTAACCGTATTTCAATGGCATCACATAGCCGTAACATAAGACGTATCCCCCCCCCCCCCCTAGTACAATCTTAGACAGCACCACTAACGTCTACAGCGGAACAGGACGCCGTTTCCATGGTAACCCTCGATTATCCACGTAAACGCTGGGGCAACGACAATTTTTGGTGCAAATTTTGTAGTTCTGAGTTTAGAGGGCAGCATTCTCTGAGTCTTATTTCACACCAATGAACCATTTTAATAGTATAATTTATATTCATTGACGAATAATTATCCATAATTGACATTACGATGTATTCTAACTGTAACTGTTCCTTCGTAGTTGTATATCAAGTTGTCTAATCATGAGCGTGTTTTCTGATTGGCTACTTATGATGTCATACTCAGAACAGTGGTTGTGACCAGCCCTATTAATACCCGATCCCTCCATGCACAGTCAGCCCACACCTACAAATCCTTAATCCGTCCCATCCTCTGTTATGCCAGTCCTGCCTGGATGTCTGCCCCCCCCCCCCCCAAATTTTATCAGTCCCTCCAGGTCCTTGAGCGTCATGCACTCCGCCTCACCTTCCGTATCCGCCTCCCGTCCCCCACGCGGATCCTCTATGATCTCATTCCTTTCCCCCATCTGCCCCCCCTACCCTCCATCTTTACACCCTCCATCTCCTTTCCCAAGGTGGCTTCCGTCAACTCCCCCTCCCGGATGATGCCCTCTCTCCCTCCATTTATCCTTCCTATCAACTCTGATCCTCACTCCCCCTCCTTTCCTCTGTCCTTTCCCTGGGCTCCCTCTTCCCCCCCCCCATTCCGTCCTGTTTTCTCCCCACTACACCTCTCCCTACCTCCCTTCTCCCCCCCAGTCCTTTTGTACTCCCCTCCTCTGCCTCCCCCACTCCCTGTCGCGTCTGCCCCCAACCCCTCTTCTGGGTCCTCATCCTCCATCAGCTCCTTTCCCGGTTCCCCCCTTCGCTTTTACTCTCCTTTCCCCCCTTTTTTGTTTTCCCATCTTCTGTCCCGTCTCCCCCCACCTGCTCTCGACTGTGGTGTCACATTTGCCAACTTTTTAGTGCAGTGTTCCGGTGACTATTCAGTGTTGTTTGTCTTTCTCGTGTTGCGAACAGAAACCATGCTGTCGCTAGGTGTGAATTTTATGTCTTTTGCGAACAGAATCCAGACTGTCACCGTGTTTTTTAATTGTCTTGTTTTCCCTGTCTGCTTCGTATGTATTTTTCTTAGCATCATCATCCCTCTGTTGTTTTAAGTTCCACGATTTCTTTTCGCCTTGTTACTCTCTAAGTCTCCGATTTTATCGCCTGTTTTGTTATTATTTGTTCTCCTGATCTTTGTCACAAAATCTGTCGGCTGAAGAGCGGCATACTAAGCTGCTGCCAGCCCGCCCCCCTTCGGGGGGAATTGAAATTCAATAAAGAAAAAAAAAATGCACAGTCAGCAGTTACACGAGCGTCGAGGGTCGATGGAACTTGTCTGTCAGTGTCCATCTACGCCTCCGAGTATTTATTACTATTTATCTTATTTCTATATATATTTGTCATATGCTTATTATAACATCTATACTATTTTGGTAATACATGTTTACAGAGTCTGAAGATGACTCTTTCATAGACTCGAAACCGGTCACTTACTTCAATAAAAGAAATATTGTAACAATATTGCGATCAAGACTGTTTTAAATTTTAATTTTTACTAGAACATACCTGCAATTTCGGTTACAGGAATAACCCGTCCATACACAGCAACCTTCACATGCTGCCTCACATAAAATTGGCTGGCAGAATGCACGTCATTTATATTAATTATAAAACTATTACCGACAGGTGGCGACTGGTACATTTGTTACAACACATATGCACATACTGTATTAAGTAGAGTTTTGTAATTTACTTTTATCTCTAAAAATACTTAATTAAAATCTGTAGATGTCAACGTTAAAACCTGTGCTTGTCAATATTAAAAACACAGTAAAATTATCATTTTTATACGATCTCAAAACAAAGGGCGATTTCTATAACCATGGCGCTGGTGTAGACTTGTTTTTCTCCACGGTCTGCTTCCGTGGTTCCCGCCATTTCGGTGTTGTGCCGCGGTCCGCTCAGTCGTCTGATGTCCACCGCCGCGGGCAAGAGGGCCGCGCAGGAGGGCCCCGTCAACGACGCCAGGCGTTGCATGCATCTTCCTGCTTCCCCACCACCCACCATCTTTCATACCTCGGCCTGGACCTCCACACGCAAGTTGTCATCTCAGTAAGTCGTCATAAATACTAAAATAGGCGTTATGATCGAACTCGCTTTGCTCGTTGAGGATTAAATCCGGATCTCTCTTTTTGTGGGTGTATATTTCAATTTCTTCCAAAATGTTAAGAAACCGTCCCTTATGAGCTTCATGCAGGATGTCTACATTTTGATCAATGTTCGTGACTGAGTGCTTTAAGGTAGCCATATGCGCCCAAAACGCTGTTTTGTTTTAATAGTTGGTAATAGATCTATAATTAATATAAATGACGTGCATTGCGCCAACCAATTTTATGTGACGCAGCATATGAAGGCTGCTGTGTATGGACGGGTTACTCCTCTAACCGAAATTGCAGGTGCGTTCTGGTACATTTGATATTGATTGGATAGGATGAAAAAGTTTTGCATTTGTGAAACAGTAAATTAGTATCATTATCGTTACAGATCTGAAGATGGTTCTAGAGGAACCAAAACCGGTCATGTTAATAAAAAGTATTTGCAATGAAGACGGATTATAAATAACTTTCGAAAAGTCTTTGTGCCTGGACTGATACATTAGACAGACATACACCAGCTGGCAATCTACCCCATTTACATAGATACACTGCGCAACGCAATTAAGGAATCCGTTTTTTGAAGCCCCGCAATTGTCTCGAATGCAACGCAGAAGTTTAAAATTTGGCTGAAAGGTCCCAAGATCTCGACGCAGACAAAAGAAGGTACAGCTCAGAAAATCGTGTAAGGTGTAACGTGGGTTAATGACCACCAAAATTCTCCACAATTCTGCCCAGTGCCACCGTTCACTTGCGTCACGATGTGAACGACGTCACATCCTTTCTCACCCACACTTACTCCAATCTTTTCACATCTTGGGAATAGGGATCAGAAACGCGACGCCCATCTTTGAAATCAATCGGTTTTCTTATGGGTGGCCGAGGAAAAAGTTTCAGATACGCCGCCGTTCAAAATCGACATGAATGGCCCTCAGTAGATGGTGTAAAGTGTACGGTGGCTATAATTTCGCACCTTACAAGCACTCGTCTACATACTTTGCCGTGATTTAAAACAGCAATTAGGAATCATTTGATAGGTTGCATACTGCATATATGAATATTTAAAGATACTGACGTCGTCACATATGCCTTGTTAATAATCGTTAACGCTTTGAGTGAAAGGTGATGCGGTGTCTTTATTATCGAAACGGCGTAACGAATGATTGCTTATACTAGTAGAGGTTGGAACGGCTGTGGAGATGAAACGGCAGGCGAAACTCAAGGCCTGGGTGGAAGGCCCGTACAGGTGTGTTGGTCCAGCTTAAACAGGAAGCAGCAAGACGGACGTTCGGGCACCTGAGTGGTGGAGCACAATAAGAGTTGCGGATGGCCGGTTATGTAGTGGGAACGGAAGGAGAACTGGGAACCCTGCAAATCTTGGACGCAGCTGAGAGGAACGAGGTTCAAATGGTTCAAATGGCTCTGAGCACTATGGGACTTAACATCTGTGGTCATCAGTCCCGTAGAACTTAGAACTACCTAAACCTAACTAACCTAAGGACATCACACACATCCATGCCCAAGGCAGGATTCGAACCTGCGACCGTAGCAGTCCCGCGGTTCCGGACTGAAGTGCCTAGAACCGCTAGACCACCGCGGCCGGCGAGGAACGAGGAAGCGTCACCTCGGAAATCGCGCAGGCTGGGTTATTTCCAAGGATTTTTACTCACAAGCGTACCATTGTACGTGTATAGGTATTTCCTCGCAAATTTTTCCGTGCTCGACGACAAAAGTTGGTCGGCGTTTGGAAGAATCTGTAGACTGAGAGAGTATTCCGGGGTTTCGAGAATATGGTTCGCCTTCTGCAGTTACGAGGGAGGGGAGCCGAGTCTTGCTGGGAAGCCACAGGTGGAGGGAAAGAGGTCTTCCGTTTTTCAGCGCCCGTGTGTGATGGTGCCTCAGTATCAGTTTTGTTGGTACAGGCGGACTTGCTGTCTTTGCTCTCAGGAGAGTTTACAGTTAGAACGGTTAGGCACTGTACTGTTGCAAACTTATACGATTCTGGACTTCGCCTCTGGGCTCGAAGTCGTCGTTGAGTACGCAGCGTTCAGTGATTGAGATCACTTCTTCTGCTTATACTTACGTTGAGATGTTATTTGAACTCCGTCCTTGTGGCTGTGAGTTCGCGTTTCTCGTCTGTAGAACACAGAAGACGGTATTAGAGTATATTAGTCAGAGCCGTCCTAGTGTTTAAAAGACTTATTTTGTGGCTGGAGTTCTTCTGTCGTCACAGACGTGTACGAGAACCATCACTCTGACGAACCGGACGCAGTACATACGGTGATACTGGTAATTGCTTCGGCTTATTAGGGCTATAAGGCTAAACAGCTGTGATGACGCTAGTTTATTTTCACTGAAGTTCCACAATACCGTAGATCATCTTTGAAAGTAGTGTCTTCACGTGTTTCGTACGTAGATGATGTAAGGCATTTCGCGTTATTTATGTTAGATCGCGTGGCCATAAAAAGGGGCAGAGTTGGGCAATTGATCAGAAGTTTTAGTTAGGAAATATAGACATTTGTAATAAAGGATTGTGTTTTAATCTACAATAAATGATAAGAAACAACTTTTATCATTTAGTAGAATTAGTTGCCTTAATCACTGATTTATGTTTAGGTTGTAATTTATATGTTAAAGAGCATTAACAGATCCTAAGATCTGCTTCACGGGGAATAGTCAGACAGGGGCAAATCATCATTTTAGGGTTCATTATTTTCCGTTGCGCACATTAATTTTACAGCCGCCTAGAGTAGCATCGTGGAAAACGACGTTAATGAAATCACCTCTTCCATGGGAGCATTGATTCCAGCACATTTTGCGGTCGTAAACGACAATTCCCAGTGCGATGTGGAACAGGACGACATTTTTCACAGCATTTGTCACAGCTGACACCCCCCGGGACGATTCAATCTTTCTCTAAGGAAATCGTGCGCCTGCACCGCTTTGGAGTGTACCGCTACCTCAGTTATTACTGAGCTATACAGTGTGCGATCGCAATATTTTCTCTGTTATACAGGGGGAACCAGTAGACTGCCTGTCACACCGGCGCCTAGTAATCAGTCACTGTCTGTCGCTGTAAAGGTACATTTTTAAAGTGCTCAACAAGGGCCATGGACTGTTCAGAACCAGTCGACGAAATCTGAATGAAATCAGAAGCATAAAATGGTATGCTTTTGCAGCCTTCTTGTTTTGCTTCGTCCTGTGGCTTAATCAAGGGAGCAAGAGGGGTGGGGTATGGGGGAGAGGGAGAGGGGGAGGGTACACGATATTGACAAGTGCGTGAATAAAGCGCACAGCGACAGACAGTGACTGATTACTAGGCGCCGGTGTGACAGGCAGTCTACTGGTTCCTCCCTGGATAACAGAGAAAATATTGCGATCGCCCTTACACTCCAAAGGGGTGTTACGACTTTCAGTGGGGTTGCAGTTTCACGATGTCGTTAAAGCAGGATTAAATTGTCCATGGGTGGGGAGGGGGGGAGTGACGTCAGTAGTTTGGCTCAAATGGCTCTGAGCACTATGGGACTCAACTGCTGAGGTCATTAGTCCCCTAGAACTTAAAACTACTTAAACCTAACAAACCTAAGGACATCACAAACATCCATGCCCGAGGCAGGATTCGAACCTGAGACCGTAGCGGTCTTGCGGTTCCAGACTGCAGCGCCTAGAACCGCACGGCCACTTCGGCCGGCGTCAGTATTTTCAGAGGTTCTCAAGAATGTCCTCCCGTTGCTTATCGCTTTGAGAGAACTGTCGTTTAGAGCACGAAATGTGTGGGAATCAACGCCCCATTGGAAGGATTAGTTTCATTGACGTCCTCTACACAACACCCTGAGGCCTCTTCATGTCCACACTGAGCGACGGTGTGTCTGAAATCGTTTCCTTGGCCACCCGTAAGATAATCGCGCAATTTAGTGCCATCCAGGTTTTAATATCCATCGCAGGGGCATCAAAAGAAGGGTTGGAATGGGGATAAGAGGGAATGTGACGGTCTTTCCGTCGTGTGACACGTCCACAGTGGTGTTGGATTAAATTGTGGCGAAATTTGGTGCCAATGTGTCATCGGCAGCACACCTTACACCTCCACAAAACCTTCTGATATCTGGTCTATTTCTCGCGTGTCTCGATGCCGTACTGTTTGGAGCGTCACCGAGCCGGAGGGTGACGTGGCGGTCGCTATGCTCCTGCACCATTGCAGAAGAATGTTGTAGGCCTCTTTGATCCAAAGCGCCTTGCCACGGTTCGCGCGGCTCTCCCCGTCGGGCGTGGGTGTGTCTGTGTTGTCCTTAGTGTAAGTTACTTTAAGTTAGATTAAGTAGTGTGTGAGCCTAGGGATCAATAACCTCAGCACTTTCGTCCCATTCGAACTTACCACAAATTTCAAATTTTCCAAATTTCAATTTTCTGCGTCGCAATGGGAGAAAATAACGGGCTTTCGAAAAAGTGACCCTTTGATTGTGTTGTGCAGTTTAGTTAAAGTACACGCAGATGCTAGTTACTTCGATACCACTCGACGCTGCGTCGTTCGTCATGCAACCTGCTTGAGATGTTCCTTTCGTACGTTCCCGCAGCTACCCTGTCGTCACGCCTATTCACACTCTCTACTGTGGCGAGAATACATACACTCTTAGCGGTGTGCGACTCGCGCAACAAATTACACAAATTTACTCAAAACTTTTGTGGGAGGACCCGCATTTATTTTTACTCTGCTATACCATTAAAGCACTGTAAATAAGGATTTTCAGCGTTGCTTTGGCCTGCGAGACATATACAAAATGGTCTCTTCTTCTGTATCACAATACGGGTACATATCTCTTAGCTATATAACTGCTATCAGAAAGATTCCGACATCCGGCCAGTGGACTGTCAAATAGACACCATCGTCTCCAAACGGCTCCTAGCGACTTATAATCTCCACGAAGACAAAAGAGGTATACGATTCAAACTCAATCACTCAGTGGACACATAGCCTTCAAGTTTTCACGGAAACAAATGGAATCTGGTTGAATTCAGTGACAGACCGCATGAAGACTGTCTCGTTCATTACAGACAACGTCCTGCTAGCTACTGGCTGCACGCAGGGTTCCTCTCAAAGAGCGCGTGCACACTAACGCAATACTAGTCGAGAAGACTGGAAGACTGAACAGGAGTTCCACGTCCTTACGTGGGAACTTATTTCCTAGCTTTTACGAAAGTTTACTCACTGGCAGAACAATAACTTTTCGGATCACGAAGGATCACTCATTCCTGTTTTGATATACCCATCTCCCTTACAGCATCACCCTCCAGTCTACATGGCCCGTGACAGGCCTCCTCCAACCAGCAGACTTGTTGGCCGATTCTCTATTCCGCGAGATCCAGGTGGCTCAACATTTAACCATATCAGTCCATTACCCTCCAGAGCAGAATCCAAACACTTTCACTGTCCAGTCCTTGCTTATATTATTGGAAATTCTGTGGAAGGTGCTATTCCTTTTCGGAGATTTCACAGTTTCCTTTCCAAGATATGCTCGAAAACAACTACGGTCACGGAAAGCGGCTAGCCCTTCAGCCAGTCTAATAGTCCCCTGTCAAGGATTACGGAAACACTGACACACCATCTCAGCGTTCTCAAAGTCGCCTTCCGCCCAGACACCGGAAACGTGCTCTGGTGTCCACACTGGCCGATGACGCAGTCCGATGCGGCCAGGAATGATGCGTTACAGCCTACACTGATTTCCCGTAGCGAATGAGCTTTGAACTAGCTTTTCACGCACACTCAATGCCACGCAGTATCGTCCTATTGTAATGCGGCTCCTGCCTTTAAATTACACCCGTTATTTCTCACTTGTATTATTCCAAAATAGTATATTTTATCACAAACAATATACGTTATGCAAACATGTTTCAGTTTAATGCTTTGTAAAAAAGTTTCCGAAGAGTAGTATAGTATAGGATCATTTGCTTACAACAGTCTTGAATGACCTTAAAACCTTCCATGGAGACACGGCTCCTTTTTTTATTTTATTTACTACTGCTGACTGACGAGACCTCAAGATACGAACTGTATTGACAAATATCCGTAATCGTCCATTACTATTCTCGTTTGAGACAATTTGAGTACTGTTTCATGAAGGACAGACAGCTATGTCGCAAAGTCAGAAGGTAATGCATTTACATTAATCGAAGATAATTCTCAGACAGTTAATCCATGAACGTACGTGGCCAATGAAAAAGCATTTCCAGACATTCGTCAGATCATGTGCCTTAGAGCAAATTTTTCGTTAACGAACACTTTAGAACAGTTCGAAGATCTTTACACTGATCTATAAGACCTTACATATCTACCTGCACCTCTGACTACCTGTATTCACATTGATATCAGCATAAATAAATTTGTAACAGTTCTTATACGATACATACGATGAAACTGAACCGACTAACATCCATAAACTTAGCAGCCATATCTCGTGAACTGTCTGGTTGGTCTCATCTAAAGACGACATATTTTCCAGTGGTGTGTTACCAAGTAATAACGTTTACTGACAGATTTAGGCAGAGTTAACAGACGATGTTCCCCAAATTTCATGAAGAATATGATGCTCAAAATTCGTAAGATGGTGTGATTTCATTTTTGTGCATAATGTCGGATACCATAACGTGTCCTTGCTTGTCTCTGACAACACTAAATAACACTCATTAATTTCCTTGGATTTTTATTCCGGGATGATGCTATGCGTTTGATTTACGTAACTCCAGTTGAAACTCATGATGACCAGGTTGTTTTGACCGTCTCAGTAACTGAAATTATTTACGAATCGTCTGGTATGCTCTGCATATGCCACTTTCTATGAACCAGCTTTTGACATTCCATCCTCTAGTTAATACATAAGTGGTTATTAAGTTCCGGGTTATTAAACAGTAAATATATTTATTCAATTCTACTAGCTAACTCAAATAAAAATATAACTTTCAGCTGAATGCACCCGACCACTAAAAGCGAGAATTTATTTCCACTTTGGATATCGTACAGGAAGACGTGAGCTTCAATGAAGTAAACTCAAAACGATCTTATAGCATTAGTCCTTGTTTCTTTGAATTATCAGACAAAGTTGAAGAGTTATATTTATTTCTATTTGAAGATATTGGCGTCTCTTTGTCTAACAGTCACGTCAGATCTGGAGTCAGACTTAAAAACTGCTTCGGAAAGCTTAATTGTTTCTTAGTGCTACGTTTTAAACAACTATTCAGCTCTTAATTGTGCTGAATGACTCGCGGTATTTTATTCACAAGATTTTACCTCATACTTTATTTCAATTGACTATGTTTTCACCAAAAATTTCGTTGTAATTTTCATACGGTTACGATAGGTATGAATGTCGACTCTGCAGCGACTCAAAAGGAACTCATTTTAAACAAGTCATCATACGCTGTACAATGTTATTTATCCAACTTCTTTATATATTCTATATTTGCTTTTCTTTCTGTTACCAACAGTTCGCATAGTGAGGTGTTTATTAGGTAACGGATTTTATGTCTATTAAGTGTTTAGTGACAAGCTTTAACTCTTATGCAAAGGAAACAGACGAAAAAAAAAAAAATCACTAGATGCTGTGTGTGGGCTGCACGCCCTGCATACATGCTACCTTCTCACGGGAATGCTGCACAAATGGCCTAGAGTCGAAGGGGTCACATCGGCAGACGACAGAGCTTCAATCACGGACGCTGCCTGGGTCAGCAGGCGGCAGAGAAAGCGGTCCCTGGGGTCACTGGCCCAGCAGACCTGTTTCCCTCTACAGGCCATGTGATCCACTAATACACTGACCAGAAAAAAAATCGCAACACCAAGGAGTTGTCCGACATAAATGAAATTTTGTAGGCGTGTTTTTACAGCCGCGCGGGATTAGCCGAGCGGTCTTGGGTGTGCAGTCATGAACTGTGAGGCTGGTCCCGGCGGAGGTTCGAGTCCTCCTTCAGGCATGGATGTGTGTGTTTGTCCTTAGGATAATTTAGGCTAAGTAGTGTGTAAGCTTAGGGACTAATGACCTTAGGATTTAAGTCCCATAAGATTTCACACACATCTGAACATTTGTGTTTTTATATCTCAAAGATGATCTCTATCCAAATTTCGCATTAGTTGCATAACACTGGCGCTTGGTGAACTACCTTGTGATTCGATCCCTGAGAGTGGTGGAGAGGAAATCATGTTTGCCTTAAATATATGCTGTAACGGTCGTGATCGTTAGTTACCTTTCAAACTGAACGCGGTGCGTTGATGTCAGTTAAGAATGCCTTTAAGGCCGCAAAGACGATATTAGCAGCACTCCACTGAGTTTGAGCGAGGTCGTGTAATGGGGCTACGACAAGTTGGGTGTGCCTTCTACGATACTGCAGAAAGACTTGGCAGGAATGCAGCCACTGTACGTGACTGCTGGCAGCGGTGGTTACGAGAATACACGGCGGCAAGAAGATCAGGCAGCGGACGGCCGCGTGGTATTACCGAGGGGAAAGGCGGTCGTGTTGGCTGTGTGGCTCCGTCGCATCGTACTGCATCTGCAGCAGCAGTCTGACCAGCAGTTAGCACCAGAGTGACACAACGAACTGTTACAAATCGGTTACTTGAAGGACAGCTCCGAACGGAAACTCCTGCAGTGTGCATTCCACTGACCCCCAAATCAACAGGATAACACTCAGCCACATACTGTTGTTGTAACCCAGCATGATCTACGGAGAATCGATATGTTTCCTAGGTCTGGTCCATCGCTAGATCTGTCTCCAATGGAGCACACAAGCGACATCATAGGACGACAACTCCAGCGTCTTCCAAAAACAGCATTAACGGTCGCTGTACTGACGAATTGTAACACGCATGGAACTCCATCCGACAAACTGTCATGCGGCACCTTAGCAACACAACGAATGCACGTTTGCATGCTAACATTCGACATTCTGGCGGTTACACCGGTTATTAATGTACTGAAATGGAACTTGGTGTCCCGTTCCATATTTTTTCCAGTAAGTTCCGGTACAGGAGAACTGTAGCCAGAGTGTTTTGACTCAGCAGAAGTGAATTCCGTGTATAACAGAAGAGAATGGACCAAGTGATGTTTATTAATTTATTCATTTTATTTCATGGGTGCCACGTTTCCTTGTATCCTTTCCCGTATGCGACCTAGGACTGTATGAATGAGATAGTAGGTGAAGAAGCAGAATGCTCTGGTCAGAGATCGTAGCACTGTATGTATAGAGTCGTTCTGTGGTAGGATAGTACCAACCGCTAAACGTGAACAAGTTTGGCAAAGATGGTGGGCGAATCAGGGCAGAGAGTTCGCGAAGGCACGAGTGTTGGCTCTGTTACACTGGTTATCACTGTTAGCATTCAACCGCGATTCTTATACATATTTTAACAACGCGTTTCAAGAGACAATGCTCTCATCATCAGGTTGTAAAATCTATGTCATGAAATTAAACGGACTAAAAAGACAAAATACCATCACCAATAGTTGGGAAGTCCATAGAGTAAAACAGAATTAAAAGTATATTGGACTCTTTTACTCTATGGACTTCCCAACTATTGCTGATGGTATTTTGTTTTTTTAGTCCGTTTAATTTCATGACATAGATTTTACAACCTGGTGATGAGAGCATTGTCTAGAATGAGATTTTCACTCTGCAGCGGAGTGTGCGCTGATATGAAACTTCCTGGCAGATTAAAACTGTGTGCCCGACCGAGACTCGAACTCGGGACCTTTGCCTTTCGCGGGCAAGTGCTCTACCATCCTTTCTTTCAGGAGTGCTAGTTCTGCAAGGTTCGCAGGAGAGCTTCTGTAAAGTTTGGAAGGTAGGAGACGAGGTACTGGCAGAAGTAAAGCTGTGGGTACCGGGCGTGAGTCGGGCTTCGGTAGCTCAGTTGGTAGAGCACTTGCCCGCGAAAGGCAAAGGTCCCGAGTTCGAGTCTCGGTCGGGCACACAGTTTTAATCTGCCAGGAAGATTCAGAGCATTGTCTTTTGAAACGTGTTGTTAAAATATATGTATAAGAATCGCGGTTGAATGCTAACAGTGATAACCAGTATAACGACAACTGCTACCTCGACTCCATAATGGATTATATCAAATTGGCTCTGTTAGGTTGGCGAACCACCCCTCCACCACCTTTTGAGCGAAGAACGGTTAGGCTATGTGTCCGGAGCCCCACTTGTTCATGGGACGGGGCGCTGGACAGAAGTGGAGACGCAGATCAAGCTCATAGTACATCAGATATCGCTCGACAGTTCACCATACCAGCGCAAACATTCTCTTCTAGTTATCACTGGGATAGGACAGGCAATTCGATTTGAAAACAGATATCTGCCGCCGACATGGACACAGAAATGGAAGATGCTGCAACCACCTTCCACTGGATGCCAAGATCATTGCCTACCAATCATCAGAAGACCCAGTTATTTGAGAAACACGCTGTCCTGTGCACTGAAGATGGTCAACGGAGCCGAAACAGTTGGATCATCTGGAAGTCCAAGCATTCTGTCAGAATCGCCTCAATGGAGTCTTCTTGCTGCAAGAAGAAATGGTTGCTGCCTAGTGACACCACATTCTGTCCTACATCAGGGCCACCGGGGACTTGTGTTCACAAAGAGGCAGGCCCATTAACATATGCATTGGTGAGGGATCGATGCGGTTATTGCCGTCATGGTGGCACGATGTGAGACTGGCCAAAGCAAACAGGCAGCACCCACTCGCAGATACTTCCCTTATATGGATGTTTCGGCGACCTGGCTGTGAGGCCATTTAGGCTTTAAACTTTCCTTGGCTACTCACGGTTTATCACAATAGACGACGGAACCGGATTTACCTTAAGTTTCTCGCATGCCTTCAACATACTCAACACATACTACCCAGGCTCCGGCACGGATCGTCTCCACAGCAGGACTCTCAGAAAGCACGATTACTGACAACGGCGCTCAGTCCACATCTTTCGAATTTACCTTTTTTTGCTCTTCCAGCGTCATCGCACTTGTTCACAGAGGACCTTTTCACCCCGAATTTAATGAATTAGTAGAAAATAGTGTTCGCACATTCAGGTCACAATAAGCAAAGTTGCATTGCCATCACGATTTACATGTACCACTCACTCTGGTTATGGCATCTTATCGCTGCACTGCTCAGGACGGCGTCAGCCTCGTCGAAAGGCTCCATGAGCAGCATTACCGGTCCAAACTCCCAGTCCTTCAACCTACGAGAACTCTCTCTTCCCATCCGCTATCTCTACGGTATATTTCTTTATTATCAACTATGCTTCATTTTAGGGCAAAACTTTACAATAAAACACACCGATGCACTGGAAAATTGCCTTTTCCGCCCCAGAGTTTCTTATTAAAAACAGATGTGGATTATAGGAAATTGTTATTGATGATCCGTAACTGTCACACTCTGCCGAAAACACGTTCTTATTAACCACATAGAAACAATAAAAATTTTTTTCTCCAGCCGTTACATGGTATCTTTTTTAATATTTCGTACCATTTCCTTCAGTTGCATAAATGGGGGTAATTTGTTCGGCTAATTATACACTCCTGGAAATGGAAAAAGAACACATTGACACCGGTGTGTCAGACCCACCATACTTGCTCCGGACACTGCGAGAGGGCTGTACAAGCAATGATCACACGCACGGCACAGCGGACACACCAGGAACCGCGGTGTTGGCCGTCGAATGGCGCTAGCTGCGCAGCATTTGTGCACCGCCGCCGTCAGTGTCAGCCAGTTTGCCGTGGCATACGGAGCTCCATCGCAGTCTTTAACACTGGTAGCATGCCGCGACAGCGTGGACGTGAACCGTATGTGCAGTTGACGGACTTTGAGCGAGGGCGTATAGTGGGCATGCGGGAGGCCGGGTGGACGTACCGCCGAATTGCTCAACACGTGGGGCGTGAGGTCTCCACAGTACATCGATGTTGTCGCCAGTGGTCGGCGGAAGGTGCACGTGCCCGTCGACCTGGGACCGGACCGCAGCGACGCACGGATGCACGCCAAGACCGTAGGATCCTACGCAGTGCCGTAGGGGACCGCACCGCCACTTCCCAGCAAATTAGGGACACTGTTGCTCCTGGGGTATCGGCGAGGACCATTCGCAACCGTCTCCATGAAGCTGGGCTACGGTCCTGCACACCGTTAGGCCGTCTTCCGCTCACGCCCCAACATCGTGCAGCCCGCCTCCAGTGGTGTCGCGACAGGCGTGAATGGAGGGACGAATGGAGACGTGTCGTCTTCAGCGATGAGAGTCGCTTCTGCCTTGGTGCCAATGATGGTCGTATGCGTGTTTGGCGCCGTGCAGGTGAGCGCCACAATCAGGACTGCATACGACCGAGGCACACAGGGGCAACACCCGGCATCATGGTGTGGGGAGCGATCTCCTACACTGGCCGTACACCACTGGTGATCGTCGAGGGGACACTGAATAGTGCACGGTACATCCAAACCGTCATCGAACCCATCGTTCTACCATTCCTAGACCGGCAAGGGAACTTGCTGTTCCAACAGGACAATGCACGTCCGCATGTATCCCGTGCCACCCAACGTGCTCTAGAAGGTGTAAGTCAACTACCCTGGCCAGCAAGATCTCCGGATGTGTCCCCCATTGAGCATGTTTGGGACTGGATGAAGCGTCGTCTCACGCGGTCTGCACGTCCAACTGAGGCGCCAGGTGGAAATGGCATGGCAAGCCGTTCCACAGGACTACATCCAGCGTCTCTACGATTGTCTCCATGGGAGAATAGCAGCCTGCATTGCTGCGAAAGGTGGATATACACTGTACTAGTGCCGACATTGTGCATGCTGTGTTGCCTGTGTCTATGTGCCTGTGGTTCTGTCAGTGTGATCATGTGATGTATCTGAACCCAGGAATGTGTCAATAAAGTTTCCCCTTCCTGGGACAAGGAATTCACGGTGTTCTTATTTCAATTTCCAGGAGTGTATATCACTAAGACAAATATATCCGTAAAGCTTGACTCCTGTCAGTACGACTACCGCGTCATGTTTCATTATGAGTGTTAGTGTTTGACAAGCGTCTCTAATATCATACTGGACTCACAATACCAGACTGAAACTATATTGGCTATATACATCGCGTTCAGACGTTTACCGTGAAACGTTTCATTTATTTCTTAGGTAGACGCCGTACAATAGTTGCACAAACCGGTTTCCGCGTTCGTGTAGAGTACTGGCATCGAAAAAGGTGTGTGCGAGTATCGTTATCCCCAGCATCCATTAATTTCGCGGCATAGTAATGTATAACAGGCACTGCTGTATTTAAAGTGTCTACTGGATTATTAGTAAGACAACTATATGCAGACACTGACAGGATCACAATTTAAATGGTGAAACGAGAAAAGTTTTGTGGAGTGTCCCTCTGCTCGATGGATTACAGCAATATACACTCTACGGTCACATTAATGTGGTCACGTGTCAGAAGCGTGAATAACTACCTTCTGTAGCCAATGCGGCTGCGAGACATGCAGGAAGAGGCTCGTCGAGGTTCTGGAAGGAACCGACAATTGATGGGGAGCCATGACGACTCCAGTGCTATGATCGGCTGCGCTAGGTATCTGTGTTGAGAAACCATTACATGAACAGACCGATCGAAGTGTTCCTGCTGCGTTTAACCCTGGGGAGTTTGGTGCCTGGGAGGATACGGTAAACTCATCCTGGTGCTCTTAATTTTCCTGCTGGCAGATGCCTTCGTGCCGTGGATAAACAAACCGCGTGTAACAGTGGACATGCTCCCCGAGGATAGATGAATATTTGTGTTGATCCGTTGTGCCATCCAGAATGGCGAGATCACAAAGGTAGTGACAGAGAAACATTCTCCAGTGCATGATGCTCCCTCCTCTTGCCTGGACTCTCCGAACATCCAGCAGCCATGTGTCCCATGGGGCACAAAAAGTGATTCATCTGAAAAGGTAACCTGTCGCCACTGTATGGACCTCCCGTTACGGTATTGGCGTGCTACTTGCCATTGCCGATGAACAAGAGTCAACATGGGTGCATGAACCATGAGCCTGTGGTCTCATATGCAGCAACATTCGCTTGTTGGTCGTTGAGGAGTCACTGTTCGTGGCCCCTTGGTTCATCTGGGCGCTCAGCTGTTCGACAGTTCCACTCATATTCGGCCGTACTGACTCCGCAGCCGTCGTCCACCCTTGTCATCTATGGCTCGTGTTCTCACCTGTGGACCAAATGCCAGTAGTCGTGCCCTTTTGGAAGTCAGCTAAATTGCTCTGTTTTCATCATACGACAAACACTGCATTGTTTTCAGCGTCCCCCGGACGTGCTTTATACACCTACTACTAGTATTGCCATCTGCCGTATGTGTACGGTTATTGCACGTTTTTGGACACTGTCTATGGTCATATTAATGTGACTGGAAGGTGTACAAATGGGAATTATAGCGTATTTGGAGTATATTTCTTCAAACGAGCCGCGCGGGGTAGCCGTGCGGTCTGGGGCGCCTTGCCACGGTTCGCACGGCTCCCCCCGTCGGAGGTTCGAGTCCTCCCTCGGTCATGGGTGTGTGCGTGTTGTCCTTAGCGTAAGAGAGGTTAAGTTACAGTAAGTAGTGGGCGTAAGACTAGGGACCGATGACCCCACCAGTTTGGTCCCATACAACTTACAACAAATTTACAATTTTCTTCTAACGAGTAAACTCTCTTATATACTGAAGCGCCAACTGGTATATGCATGCGTATTCAAATGCGGAGGTACGTAAACAGGCTGAAGACGGCGCTGAGATCGACAACGACTATATAACACAAAAAGTGTCTGGCGCGGTTGTTAGATCGGTTACTGCTGCTACAATGGAAGGTTATCAAGATTTAAGTGAGTTTGCGTGGTGTTATGGTCGGCGCACGAATGATGGGACACAGCATCTCCGACGTAGCGATGAGGTGGGGATTTTTCCGCATGACCATTTCACGAGTGTAGTATGAATATCATGAATCAGGTAAAACATTATATCTCCGACGTCGGTGAGGCCGGAAAAAGATCCTGCATGAACCATGAGCCTGTTGTCTCATATGCAGCAACATTCGCTTGTTGGTCGTTGAGGAGTCACTGTTCGTGGCCCCTTGGTTCATCTGGACGCTCAGCTGTTCGACAGTTCCACTCATATTCGGCCGTACAGACTCCGCAGCCGTCGTCCACCCTTGTCATCTATGGCTCGTGTTCCCACCTGTGGCCCAAACGCCAGTAGTCATGCCCTTTTGGAAGACGACTGAAGAGAAGCGTTCAACGTGACAGAAGTCCAACCCTTCCGCATATTGCTGCAGATTTCAATACTGGGCCATCAGCAAGTTTCAGCACGCGAACCATTCAACGAAACATCATCGATATGGGCTTTCGGAGCCGAAGGCCTACTCGGGTACTCTTTATGACTGCACGACACAAAGCTTTACGCCTAGCCTGGGCCCTTCAACACCGGCATTGGACTGTCGATGACTGAAAATAGGTTGCGTGGTCGGACGAGTCTCGTTTCAAATTGTGATGGAGGCTTTGTAATGGTGTCTGGCGTGTGCAGTTGGAGTGATATGGAACATCTGATACGTCTAGATACGACTCTGACAGGTGACACGCACGTAAGCGTCCATTCATGTCCATTATGCATTTCGATGCACTTGGGTAATTCCAGCAGGACAATGCGACACGCCACACTTCCAGAAATGCTTCAGAGTGGTTCCATGAACCCTCTTCTGACTTTAAACACTTATGCTGGCCACCAAACGCCCCAGATATGAACATTTTTGAGCATATCGGGGCTGACTTGCAACTTTCTTTTTACAAGAGATCTCTACGTCCGCGTGCTCTTACGGATTCATCTTGTTAGTTCCCTCCAGCACTACTTCAGACATTAGTCGAGTCCATGCCACGTCATGTTGCAGCACTTCTGCGTCTTCGCGGGGGTCCTACACGATATTAGGCAGGTGTACCTGTTTGTTTGGTTCTCCAGTGTACGAGGTGTGGCTAGAAAAAAACCGGACTAGTACTGGTGAAACAATAAAACGAATGCAATTAGGCTGAAAGTCGCGTGGCCTATCACGTGACTCTCGCTCCGCCTACTGCTCGAGTTTCATCTGCCTCCTGCACTCAGTCTGCCCGTGGCGTCTGTTTTAAGTAGTTGACGTTTTGTCTGTGCGTCGGAAAATGTTGAGTGTACAGAAAGAACAGCGTGTTAACATCAAATTTTGTTTCAAACTAGGAAAATCTGCAAGTGAAACGTTTGTAATGTTACAACAAGTGTACGGCGATGATTGTTTATCGCGAACACAAGTGTTTGAGTGGTTTAAACGATTTAAAGATGGCCGCGAAGACACCAGTGATGACACTCGCACTGGCAGATCATTGTCAGCAAAAACTGATGCAAACATTGAAAAAATCGGTAAACTTGTTCGACACTTTCCTTGTCAACTCCTGTTAACTCAGACACTCCTCTGATTGTTAAACGGCGATCTTGTCGAACAAGTTTACCGATTTTTTCAATGTTTGCATCAGTTTTTGTTGACAATGGTCTGCCAGTGCGAGTGTCATCACTGGTGTCTTCGCGGCCATCTTTAAATCGTTTAAACCACTCAAACACTTGTGTTCGCGATAAACAATCATCGCCGTACACTTGTTGTAACATTACAAACGTTTCACTTGCAGATTTTCCTAGTTTGAAACAAAATTTGATGTTAACACGCTGTTCTTTCTGTACACTCAACATTTTCCGACGCACAGACAAAACGTCAACTACTTAAAACAGACGCCACGGGCAGACTGAGTGCAGGAGGCAGATGAAACTCGAGCAGTAGGCGGAGCGAGAGTCACGTGACAGGCCACGCGACTTTCAGCCTAATTGCATTCGTTTTATTGTTTCACCAGTACTAGTCCGGTTTTTTTCTAGCCACACCTCGTATGAATCGTAAGCTCATCCTACGCTGTGCTTGAATGTGTAAAAATCTTCCTCTGCCGTTTCGAAGGATGATCTGTTCTACCTGATGGAGGAATGTTTGGTTTCTGTCATGTTCAGTGAAGTTTTACGTCACTTCCTCTTTCTAATCCTGCTCAAATAGTTTTCGGAGCACCTGCAGCCACTTAACAACGGTCAGCTAATTCTGGAACCTAATTAAACACGAGGAAGAAGCTGACCGCAGATGTGGCAGCTCGTAGAATTATCTCTTCAGTTTCAAACTCTGTCAGGCGATCAAACTTCTGTTCCTTTACTGATAACAGATGATGCGGGATGGTTTCGGAATGGAGAAAGAACGCGGCCCGCGAAGTGGAGTCGCGTGTTGTGTAACCGCCCGAGGTCTCGGAAGGCGCCTGTGCGAGAGGTCTGAGCACGCACGCCTGGCCAATTAAAAGAATTTGGGGCGCGCCGTCCCGGATTGGTGTCTGAAGGTGATTAACGAGGGGCCGCTTGTCAGCCGGCGAGTATCTTAATTAGTCGCCAAAGTGGGACTGTCCCCAAGGCCGAAACAGGGAAACGAACTCCCGCTGCGTGGCAGCAGGATACAACAGAGGGAAGCGAACGGGCGCGCGCCGGCCAAACGTTTAAGGCGCGCAACTCGCCTTCGTCAACTTCCATAAATTGTCGCCGGACCGTACGAGTATTTCCAATCGCCGCTCGTCCCGCTGGGCCATAAATAATCGATTCTAATTATACGATAGCACGCCGGGCGCGCCGTAATTCAGCGCGACGGTCCTTTATTTGTGTGTGCGGCGGGCTGCATAGCTACCGAGCGCTGTTAGTGTGGTCATTTTGGCAAAGGGCGCGTGTTCGGTACAGCGTTTCTCTGCGCCCTAGATAAGACTAAAGGCTAACTCCTTCTGCGTCTTCAGTATTAAGTGTAACTTTTAAGTCCAGTTGAAGTCAGAAGGAATGAAGGGAGTAGCTGAGAGCTGGTACTGTGCTTTCGTAAATGTAAAAGGACGAAACGTTACAGCGCGGAAGAGATGTAACAAATATATAACATAAGGCCGCGGGCCCAATAACGCTTTGGAGGGTTCTTGGTGCTTGGTTCCTACTAGAGCTAGGAACATGGGCTAAAATATTTTTCTTTTAGCCCGGACCTTCGACCATTTGTACAGCCATTGGAACATTTGTGATACACTGTATTAAGCAAGGTTTAAATGACGACCCGGAGACGGAGTCGAGGCAAATTGTGCGAAGGGATTAATTTCTGTCGCAAACGATTGTAACTGAGCTGAAATTTATGCTAAGCTTATGACACCGACTGTATGTGGCCCATTCGGATTTTATATGCAAAATTAGTTATATATGCAAAATCAGTTATACCAGTTTAAAAAATCTGCTTCATTTGGAGGATTTTTCGAAAAGAAAGACACATCTTTCTGGGAATTTTGAAGAGCGCCGCTTCTATACTTTTAATCTGAACGAAGCTGTTCAAACTGTGCACGAAGGTAGGATAAAGGGATAGAGTCAAACCTAATTTTTTTTGTCCAATAATTTTTATCACCTGCCGAGATACGATGGTTTAGAGTCGAGTTAAATGCAGCACGTAAAATTCGTTCTTACGTGAACTGAATGCGTAGAAACGGTTAAGTGAATGAAATAAATAAAAATACATTCTTACGACCCAACTGAGAACTCGGTTTAAAAAATTTGGCTTAGTTCGGATTTAATGTGCAGAAAACACGTTTACTGTGTTTTCTTTTTGTTTCTTCTTTTTTCATTTTTTACGTGCCTCAGTTCTACGTTTCAGACTTATACCAATCACTTCATATTTTGCATGAAAGTGTACAAATACATGAAATTATTGATCGTCTCGTTGTTTTGTGGCAGCTTTATCCATTGGTGTGTTATAACGGTCTAAAGTTGCACATAAAATGCACGTAAAAGCCGGTTTTACGCGAGTCGCGTGTGCTGAGACGGTTTAATGTGATACAGCTGATAATAAAAAATATATTCTAATGGGAATTATGAGAAACGTTAGCAAACATCTTTCACGGTTCGTACTTAAAATGCGAAAAATCATGCGTTTGCACGTGAAACTGCGTTTCGTAGAAATGCGTTGTATTGTAAGCACTACATTTGATAAAATTTAAAAAACTGATTATTACAGTTGACTGTCACTTAGGTGTTTACACGTCAAAGATTTTATTCACCAACGACTTAAAAGCAAGATATAAGTCTTTGGACAGAAAAACAAGGCATATTTCATACGGAAATTGTGGCCAGCCCTGTACAAAATGATATAGTGTTTGATCGAAGATTTAAAGCTTTATCGATGACCACGAAGAAAATAAAATTAACCCCAAAATTGCTATAAAAATAATTGTCAGGAAAAACGTCACCTTATTTCCAGCCAATAGAATATATTTTACTGCATTTTCTTCTAAAACTAGTATGCTATTATGTAGAAAATTTATTTTCAGTCAAAATAAGCTTAAGTGCCTCAAATTCCGTAAGGGATTGAAAAGTTCATAGTATATTGTCACTGTTTCTTGTTTTGCAGTTCTTCTACTTATTTCATCCTGTCACAGTGATAATTAGAATGGGTTATTGCAACATTTCACGCCAAAATTATTCACATGAGTTTTTATAGCGGCGGTTTCTTAATTTTCAGTTTTTTTGTTCCATTCTTTTACATCCCTAACTCTGCCCAGGACATACTCGCCTTTTTTGTGCTATATCAGGATCATTTTTCATACTGGTGGGTAACATATTTTTCTCTATTATTACGCTCCACGTTTCAGACTGACACTGAAATTCTAGCTGTTAGGACGCAGATATTAAAACAATAACCAACCTATGTTGGCCATTAGTTATACACTACATCAAAAGTTTTTCTTCAAGGCCGAGCGGTTCTAGGCGATTCAGTCTGGAACCGTGTGACCGCTACGGTCGCAGGTTCGAATCAATCCTCGGGTATGGATGTGTGTGCGATGTCCTTAGGTTAGTGAGGTTTAGGTAGTTCTAAGTTCTAGGGGACTGATGACTTCCGATGTTAAGTTCCATAGTGCTCAGAACCATTTGACCCATTTTCTTTTTCTTCAAATAGTGTTACACGTTTCTCAAACTTTTCTTCCATTACCTTTTGCCATTAGTTCGTTAACAGGCCACACACATTTTTCAACAACTTCTTTTAATAGAAGGCACGACCACTTCACAAGTTTTGGTCACAAGGGCAAGTAGGTGCCACATTCAATAATATAACCTACATCCACTAACTAACAACAACCAACTGCAGGTAATTTACGTGAGACGTATGTTATCGTCGGAAGACGAACTTGGGAACGTCGAAACCGTTGATAACCTCATTTATCTAACGGAGTTGCTATGAATAACTGGTGCTAGTTGCTTTTCAGTCCTTATTTTACGTTACACTTCTTCCTTCATTTCGCTCTTCAGCTTTTTCTTTTTTTTTTATTTTGTATCGAGACAAAATGTTTGATACTTCTATGTGCTTGATGTCCTTTCAGTCCTTCTTGAAAGTCATGCGCTTTAAATATTCAGCTGCATCAGCTTTTCACTGAAATTTCTGTCTACTTCTTTATTTACTTTTCGTGGCCCGATTTCACAGTGTAAATATAAATGCTACCAAACGAATGTTTATTTCAGGTTCACTGTGAAGTGACAAGAAATTTTCGTGTTAGTTGCAGCTATACTTCTCTTGAGATTATATAACTGTTGTTCAGATGGTAGTAATGCGCAGTCACAAACAGTTTTTACATATATTGAAGGTAAAACTCTACTGAAACAAATTCTCAGTTGTAAAAGTTAAGGCGTTTTCTACATTAACAGGAAACTAATGGTTCAAATGGCTCTGAGCACTATGGGACTTAACTTCTAAGGTCATCAGTCCCCTAGAACTTAGAACTACTTCAACCTAACTAACCTAAGGACATCACACACATCCATGCGCGGGGCAGGATTCGAACCTGCGAGCGTAGCGATCGCGCGGTTCCAGACTGTAGCGCCTAGAACCGCTCGGCCACAACGGCCGGCTACCAGGAAACAACAGACTTCACTATTGTGGAACGTATCTACGGTGTTGAGAAGCAAAGGGACAAGTGAGCATTAACATAATGGTATAAGCAACTTATTGGACCCGAATTACTAGCGCATAGCCGGCCGGTGTGGCCGTGCAGTTCTAGGCGCTTCAGTCTGGTACCGCGTGACCACTACGGTCGCAGGTTCGAATCCTGCCTCGGGCATTGATCTGTGTGCTGTCCTTAGGTTAGTTAGGTTTAAGTAGTTCTAACAAGGGAACCTCCCCATCGCACCTCCCTCAGATTTAGTTATAAGTTGGCACATTGGATAGACCTTGAAAAACTGAACACAGATCAATCGAGAAAACAGGAAGAAGTTCTATGGAACTCTGAAAAAAATTAGTAAAATATACAAAGTTAGTAGTCCATGCGAAGATAGTCAACATTAAGGAGAGTGGGAGTCTACGTGCGCCGTGGTCCTGTGGTTAGCGAGAACAGCTACGTAACGAGATGTTCTGGGTTCAAGTCTTCCTTCGACTTAAAATTTTAATTTTTTATTTTCAGTTCATGTGACAAACTCTTATGTTTTCATCACTATTTTGGGAGTGATTATCACATCTACAAGAAAACCTAAATCGGGCAAGGTAGAAGAATCTTTTTACCCATTCGCTAAGTGTACAAGTTAGGTGGGTCGACAACATATTCCTGTCATGTGACGCACACGCCGTCACCAGTGTCGTATAGAATATATCAGACGTGTTTTCCCGTGGAGGAATCGATTGACCTATGACCTTGCGATCAAATGTTTTCGGTTCCCAGTGGAGAGGCACGTCCTTTCTTCTACTAATCGCACGGTTTTGCGGTGCGGTCGCAAAACACAGACACTAAAATTATTGCAGTAAACAGAAACGTCAATGAACGAACGAATAGATCATAACTTTGCGAAAATAAAATTTTCAGTCGAGGGAAGACTTGAACCAAGGACCTCTCGTTCTGCAGCTACTCACGCTAACCACGGGACCACGGCGCTGCTGCGCTCGCATTTTCCCTGATGTTGCATAACTATCCTACATATGGACTACTCAGTTTGAATATTTTACTAATTTTTTTCACGGTTCCACAGAACTTCTTCCTGTTTTCTCGATTGATCTGTGTTCAGTTTTTCAAGGCCTGTCCACTGTGCCAACTTATAACTATATCTGAGGGGGGTGCCATGGTGAGGTTCCCTTGTAAGTTCTAGTGGACTGATGACCGCAGATGCTCAGTCCCATAGTGCTCAGAGCCACTTGAACTATTTTGGAACTAGCCCATATGTTACACACGGCTAAGAAGTGAAGTGTGTATTCTTACAGTATCCAGTGCTCTCTCTGTGGGTATAGATGTGCAGTAAAACTTTTAGCGATGTGGCACTTGCTAGTAGTAACAGGGGCCAGACAAAAATGTGGAAACACCAAAAATGCAACACATAACCATCCTAATATGGTGCAGGAAAGTAATTGACATTGTAGCGGCACCACTGTTTAGGATATGGAAAGTTAGTGGAATATTCTGAGCACAAGTTACAGCCAGGTGTCGGTCGGATTGCAGTGAGTTGCGCATACCAACAGTTGCGAAATAGAATAGAGGCCACAGGGCCATCAGATTGCTGAAAGAGTATACATAGCGGTTTTGCATGTCGCAAATCACAGGCAGAAGTGGTCCACTGGCCAACCAAGCGTGTTATGAGCATGTACGCGAAGTGGCACGTATGGCAAAACAGAGGTGCACAGTCGCGTATAAATAGGTGCGGGTTTCTAATGAAATTCATGCAAGTGTAGCAACTCTTACGGACGGCAGGGCGTGTCACACCACCAGCTACACGCAGCAGCAGATGGGGCACCAGTGTTCCAGTCCACGGCGGGTCGCTGGTTCGACCCTCTGAGGCCGACGTGGGCTGCGTAGCCAGCCAGCGGTGGGTCACTCCACAGCTCGCTACCGAGGGCAGTCGTGCTTCCAACACACGCCAGAGGCGTCCCGAGCTGAGGGCCACAGATTCGGATTCCGGATTTCGGGCACTTGTTGTCTCCGTGATCTTAGCCGCACCGGCAAAAAGCAGGCAGATGGCCACCTGCAGCTCGCACCGAGCGGTGCTGAGTCAGAGGGACACAAACCGCAAAGTCGACTGCCAGCATCCTGACGACGCCGCAACTCTGCTGGCGTACAAGGCTGACACACGGTGTGTGCACGGGTCACTGGGGCGGCCATTCCGCGCCAAACCGCTTTGCAGGCAGCCGAGTGGTGTCCTCAGCATTGCAGGACCAGGTGACACAGACCGAGAGGAACATGGCACTGTAGTTGAAAACAATAAATCACTTGGAAAGCTCAGACGAGTCTTAATATGGTGCTTTCTACCTCTTCCCGCTACATTTGGTGTTGCTGTTACATTCGGTGGCAGAAGATTCCACTACAACATTCAAAAAAGCTTCCTGTCGTCTCGGTATTGATAAATACGGCTGTAGTATGGTTTCCAATGGAATCTTATATCAGCCTTCCTACAAAATAATGGCACGTTCAGGTAACGACGATAGAGGTGGATGGCGATCACGCACCCTCCGAAGTAGACCACAAACACTGAATAACATTGAGATCTGGTGACTATGGTGGCCATGGGAGAAACGCCAATTCACTGTCTTGCTCACGAAATCAGTCATGGATGATGCAAGCTGTGCAGAGAGGGGCCTGCCATCTTGGATCATTGGCTGTTGCAGGGTATGGACCTAATCAGCCAAAATGGCTTCATAATCCGTGGTAGTCATGCGACCTTGCAAGGTAAGCATGGGACCCATGGAATTCCACGATATGTCTGTCTGCATTATGACCCAACCCCACGGTATTTCACTCTTAGGACGTAAACCAGATTCCTGCAACCAAAAGACTTTCTTCTAGCCATCCGGAGTGGCCGAGCGGTTCTAGGCGCTACGGTCTGGATCCGCGCCACCGCTATGATCGCAGGTTCGAATCCTGCCTCGGGCTGCGATTTGTGTGATGTCCTTAGGTTAGTTAGGTTTAAGTAGTTCTAAGTCTAGGGGCCTGATGACCTCAGATGTTAAGTCCCATAGTATTTAGAGCCATTTGAACCATTTGTGATCACATTTTCACGCAATTTGGCTGCATAGATCCTAAGAAAGCAGTACCCAGAACAACCACCTCTGACCGTAATAACGGCATTGATACCCTTGGACATTGAGTCAATTAGAGCTTGGATGGCGTGTACAGGTACAGCTGCCCATGCAGTTTCAAAACTATACCTCAGTTCATCAAGAGTAGTGAATGGCGTATTCAAGCCAGTTCCTCGGTCACTATTGACCAGACGTTTTCAGTTGGTGAGACATCTGCAGAATGTGCTTGCCAGGGCAGGAGTCGAACTTTTTCTGTATCCAGAAAGGCCCGTACAGGACCTGCAACATGCGGTCGTTCATTATCTTGCTGAAATGTACGGTTTCGCAGGGATCGAATGAAGGGTAGAGCTACGGATCGTAACACATCTGAAATGTAACGTCCACTGTTCAAAGTGCACTCAGTGTGAACAAGAGGTGACCGAGACGTGTAACCCGTGGCACCCCATACCATCACTCCGGGTGATAGGCAAGTATGGCGATGACGAATACATGCTTCCAATGTACGTTCACCGGGATGTCGCCAAACACGGGTGCGACCATCATGATGCTGTAAACAGAACCTGGATTCACCCGAAAAAAATGTTTTGCCATTTGTGCACCCAGGTTCGTCGTTGAGTACACCATCGCAGGCGCTCCTGTCTGTGATGCAGCCTCAAAGGTAACCGCAGCCACGGTCTCCGAGCTGATAATCCATGCAGGTGCAAACGTCGTCGAACTGTTAGTGCTGATGGTTGTTGTCTAGCAAACGTCCCCACCTGTTGACTCAGGGATCGAGACGTGGCTGCACGATCCGTTACAGCCATGCGGATAAGATGCCTGTCATCTCGACTGCTAGTGATACGAGGCCGTTTGGATTCAGCACGGCGTTCCGTATTACTCTCCTGAACCCACCGGTTCCATATTCTGCTAACAGGCATTGGATCTCGACCAACGCAATGTCGCGATACGATAAACCGCAATCGCGATAGGCTACAATACGACCTTTATCAAAGTCGGATGGTACGCATTTCTCCTCCTTACACGAGGCATCACAACAACGTTTCACCAGGCAACGCCTGTCAACTGCAGTTTCTGTATGAGAAATCTGTTGGAAACTTTCCTCATGTCAGCACGTTGTAGGTGTCGCCACCGGCGCCAACCTTGTGTGAATGCTCTGAAAAGCTAATAATTTGCATATCACAGCATTTTCTTCCTCTCGGTTAAATTTCGCGTCTGTAGCACGTCATCTTCGTGGTGTAGCAATTTTAATGGTCAGTAGTGTATTTTCCATAAAGTGTTCATCTGCAACTCGCCGCTTGGTAACAGAATTATTTGTACCAGTGTTGTGTCAATAAACCGTAGAACGGTGACATATTTGTTGCGCTATTCCTATTTACAACACATTACTTGGACAGTACGGCCAACACACACTGCTTACCGGCTAGCCAGTCCATAGTCAAATCCATCCTGTTCAGTTAGTCGGTGGTACATTCGGGTTTCCTCCGATGTTGCTCGCTCTGTAGTGGGACCAGGATTCGCCTCGTCAGTCGTTCGGTGGTCCACCGCGTTCTCCCCCCTCCTGTCCACCTGGTCTCTGAAGCCGGCTCTCGCCCGCGCTGTCGCTGACAACGCCCTCGTGTAGTCAGGTTGCCGCAACTCTGCGGTGCTTTTGAAATTGCCGCGGCTGAATGACGTCTTGTGAGGTACATTTATCAAACCACACCGTCCAGTCACTTTAATGAGAGCACCACCTATCTCCGACGTCAACCTGCTACGTGCAGTAACCACTCACAGAGGACACGTGGCAACACTAGCAGTGGACGACGTATAAACCGTGACGGGGGCGACGCGGAAAAAAGTGCAGTCTTCGTAATGTGGAAACGGAGCGGTTTATTTGAAGCCCAAAAGGGAATGATCGATGGCTTTCGGACCAAGGTTGGAAGGATTTCCGAAACAGCTTGGTCTGCCGCTGTGGTTAAAGTACACCGTGCACCGGCAAATGACGCCGTCCAAGACAGGCGCAAGTGCACCTACATCTACATCTACATATATACTCCGCTAGCCACCAAGCGGTGGGTGGCGGAGGGCACAATTCGCGCCAATGTCATATCCCCCCCCCCCCCCCTCTGTTCCACTCGCGGATCGTGCGAAGAAAAAACGACTGTCTGAACGCCTCAGTACGAGCTCTGACTTCCATTATCTTTGAATGGTGATCATAGCGCGATTTGCACCTCAGTTGCACCACAGGTGATAGGAGACAGTAGTAAACAAACACTGTGGGGATGCCTACGGGTCAACAGACGTGCAACTGTTGAGCAACTGACCGTCCATGTGAACCAAGCATCTACCAATGTCTCTTCAACAACCATTCAGCGAACGTTGCTGCATATGGGCCTCCTCTGCAGGCCCGTGGTTCATGCACCCATACTCACCGCTGCTCAGCGGCGACGAAGGCTGGAATCTGCACGCCAACGCCGCAACTACGCGTCCTTCCACTGGTGACGGGTGGCAATTTACAGATGACTCACATTTTTTGCAACATCGGACAGATGGCCGTCGGCGTGTAAAGCGTGAAAACCTCTGGAGGAAAACAGCCTGCGACAACAGTCGGCAAATGTCCACGCCGAAGGAGGGAGCGTTATGGTCTGGGGAATGTTTTCTTCGCATTCCCTGGAGGATCTCGTCATTCTGGAAGGCACAATGTCAACACGAGTATGCATCTATACCTTGCGGACGTAGCCTCCCCTACATGCAGCTTGCTTATCCTCGGTACGATGGCAACTACAAATGGTTCAAATGGCTCTGAGCACTATGGGACTCAACATCTGTGGTCATAAGTCCCCTAGAACTTAGAACTACTCAAACCTAACTAACCTAAGGACATCACACACATCCATGCCCGAGGCAGGATTCGAACCTGCGACCGTAGCAGTCGCGCGGTTCCTGACTGAGCGCCTAGAACCGCTAGACCACCGCGGCCGGCGATGGCAACTACCAGCAGGACGATACCACACGTCATACAGCTCACAATGTACGTGCGTGATTAGAAGAGCACCAAGACGACCCTACCGCACTCCCCTGGCACCAAACTCCCCCGATTTAGACCAAGTGGAGAAACTGTGGGAGCACGTCCGTCGGGCAGGACCCTCCTCCGAGATACCTAGAGCAGCTGCCCACGGAACTGGAGTCGGCATGGCTCCACACCCCTGTTGGTACCTTCTGGAACTTCATTTATTCTCTCCCTGGACGCCTTATAGCGGTCCGCGCGGCGAAAGATTGTTATTCTGGTGTTTGATGCGCTGCCTCGTCAATGTCACTGAACAGTGTAGTGACTCTGCTGAAAATGAATCCAAAACACGTTGCTATGGCTCCTCCGCCCAGCAGACGAGGGAACGTGGTTTGCGTCCCGTATCATGGAACTGTGCAGTTATTGCCCTGAACTACAACTCAAAATCATGCCAACTTGGTGCAAATTGTCTGAGCACTATAGGACTCAATATCTGAGGTCATCAGTCCCCTAGAACTTAGAACTACGTAAACATAACTAAGTTAAGGACATCACATACATCCATGCTCGAGGCAGGATTCGAACCTGCGACCGTAGCAGTTCCAGACTGAAGCGCCTAGAACCGCTCGGCCACCCCGTCCGGCTGATGTCAACTTTCTTTCTGTTGTAACCGCTCAATGTAGATATGGGAAAGTCAGAAGCATGTTCTACTTATAAATTTATACGGTTGACCTTATAATGTTGATGTTTAAGTGTGTGCAGAAGTTGTAGTTAGCAAAAAAGTTACAGATAAGCAAACTTACTGCAATCGTATGGGATTGCGACGTTAGTTTCCTCCTAGAGGTGATATCTATCTCTTTCCTTCCACTATGCAACAGGAGGATGGATTAAAATAATAATTTCAGTTGAGAGGGAACTATTTTCCTTTAAGACTGTACGCCCATTAACTGCTTGCATCCGATAATCATTCGAAAGAAATGTGCAACGGATAGCTGCCTTTTACATTCAACATGTTAACCAAGGAAACAGAACAGGGCGTGTAATTTATTAATGAGGCTTTTAGTTCATTCTTCCAGTATTACACCAGGGAAAGAGGATGAGACTGCAGTATAGAAATCGTGAATTACTTTTCAACTTATGTTAAACAATTTGATTGAACGCGGACCAAGTACAGACAATACAGCAGCATTCACAAAACAATAAGTTGGTATCTTCCTCTACTTAACACTAAGGTTCACTTAATCGAAATGGAAATAATGATGTAGGATGCTTGGGGTAACCAAAGGGAACAGGGACTAATAAAACAAATCGAGCACTCGTACACTCACTCACTCAACGGCCCAGCGAAATAAACATCGCAGACTACCAAAACTACCACAAAACGCAGAAGGCTGAAGTCGTGAGCACTTGTCGCAAAAGTTAATGAGAGGACGAATTAAATGTCGTTAACTCCCACAAACTGAGAAAGTACTTTAAACTGTTCATTTCCAGAAAACAGAAAAATAATTTGACAAGCAAAATCATATTCCGTACTACAGACTGAAATCCGTCTACTGATTGATTGCAAAGATGCAATACACTTCATTCTGCTTGCGTGTGGTTGAGAGACCCAGATTCCCACAGTAAAGAAGCATCAATTTCTAACAGAAAAATTCACTAGAAATTTATAATGCATTTCATAGAACACTCATGGGCAGAAGGTGCACACGTTTACTGTAGGTTAACAAAGACCTAGTTTAGACTCTACTACCGACCACGTGCCACTGTGGCTGCAACGAGTCACCGACTTCCAATTTCGGAAAACCCATGAAGGGTCTAAAATTCAGTCTCGTGCCTCTCGTAATTTTGTTTAATAAATTTATCCTAACATTGAGAACTAATCCACTACGCTGCTGGCCTATTCTACACTTGGATCCTCGCTCACTCATTCACAAAGTACACGTGTTATTCATAAAATAAACTCAAGAATGATGTTAAGTCTTCACACGAGTAAGAACGCCATGTACTTTTCAACATGCGTTATTTTCTACACCTCAATCTACATTCGGAAGCCAATATCCAGTGGCTGGCAGTGGGTAAATAGTGCAACAGCCTCAAACCCTGCCGTCCGGGGTGGTCGAGCGGTTCTAGGCACTATAGTCTGGAACCACGCAACCGCTACGGTCGCAGGTTCGAATCCTGACTTCGGCATGGATGTGTGTGATGTCGTTAGGTTAGTTAGGTTTAAGTAGTTCTAAGTTCTAGGTGATTGATGACCTCAGCAGTTAAGTCTTATAGTGCTCAGAGCCATTTGAGCCATTTTGTAATTTAAATAGTTAAGTATTGGAAATCACTGCTACTGATTCATATTTCATTTTCTGGTGAGACTAATTTATTCCGGCCTGATTTGACTCGTTCTTGCCGGCCGCGGTGGTCTCGCGGTTCTAGGCGCGCAGTCCGGAACCGTGCGACTGCTACGGTCGCAGGTTCGAATCCTGCCTGGGGCATGGATGTGTGTGATGTCCTTAGGTTAGTTAGGTTTAAGTAGTTCTAAGTTCTAGGGGACTGATGACCACAGCAGTTGAGTCCCATAGTGCTCAGAGCCATTTGAATCATTTTTTGACCCGTTCTTTCCTGTGACTTATTAGAGACCCTGCATCACAACATACTAGGCACATAATACATGCAAAAGTCAAGGCTATACAACATACAAAATTCAGTTTTGCGTACAAAATTCACACTTGTACCACTGTGTGTCAAAATGGTGTGTGCATCTGTAACTAGTGATAGGACCCCGTGTGGCCAAATATATTGTAAACAGCAATACAAAAATGGTGGAATGAAACATTACATTATTCGCGTGATCTCCATACAAGGTTATACTTAAAACAATAAACATTTTACAGTAATCACGATAGTATTCCCATTCTTTAAAATGAAGACCTACAAGTCGGTCTCTGTTACGTAAAAATACATTATATACAGACTAAATCAAATTGTCCCTGAATGAAACAAAAACACGAAGTATATTCGTTGGTTTGATCCACAAACATAGTTACTCACACAAAATACGCATAGTCTCTGTTTTGGTACCGGAGGTATGTAATTAATTTTTGTCTTCAATGTTCAATGTAGCGACTATAGTTTGTCATGGCACATCAACATTGACTTGACAAGAAGGTGAACTGTTAGAAATTCTAGATTGTTCTTAACAAAAAGCTTCTCTCTATTGTCTCTGTTGCAAACACTTACGAAACTGTTAGTTCAAGAGTTCACAGCACTGGTTCAACAGCAGCTCACGTTTGAGTTTGGCTGCAGATGTAGGAACAAAATCGCAATAACGTCTCTTCCTTCCGCGACAATGTCCCAAGATACATCGAAATTGTAAGGTTTAGTGTCTTTTCACTCACCCACCATTGTTAATTGTGTTTATTACTGAGCTGAGAAGTAGTCATTGACCTCTCACTCGAAAAAATGTTCGACTCCATCCACAATGGTCTACATTAGTCAAAAGTATGTGTCCTCACCTTGAGAATCATGCGTATGTTTGTGACTGACTCAGTGTTCATTATGTACGAAACAAGTACATTAATCACTTGGGCAACACGCGATGGTTCATTGACGGTACCTTGGGTGCAGTCCCCACATGACATCACCACTTCGCATACGTAATCAGGACTGCTGGAGTACACCGGTCTTGTTGTAGTTAAACTTCGGAATTAACATCTTTGGGACCGCAGCCAGCGTGTTGGGCTCATTCAGCAGCAGGACGAGAGTTTTGTCCTTTTGAAAGCTTATCTGATTCGGTGGACGGTGACTGCGTCATGGCACGCGCCTCAGTCGGAAAACCTGCTGTACTGGTTTCTTGTGCAACTGAGAGTGCGTTAGGCCAAACTGCTGGGCCATACTGCATCAGTTACTCATTTCGACACTCTCGTGCCTTCCTCCACAGCTCTCTCCGACTTGCCTCCAATGTGTGACTGGTGTGACCTCGAACAGTTTATAATAGGCCTACATATATCAATATCAGAATCTCGGAAAGAAAATACAAACATATTCTGCTCTTATTACACTACTTTCTATAATAAAACATTCTAAATTCCTTTACAATTTAATAACATTACAAATGAATATTCTTAATTTTTTATAAATTTTTGTTGTTCATTACCGTTAATTTTTTTCAAAGAATTAACTTCATACACTTCATTTAAATCATGACGGTTAAGTCGTAATCACAATTCGCTTATTTAAAATTTTTAAACACGTTATATTCTTTAGATAATGGGTATTTCACTTGGGAGCTGTGGTGAGGTTTATGTTATTTGTTAGTTGTTTCCATGCAGTTACTTATGTTCACCTGCACTAATGGTTAAACCAGAGAGGTCTACTGACATTTAGTAGATGACCCATAATTACCTGCGTGATTGCTACTGTTTAACTTATCAACCAAATCTACTGTGACCACCTTTCATATTCTACTATCTCGCCATGCTACACATCCTCTGTTCTCTTCATTAGTTACTTTTCATCCGATAAGTTAGATCCTCCATACAGCCATCACCTTCCACCTTATGAATTTGTTTTATCTCTTACATTGTGGATTCTCTAAAATGTGGCGACCGATGATCTGAAACATGAACACAAGCATATTATGGTTCTTGAGTCATGCACGAAAAATTACAGAATAAAATTATCTTTCTTTTCACGTTATTTGTTTTTCTTGCTCATTCTTACCTTATCATTTATTTTACTTTTGCCTTGGTTACTTGTTCCATATTCACAGTGGTTCATAGTCTGTCCATCTTTTATTGTAAATCCATGGTTCCCTTACTCCTTTTGTGAACGTGAGTCATGTTACGTTCACTCTTTTACCATCTTCTATCCTTTTGCATTTTTCATAGTTTTCTTCCAAATTTCAGCCATCTCATCTGTTATCAATACATGGAGATCCTAGAAAATTATTACATCATTCATTAAAGTACCAAATACTTACCCAAACTGCCTTGTTGTTATACTTGTCAACTATATACTCAGAGTGCAACATTCCTTCACATCTGCTAAATCCTCACAGTGCAGCGCTCCTCGGGGTCTGCTCTCCTCTAACTCACATCACCCCATTCCCACCAAACATCACTCACATAACTTCGGAATCATCAAGCTCAATAGCTTCTTGCTTGCTGATCCTTCGCATCTGGCGACCTTATGAATAATTAAACCTCACCTAATACACAAATTTTCATTAATGAGAAACTACAGGGAAAGGTCCGTTTAATGCTTCTCTTCACAGTACTTCCCACACCATATTCCTGACTTGACCCATGTGAAAACTCTCTTTTACGACCTCATCGCTCTTTTGCTGTAAAATGTAAATGTGCTACTATGACCTCCCGTCGGGTAGACAGTTCGCTGGGTGCAAGTCTTTCGATCTGACGCCACTTCGGCGACTTGCGCGTCGATGGGGATGAAATGATGATGATAGGACAACACCCAGTCCCTGAGCGAAGAAGACAGTTCATAACGTTGTGCAGACAAAAAAAAAAATAAAAAGAGGATGGCACGAGGGAATTCTGAACTCGGCTCGTCTTTCTCGCACTCTAATACCGTGACCTTTTTTTTTATATATATTTTGGTATTCCTTGAAAAATCGAAGATATTCACTCTTTTTCTTTCCAAAGTACTTGTTGAAGGCAATCAATTAAAATAAAACGGAAGAAGTCACTTCGACCAAAACAAAGGGGTGAAATCAGAAAAACGTATAGGAAGGAATGGGCGTCAAGTTTAACGTGCCCACACATTCTTGCTTCCTTCACTTCTACATGGTGGAACATCTAAATCCATAGAAGTGTCCACAAAAATAAAAAATTAAATTTCTAAAAAAGGGGGGCATGGCAACTCATCCAACGCCTTGTCGATGAAACACAAGATACAACACATTAGAAAAAAGTTCACGATAACGGGGCATCCTGAGCCACGTCCAATGTGCGGCGGCCATATATTGGGAAATGGCACACGGATCTGCGTCATAGCCACTCACCATCACGTAGTGGACATAATGACCAACAAGCCACATGATGGTATTGTTCTTTGATCGAGGAAAGAAGGTTGAATCGGGACGCACGAGAATCTCCTCCGAGACAGCCCCCTACGACGTCCTGAGGAGAAAAGCCAGTTGTCGGCGAAGCCATCTCCAATGGTCATGACAGCAAGAAATCAACCGATGAGATAATGTATCAGCTTTATGGCAACGATTGCAGCGATCCGTTACACTGAGGCCAATACGAAAAAGTCGCATGTTGGTAGGTACAATATCATGAACATCTAGGTACCACGAGGACGCCACTTCCATCGGGAAAATCGGGAGGCTGATATTAGACCAAACAATCTTCCAGTTCGTCTCTGGCGTCAGGGCTTCCACAGAGGGAAGACTATAAGGGACTGGCCAGCGGCTTAACAGCATTTTGAGGGAGAGATTGGCTTGGGAAAAGATATTTACTCCTAAATAACTGGCCTCAAGAAAAAAATTCCTTGACGTGCCGTCCACTTGGCTACAGGCGGCGGACACTTCTGCTGTTATATACTATTACTTCACGTTATTACTACATCTTCTTGCAACAGACCTAGATTGGATGTTGTGCCTCTGCTTGTTTCTTCAAAGTTTCTCATTCTCTAATCATCTTGACGTGTGAAATGTGATTTCTCATCGATTTGCAACTCCGTAGAGTTTCTAATTCTACGATGTTGTAATGAACAATTTTCCGTGTGTGGTAAGGTTCACAAAACGTATAAAAGAATTTGCTGCTTACATGATCGCTTCCATTATGATAATAACACTTTAGTGCCTACAGAAAGATTCATCTCGCTTATCGTTGCTCTACGATTTACCTTCCTCTGCTCTGTGTTTGCGCTATCCCTCTCCAGTACTAATTTCACAATTGTCTGGTCGCGTTCCCATCTAACAGGTGGGCAGTCTACAATTTCTCTTAGTCGACCTCCAGGTGGTTGGTTTGTCAGAACTAATCTTGGTGTCATTTCAGTAGCCTCGTGCGGAAAGTCATTAATTATATCTTGAAAGGCTGCCAGATACATGTGCCACGATCGATGTTGATTGCGACAGCACAAATGACACAGGTGCGACTGGTAACCTGTGTTCTAAATACCTTTCTGCCGTGCAAGCCAATACTGAGTTTTTGCAAGAGCACAGTCCTTCCTCGCAGCAAATACTGTATATTCAATCCCAACTAAGCCACTTCGCGAATCTGGTGTGGGAATTGTTCAAAATTAATACTGATAGCAAACACATATTCTTGAAGAATTACGGTAGGAAGTCTTGGAACGTCACTTTTTAACCAATGGCTTGTCTTGGAAGGAGGTGTCGAAAAATGGGGCTAATCTCAGTGCAGAGTCCAGCGGTGTGCCGTGCGTTGTCGATATGGCAGTGTGGCACATCTTTAACAAGCTCCCCAACCCGATAGCTAGAATAGGTGAGGGAACAGAGATTTCGTCTATTGCAGTCAGTGGGAAAATGTGAAGTTCCTGTGGTTAGCTGTTACGTTGCAGCATCTAGATGATGCACTTCAAATTTTCCATCTTCTCATAATTCAAGTGATTTTTGCCTCTCACCGGAGGCAGATTGGGTAAACCTGTTGATGAAATGACCCCTGAGTAGGAGTCCTTAGAAGGATTTCGTAGGAAAATCGTTCTTGTAAACCTTTACAATAGGTGTTACAGTCCACAGTTGCAATGAAACTTTGGTCCACTAGGTTGAGGCCATTCAATGTCAGACACATACCATATGCAGAGACTATTGAAAATTACGCAGTTAAGAATATTTTGGAAGGCATGCGCTCTGAGGACCACGCACCTGTGGTTTTTTCAGGGAAGCCTAAGAATTTCACGGAACTAGATAAGTTAATAGAAATCACAGTATGTTTTCGGTTTAAGGATTGAGAGAGCAGTACAGCTGACTATGAATCAACAGCGGCAAGTCCAGTGAATCTGAGAGCGAACAGGTGTAGGCAAGGTTCTACTCGTATGGGGAATTGTTTGCAATACAATCAGCCGACGCATGTAGCTACAGATTGTTCTTACGAACAGCTGATAGCATTGCCAAGGCCAAAATGTGCTACTCATATCATGGGGGAGAACCATGGCCTTCCCTTGACTTGCGCTGCCATTAATCGGGAGTGGGCTAGCAGCTTACTAGATTCAAAGAGTAGCTGCTTCTTAATGTATTATAATTTGTACATTCGTACTGCTTCAGTCCGTTAACCAGAAATTCAGCACAGTGAATGTCTAAAATTTCGCTTTGCTCAGTAAGGTCCAGGCCAAAATGAAAATTCAGGATTCGTCTTGGTCATTGAATCTTCTGGTAGCTAGGAGTCTTTCTTATTGCTTTATTTTGGGATGCGACTTTAAAATAAAAAGACAGTGTGCTCTGGATTATGCTGGGATAGCCCGCATCTCGTGGTCGTGCGGTAGCGTTCTCGCTTCCCACGCCCGGGTTCCCGGGTTCGATTCCCGGCGGGGTCAGGGATTTTCTCTGCCTCGTGATGGCTGGACGTTGTGTGATGTCCTTAGGTTAGTTAGGTTTAAGTAGTTCTAAGTTCTAGGGGACTGATGACCATAGCTGTTAAGTCCCATAGTGCTCAGAGCCATTTGAACCATATGCTGGGATAAATTTCCTGTTTAAATTTCGGCCTGAGAAGAAGTGTAGATCGTGCACGCGTAACAGAGTCCTAATACACGTTGTGGAAGGGGCAGGAAACAAATATGAATTGGATCATCTTAAAGCAGGAGAAGCTGAGAAGATATTGAATTTACTTGAACCTCAGATGTTTTGACAGGCTGGTTGGGCGTTACGAACAAGATTGAGTCTGAAATGCAATTAACTGATCAGATGGGAGTACAGTAGTCGCTTACTCCTTACCCCGCAAGAAAAACGCGACAGGTGAAACCGATTACCAGTAGTTAGAGGAGGGAGCCAGTAGGCCCTCCACGTCAATGTACGAGGCCCCTGTGGTTTTGGTTTCACGGGGGAAGGTAAGAGATGCTGGATTACCGGGCCGTAAGCCAGAAGGATGAGTTAGAGTCAGTTGCATTAGTTAATCTTCACAACTGCTTTACGTGATTTATGGAGGTCCATTATTTTACTGCACTGCATTTGAATCAGGCCTATTATTAGGAGCCTTTAACCAAAAGATCCAAACTTCTTAACTTCTTACCTTTCTGTACTGATTGTAAACTGAAACTTCCTGGGAGATCAAAACTGTGTGCCGGACCGAAACTCGAACTTGGGGCCTTTGCCTTACGTGAACAAGTGCTCTATCAACATTTTTAAAAATATTTTTGGAACCCACACAAAAAGGGTCTATTTGCCACCACCACTTCTACCCTTAAAACAAAATCTTTGCCACTTCAGGCACTAGCCCCTAACTACGCCTATCCCAGTAATTCTACATAATCTAAGAAAGGAGGAAAAGAGCGTGGGGGAGAGGGTATCAGATGAACATAACAGAGAGGATACTTTTTATTTTTGTTTTCTATTTTCATTTTTATTCTTTTATTATTTTTAAACTCCTAAAGTGAAGTCCATGAATCCGCTCGTAGCCATCGAGAAATGGATGCACGTCTTCTCAAAAATAAAGGGGAATACGACTGGCGATCACAGCATCAAAATTAAAGAAAAAAGTGCATCGGTCAGATCAACTTCTCATTGCAGGGACATTCCAACTTGTGGAGGGTTGCAGCAAGCACTTCAATGTAAGTTTGGAAAGTATTGCCTGTATTGTGGACTACATACAATGGCGTAATGTCGTTCGTTCGCTTAAGTCCAAAAATCGATAACACTCTTCTCTCCAGCTGCAGAAAAATATCGAACTGCAAGACCACGGAACCAACTCACACAGCGACTCTTCGTCGGTAGTACACGTCTCCCGAGAACAACATCATGTGCAGTGTAATTCGGTCAGGGGTGTCACGTGTGAGGAAGGCTAGAATTCGCTGGACCAAGTGGCAGTCACGTAAAGTTGGGCCACAAAAGAAGCGATGATAGTCCGTGTCCGAGAGTGAGGACAGAACACAAAGCGGAGAGTCGGCGAGGTGGACTTGGTCGAGAGAAGAACGACTGCGTTGTTTCTCACTGACAGTGACAGACCACGTGGAGCGTGCAGTAATGTCAAGAAAGGGGCCGTTCACCGCCTGCCTGTAGCTTGGGTATTTCTGTCACAGTGGGTGCGCAGGCTAGTTGAATCTCAGTGTAGACCGCCCTCATCAACAAGTGCAAAGGTGGCAAAGAGGCAGAAAAATAGCTGTGCTCCAGAAAAAAAGTGTCTGGTGTGGTAAAAGGCATTATAGATGCATCACAAGGTCACTGGAGCACCAACAAGGAGAGGGGAGTATGCGTAAAGCAGAAAACTGGTAAACACGTCGGGCGACGGCACCACATCACGGACTGTGAGCAGAAGCAAAGGGCCCGACATCTAGCGAGAACATGGTAAAGAGTTACACGCCCTCGAGCCTGGGGAAGAGTGAGGGACTTGTAGCGAACTTTGAAGGTCATCCCCTGACCATCAAATGAACCCACCGCAACTAAGATGCCGCAAGCCAAGATGTGCAGAACCAGAGGGGTTAGCACCTCGTAAGGGATCTGTGACGCTATGTGAGTGCTGACACTTCAAGTACGTTACAGGAGATCAAGAAAACGTAGGCGATCTGCAACGAGTCCAAACCTGATCCACTGAAGCAGTCGTCTGCAGTTGAGTGCCACATTGTGCCGCAAGTCGATTCCAAGGCTATGTAAGGTATCAGTCATGTTGACCAAATCAACACCCACTTCAGGCAGGAGTGTACTGATACTTCGTGCCTGATATGTACGTATATTAAGGGACCTGCCTGAGGCCTCGCTGTAGGTTGCAACTTTACTTTCGCGTTCTCGTCAATACGGTAACAGAACGTTTAAGTTCTACCACTGTAAAGACGGAAGATCCGCGATTCGGAATGTCGGAACCGTGCGGTAAGTAGCGGCAGGAACACCGCCACAAAACCACGCCGCACTGACACTCCAAACCATCGACTCTCGGCGAGAGATTTTAACCGTGTTCAACCCAATGGTAAAGTATCGAACCATTTTTCTCCGAATCATACAGTTTGTGGGAAAAGAAGTGAGAATAACTACTTTTGGAAACCTTTTATCAGACAAAACCTGTTATAACAATACACTGTTCCGCTTAATAAAACGGCCGCCAGCCCAAATCGGGCACAGTGTCTACACAAAAAGATGAAGTCCATTTTCGACAGTGAACAAATAACTACTTTCACTTACTACGTAATTTAAACACAACCATTTAATTTCCATTTACTACGGTCACTTGGCAGTAAGTACTATTAATTCCACTTTCTGTTTCTTATGGAATTTATCACTATACTTCGGTAATTATTTAAAGAAGACACACATATGTTTCAACAAGGATACAAAAAATATTAAACTTATAGCTGTCATTCATATGACCAAAACTATTATTTAACACGACTAAATTTCATTTCTTCAGGAGTGGTATTTGTCAACATTTTACTAAGACCATTACTTGTCTGGCTTTCTTTGACGTGGAGAAGAAACACTAACAGTTACTGTTAAGATTGTTGCAGTTAAACAATTATGTTACTTTACTTTCAGAAATGCTATTGAAAATTTATCCTCATGGTCACGCAAAGCGGTGGCTCTTAAATTGATACGTGCAAACTTTAGTATTTAATAATGATTTTCAGAATTTACTACCAAAATAGTACTATTGCCAGTAATTTACTATTATTCAAGCTTCAATAAACATCACGATACTCGGAATAAATTCGTTTAGGTAAGGACCCTACTGAGGTAAATGACATAGGAACATTACGGTTAAATACACATTTAACACTTATATTCCGCTGATTGAAGATGGATGGTTCATACTGTGATAACACTTCTAAATAAAGTACTTTGCCTGTTACTGATGTCGAAGATGGCGTGAGGCGGTGCTGCGTAGTAACATTGCGCAGGTACCGCTTTTGATGTACATAGCTCTGTCTTCCTCATGGTGGCAACGATAAAATTGCAAATTTCTGAGCTATTAATTTATTGCCGTACTGCACCAATCATGTAGAACACGACCGAGGCAAAAACCCAGTCTTGCAGGTAAATTCGGGGCCTCTAGTGCTCGACAAATGTAATGCGTGTTCACCACTTACAGGGCAGCTACCGACTGTATGAGCCACTTGCGCGCCAATTCTCACTCGCGCGGCCCACCACCTTTTCCATTCCACCACAGAACGGAGTTCCGTTCTACGTATGATCCCTACACCTTTTCAATTTACATTTCTGCTTATAAAAACGCTAAGTATGAACCATCTACAATTGCATGGCAGCATATACATACAAAATTGACATAATTAATTACAGTTGTAATTGAAATATTACATAATTATTTACAAAATATGTTTTAGATTAGATTAGATTAGATTAATACTAGTTCCATGGCTCATGAATACGATATTTCGTAATGATGTGGAACGAGTCAAATTTTCCAATACATGACATAATTAAGTTAATTTAACAACATACTTAAGTTAATACAACAACTTTTTCATTTTTTGTGTTTTTTATGTTTTATTTTTTTTATTTTTTATAATTTTTTGTTTCTTTTTCTTTTTTTTTCTTAATTTATATCTAAAAATTCCTCTATGGAGTAGAAGGAGTTGCCATTCAGAAATTCTTTTACTTTCTTCTTAAATACTTGTTGGTTATGTGTCAGACTTTTGATACTATTTGGTAAGTGACCAAAGACTTTAGTGGCAGTATAATTCACCCCTTTCTGTGCCAAAGTTAGATTTAATCTTGAATAGTGAAGATCATCCTTTCTCCTAGTATTGTACTTATGCACACTGCTATTACTTTTGAATTGGGTTTGGTTGTTAATAACAAATTCATAAGAGAGTGTATATACTGAGAAGCTTCTGTGAATATCCCTAGAACCTTAAATAAATGTCTGCACAATGATCTTGGGTGGACTCCAGCTATTATTCTGATTACACGCTTTTGTGCAATAAATACTTTATCCCTCAGTGATGAATTACCCTAAAATATGATGCCATATGAAAGCAATGAGTGAAAATAGGCGTAGTAAGCTAATTTACTGAGATGTTTATCACCAAAATTTGCAATGATCCTTATTGCATAAGTAGCTGAACTCAAACGTTTCAGCAGATCATCAATGTGTTTCTTCCAATTTAATCTCTCATCAATGGACACACCTAAAAATTTTGAATATTCTACCTTAGCTATATGCTTCTGATTAAGGTCTATATTTATTAAAGGCGTCATACCAATCATTGTACGGAACTGTATGTACTGTGTCTTATCAAAATTCAGTGAGAGCCCGTTTACAAGGAACCACTTAGCAAATTTCTGAAAGACAGTATTGACAATTACATCAGTTAATTCTTGTTTGTCAGGTGTGATTACTATACTTGTATCATCAGCAAAGAGAACTAACTTTGACTCTTCATGAATATAGAATGGTAAGTCATTAATATATATTAAGAACAACAAAGGACCCAAGACTGACCCTTGTGGAACCCCATTCTTGATAGTTCCCCAGTTTGAGGAATGTGCTGATCTTTACATATAATGAGAACTGCTTATTTCAACTTTCTGCACTCTTCCAGTTAGGTATGAATTAAACCATTTGTGCACTGTCCCACTCATGCCACAATACTTGAGCTTGTCTAGCAGAATTTCATGATTTACACAATCAAAAGCCTTTGAGAGATCAAAAAAAAATCCCAATGGGTGGTGTTTGGTTATTCATCTACGTCAAAGAGGTTATTTTAAACAGATAAACTACACTTAATAAAAGCTTACTCTCGTTATAGTATTTGCTTAATTTTTCAAAATTATTACGGAACAAAAAAAATTTTAAAATATGCAGATTAATGGCAGTATTATATTTACAATAGCATTGCAAGGTCACCAACCATGCAAGTGCTTCTCGGGTATCGTTGCCACTTCGCAGGCGGAGGACCAAATCGTCCGCATAGGAGGTGCAGAGAAACCGATGTCCAGCCAGCGACGCACTCATCAGTTTTTGTCAGAGATCACATAACAATGGTTCTAGAGCGAAGGTGTACAGCAGCGCCGACAGAGGACATCGGCGTCGCACTGAGCCTCTGATCAGCGTCGGCTGTACGAGCCTACCATTATACGGCAGCCAAGATGTCGCTCCGTGCTACAGCCATATTGAAACGTCCCCTTTTTGAACAATTATACACGACTGTCCTTAAACTGACACACAATATTTTTTTTAGCGCAACGCAATCTGACTTTAAATAATCTCTACAAGAGAATGGCACTGACTAACATTAACCTGTACTTTTCACAAATCACTTACCTCACAAAAATCTTGGTTACTCCCACTACTGCAATACAGCAAGCGCCACTACTGCCAGCTAAATAAAAGATTCAAACTATGGAAGGCACTAACTACTGATAGGGATAGTTAGCAAATAAAAGATATTAATAGAGAACAAACGTTGTATTTACCTTAATAGTCATCATATATATATATATATATATATATATATATATATATATATATATATATATATATATATATAGCAGTTCATGACAAATTACAAAACTCCGCCATCTCTCTCCCCACATCCACCACTGCTGGCGGCTCACCTCCAACTGCGCAACGCTACGCGCTGTTCACAGCCAGCTGCCTAGCACTACAATGGCGAGTATTACAACAATGCAAAGCAGCCACAGACTGCACACAGCACAGCCAGTGATTTTCATACAGAGGTGGCGTTACCAATAAAAAAACCTAAACAGCCTACTTACATAGCCCCCATGCCCCCCACAAAAAATTTTACAAATTGGTTTGGGCAGTGGCCAATACAGATTTGAAAAAAAAATTTTATAATTACAATAACAAAGAAATCAAATGCACACACTTATTGATACAATGTTGGTCAAAAGCTAAAATTTTCTCAAAGTCCATAAAGACAGTCCTGATCATTCATCACATTGCAGTGTTTTTCTCAAAGTCTGAGCAGGAAAAGAAAATGCACACGGAAGTAGTGGATTTCCATGCAATCTTGAAGAAGTAGCGTTGTCCTTCCAACGGAAAGACAGTGCTGACTCTCGACATGCAGACAGGTCATGGGCCACAACAGAGCAAACCCACAGCGGAGTCAGTCGACGTTTTGAAGAGTATTGGTGGGTAGGTCATCACAGAGCAGACCCACTGTAGTCCTGGTAGAGATTACGGTATTGCTGGGCCACCAGAGGTGCAGACCCAATGCAGTCCTTGTAGAGATAATGGTACTGATACAATATGACCACCTCAACGAAAGCTTCTTTATATCCTATACGACAGCGATAAGGAAAGAATGATCAACCCAATCAAATGTCTGGCTGAAGTCTATCTGAATGTTGTATGCTCCACCCAGTGATGGCAGGTCATAGAACATGACATGACGGGCCTTCCTCTTATGCCGCCCTGCCAGCAGACGAGTAAAGACCTTTACGTCGCTGTTCAGCAGGGTCAAGTGGCGATAATCACTCATGTGGAGAGCCCTGTGAGATTTGTGGACAGGGATAACGAGACCCTCTAGAAAGACATCAGGGATTCTCACTGCGGGTGACGTCAGTTCCCCGCAAAAAACAGTCCACGTGGCCGCAAAGCCATGTCGGAGAGCGCTATAAAATTCGAAGGGTATACCGTGCAGGCCAGGCGCCTTGTCAGACCCTCCTTGCATCGAGGACTTCGTCTTCTGTTACTGGTGCCTTGAATTCGCTTGCCACTTTCACCAATATCGCGCTGAAAGTGTGGCGGGAGTGTCTTCAATAGCAAAAAAATGGTTCAAATGGCTCTGAGCACTATGGGACAGCATCTGAGGTCATCAGTCCCCTAGAACTTAGAACTACTTGAACCTAACTAACCTAAGGACATCACACACATCCGTGCCCGAGGTAGGATTCTAACCTGCGACTGTAGCAGTCGCGCGGTTCCAGACTGAAGCTCCTAGAACCACTCGGCCACACCGGCCGGCTCTTCAGTAGCAGGCGGTGAGCGAGGAAGACTAGCATAATGCACGTGTAAAGAGCGTCCAGTGACGCACTGGGTGTTACCTGCCTTCATAATCAGTGATGGTGCGAATGAGAACCTGGCGCCGTCATCGCCTGTCGGCTAGTAGATGGTATATCAATGGAGTTTCCAAAGCAACTATGGTCACAACTGCAGGCTCGCACCACCGTTCCTTCAAGGTGGCGGCGCTTGAGGGCTTTGACGCGGTTCACTACTGTAGATAGTCCAGGCGAAAACAGCTGCGTAGAGCAGTCCCTCAATGTTCGATAATACACTCCTGGAAATTGAAATAAGAACACCGTGAATTCATTGTCCCAGGAAGGGGAAACTTTATTGACACATTCCTGGGGTCAGATACATCACATGATCACACTGACAGAACCACAGGCACATAGACACAGGCAACAGAGCATGCACAATGTCGGCACTAGTACAGTGTATATCCACCTTTCGCAGCAATGCAGGCTGCTATTCTCCCATGGACACGATCGTAGAGATGCTGGATGTAGTCCTGTGGAACGGCTTGCCATGCCATTTCCACCTGGCGCCTCAGTTGGACCAGCGTTCGTGCTGGACGTGCAGACCGCGTGAGACGACGCTTCATCCAGTCCCAAACATGCTCAATGGGGGACAGATCCGGAGATCTTGCTGGCCAGGGTAGTTGACTTACACCTTCTAGAGCACGTTGGGTGGCACGGGATACATGCGGACGTGCATTGTCCTGTTGGAACAGCAAGTTCCCTTGCCGGTCTAGGAATGGTAGAACAATGGGTTCGATGACGGTTTGGATGTACCGTGCACTATTCAGTGTCCCCTCGACAATCACCAGTGGTGTACGGCCAGTGTAGGAGATCGCTCCCCACACCATGATGCCGGGTGTTGGCCCTGTGTGCCTCGGTCGTATGCAGTCCTGATTGTGGCGCTCACCTGCACGGCGCCAGACACGCATACGACCATCATTGGCACCAAGGCAGAAGCGACTCTCATCGCTGAAGACGACACGTCTCCATTTGTCCCTCCATTCACGCCTGTCGCGACACCACTGGAGGCGGGCTGCACGATGTTGGGGCGTGAGCGGAAGACGGCCTAACGGTGTGCGGGACCGTAGCCCAGCTTCATGCAGCCGGTTGCGAATGGTCCTCGCCGATACCCCAGGAGCAACAGTGTCCCTAATTTGCTGGGAAGTGGCGGTGCGGTCCCCTACGGCACTGCGTAGGATCCTACGGTCTTGGCGTGCATCCGTGCGTCGCTGCGGTCCGGTCCCAGGTCGACGGGCACGTGCACCTTCCGCCGACCACTGGCGACAACATCGATGTACTGTGGAGACCTCACGCCCCACGTGTTGAGCAATTCGGCGGTACGTCCACCCGGCCTCCCGCATGCCCACTATACGCCCTCGCTCAAAGTCCGTCAACTGCACATACGGTTCACGTCCACGCTGTCGCGGCATGCTACCAGTGTTAAAGACTGCGATGGAGCTCCGTATGCCACGGCAAACTGGCTGACACTGACGGCGGCGGTGCACAAATGCTGCGCAGCTAGCGCCATTCGACGGCCAACACCGCGGTTCCTGGTGTGTCCGCTGTGCCGTGCGTGTGATCATTGCTTGTACAGCCCTCTCGCAGTGTCCGGAGCAAGTATGGTGGGTCTGACACACCGGTGTCAATGTGTTCTTTTTTCCATTTCCAGGAGTGTAGAAGTCCAAGTATTGCCTCCTCCAAGCTGCCGAACTTCTGTCATGCGCCATCATGGCCTGGCGGTGGGCTGGTATTGTGCTGGACAGCCACCACGACAGTGTGAAAGGGTGAGCGCTATGGCGACGGTGACGTGAACCTCAAGTCGTCTCAATAAGCTGCCGACAGTCGGGACATTCCAGCAGGGCCGCACTCATCTTCCAGAAACTCCTTCCGCGGCGCACGCCCTGGCGATTGAGGATGACGTTGCAGATATACGACGTATAGTCGGAAAAACCGACAGGCCAAATCTCCGTCCGTTGCGTTCCTGCCACCAGCGAGCGCGAGATATAAAAGCGACCAAGGCGACTGGAGCAATGTGTCGGGTAGGGCGCGAAACTGGGGCTATCACGATGATTGTGCTGCCACGTGTCCACAAGGTGGAGATGGTCGACAGTCGTGGCAAGCTCTGTGCAAGGCTAATGGCGTGGCAGCCAATATTTGGGGTGGAGGGTACAATTAAAATCACCACTCAGCACCAGTATATCTTTCTGCCCCACGAAACGTGATAACACCGCCTCCGCAAAGAAGGCTGGAGTGTGGATTCGTAGGACAGAGCGGATCAGGTTATAGTTTCGGAAACGGGCCAAGATCAGTTACTCATAGTTGCACAAAACACACAAACTTTATTTTCCTAAAAACACTTAACCACACATGGCCTTAAAAGGGTTTAAAACAATGCTGCTGAAAGCCCGAACACCAGTTATTAAAATTGCTTTAAGGAATACAGGCGGCTGAAGGCTTTACTTAAAAATATTTCACGTAAAAGCTCTGCTAAAGGCCATATACTGAACATAGAACAACTAAAGGATTAAGGCCTTTTAATTCCTCTTTCTCTTTTTTTTCTAAAAAAACAAAATTAGTTTATACAAGAATCTTCAAATGGCTCACTTGGCTCTGAGCACTATCGGACTTAACATCTGAGGTCACCAGTCCCCTAGACATAACTACTTAAACCTAGCTAACCTAAGGACATCACACACATCCATGCCGGAGGCAGGATTCGAACCTGCGACCGTAGCAGCACCTTGGTTCCGGACTGAAGCGCCTAGAACCGCTCGGCCACAGCGGCCGGCAGAATGTTCAAAGATTTAATGTAAGACTGCTGAAGGCCTTATCTCAAAAACATTTCATGTAAAAAAAGTTCGGCTGAAGGCCAGATACTGAATACTGAACAACTCAAGGCTTAACATTTCAAATGGAGCCAAATCTCTTTTTTTTGTAGTTTTAGACAAATCAATCTTGAAAGCTTAGTTTAAGTCGGCTGAAGTCCTTATTTTAAAATTAAAACAAACTAAACGAACAGACGGCTGAAGGCCTCGCATAGTACATGAGACTGAAAGATAATCACAATCTAAAACCAACAGAACAGTGGTGCTCAGAAGAGTTCAAAGAGTCGGCCTGAGGAGGTAACTCTAACGTAAAGTTAGGTGAGAGAGGCAGCCAAAAGTAAGATGAAATAATCGGATCGCAAACAGACCCAGGGACGGCTGAAGGACCGAGCAACCACCTAATCAATTCCCTTCCACCCGACCAACGGCACGACAACGGAAAATGTCAGCGAAGACGAAAATATCAGCAGCACTACATCTTCAAGTATTGGCGTCTAAATACAGCCAAGGCGCAACAACAACTCAAAAATATGAACGACACCAAAGGCTGCCGAACTACACGCCGTGCCGGACTCTATCCCAACCGACCGACTGACAATTCCAGGCTGGTCGGTGTGGCCGAGCGGTTCTAGGCGCTTCAGTCTGGAACCGCGCGACCGCTACGGTCTCAGGTTCGAATCCTGCCACGGGCATGGATGTCTGTGATGTCCTTCGGTTAGTTAGGTTTAAGTAGTCCTAAGTTCTAGGGGACTGATGACCTCAGGAAGCCGAAGTAACAGCGAAGCCTCTCACATCTGGAAGATATTTGACGTCGTCGACAGGTAACCCTTCTCGTCTTCTACCTACTGGCGGAAGGAAAGCTGTGAGGACGGATCGTGTGCCGTGCTTGTTTAGCTCAGTTGGCTTGTAGCCACCACAGCGCTCAGAGCCATTTGGACCATTTTTTGACAATTCCAGTGCTCAGGCAGCATTAACATAACTGCTCAGTAGAGATCCCACAAACTAGACACAGTTGCACGAAAACACTTCCACAGGAACTCGAACAATCCTAAAAGCAGTCACTGTGGAACAACAAGGACGAATCACAAGTTTAGACAAACAGAGAACCCATAAGGGGTCGGCGACCAAATACACGTCGTCCGATGAGAGGACCGGCAGAACGACCAACCACGGGCGTCCCCACTCAAGTCATGTGTGTGGCCAAGGGTCGGGAGACTCTTGGCTGTCTAGACCTCACTGCAGCTTCATCCCGACTCCTCGACGTCCGTTCAGAACTCGGAGACACGAAGAGCAGGACACACTGGTTCGAACCCAACCATGCAGAGGTAACACTTGCTCATTGACCACGACTTCTCTGCACAAGGAAGGAACCGACCAACGTCCGGAAAGATGACCAACTGATGAGGCCCAGAAACGGTCAAAAGACCAAATAGACGTCGCTCGATGAGACGACCGACCGAACGACCAACCAACGGTCGTTACCGCTCCAGTCTCCTTCCGTCCGATAGTGCACGTGTGTTGCCAGCGGTCGGCGAGTACTGGTTGCCCGGATCTCACCGGCGCTCCGTCCCAACTCAACTCCGACAGACCACGACCCGGAAATACGAGCGGTCGCTCCAGACATAACGACAGTACACTTACCGATAAGCTCTGCTGCTGCCACTCACGGGCAAGCAAACCGGCAACTTAGCGACGGCAGTAAATCCAATAAATAAAAGGAGACGGCGGCACCGCAAAGACAAGATGTCAAGCAATAAACGGCACGAACGGGAGCCGCGCACGGCTCAAAGGCAGAGCGTTCCCTACGCCTTCCTGATCCTGAAGGAGAGTAGACATTAATACTTCGGAAGCCGAAGTGAGTAACAGCGAAGCCTCTCACATCTGGAAGATATTTGACGTCGTCGACAGGTAACCCTTCTCGTCTTCTACCTACTGGCGGAAGGAAAGCTGTGAGGACGGATCGTGTGCCGTCCTTGTTTAGCTCAGTTGGCTTGTAGCGGTGACATCGGGTGTAGTTGCTCGGAGCTCCGTACAGCGCTCTGCGGGCGTGTTGTTTACACGTTAGCGCGCAGTGTTACGTCGCTATATTCATTCACGTTCTGATCCGCAATGGCAGTATCTTACCGTGGTGCAACAATGAAGATCAATTATCAAGCGGAACCTGCACGACCTCGCGCACACGAATCGGAACATTTCATCCATTGTAAACTTCAACTCGCATCTGACAATGTTACAGGAATACACAACTCCGTCAGGAACAGTGACGTGTACATCAAACTATGGACTGAAGAAATTTGCGCTGACGCTGTGCTACGTCTATCCAGGAACTGAAATTTAACTCTGATGGACACGTCGGAGCTGTTTCGGTTGATCACAGAGGGTTCGGCCTCCACACCCTGCGTGTTTTCGAACTTCTTTTTCAAGCACTGCAAGTCGTGGTCGTATCTGCCTTTCGACCTTACAGAAATGTCGACAGTTACATCGTAGAAAAAAGGCAGACCTTCGAAATATTTCGCTTCTTAAATGGCGTGCATCAGATCAAACTTTAACTGACAAAGCACATGCCAACTTATGTGACGATCGGCGGCGTGCGGGTAAACGTCGTGTATGACGGCCAGGATCGAACTTGTGAGGGATGCAGGCAGGAGGGCCACGTCTGGTCGGACTGCATTCCACAGACGCCTAATTCAGACGCCGGTAGGCGATGTCGCATCACTCGAGACACCTACAGTGCTCCCTGTCACCTGCCCCTCTGTTACGAAGATGTTGGATGCGCTGGTCCAGTTTCCTACCGATCTGCCATCGTTGCTGGACACTTGTGGGGTAGCGAGTCATGACAATCCATCACCTCCAGCACAAACGACGGCGTCAACCTCCGGCGGCACCTGAAAAGCGATGTTACACCAGCAGTGTACTTCGACCCGGAAGTCGTACCACCCTCTGTTTCCCTTCCAGATACGGAACAAGGAAGTGCAAGAAACGTAGTTGTACGCCATCTGGCGATTGTCTCCTCACGACACCCAAACGGGATGACGAACCGGAGTCAGCCGACGCATCGATTCTTCGCAGCCTGATATTCCCTTCCCTTCCGCCGCCTATGCCCTCTGTTAACTAGCCCACTCTGGAAGATGTCGACCTGCAGTGGCGAACTCATTATTCTACACACGGACGGTACAGAGGTCCTGTTTCTGTTTCTTGGGCGGAATATATGGAGGAGAAATCGGAACAACCTGTGAATACTGCGAGCGAGAGTATCCGACCGGTTGTGCCCCCTGCTACCTCATCACAGTGAACGCCATGGCTTCGACATCACTTGTGCGGTCTGCGCCAGCCGGATGCCACTGGTGGGCTCCATATCACGACAGCAGCAGTGCCCTAACAGTCGTATCGCCTGGCTATTATCTATGTCAACGCTATCCGTGTGCCACGTAAACTAGAGTTGCTGCATGATACACTTCACGCGGCCCACTTACAAGAAGCGCATATTGATGGTAAGCATTTGGGTATCTCGTCTCCCATGTGTCGCATTCTGGTAGAGGTGTGGCGATCCTAATCCGTGAAGGATTACCTGTAGACGACTTAGAGTACCTTCCAGACGCGAGGAGCATGTCTGTCATATCCTTCTTCGTGCGAATTATTCACGTCTACGCTCCTATAGAATCAGGGAGGCGAAAAGAACTCTGTCTTCTTTGTGGATGTGGTCATACCTCTTTTTGTGGGGCGGAAATATGCATTACTGCTGGGTGATGATTGTAATTCTACCCTCCATCCCAAAGATCAGCTGCCACGTGATTCGCCTTGCGCAGACTGTCATGATTGTTGACAGTCTCCAGTTTGCGAACAAGTGGGCTGCCCTGACTTCACGCTGTACACCACACAATCTTCCAGTAGCCTTGATCGCTTTTATGTCTCGCTCTCAGTGGTGGGAGGAACTCGACTGGCGGAGATTTGGTCGGTCACTCATTGCGACCACGCACCGTATGTGTGCAACGTAACCCTCGGTCGGCAGAGAGTGTGGCACGGAAGGGAAGTTTAGATGAATGTAGTTCTACTGCAGTCCTCCAGCTGTCGGCAGTTTTTTGATCTGACTGGATTCATGTCCCAACCACCGTCGCACTTACCTACGTTGTTGTGGTGGCTGAACTGGACAAAACCTGCCCTTTGCTGGGCCGTGATGGCGTATGGCAGAAACTCGGCAGCCTGAGATGAGGCAATCCTTGGCCTTTTATTACCGAGCATTGAGGGGCTGCTCTGCGCTGCAGTTTTCGCCTGAACGATCTACAACAGTGAACCAACAAAGTACACATCCCAACCCTCACGCACCGCCATCTTGAAGGGACAGTGGTGCTAATCCGCACTTCCGGCCGTATATCTTTGGATGGTACGTTGATGTACCATCTTCCAGCTGGCTGGAAACGACAGAGCTTGGCCCTGATTCACACCATCACCGGCGATGAAGGCTGGTAACATGACACCCAATGCAGGACTGGACGCGCCTTTCACGCCCATTGTGCTAGGTTGTACACTCACCACCTGTTGTTGAAGAAGCACGTTCGTCTCGATACCAGAGCACGTGGCAATGGAATTGAAGGCACCAGTCACTGAAGATGAAGCAGCTGCTAACAAGACATCTATCGCTGACAGCATACCCATCTAGTTCAATATTGCTTTCCAGTATCATGATTTCCTGTCCACGTGCATCTACATCTACACCTGACGGTGTGTGGCGGAGGGTACCTTGAGTGCCTCTGTCAGTTCTCCCTTCTATTCCAGTCTCGTATTGTTCGTGGAAAGAAGGATTGTCGGTATGCTTCTGTGTGGGCTCTGCAGTATTCAAGCAGTAGGCGAACAAGCGTACTGTAACCTACTTCCGTTGTCTTGGTAGATGTTCTCGGATTGCATTTCCTTAGGATTCTTCCAATGAATCTCAGTCTCGCATCTGCTTCACCAACTTTATATGATCATTCCATTTTAAATCACTCCTAATGCGTACTCCCAGATAATTTATGGAATTAACTGCTTCCGCCCCCCCCCCCACCCCCTGAACCATGCACCTTGCCATTCGTGGGGAGGCTTGCGTGCCTCAGCTATACAGATGGCCGTACCGTAGGTGCAACCACAACGGAGGGGTATCTGTTGAGAGGCCAGACAAGCGCGTGGTTCCTGAAGAGGGGCAGAAGCCTTTTCAGTGGTCGCAGGGGCAACAGTCTAGATGATTGACTGATCTGGCCTTGTAACATTAACCAAAACGGCCTTGCTGTGCTGGTACTGCGAACGGCTGAAAGCAAGGGGAAACTACAGCCGTAATTTTTCCCGAGAGCATGCAGCTTTACTGTATGGTTAATGATGATGGCGTCCTCTTGGGTAAAATATTCCGGAGGTAAAATAGTCCCCCAATCGGATCTCCGGGCGGGGACTACTCAAGAGGACGTCGTTATCAGGAGAAAGAAAACTGGCGTTCTACGGATCGGAGCGTGGAATGTCAGATCCCTTAATAGGGCAGGTAGGTTAGAAAATTTAAAAAGGGAAATGGATAGGTTAAAGTTAGATATAGTGGGAATTAGTGAAGTTCGGTGGCAGGAGGAACAAGACTTTTGGTCAGGCGAATACAGGGTTATAAATACAAAGTCAAATAGGGGTAATGTAGGAGTAGGTTTAATAATGAATAAAAAAATAGGAATGCGGGTAAGCTACTACAAACAGCATAATGAACGCATTATTATGGCCAAGATAGACACGAATCCCACGCCTACTACAGTAGTACAAGTTTATATGCCAACTAGCTGTGAAGATGACGAAGAAATTGAAGAAATGTATGATGAAATAAAAGAAATTTTTCAGATAGTGAAGAGAGACGAAAATTTAATAGTCATGGGTGACTGGAATTCGGTAGTAGGAAAAGGGGGAGAAGGAAACGTAGTAGGTGAATATGGATTGGGGGTAAGAAATGAAAGCGGAAGCCGCCTGGTAGAATTTTGCACAGAGCACAACTTGATCATTGCTAACACTTGGTTCAAGAATCATGAAAGAAGGTTGTATACATGGAAGAATCCTGGAGATACTAAAAGATATCCGATAGATTATATAATGGTAAGACAGAGATTTAGGAACCAGGTTTTAAATTTAAGACATTCCCAGGGGCAGATGTGGACTCTGATCACAATCTATTGGTTATGACCTATAGATTAAAAGAAACTGCAAAAAGGTGGGAATTTAAGGAGATGGGACCTGGATAAACTGAAAAAACCAGAGGTTGTAGAGAGTTTCAGGGAGAGTGTAAGGGAACAAATGGCAGGAATGGTGGAAAAAAAAACAGTAGAAGAAGAATGGGTAGCTTTGAGGGATGAAGTAGTGAAGGCAGCCGAGGATCAAGTAGGTAAAAAGACGAGGGCTGGTAGAAATCCTTGGGTAACAGCTGAAATATTGAATTTAATTGATGAAAGGAGAAAATTTAAAAATGAAGTAAATGAAGCAGGCAAAAAGCAATACAAACGTCTCAAAAATGAGATCGACAGGAAGTGCAAAATGGCTAAGCAGGGATGGCTAGAGGACAAATGTAAGGATGTAGAGGCTTATCTCACTAGGGGTAAGATAGATACTGCCCACAGGAAAATTAAAGAGACCTTTGGAGAGAAGAGAACCACTTGTATGAATATCAAAAGCTCAGATGGAAACCCAGTTCTAAGCAAAGAAGGGAAAGCAGAAATGTGGAAGGAGTATATAGAGGGTCTATACAAGGGCGATGTACTTGAGGACAATATTATGGAAATGGAAGAGGATGTAGATGAAGATGAAATGGGAGATATGATACTGCGTGAATAGTTTGACAGAGCACTGAAAGACCTAAGTCGAAACAAGGCCCCCGGAGTAGACAACATTCCATTGGAACTACTGACGGCCTTGGGAGAGCCAGTCCTGACAAAACTCTACCATCTCGTGAGCAAGATGTATGAAACAGGCGAAATACCCTCAGACTTCAAGAAGAATATAATAATTCCAATCCCAAAGAAAGCAGGTGTTGAAAGATGTGAAAATTACCGAACTATCAGTTTAATAATTATATTCTTCTTGAAGTCTGAGGGTATTTCGCCTGTCTCATACATCTTGCTCACCAGTTTTGTCAGGACTGGTTCTCCCAAGGCCGTCAGTAGTTCTATTGGAATGTTATCTAGGAACTCTTCAATCCAATCACACACTTGGTCTGATAGTCCACATGCTCTTACTTTGTTCATTAAAGGACTGTGGGGAACTGTATCGAACGCCTTGCGGAAGTCAAGAAACACGGCATCTACCTGTGAACCCTATGAGTCTCGTGGACGAATGGTGCGACCTGGGTTTCACACGACCGTCTTTTTCGAAACCCATGCTGATTCCTACAGAGTAGATTCCTAGTCTCCAGAAAAGTCATTATATTCGAACATAATACGTGTTCCAAAATTCTGCAACTGATCGACGTTAGAGATATAGGTCTATAGTTCTGCACATCTGTTCGACGTCCCTTCTTGAAAACGGGGATGACCTGTGTCCTTTTCCAATCCTTTGGAACGCTACGCTCTTCTAGAGACCTACGGTACATCGCTGCAAGAAGGGGGGCAAGTTCCTTCAGGTACTCTGTGTAAAATCGAACTGGTATCCAACCAGGTCCAGCGGCCTTTTCTCTTTTGAGCGATTTTATTTGTTTCTCTATCCCTCTGTCGTCTATTTCGATATCTACCATTTTGCAATCTGTGCGACAATCTAGAGAACGAACTACAGTGCAGTCTTCCTCTGTGAAACAGCTTTCGAAAAAGACATTTAGTATTTCGGCCTTTAGTCTGTCATCCTCTGTTTCAGTACCATTTTGGTCACAGAGTGTCTGGACATTATGTTTTGGTCCACCTACCGCTTTGACATAAGACCAAAATGTATTAGCATTTTCTGCCAAGTCAGTACACAGAACTTTACTTTCGAATTGATTGAACGCTTCTCGCATAGCCCTCCTCATACTACATTTCGGTTCACGTAATTTTTGTTTGTTTGCAAGGCTTTGGCCATGTTTATGTTTGCTGTGAAGTTCCCTTTGCTTCCACAGCAGTTTTCTAACTCGGTTGTTGTACCACGGTGGCTCTTTTCCATCTCTTACGATCTTGCTTGGCACATACTCATCTAATGCATATTGTACGATGGTTTCGAAATCTGTCCACTGATCCTCAACACTATCTGTACGTGAGACAAAACTTTCGTGTTGAGCCGTCAGGTACTCTGTAATCTGCTTTTTGTCACTTTTGCTGAACAGAAAAATCATCCTACCTTTTTTAATGTTTCTATTTACGGCTGAAATCATCGATGCAGTAACCGCTTTATGATCGCAGATTCCCTGTTCTGGGTTAACTGTTTCAAATAGTTCGGATTGTTTGTCACCAGAAGGTCTAATATGTTATCGCCACGAGTCGGTTCTCTGTTTAACTGCTCAAGGTAGTTTTCAGATAAAGCACTTAAAAATTTTTTATTGGATTCTTTGTCCCTGCCACCCGTTGTGAACGTTTGAGTCTCCCAGTCTATATCCGGCAAATTAAAATCTCCACCCAGAACTATAACATGGTGGGGAAATCTACTTGAAATATTTTCCAAATTATCCTTCAGGTGCTCAGCCACAACAGCTGCTGAGCCAGGGGGCCTATAGAGACATCCAATTACCATGTCTGAGCCTGCTTTAACCGTGACCTTCACCCAAACTATTTCACATTTCGGATCTCCGTCAATTGCCTTCGATACTATTGCACTTCTTATCGCTATAAACACGCCTCCCCCTTCATTGTCCAGCCTGTCTCTGCGGTATACATTCCAATCTGAGTTTAGGATTTCATTACTGTTTACGTCTGGTTTCAGCCAACTTTCTGTCCCTAGTACTATATGGGCATTGTGACCGTTTATTAATGAGAGCAGTTCTGGGACCTTTCTACAGACGCTCCTGCAGTTTACTATTACCACATTAATATTGTCATTCCCTGTTGCATTTTGCCTACTACCACCTTGTCGCGTCTCAGGAGGCGTCTTTTCGGGCCTAGGGAGGGAATTCTCTAACCTAAAAAACCCACATGTGCACTCCACACGTACTCCGCTACCCTTGTAGCCGCTTCCGGCGTGTAGTGCATGCCTGACCTATTCAGGGGGACCCTACATTTCTCCACCCGATAGCGGAGGTCAAGAAATTTGCACCCCAGATCTCCGCAGAATCGTGTGAGCCTCTGGTTTAAGCCTTCCACTCGGCTCCAAACCAGAGGACCGCGATCGGTTCTGGGAACGATACTACAAATAGTTAGCTCAGATTCCACCCCGTGAGCGAGGCTTTCCGCCTCCACCAATTCCGCCAACCGCCTGTACGAACTGAGGATGACCTCTGAACCCAGACGGCAGGAGTCATTGGTGCCGACATGAGCAACAATTTGCAGTCGGGTGCACCCAGTGCTCTCTATCGCCGCCGGCAGGGCCTCCTCCACATCTCGGATGAGACTCCCCGGCAAGCAGACAGAGTGAACACTGGCCTTATTCCCCGACCTTTCCGCTGTTTCCCTAAGGGGCTTCATCACCCGCCTAACGTTGGAGCTCCCAATAACTAATAAACCCCTCCCCCGTGTGCCTGCTCGGACCTTGCTGAAAGAGCGGCCGCATGTCCACTCACAGGCAGAACGGGCGATGAAAGCTTCCACATTTACCCTCCGCCTCTTGCGCCGCGAACGCCGCTGAACCCGTCACCCCCCTTGGGGAGTGGGTGGCCCAACCGCGCCCGGTACCCGCGAAGATGTCTCGACAGCAGGGACAGTGGGTGAAGCATGTAACACCTGGAGTGTACCATGCGACGCACGAGACTCCCCACTGCCGCTACACAGTGAGTGCCTTTCAAGAGGACCTTACTGCCGCTATTCACAAACACCACAGGGGTCAGCACATCAGTGATTATCGCCTCTTGACCCTGCTAAATAGCGATATGAAGGTCTTTACTCGTCTTCTAGCAGCATGACATAAAAGGACGACCTGTCATGTCGTGTCCTATGACCAGGCGTCGCTGGGTGGAGCCTACAGCATTAGGACTGCTCTCTCCAGCTGCAGGGATCTCATAGTCCTCGCTCGAGATCATCATTTGCCCACGTCTTTGGCGTCCATATCTTTTAGCCAGGACTTTTCTTACCGCTGTCCTCCGTCACATGTGATATCCAGAATCTATTGTCGAGGTGGTCATATGTCTTCTGCGTGGAGCTTCATCTCGGGTGCTGTATAATGGTGAGCTCATACAACCCTTCCCGATCAGGGGATCAGTTTTGACCCCAAGATAATATCTGTATCACTTCAGGCGTGGGCCCCTAACTATGCTTATCCCAACAGTTCTACCTAATCTAATAATGGGGAAAGGCAAGCTGGGAAAGGATATCAGAGGGATGTAACAGAGAAGCTTCTTTTTAACTGTGGGTGAAGTCAGTGAATCCGCTCGTAGATGTGGAGAAACCCCCGCTCATCTTCTCCTAAATAAAGGTGAATGTCTTTGGCGGTCACAGTATCAAAAATCAATCAGGTCAGATCTACTTCCTATTGCAGGAACATTCGAACTATGTGGCGCATCACAGAATGCACTCCAAAGGAAGTTGGAACAGTATTGCCTGTATTTTGGATTATGGATGATAGTGCAATGTCGTTCTTTCACATAAGTCAAAAAATCGAGAACATTCTTCTTGCCAATTGCAGAAAGGTATCGAACTGCAAGACCAGAGAACTAATTCACAGTGCGATCGTCATATGCGTGTAGTACACGTCATCGGGGAGCAACATCACGTGTAGTGTAATTCGGCCAGGGGTGTCACATGCGAGGAAGACCAGAATTCGCCGGACCAAGTGTCAGAGATGTACTGATGGGCCACAAAAAGCTTGGATCATCCGTGTCTGGCACCGTGGCCGTAACGCAAACTGGAGAATCGGCGAGGTGAACTTGGCGGAAACGAGAACGATTTGGTTGTTTCCTATTCACGGAGAAGTACCACGCAGAATGAGCAGTAGTGTCAAGAAAACGTGCGTTCACTGCCCGCCGTATGTTGCACCAGTTGTAGCGTGGGTAATTCTATTCTTTTATATTGGGGCCACAGGCCAGTTGCATCTCTGTGTAGTCCGCCTTCGTTGACAACAGGCAGAAAGATAGCTATGTCCCAGCAAAAATGTCCAATGTAAAGAAAGACGTAGGGATATTCGGCAACGTCACTGGTGCGGCCAGCAGGACTGTGTCATATGAATCAAGCAATAAGTTGGCAAAGCACATCAGGCAACGCCACCACGTTGTCGACTGTGAACAGGCAAATAGGGCCCGCGCTCTGTCTTGAAATGGTAAAGACCAATATCCCCTCGAGCCTAGGGAATGACTCATAGAGGACGTGGAAGATCATTCCCTGGCTAACAAACGAACCCATTGGACGTAACAAGCGGCGCGACAGGGTGAACAGCAGCTGAAGGCTTTGTACCACCTGAGGGATCCGCGTCGCTGTGTGGGTGTTGACTTAGCATGTATGTTGCAGGACATTAAGAGGGCGGAGGCGATGTCAACAAGTCCAAACCTGAACTGTTGCAGGAGTCGTCTAAATTTGAGAGCTGCTGTGCGCCCGAGATCAGCCGTAAAATCCATGATAAGAACGTAAAACATCAGTCATGTTGAGCTGATCAACAGTTTCCTCAGACAAGGCCTGTACCAGTAGACATGGCCCGCAGTTTACGTACATAGGGAGCTGCCCGACACCTTTCTGCAGGTCGTCACCCACACAGGTTGTGCCCGGGTACCGTCATCACTTCGTAGGCAGAAGATTAAATCGTCTGCATAGCGGCGCAACAAAATCAATGTTCCCCCAGCGATATCCCTGTCACTCATTATCATAGGCCTCATAACAGTGGTTCTAGAGCGAATGTGTACGGAACAGTAGCCCTGACAGGGGGTGCCACTGTCGTGGTATCGATACCTACGATGCTACTGCTTAGGTTGGCACTACGACAGACACCGCCGACAGCGCCCTCTAGCCGGCGCTGGAGAGCTCTACGAGCATCGCTACAGATTTGCCCATTTCATCAGGTGCAGCCAGCCAGGACACTTCGCTTCAACTTCGCACCACTTTGCAAGCTATGTATTCTTATTGCTTGAATAAAGGGGATTTAAATTCATACAGCAGTACCGACGTGTTTTACCTTTTCCTGATCCAACCCACGCGCCGCCTTCCAGGTGGGATACAAAAGTACTGAGCTCCTGATCGGGATCTGTGGTGTCACCGCCAGACACCACACTTGCTAGGTGGTAGCCTTTAAATCGGCCGCGATCCATTAGTATACGTCGGACCCGCGTGTCGCCACTGTCAGTGATTCCAGACCGAGCGCCACCACACGGCAGGTCATCTCGCCCCAGTTGTACAGCCGACTTTGCTAGCGATGCTACACTGACAAATACGCTCTCATTTGCCGAGACGATAGTTAGCATAGCCTTCAGCTACGTCATTTTCTACGACCTAGCAAGGCGCCATTACCAATTTATATTGAGCTTCTTATTACTGTACCGTCAGACCGATGTTCTACAATTATGGATTAAAGTTAAGTATTACAGCAACTGCGTCCGTTTTTCTAAGTTCTCATTTCCTTAACTGTTCCAGACCTCACGCCAATCTGCGTGTAATTAAACGCGTGCATTTCGGCCTCCTCTAGCAACACGGTGTTGGCTCTTCTGCCAACACAGCAGGATCAGTTGTGTAAGCCTACCATTATACAGGATGTGGGATGTCACTCCACGCAGAAGACATTTGACCATCTAGAAAGTAGCTTTTAGATGTCCCATATGACGGACACCCATAAGAAAATAGCGGTCGACCTGATCAAATTCCAAACTGAAGGCTGTTGACGCCAAAGGCGTGTGCAAATGGTGAGCTTCACCAAGGGCTATGAGATCCATGTAACTGTAGAGTACTGTCTAAATGTTGTAGGCTCTGCCCAGCGACGCCTTGTCCTAGGACACGACATGATAGGTCGTCCTTTTATGTCATGCTGCCAAAAGACGAGTGAAGACCTTCATGTCGATATTTAACTGGGTCAAGGAGCGATAATCACTGATTTGCTGATCCGTGCGGGGTTTGTGAATAGGGACAATGAGGTCCTCTAGAAATACATCAAGACGATCACTGTGGGGGACATCAGTTGTCCACAGATAACAGAGCAAGTGGTCAGTAAGAGATATCGGGAAGCACGATTAAATTCGGTGGGTATGCCGTCAGGGCCAGGTAACTTGTTAGCAGCTGCTTCGTCTTTGGTGACTGGTGCCTCCAATTGCACTGCCATGTCCTCCTGTACCGAGCCGAATGCGTGCTGGGAGACTTCTTCAATAACAGCTGGTGAATGAGTATGGTAACCATACAGCCTAGCATCATGGGCGTGAAAGGCGCGTCCAATGCCTTCAGAATCAGTGATGGTGTGAATCACACACAGACGACCCGTAGCGCACTGCGGCCATCGACTGGAGACGACTGCTGCAGCGGATCAAGTTTGGACCTATTCAACATCAGCTCTGCTTCCTTGATCTTATGCAACGTATGTGCTATGCGGAGACTCACATATCGTCGCGGATCCTTCAAGTGGTGCAAATCATTCTCGTCTCACACAACCATGCTCTCTCCATGTTGGCTCTGATGGGTTCATTTGTTACCCAGGAGCAGTGTGCGATTTGCAGTGGGGGGGGGGATGGGGGGGATTTCCCCCCCTCTGCATCAGACCATCCCCTCCTCTGGCTTTAGTTTATGCATCCCAACATGGGATGTTTATTTCCCACGCACTGGAGTAAAACTTTACATATAATTTAAATTTGTGGAGTCGAACACTGAAAGTTTTTAATACAGTCTTACTATTAATACTATTAATATGTTTGCTTATTAATTTTGAAAAAGTGTTATGTAATAGTTAAGCATTTCAAAACATTTAGAACCAAATCATCATTCTCATGTTGTCATTGTTGCTTTCGTCTAAGGTGCGTCGTAATCCGTTTACTTGCCAGCTTGCGAGGGAAGTTGTGTGGCAGTCATATCGCAGCAGTCGTACCGCAGAGTTGGGTGAGCTGGGGGCTGAAATTCCCATCCCGGGCCCTGACACAGTGTGGTGACCGGCCCGGCGCCTGTGCGAACATTCACCGTTAGGCCACCTTTTGGCAACGGTATGGCACGGACTAACGCACCTGGGACGAAAGCACACATTACTAAATAACGCACCATCGTCAGCTTCTAATTCGTAGGATACTATTTCGTGGACCTTCTTTAAATACTCTTCTCTTCCACCATCGTTTTATTTTCCTTTGGTTTTCATTTCCGTTGTTAGCTGCACGTGCAAGTACCAAGTAGGCCGCCGCTGCGATAGTTTATCATCCTTTATACTGCAAAACCGACACACGTGTGGCACAAATTCTGTTGCTTTGGTATAAATTAACCTGCCGCATGCAACATACGCCACCAGATGTTGCCTGTTCTAGCATGCTACAAGACGACGCACGCCACATTTCCGTAGCATGCCACAATGTTGCAAGACGTCGCCCCAGCGTAAACGAGGCTTTAGGGCTAAAATGGTTCAAATGGCTCTAAGCACTATGGGACTCAACTGCTGTGGTCATCAGTCCCCTAGAACTTAGAACTACTTAAACCTAACTAACCTAAGGACATCACACACAGCCATGCCCGAGGCAGGATTCGAACCTGCGACCGTTGCAGTCGCACGGTTCCGGACTGCGCGCCTAGAACCGCGAGGCCACCGCGGCCGGCCTTTAGGGCTAGGTCTGTATTTTATGGTGGATGTGATATGCTGCGTACGAAACTAAAACCTGCAATCAGATCCAAACGTCGTAGAAAACTGTGAAGAGGTGTCATCCTGCAGCAAGATAACGCTCGCCCACATTCTGCCAAACGGACAGACGACGCAATAAAGGATTCGAGGTGCTGGAACATCCACCATACAGTACAGACTTGGCTCCTAGTGATTTTCACATGTTTGGACCCTTAACGGAAGCACTACAGGGAAGAAGATTAGAAAGTGATGAAGACGTCATTGCTGCGGTGCAAAATTGGTTACAGATGCAACCGAAAAACGTATTTTCTAATGAAAAAAAAAACTCATAAAACGTCGGGAGAACTGCATTGAAGTCTAGGGAGGTTACATAGAAAAATAACGCATGTTTCAGTTTTCTATCATCAGAATAAGTACATCTTTTCACAAATGTGCTTTACTTTTTGAATTCCCATCGTATACCTGTATGTAGATGATTTTGTAAATAAACTTTACCAATAATGTACTTTTAATGATATAACAAGGGATAGCTTTTCTGATAGTGAATACGCGTGAATAGTGAGTTTCGGCATTAACATCTATTTATAAATAACTGTTTAACCATGGGTAACGCCACGGTCCAAGCTAGTAACATAGGTAATTATACTAACCCCCTAAGACATCCCCCCCACTGGTAAAAGCAACAAATCGCACACTGCCCAGGAGACGATCTCCAAAATCCGGTACGAGTCCGTCACCCTTCCCCTGGCGCGAGGAGATGTGGGTCCTTACTGATACGTGGTACTTACTGGAATTAAGGAAAACATCGAAGGGAGGACCCACCAGTATAATTTTCTTTTCACACAACCTGTATATTTAACAATATATAAACTGTGTTTTACAGATAATTGAAGCATTTAACCATAAAATTTTCTTTAACAAAATGGACAAATTTGCGGAATTCCTTTGACTTTAAACCTTAGCTTGAATAAGATTTTAATCTTTGCAAAAGAAATCTGAAGTACATTATTGCAAAACAGCAAACAATATGACAATGATTACCAGATGGCCGGAGCTGTAGCCCGGCCGTTATCGGTTGAAACAGCGGTGTTTACCACCGCGCTGGACACACACTGTCTTATTAAACGCCCTTCTGCAACACATGAAGCTATATAAGAACCACTGATGACAAGAGTAATTCAATTACTGACAACAGATAACGTTTAACAAGAAAGCTGTATGTCGTAAGGTTCGGGGTTAAGATGCACACATGTGCTTAAAGGTTAAACAGATTATCAAACACTATGACAATGATAAGGCTTACTTAAAAGCAGCCAGCCTCTTAATTTCAATAGGCAAACAAGTTGCGAGTGGATCCCAACTTGTTCCTTCTGACAATTTTATTTTGACTAAAGCCCTGGTGACAGTTGGGTGTAAATATTTTAGAAGTTAAACTCATTGTCAGTTATTAGGACTGCTCTGAAGTAACGTCTTAAAACATTACTTGTGAACACTTATTACAAGAGAATTCACTCGGCGGATCCACAAGATTCAGCTAAAATACCTCAATAATGACGTGGTCTTTCAAACACTGAAACGAACAGTTTAGTACAACAGGTTGTTCAGATTATAACTAATGATTGAGAAATGCAATTACAATCAAAGAATTGAACCGGTTAACAGCTAAACCTAACTACAAGGTCCCTCTTTTGTTTAACAGCAACCTGTGCCTTAGTACAATTGTTTCGGGTCTATTGACGACCAAGAACTGATTAATTAGAACATTAATGATCAGGTACAAACAAAAAGGAAAGGCAATATAATAGCAGGACAAATTTTCAGACGACAACTAGTGTCTTAGTACAGTACTACGGCCTATGTATACGACCAAAGAGCATACCGAGTAAAACTCTGAGGGTCGGGTACAAACCCGAAAATAATAAGGAGGGCAGGTAGACAATGAAACAAATCACCACGAGGATTACAGAATGTTGCCCCACTTTACTAGCAAGCGGTTTCATGTTTCCACGATGCGTCGCAGCTGTTATAGAGTGGTGCCAATGAAAGCCAGGTAGAAGAGGACAGCCAGGCCACGAGCGGCCGTCTGACACGTTCCCAACCAACCGATGGGGATTTGGCCTGCTGCTTGTAGTCGACGCTGACCCCGGTGAACGTTATCTTCGTTCTGCGCAGGCCCTCCTTGCGCATTTCGTGGCTTCGGCCGCTCGTACCTCATCACCTCTTGTCGCGACGCTACCGCCAATCCCGTTCGTCCACAGTAGCTGAGTGGTCAGTGCGACAGAATGTCAATCCTAAGAGCCCGGGTTCGATTCCCGGTTGGATCGCAGATTTTCTCCGCTCAGGGACTGGGTGTTGTGTTGACCGCCGGCCGAAGGGGTCGTGCGGTTCTAGGCGCTGCAGTCTGGAACCGCGAGACCGCTACGGTCGCTGGTTCAAATCCTGCCTCGGGCACGGATGTGTGTGATGTCGTTAGGTTAGTTAGGTTTAAGTAGTTCTAAGTTCTAGGCGACTGATGACCTCAGAAGTTAAGTCCCATAGTGCTCAGAGCCATTTGAACCATTTTTTTGTTGTTGTGTTGACCTAATCGTCATCATTTCAGCCCCATCGACGCGCAAGTCGCTGCAGTGGCGTCAAATCGAAAGACTTGCACCCGGCCTACGGTCTACCCAATGGGAGGCCTTAGTAACACGACATTTACATTTACCGCCAATCCCCAAACTTCGTACTTTTCTCTGGGGCCAGGGAACACCGTATATACACTGCTGGCCACCGTAAATGCAACACCAAGAAAGACAAGAGGTAGCACAACAAAATTTATTTTGTAGATAACATGTTGACCAAGTATCAAATGATTACGTTTACAGACGTCTGTGACATGTGGTTCCTGCCAGAATCAGTAGCCAGAGTAGCCGCCATTGTTGGAGATCACCGCTGCCACACGTCTCGGCATTGAGTCAAAGAGACGTTGGATGTGTTACTGGGGTACAGCAGCCCAAGCAGCTTCCACACGTTGCCAAAGATCATCTGGTGTGGCAGCTGGGGATGTAATCTGGGTCACTCGTTGAGCAACCATGGACCACATGTTTTCTATCGGCGAAAGATCCGGAGAGCGAGCCGGCCAGGGAAGCAATTCAATCTGGTTATTGACGAAGAACCTTTGGACAATGCGTGCCACGTGTGGTCGCGCATTATCCTGTTGAAATATGGCTGTGGCCGAGCCCTGAAGGTAAGGAAGGACAACTGGCTCCAGCACCTCGGATATGTAGCGCCGGCTATTTAAAGTACCGGCAATGCGTACTAGAGGCGTGCGAGAGTAATATCCAATACCGCCCCATACCATAATACCCGGTGCAAGACCAGTGTGGCGGTGCATAATGCAGCTGTCCAGCATCCTCTCTCCACGGTGTCTCCACACTCGAATCCGACCATCGTGGTGCTGCAGACAGAAGCGTGCCTCGTCAGTAAAGACAACGTCATTCCATTCTGCCGTCCACATCCGTCTGTCATCACACCATTGGCGACGGAGACGTCTGTGGTTCTGCGTCAGTGGTAGACGAAGCAATGGACGTCTTGCGGACAGACCACTCTGCTGTAAACGGCGTCGAATGGTACGCGCAGACACTGGATGATGCGTTACAGACGCAATGTGCTGTGCTATGGTTCGGGATGTCACTGAGCGATCCGTCACTGCCATGCGCACAATTTGCCTATCAGCACGTGCAGTGGTGCACCGAGGTGAATGCGATCGACCACGTCGGTCCGTCGTACCCTCCTGCATCCAACTGTCACATATCCGCATTACAGTTGTTTGGTTTCGTCCAACACGACTAGCGATTTCTCCGTATGATAATCCACAATCTCGGTAAGCCACTATCCTTCCTCTGTCGAACTCGGATACCTGATCAAAAGATGTTCGCTGTTGTCTACGAGGCATAACTGATCGTCTTGTGAAACAACCACAAGGTAAACACACGTGCCGAACGTACACTCGTCGAAATCGCCAAGCCTTAAATGGCGCTATGAGGTGGCGCCACAGGCGCGCGTGATGTGCGTCTGCGCTGAAATTCTAATCAGTTGCATATCTCATCGCTGCAAACCCATGGTGTAAATTTCACTTGATTCGGATGCTTCCTTCAGGGTGTTGCATTTACGGTGGCCAGCAGTGTATATCGGCAAGCAACGACCTTCTAAGGACACAACGCACAGATACCAACTCTTCCTCATAGATATTGGCAATGTGGCCGCAAGAGGCATAGTCGATAATGGTCTTGAGGCAGTGGTGCCAGACAGAACAGTCTACTAACTGAATGGCGCGACAGCTCACTTACCATGTTGCAGATAGAGCTCGGGCCCTTTTGCCAGGGCACAGTCGGTGATGTAGCAGCATTACCTCACGTGCCTTACCAACTATTGCTTGCTTTATATGCCACAGCCTCGTTGGTCCCCGCGATCACGATGTCGAGTATCCGAGCGCCCTTCTATCGCATCGGACTACTTTTTTGTGGAGCACATTCATCTTCCTCTTTTCCGTCTGTGCACTTGCTGTCGACGAAGGCAATCTGCATGAGATGCAATTCTCTCGCGCCCCCTATGTCACAGAACAGAACTACCTGCAATACGGTTGGTGCAATATACGGTGGGCGGTGAAGGCCCTTTTCTTGCACACTGCTGCACGCTACACGTGGTATGTCACCGTCAATGTGAAATAGCGCAGTCGTCGTCGTCTCCACCAAGATCACGTAGCTGATTCTCGGTTTTGCGTCACGTGGACGAGTAGATATACTTTGTAGGTTCTGGCTCACTTAACTCATTACCGCATTTTCTAATTAACTCAACTGATTTTTTAAAATTCAATCTATTTAATTAACTCAACCGATTTTTGAACTTTAGCTCGATACCAAATTTTTTGAATAACCAACAAATTTTAACTATTTACGTCATTATCTTCGATAACAAACCGATTTCTAAGTTCATTATTTCATTTCAAACGTCATAGTAAGAAAAAAAAATTAGTACTGTTTTGCAGACACCACTAAGAAGCAATGAAAAATCTTCAATTTTCACCAATTATCTTCATTCCAAGTTTAATAAATTTCTGTTCGTTTTCCTCCAAATTGGAAAGTTTTAAATTTGCTAAACTATTTTTACTTTGAATCTCTTTTCCCAAAAAATAATTAGAGCAAATAATTAGAACAAAAATAAAAAAATTGCTACCTAAAAATACATAGAAATTAAATCCTTATTCTGTAAATTGGTCCACCATTGTGCTCTTTCACAACTTCTTCATGTGTAAATGGTTCTTTATCATATTTATCGGTATATGTTTCGCTTTCTTCTTTAGAATCCGATTCGTTTTCTTCCAAGTAACATTTGTTAATTGCTTTAAGAATCTTTTTTATATATTTGTTTCTACTATGTTTATTTAAATATTTTAATTCTACAAAAGCATCCTTTTCCTTGTCGTAAACTGTAATTTTTGCACAATCATTTTTAAGTTAAACTAAGTCCTAACATTCTATTTGGTATTCTTCGTCTAACAAACTATTTAATTTTCTCGCATGTCTTGGTAATGCATTTTATTCTTAACAAATAGATCTATAATTTTAGCATTTCTGTCTTCTTCCATTTACTACTACAGATTTTTAGTAAGTTATAAAAAAATTTAGTTAGATTAAATAGAGAAATTAATTATTTCTAAAGACGTTGTACCTTGGGAAACAGATGTATTCACTTACATAACTAAAGAGACTGTAGAAATGAATGGTTTCTGTTATTGTTTAGTTACTTAGGATACAATGTTTATCACATTTATTGTGCAGGAGATGGAAATTTAATTCGTCCTCGTTACATTTTTGGAGATTATTACATTCGCAAATATATAGCAAGTTTAGCTGAATTTAATTACAAATATCCACCATAAATGTTAGACTTTTTTAAACAGAATAATATTGTTATTCCAGAGACATCCGAAACAACTAAAACAGATACATAAAAATTAAACAACAAACACAAGTGTTTCTTTATTCTTATTTGGTGTTGTTTTAATTTTATTGAGTTTAATTTTAATTTTGTAATTTTGTTCTATTTTTCTATCCTGTATTTCTTTTTCTAATCAATAATTAGATACATAACAACATTCTATATTCTTGAATGTAAAAATTTATCTCTCTTTCCAACAATAATTTTTGATTGTAATGTTGGAAATAATTAGTTCTAATCCTTCTTCTTCTAGTCGTTTACAATTTACTACTTTCATTTTTCCTAATATTTGGCCCGTTTTCATGTTTTCAATCGTTTTCTTATCTGCTTCTTCATATAGTAAACTGTCTTTTCGAAATTGGATGTATTTTTAAATAAGGTATTCTGGGGAAAGAATTTCTATTATAATTAGATAAACCATCTGTTTTATTTCCAACAATGGTTCTTCCTTCAGATAGTAAAAAGTTTCTAATTCTTGTAAAAGAGTACTATATGTAATACAAATAAATTCTTCTTAAGTTCTATAAATTTATTTTTATAGAGCCCTGTAACAATATAAACAGATTTTTTACCATTTTGTTCAGCCAATAAACCTACATATATAAATTTATTTTTATCGTTTATCACAAAAGCATGTTGTTGTTGTTGTGGTCTTCAGTCCTGAGACTGGTTTGATGCAGCTCTCCACGCTACTCTATCCTGTGCAAGCTTCTTCATCTCCCAGTACCTACTGCAACCTACATCCTTCTGAATCTGCTTAGTGTATTCATCTCTTGGTCTCCCTCCACGATTTTTACCCTCCACGCTGACCTCCAGTACTAAATTGGTGATCCCTTGATGCCTCAGAACATGTCCTACCAACCGATCCCTTCTTCTGGTCAAGTTGTGCCACAAACTTCTCTTCTCCCCAATCCAATTCAATACTTCCTCATTAGTTATGTGATCTACCCATCTAATCTTCAGCATTCTTCTGTAGCACCACATTTCGAAAGCTTCTATTCTCTTCGAGAATGAGATTTTCACTCTGCAGCGGAGTGTGCGCTGATATGAAACTTCCTGGCAGATTAAAACTGTGTGCCCGGCCGAGACTCGAACTCGGGACCTTTGCCTTTCACGGGCAAGTGCTCTACCATCTGAGCTACCGAAGCACGACTCACGCCCAGTACTCACAGCTTTACTTCTGCCAGTACCTCGTCTCCTACCTTCCAAACTTTACAGAAGCTCTCCTGCGAACCTTGCAGAACTAGCACTCCTGAAAGAAAGGATATTGCGGAGACATGGCTTAGCCACAGCCTGGGGGATGTTTCCAGAATGAGATTTTCGCTCTGCAGCGGAGTGTGCGCTGATATGAAACTTCTTGGCAGATTAAAATGTGTGCCCGACTGAGACTCGAACTCGGGACCTTTGCCTTTCGCGGGCAAGTGCTCTACCATCTGAGCTCCTACCCGAGTTCGAGTCTCGGTCGGGCACACAGTTTTAATCTGCCAGGAAGTTCTATTCTCTTCTTGTCCAAACTATTTATCGTCCATGTTTCACTTCCATACATGGCTACACTCCATACAAATACTTTCAGAAATGACTTCCTGACACTTAAATCTATACTCGATGTTAACAAATTTCTCTTCTTCAGAAACGCTTTCCTTGCCATTGCCAGTCTACATTTTATATCCTCACTACTTCGACCATCATCAGTTATTTTGCTCCCCAAACAGCAAAATTCCTTTACTACTTTAAGTGTCTCATTTCCTAATCTAATTCCCTCAACATCACCCGACTTAATTCGACTACATTCCATTATCCTCGTTTTGCTTTTGTTGATGTTCATCTTATATCCTCCTTTCAAGACGCTATCCATTCCATTCAACTGCTCTTCCAAGTCCTTTGCTGTCTTTGACAGAATTACAATGTCATCGGCGAACCTCAAAGTTTTTATTTCTTCTCCATGGATTTTAATACCTACTCCGAATTTTTCTTTTGTTTCCTTTACTGCTTGCTCAATATACAGATTGAATAACATCGGGGAGAGCTACAACATTGTCTCACACCTTCCCAACCACCGCTTCCCTTTCATACCCCTCGACTCTTATAACTGCCATCTGCTTTCTGTACAAATTGTAAAAAGCCTTTCGCTCCCTGTATTTTACACCTGCCACCTTCAGAATTTGAAAGAGAGTATTCCAGTTAATGTTGTCAAAAGCTTTCTCTAAGTCTACAAATGCTAGAAACGTAGGTGTGCCTTTCCTTAATCTTTCTTCTAAGATAAGCCGTAAGGTTAGTGTTGCCTCACGTGTTCCAACATTTCTACGGAATCCAAACTGATCTTCCCCGAGGTCCGCTTCTACCAGTTTTTCTATTCGTCTGTAAAGAATTCGCGTTAGTATTTTGCAGCTGTGACTTATTAAACTGATAGTTCGTTAATTTTCGCATCTGTCAACACCTGCTTTCTTTGGGATTGGAATTATTATATTCTTCTTGAAGTCTGTGGGTTTTCGCCTGTCTCATACATCTTGCTCACCAGATGATGGAGTTTTGTCATGACTGGCTCTCCCAAGGCCATAAGTAATTCTAATGGAATGTTGTCTACTCCCGGGGCCTTGTTTCGACTCGGGTCTTTCAGTGCTCTGTCAAACTCTTCACGCAGTATCTTATCTCCCATTTCATCTTCATTTACATCCTCTTCCATTTCCATAATATTGTCCTCAAGTACATCGCCCTTGTATAGACCCTCAATATACTCTTTCCACCTTTCTGCTTTCCCTTCTTTGCTTAGAACTGTGTTTCCATCTGAGCTCTTGATATTCATACAAGTGGCTCTCTTTTCTTCAAAGGTCTCTTTAATTTTCCTGTAGGCAGTATCCATCTTACCCCTAGTGAGATAAGCCTCTACATCCTTACATTTGTCCTCTAGCCATCCCTGCTTAGCCATTTTGCACTTCCTGTTGATCTCATTTTTGAGACGTTTGTATTCCTTTTTGCCTGCTTCATTTACTGCATTTTTAAATTTTCTCCTTTCATCAATTAAATTCAATATTTCTTCTTTTACCCAAGGATTTCTACCAGCCCTCGTCGTTTTACCTACTTGATCCTCGGCTGTCTTCACTACTTCATCCCTCAAAGCTACCCATTCTTCTTCTACTGTATTTCTTTCCCCCATTCCTGTCAATTGTTCCCTTACGCTCTCCCTGAAACTCTGTACAACCTCTGGTTCTTTCAGTTTATCCAGGTCGCATCTCGTTAAGTTCCCACCTTTTTGCAGTTTCTTCAGTTTTAATCTACAGGTCACAACCAATAGATTGTGGTCAGAGTCCACATTTCAAAAACTCCACATGAGGGAAAATCTATACATTGTCATTTAAAATACTTTTTCATCTCTTCTTCTCTTTCTCTAATTTTTTGTTCCTTCTCCAAAGTATTTTTGTATTCTTCCTTTTCAGATTGTGTTTTATCTAAATATTCTACTTTTCTTTCTTGCATATTTAAATTTTCTAATTCTTGTTCCCGTTTTTAAAATTTTTTAATGTACTTTTATGTATTCTTTTCATGAGTAACCTATCTTTTAAATTGTTTTGCTTCTTTTTTTTAAGTTAAAATATATAATACAGATTCATTAATAAATATTAAATATTTTTCGTTACCTATCAATCCTATAAAATGTAATCTTAAATTTAATTTCTTACGATCACCTAGATAAATTAGCCATTAAATTTTTTTTCTTATGATCATGTTCAAAATTAAATTATGAACTCAGAAATCGGTTGGTTATCTAGGATAATGAGGTAATTAGTTAAAATCGATTGAGTTATTTAAAAAATTTGGTACTGAGCTAAATCTCTAAAGTCAGTTGAGTTAATTAAATAGACTGAATTTAAAAAAATCAGTTGAGTTAATTAGTAAATGCGGTAATGAGTTAAGTGAGCCAGAACCTACGAAATATATCTTCTTGGAGGGTGCCAGAAACGGACGAGCAACGCTTTTTTTGGCTCCGCGTAGATGTCTGTCACTTGGTCCAGCAAATTCTAGCCTTCCTTACACGTTCACTCCTGACCGATTTGCACCGGACACGATGATGTTCCTGGGTGACGTGTACTACCCAGAGACCATGGCTCACTCAGTGAACTGGTTCCATGGTCTTGCAGTTCGATATCTTTGTGCAACTGACGAGAACATTGTTCTCGATTTTTGGACTTACGTGAACGAACGACATTGCAACATTGCCTTGAATCCAAAACACAGACAATACTTTTCCATTTTCCTTCTGAGTGCTCTCTATGACCTGCCACTTAGGTGAAATGTCCCTGCAATGAGAAGTTGATCTGACCTGATGCACTATTTTTGAAATTTTGATGCTATGATACGCAACGATGTTCCCTTTTTTCACCGAGAAAAGGTGTCCGGATTTCTGCGCGGCCACGAGCGTATTCACGGACTTTACTCCACGGTTACTTAACAAAAAATAAATAAAAATTATATCTTCTCTGTTACATCCATCTAGTTCACTTTACCGGCCCCCTTTTCCTGCCCTCCTTTCTTAGTCCTTTTTGTGTAGGTTCCTTTATAATTTTAAAAGTGAGAGAGGAGGGCAAAGAAATGAAAAAAAGAAAGAAGTGGTTAGCTTTAGCGTTCCAAAACCGGTGGTCAGCTGGATCCAGTCCCACTTACCTCTACGTTTTCCTAATGTACATTTTTTTCAACGTTGGTCATATTGTTTCGTACATAAGTCATTTGAAATGTAACAGAATATAAAACACGTATATTTGCAGAAAATAGAAAAAAGAGCGTGGTAGAGTTCTTACCCGCTAAAGAGAAAGGTCCCGAGTTCTAGTCTCTGTCGGCATACAGTTTTAATCTGCCAGGAAGTTTCATATCAGCGCACACTCCACTGCACAGTGAAAATTATATTCTGATTGGAATCTATCTGAAATCATCAGAGTCCCATGTGGATTGGAAATAGGAGCTGCAGTGTTATCCCGCTGTTGGATACCATCTTGGGAGATTTAAAATTCCAATTTGTGTATAACTGAACAAATAGGGCTGCTTGGAAAACTGTTCGTGATTGTTTAACTTTATTTTGCACTCAAAATCTTTTACCAAACCTGGCCCGTCTGAAAATGACTTACAGTTGCTCAGTAGAATACATTTTAGTTCCTCCCTTTGACTATTTGTAAAACATTCACCAAAATTTTTGTGGATTAGTGACCGCATTGTAAGTAAATATAAGACCATTTTGATCATTTAAGGCCCACGGCCTTCCCGCAGTGGTAACACCGGCTCCCGTCAGACCACCTAAGTTAATCGCTGCCGGGCTGGGCTAGCACTTGATGGATGACCATACGGTCTGCCGAGCGCTGTTTGCAAGCGGCGTGCACTCAACCCTTGTGGGGAAAACTGAGGAGCTAATTGATTGAGAAGTAGCGGCTCCGGTCTCGTAAACTGACAGACGGCCGGGAGAGCGGTGTGCTGACCACATGCCCCTCCATATCCCCATCCAGTGACGCCTGTGACCTGAGGATGACACGGCGGCCGGTCGGTACCGTTGGGCCTTCGAAGGCTTGTTCGGACGAAGTTTTGATCACTTGAGGCAGGTTTTGGAGGACCTGTGAGAGCCTGATTTCACTGGGAAGACTACCAAAGTTGGCTTATCGCATTCCAAAATTTCCTTCCCTGCGGCATGATTTCAGCCTATCAAAATCGATAAGGGGTATGGCCATTCATGCTTATCAACCACCGAAAGCCAGAAAGGGAATATCCTGATCCTTTTTTGTTTTCGAAAATTCATCCCCAAATTTGCGCACTTGGCTGTGCCATATAAAACCAACTTCGGAGAAAAGGTCAGGCTTTTTACTGGCCTGAGAGGGAAGTGGTAGCATTTTACACATTAAAGATGCATCTGAGTAATGCACCAGTCGCAGCGATCTGGGATTTTGTGCTTCATATCAACACATCTTCAAAAATGGTTCAAATGGCTCTGAGCACTATGGGACTCAACTACTGTGGTCATCAGTCCCCTAGAACTTAGAACTACTTAAACCTAACTAACCTAAGGACATCACACACACCCATGCCCGAGGCAGGATTCGAACCTGCGACCGTAGCAGTCCCGCGGTTCCGGACTGCAGCGCCAGAACCGCTAGACCACCGCGGCCGGCTCAACACATCTGACACCGAGGTAGTGGCGGTTGTGTTTTTGGGAGCAAAATGGGAATGTTGGCCTATTGCTTATGTGGCGGGGCCCTTGTCCACTACTAAAATGAGATATTCAGTTTATGAATTAGAGGGCCTGGCTGTGTTGTATGGTTTAGAGGAAGTTTGATTGTGTCTCAAAGAATAAATGCTTTACACTGGAAATTGATAATCAAGTCTACATTTCACTTTTTCGGCAAGGTAAACAAGAGGCTTCGATAACGAAGTGGCAGACGTCTTAAGTCGTTTGTCCAAGATGGAGCAAATTGCCGATGAGCCTCAGGAGGCGGCTGAACTGATCTTTTTCGACTGCCACAATTCCAACGCAAATTCTTTCCTTATTCGAAAATTCACAGGAACGTCAGGAGGAGGATGAGCATCGGGGGCACTAAAAGGCAGCGGAAGGTTAGTCAATGAATGGATGCCTGATGAATAAATGATTCCTGGGCTACTACACCCATCATGACAGAAGGAACGTATGCCAGCAGTCTTTCAGTACCCGATCATTGAGCAGGGTGATCTTGCGGGCTTACACAACTCTTTAAAAAATTAAGGAGCCTCAGACGAAACCTTCGTTGAATTCCGACGTGAGATACCTTTAGTGTCAGCGTTCAGAATGTAAGTGTGCGAAGCTTGATCCAAATACCTGTAGAAGTTCGTTAGGCTCTAGTTGAGAGCAGAATCCAATGGACATGGCCTTCGTTGATTATTTGGAGCTGCTCTCTCAGACCAGATGCGAGGCAGGCATTTTTGTCGTGATATGCTCCTTTAGCCACTTTGTATACACTCCTGGAAATGGAAAAAAGAACACATTGACACCGGTGTGTCAGACCCACCATACTTGTTCCGGACACTGCGAGAGGGCTGTACAAGCAATGATCACACGCACGGCACAGCGGACACACCAGGAACCGCGGTGTTGGCCGTCGAATGGCGCTAGCTGCGCAGCATTTGTGCACCGCCGCCGTCAGTGGCAGTCAGTTTGCCGTGGCATACGGAGCTCCATCGCAGTCTTTAACACTGGTAGCATGCCGCGACAGCGTGGACGTGAACCGTATGTGCAGTTGACGGACTTTGAGCGAGGGCGTATAGTGGGCATGCGGGAGGCCGGGTGGACGTACCGCCGAATTGCTCAACACGTGGGGCGTGAGGTCTCCACAGTACATCGATGTTGTCGCCAGTGGTCGGCGGAAGGTGCACGTGCCCGTCGACCTGGGACCGGACCGCAGCGACGCACGGATGCACGCCAAGACCGTAGGATCCTACGCAGTGCCGTAGGGGACCGCACCGCCACTTCCCAGCAAATTAGGGACACTGTTGCTCCTGGGGTATCGGCGAGGACCATTCGCAACCGTCTCCATGAAGCTGGGCTACGGTCCCGCACACCGTTAGGCCGTCTTCCGCTCACGCCCCAACATCGTGCAGCCCGCCTCCACTGGTGTCGCGACAAGCGTGAATGGAGGGACGAATGGAGACGTGTCGTCTTCAGCGATGAGAGTCGCTTTTGCCTTGGTGCCAATGGTGGTCGTATGCGTGTTTGGCGCCGTGCAGGTGAGCGCCACAATCAGGACTGCATACGACCGAGGCACACAGGGCCAACACCCGGCATCATGGTGTGGGGAGCGATCTCCTACACTGGCCGTACACCACTGGTGATCGTCGAGGGGACACTGAATAGTGCACGGTACATCCAAACCGTCATCGAACCCATCGTTCTACCATTCCTAGACCGGCAAGGGAACTTGCTGTTCCAACAGGACAATGCACGTCCGCATGTATCCCGTGCCACCCAACGTGCTCTAGAAGGTGTAAGTCAACTACCCTGGCCAGCAAGATCTCCGGATCTGTCCCCCATTGAGCATGTTTGGGACTGGATGAAGCGTCGTCTCACGCGGTCTGCACGTCCAGCACGAACGCTGGTCCAACTGAGGCGCCAGGTGGAAATGGCATGGCAAGCCGTTCCACAGGACTACATCCAGCATCTCTACGATCGTCTCCATGGGAGAATAGCAGCCTGCATTGCTGCGAAAGGTGGATATACACTGTACTAGTGCCGACATTGTGCATGCTCTGTTGCCTGTGTCTATGTGCCTGTGGTTCTGTCAGTGTGATCATGTGATGTATCTGACCCCAGGAATGTGTCAATAAAGTTTCCCCTTCCTGGGACAATGAATTCACGGTGTTCTTATTTCAATTTCCAGGAGTGTAGTTATTTCCTATAACGGGGTTGAAAACTGGTACCACTATCTGACATCTGGAAGGTATCTTTGTTTTTCGTTTTGGTCCGCCAAATGTGCTGGAAGGTGATAATGTCCCCAAAGTTGCATCTAGAAAGTTTCACAAGATTTGTTTCAGTAGCGTCATATTCCACATCACCACCGTTCCATACGACCAGCAACCTTCATTTTAGGAAAGGATGAAACGCAGTATAAAATATGCTTTGATTATTTTTCATGGGTGTTTGGCAACAAATTGGTGCAAATCCCTGGGGTGGCTTAACTTTGCAGACGATACTAGTGTTACGAGAAATCTCATTAGAGAGAAATCAAGAGACGACATCGCAAACGATATTTTCCAAAGAATTATAAAATTGTTTTCAGAAAATGAAAAGAAAAACCACACTATATTCCGTTCTGTACAACAAACATTGTTATTTCAACAGTTGACATAACATATGAGCAGGAGTCAGTAAATACGGTAGAATGCTCGAAAGTTTTAGGTGTACATTTTGATGAAGACTTGAAATGGAAGTAGCATGTTTCTGAGCTTCTTAAACAATTAAGTTGAGCTAATTTTACCCTTCGTATAACTGCTAATCTTGGAAACAAATGAATGAACCTCCTAACGTATTTTGCACATTTCCACTCAATAACGTTTTATGGAATGATTTCTGTGCTAACTGACCACGTAGACAGAAAGTATTCATTGCAAGAACATGTTGTACGCACACTCGGATGGCATGTTGGTACCAGTTCAAGGAGTTTAGCCGGCCGGTGTGGCCGTGCGGTTCGAGGCGCTTCAGTCTGGAACCGCGTGACCGCTACGGTCGCAGGTTCGAATCCTGCCTCGGGCATAGATGTGTGTGATGTCCTTAGGTTAGTTAGGTTTAAGTAGTTCTAAGTTCTAGGTGACTGATGACCCATAGTGCTCAGAGCCATTTGAACCATTTGAACCAAGGAGTTTAGCTTTTTAACTGCACTGTCGCAATACATACATTCGCTAATAATTCGTCATAAAGAATCCATCAGAATTTGAGGCGAGCGATGATGTGGATTCCTACAACACTAAAGGCAAAAATGACCTTTATTAGTCATTATTACAGCTGTCATTGGCTCAGGAAGGATTTCAGTATGCAGCGAAGAAATCGTTGTTCGTTTGCCCATTTACATTACACGTGTGACAGGTAGCACAGTAAGTTTTAAATCTAACTTAAAATCATTTCTCCCGGACAACTCCTTCTATTCCACTGACAAATGGTTCAAATGGCACTGAGCACTATGGGACTTAACATCTATGGTCATCAGTCCCCTAGAACTTAGAACTACTTAAACCTAACTAACCTAAGGACATCACACAACACCCAGTCATCACGAGGCATAGAAAATCCCTGACCCCGCCGGGAATCGAACCCGGGAACCCGGGCGTGGGAAGCGAGAACGCTACGGCACGACCACGAGCTGCGGACTATTCCACCGACAAATTTTAAGTGCATGAGTAGGACTAAAATAGTAACGTGTTTATTGTTAACAGTAATAATGTAACCGTGCACTCACACGTTCTACAACATTAAGTGAAAAGAACCGTTCAAATGATTTATGGAATACGAAAGTAACTAACAAGGTAACCTCCCCATCGCACCCCCATCAGATTGAGTTATAAGTTGGCACAGTGGATAGGCCTTGAAAAACTGAACACAGATCAATCGAGAAAACAGGAAGAAGTTTTGTGGAACTATGAAAAAATAAGCAAAATATACAAACTGAGTAGTCCATGCGCAACATAGGCAACATCAAGAAGAAGGTGAGCTGAGGAGCGTCGTGGTCCCGTGTTTAGCTTGAGCAGCTGCGGAACGAAAGGTCCTTCGTTCAAGTCTCCCCTCGAGTGAGAAGTTTACTTTCTTCATTTTCGCGAAGTTATTACCTGTCCGTTCGTTCATTGACGTCTCTGTTCACTGTAATAAGTTTAGTGTCTGTATTTTGCGACCGCACCGCAATACCATGCGATTCGTAGACGAAAGGACGTGCCTCTCCAATGGCAACCGAAAACATTTGATCGCAAGGTCATAGGTCAACCGATTCCTCCACAGGAAAACACGTCTGATATATTCGATACGACACTGGTGACGGCATGTGCAACACAGGAATATGCTGTCGACCCACCTAACTTGTACACTTGGCGAATGGGTAAAAAGGTTCTTCTACCTTGCCCGATTTAGGTTTTACTTTGGATGTGATAATCACTCCCGAAAAAGTGATCGCATCGGACGGACGAACGGACAGATAATAACTGTCTGAAAATAAAAAATTAAAATTTTCTCTGGAGGTAAGACTTGAACCAAGGACCTCTTGTTCCGCAGCTGCTCACCCTAACCAAGGGACCATGGCGCTCCTCAGCTCACACTTTCTTTGATGCTGCCTACGTTGCGCATGGACTACTCAGTTAGTATATTTTGCTTATTTTTTCATACTTCCACACAACTTCTTCTTGTTTTCTCGATTGATCTGTGTTCAGTTTTTAAAGGCCTATCCACTGTGCCAATGTATAACTAAATCTGAGGGGGTGCGATGGGGAGGTTCCCTTGTAAGTAAAATAACAGCTATAAAACTATCGAAGGGGCAATATTCAGAGGTATTTGTCTGCACGATACTGCAACTATTTTGTGGTATAGTCCCACTCAGTGCCGAGCAGGTGTGTAGGGCTGAGCAAGGAACCCCGCACAGTGGCGGATGGCGTGGCGCTGTGAGCGGTGGAAGCCTGGCTGGCGCTGTGGCAGGAGATGATTTAGGGCGGCGCCGGCCTGCCGCCCCCGTGACGGATGGGCGGCGGGCGCCGCTGGCAGCTGGCGGCTGACAAATCCGCTGACAGCCCGGAGCCGCCTCCGCAGGCTGAACGCAAAACAGCCCGGCACGTGGCCCGCACACTGCGTGACGTCACTTGCACGCTGCTACCGGCTACGCTGCCTTAAACGCGGCTTCCTTCGCACACATCAGTGAGGGCAGACGGCCGCGAAGCCACAGTCACAGTGGTCAGTCGTGCTTTCAGCGTGTGGCTGCTCACTTCAGCGGCTGGGATGGCTGAGTTTTCTGACGACGATCTACATCTGAATCTACACTCTGCAAACCTCCGTGAGCTGCGTGGCAGAGGATACGTTCCGTTGTACAACTTATTAGGGTTTCTTCCTCTCCCATTTGCGTGTGGAGCGCGGGAAGAACCGCTGCTTGAATACCTCTGGACGTGCAGTAATTATTCTGATCTTAACCTCACGATTACTATGTGAGCGATACGTAGGGGGTTCTAGCACACACCTAAAGTAATCATTTACAGCCGGTTCTTGAAACTTGGTTAACTTACTTTCTTGCGATAGTTCACGTCTCTCTTTAAAGAGTGTTGCAATTCGGTCCCTTCAGTATCTCTGTGACTCTCTCTCACGGATTAAACAGACCTGTGACCATTCGTGCTGTCCTTCTCTGTATACGTTCAATACACCATGTTAGTCTATCTGGTAAGGGTCCCACAAATTTTAGCAATATTCTAGAATCTCATGCTGGGTTCTTTCATTTTAATGAAGAACAAGAAAAACAAGTGAAGAAACGGAAGTGAGTTCCTCAGGCATAAAAAATAAGAGCAACAGAAGATGAGTTTGCCGTCTGTACAGTGAACTGACGGACGATGGAGCAAAGTATTACTAATATTTCAGAATGTCATAAAATTATAACTCCGCCAAAGCCGGTCCCAAGCCCGGTTGAAAAAGGAGGAGGGGGAGGAGTAACACCTCGTTAAAAAACCTTGGTTCACCTGGCCCGGGTGATAGGACCTCGTGAGGGCCCCTTGCCAGGGAAATGGTGAAGACCTCAACGGCAGTGAAGGCGGCGATGAAGATCATCAGAACGGCGGAAGAGGCAGGCTTTTGTATAAAAGCACCAGACTATAGTGTCTGTTCCCACAGTGGGCGGCTGCAAAAGGCGTCCGTCCCACATGTTAGTGGCGGCCTCACTTATAATTCTAAGCTAAATGCTTGAATTTTTATCATCGAAAGGTTCAACTACCTTTCCCCAAACTAAACTTTAACCTAAGACATGATGGTAAATTTGAAAATGAAAACTACTCCAGGAAGTAACCAATCTTCCATCGCTATTCATGGCGGTGCAACTAGGCCTTTGGATTATGGAGAGCCTAGAACATCATGTAAGGAAGAGTCGGAGCTTCCTAGTACTTCTTCAAAGATAAGACCCACGAAAAAACATCTACTGGGGACTATGAATATCAACACACTTATGAAAGTTGGAAAACTAAAACACATAACGGACACTATCAATCAACGCAACATACTTATATTAGCTCTTCAAGAAACAAGGTATCTGGATGAAAATGCATTTGAATCAGGTGGATACAGGATCTACAAAGGAAAACCAGCCATTAAACATTCCAATAATACGACTATATTAGGGACCGCATTTATGGTCAAACAGCAACTTACGGAATCAATAACTAATTTTAGCTCCCCATCAGAACGAATTTCATTTCTGACGTTCAAGTCAGGCAATAAACGCTACACTATTATTAATGCACATGCACCTATTAACCAACATAACAGAACAAATGTTGACAAAGTGGAAGATTTTTGGGAAATGCTTGAACACGAAACATCCATATTACCAAAAGAACATATAAAAATTTTTGTGGGAGACTTTAATGCACAAGTTGGCAAAGAAATAAAATTTAAATCATTAGTTGGAGATTATCCAGCACATGCAAGAACCAACAGAAATGGGGAAAGACTCATAGACTTTTGTAGACAGTTTAATCTAAAATTAATGTCGACATGTTTCAGGAAACTTGCAAGAAAGAAAAAAACGTGGGTATCACCTAATCCAAATCAAGGTGAACATCAGTTGGACCATGTGGCAATAACGACTCGCAACTACAAGGAAATCTTGGATGTCAGAGTGAGGAAGGGCCTAAACATAGATCATTATCTGACACAAATAAAGACCATGTTCCAACCAAACAAACCTAAACCAAAGCCAATAAGATTTCCAAGAGTAAACACTAAATTTCTCGTGCAAAAGCAGGACAAATTCTGTCATATACTAAACACACGAAAAATAGATAATTGGGAAGAAATTAAAGAAACAATGATAGAGTCAGTTAAAGAAATGGGACAGCCACGAAGAATACCAAAACACAGATAGTGGAACGAGCTGTGTGATGAAGCAGTTGACAATCGACTAAAGGCATGGAAAAAATGGAACAGTAATAAGAAACACGAATACTGGGAAGAGTTTAAAGAAGAAAGGAAAAAGACAGCAAAAATCATCAGATCAATGAAAAGAAAATACGACAAAGACAGATTAGAAGAAATGGATTCTGATTTCAAAAGGAACAACACTAGAGACTTCTATAAGACTTTCAGAGAAGTTTTAACAGGATTCCAGTCACCAAGTTTACATTTTAAAGATAAAAATGGAAAAATGGTTTTAAGGAATAAAGAGAACTGCCAAATCTTAGCTGAATACTTTGAAAATCTATTAAATTGTGAGGAGCCTAATGACAGGTTACAGTTTCAAAAACCGCAACATGAAAATCCACCGTCGGAACCACCTACAGTAGAAGAAATAGAAAAGATTATCAAAGCATTGAAGAATAACAAAGCACCAGGTGAGGATAGGATAGTGGCAGAAATGTGGAAACTAGGGGGCTTATCCGCATGTCAGAAAATTCACAAAGTAATTAAAGACATTTGGACAAAAGGAATCATACCCAGTGACTGGAAACAAGCATTGATCCACCCTCTCCATAAAAAAGGAGATAAAACAGACACCAACAACTACAGGGGCATATCCTTGTTACCAGTGACACACAAAATACTTTCTAAAGCACTTTTAAATAGAATAGAGGAACAAGCAGGACATAATATAGGAGATTATCAAGCAGGATTTAGAAAAGGTAGATCATGTGCAGAACAGATTCTTAATTTAAAAACAATTTTGAGAGTGAGAGCTATACAAAATAAAAATACAGTAGTTACTTTCGTAGACTTCAAGAAGGCCTACGACTCAGTTGACAGACAAACACTATTCCAGATACTTTATGAATCAGGGGTAGATGAAAACACTAGAAGACTTGTTGAACAAACGCTCACAGATACAACATCAAGAATTAAGTTTCAAGGCGAAATTTCTGAACCATACAAAATCAAAACAGGAGTTCGACAAGGCGACGGACTGTCCCCAATTCTCTTTAACTTGGTTTTAGATAAAGTAGTAAAAACATGGGAAAACACATTAAAAAACAGAGGCACAAAGGGTATAAGCATGGGCCAAGGAAAGAACAAATTTGAAGTAAAATGTTTAGCCTTTGCGGATGATATGGCATTGATAACTGAAAACCGAACAGACGCAACAGTTATGCTTGATATGTTACACGAGATTGCTGAAAAGACTGGGCTAAAAATATCCTACGAAAAAACCGAGTATATAGAACACATAATACAGAAAAGTTTATGAAAACAAAGTATGGAAAAATTAAAAGAGTTGATAGATTCAAATACCTGGGGGAGTGGATCCAAGCCAATGGACTGGATAACACAACAAATAAATAAAGAATAAAAAAGTTGGAATTTGCATATAAATTAACACAAAACTACTACAATAAGAAATCAATATCCATACAAGCAAAGGTTAAACATTATAATTCAGTTATTAGGACACAAGCAACATATGGATCAGAGTGCCTAGCATTGAATAAGAAAGGCGAATTAAGAGAACTAGAAAAAAGAGAGAGAAAAATATTAAGAAAAATTCTAGGTCCTGAGAAAAACAAGGAAAATAGGTGGATTAAAAGGAGAAATGAAGACCTATACAAAAATACAGAAAAGATCACAAATACAATGAGGAAGAGACGGCTAAAATTTTATGGACATTTAAATAGAATGGAAGAAACACGTATTACAAAGAAAATTTTTAATTACGTTAGTAAGCTGAAAAACACTGTAGGATGGATAGAAGCAGTAAAGAAAGACGCCAACAAAATAGGTGTTACAGAAGAAATAATACGTGACAGGAATAACTTTAGGCTACTTATAGAAAACGCAAACTATGAAGAAGATGCGCCAAAACCTCGACCCAAGAGAGTGTGGACAGATGAGCAGAGACGAGCAGTTGTCGAGAAAATGAAGAAGTACTTGGAAGAACGGAAGAAGAAGAAACACCATAAGTCTTAAGTTGTATGCGGTCCATAGCTGGCCAAATTCATAATATATATATGGATTCATTTTTGTTTTATTAAGAAAGATTATTCAGTCTGTTTATTGAACAAGCAGTAAAGGAAACGAAACAAAAATTTGGAGTAGGTATTAAAATCCATGGAGAAGAAATAAAAGCTTTGAGGTTTGCCGATTACATTGTAATTCTTTCAGAGACAGCAAAGGACCTGGAAGAGCAGTTCAACGGAGTCCGCCCCCGGTAGCTGAGTGGTCCGCGACAAACTGTCAATCGTAAGGGCCCGGGTTCGATTCCCGGCTGGGTTGCAGATTTTCTCCGCGCAGGGACTGGGAGTTGTGATGTCCTCATCATTATCATTTCATCCCTATCGACGCCCAAGTCGCCAAAGTGGCGTCAAATCGAAAGACTTGCACCCGGCGAACGGTCTCCCTGACGGGAGGCCCTAGTCACATGACATTTAGTTGAACGGAATAGACAGTGTCTTGAAAGGACGATATAAGGTGAACATCAACAAAAGCAAAACTAGGATAATGGAATTTAGTCGCATTAAATCAGGTGATGCTGTGGGAATTAAGATTAGGAAATGATTTGTGCTATTTGGGGAGCAAAATAAATGGTGATGATCGAAGCAGAGAGGATATAAAAAGGAGACTGACAATGCCAAGGAAAGCGTTTCTGAAGAAGAGAAATTTGTTAACATCGAGTATAGATTTAAGTGCCAGGAAGTCGTTTCTGAAAGTATTTGTACGGAGTGTAGCCCTGAATGGAAGTGAAACATGGACGATAAACAGTTTAGACAGGAAGAGAATAGCTTTGCAATTGCGATGCTACAAAAGAATTCTGAAGATCAGATGGGTAGATCACGTAGCTAATGAGGAGGTACTGAATAGAATTGGGGAGAAGAGAAGTTTGTGGCACAACGTGACTAGAAGAAGGGATCGGTTGATAGGACATGTTCTGAGACATCAAGTGATCACAAATTTAGTATTGGAGGGCAGCGTGGAGGGTAAAAATCGTAGAGGGAGACCAAGAGTTGAATACACTAAGCAGATTTAGAAGGATGTGAATTGTAGCAGTTACTTGGACATGAAGCTTGCACAGGATAGAGTAGCATGTAGAGCTGCATCAAACCAGTCTCTGGACTGACGACCACAACAAGAACACGAAAGATCGTACAACTGCCGTAGCCGAGCGTTCGATTCGTCTTCTCGTCTGTTGGTAGGGGTTCCCCCCTATTCCGCCTGTAGTGGATCCATATGCTCCAGGATTGTTCTTCAGTTTCATCGTCTCATAGCCGGAACGCCCCAGTGAGCAGGAGGGTCCGCAAAGAATGAACCTAAATAATTAGCGAAGTGGTCCTGTACTTCGGGTGACGGCTGAAAGCTGCATGTATTGTGATCAGTGGCGACGAAAAATCGTTTATGCCTTTATGAGCATTTTTAAAACAAAGGCGCTTTTCGTTGCGGCGGGATCTTCTCATGACATTTCAATCACCAGTTTTCTCCTCCGATTGCGAAAAATTCTGTTGGCAGTCACCTACATCGGAAAAAATGATCATATCGATAAAATAAGGGAAATTGGGGCTCGCTCAGAAAAATTTAAGGGCTCGTTTTTTCCACGCACCCTTCGACAGTGGAACGGTAGACAGACAACCTAAAGGTTGTTTATTGAACCCTCTGCTAGTCACTTTATTGTGAATAGCAGAGTAATCGCGTAGATGTACACTCCTGGAAATTGAAATAAGAACACCGTGAATTCATTGTCCCAGGAAGGGGAAACTTTATTGACACATTCCTGGGGTCAGATACATCACATGATCACACTGACAGAACCACAGGCACATAGACACAGGCAACAGAGCATGCACAATGTCGGCACTAGTACAGTGTATATCCACCTTTCGCAGCAATGCAGGCTGCTATTCTCCCATGGAGACGATCGTAGAGATGCTGGATGTAGTCCTGTGGAACGGCTTGCCATGCCATTTCCACCTGGCGCCTCAGTTGGACCAGCGTTCGTGCTGGACGTGCAGACCGCGTGAGACGACGCTTCATCCAGTCCCAAACATGCTCAATGGGGGACAGATCCGGAGATCTTGCTGGCCAGGGTAGTTGACTTACACCTTCTAGAGCACGTTGGGTGGCACGAGATACATGCGGACGTGCATTGTCCTGTTGGAACAGCAAGTTACCTTGCCGGTCTAGGAATAGTAGAACGATGGGTTCGATGACGGTTTGGATGTACCGTGCACTATTCAGTGTCCCCTCGACGATCACCAGTGGTGTACGGCCAGTGTAGGAAATCGCTCCCCACACCATGATGCCGGGTGTTGGCCCTGTATGCCTCGGTCGTATGCAGTCCTGATTGTGGCGCTCACCTGCACGGCGCCAAACACGCATACGACCATCATTGGCACCAAGGCAGAAGCGACTCTCATCGCTGAAGACGACACGTCTCCATTCGTCCCTCCATTCACGACTGTCGCGACACCACTGGAAGCGGGCTGCACGATGTTGGGGCGTGAGCGGAAGACGGCCTAACGGTGTGCGGGACCGTAGCCCAGCTTCATGGAGACGGTTGCGAATGGTCCTCGCCGATACCCCAGGAGCAACAGTGTCCCTAATTTGCTGGGAAGTGGCGGTGCGGTCCCCTACGGCACTGCGTAGGATCCTACGGTCTTGGCGTGCATCCGTGCGTCGCTGCGGTCCGGTCCCAGGTCGACGGGCACGTGCACCTTCCGCCGACCACTGGCGACAACATCGATGTACTGTGGAGACCTCACGCCCCACGTGTTGAGCAATTCGGCGGTACGTCCACCCGGCCTCCCGCATGCCCACTATACGCCCTCGCTCAAAGTCCGTCAACTGCACATACGGTTCACGTCCACGCTGTCGCGGCATGCTACCAGTGTTAAAGACTGCGATGGAGCTCCGTATGCTACGGCAAACTGGCTGACACTGACGGCGGCGGTGCACAAATGCTGCGCAGCTAGCGCCATTCGACGGCCAACACCGCGGTTCCTGGTGTGTCCGCTGTGCCGTGCGTGTGATCATTGCTTGTACAGCCCTCTCGCAGTGTCCGGAGCAAGTATGGTGGGTCTGACATACCGGTGTCAATGTGTTCTTTTTTTCCATTTCCAGGAGTGTATATGTAGATTACGAAATATGTAGTAAAGGGCCATGCGTTTCAGCTAGTTAACGGAGTTCGTCCTGGACGGTGGAAAATACGCGCCGTCGGGGCGCAGTGAGCGCATATCATCAGGGGAGATAGACTCCGGCAATAGCCGCAAGAGTAATGCCAGCATGCTCCCGTTGGTAAAGCCGATAATGGTCTTTCGTGCTGGGCGACCGTGTTGTTAGATCTGATCGTAAGGAGGTGAGATCAGTCAAAAAGTCTCTAATGTGGGCGAGTGCAGGTGAAATGTGTCCTACAAAAAAAATGGTCAAATGGCTCTGAGCACTATGGGACTCAACTGCTGATGTCATTAGTCCCCTAGAACTTAGCACTACTTAAACCTAACTAACCTAAGGACATCACAAACATCCATGCCCGAGGCAGGATTCGAACCTGCGACCGTAGCTGTGTCCTACAGAAACCGGTGGATGCAGAGAGTGTGGTGTCACTTCAGCTATCAGGATGCCCGGCAGAGTGGCGTGGGCAGAGGTCCACGTGTGACGCAAAGTGTTGAGATAAAGCGATCGTGCACGGTTATAGACATGAATTAAACCGATACCGCCCGCCCGCTGCGGCAGTGTCAGGGTGGCGTATCAGACTTCAAAAACAATATTGACGTTCAGGAAATGTCCATATGCTGCTTGAAATCTGTCGGCCATCGTAACCGTCAAAGGTAGGACATGCACAAAATAGTTCAGTTGGGACAGAAGCTAGGTGTTGACATAACGTGTTCGTAGGAGCATATCCGTTCGACGCAATTTGTTGTCTGGTATCAGAACACGTGTCTGGTGTAGTAGCCGGCGGTGCATAGCTGCCGCAGTCAGGTGAATATTGCTTTAGAACTGCACTCCTAAACATCTGAGTACGAGCACATCCATGTATTTTGTCTTCTTCGCGTTGATGACGCTCTCAGCTACCGCCCCGTACTGGCGTAACCACTGAAGCGCAATGTGCACTTCGTCCTCTGATCTGGTCAGGAACACCACATCATCGGCGAATGCACCACAACGAAAGGTCACGTCCGGCAAGCAAATGCCAGCTAATCGCCGCCGTAGACCATGCAAAGTTGGTTCAAGCGCTGCTGCAAATAATATACACGACAAGGGGCATCCTTGTCGCACCGAACAACAACAATGTAACCAGACTGATAACCGTTCGCCATCATGCGGGAACGCGCTCCGTGGGCCAGTCGAAGGACCACCTATGTAGACGCTGGAGAGAGGCCCATGTGTTCCAAATCTGCGCCTAGGAAGCGTGGTCCACGCGGTTGAATGCGGGGTCAAAATCGACGGCGGTAAGGGAGCCTCGTATTTTGCAGGCCGCCGTGAAGGCAATTAAGTCGTGGTATGCTCCTAACACCCTATGAATGTTGAAAGGTCTCTGTTGGATTCCTTTCATGTTTAATTTCTTAAATCTGTTGTCATTTACGGCATAAATTCCTCGTCTAAATTTACTGTGGCGTTTCTGACTATCTGGGAGGAGACTGAGTAGTGGAACGTGTTACTTTTACACATAAACAAGAACGATCTGTCACACTACTACACTTTAAAACACAGTTTATATGTAATTCATGTCACACAGTCTCATACGGAACCTACATCCGCTTTCTTTTATATACTGTATATGATAAGATACTGTCATCCCCCTTCCCTTCTGTGTGAGAGGATGAATGAGCAAATGTATTTCTAGTTGCATGCTTGAGGGTAGCAGACAAGGCTGTCTGCTAGAGAACAGTAGGACCAACGTCGGAACAGGTAGCTACGCTTTCTAAATGCAAAGAGGTTTCTATCCTTAGTATGGTCCTGCCCGTCCGTTGTCATGTTGGTATAGGAAGCTGCCCCTCTGGCCACTTCCGTTTGTATTTGTGAGCCACCCTCAAGAAGCACGCTCGGTAGTAGCGCAGGTCAGTTGGTCTGTGGTGAGCGTCTGAAGTGGTAAGATCTCCGGCTAAGCGCGTGTCTGCTAAGTCCGTAGGACAATGGATTTCTTAAGTTCAGCCTAACTGAAAATTTAATCACCTTTATTTCAGGTTTAGCTCTAAAATATCTAATGTTATCTTAAATTGCAGCGCAGTATAATTCTCGTGTGAAGTTCAGATTATTTTCCGGTAGTTGCTTTGTCACTACTTTGTGAGTAAAGTGGAACCACGTGTTGATCAGTAACTCTAACTAAGATCAATCTTAAATGCGAATGCTTGTGTGATTATAACGTCTCGTCTTGACAATATTTTCAATATAGCAACTTTTCTTTATGTTCAACCCACGTGGGATGTACTTTGCGAGACCAGTACCACGTGCTTATATAACTGTTTGACCCGTCAGGTTAACAGTAAGACGTTAATAACCAGTTCGAGGTTTCTCTTTTGTAAATTGCTTTTCGATCTAATTTGTTTTAATTATCAAAATTATTGTGGAGTTATACGCTTTGTGTAAACCAAGTTGACCACGTGAAGCATGTGGTGTAATCATCAAAGTAGCCCTCACCTATTCTTTTCGCGAAGATTTCACAAAGAGTTAATATGAATTTAGTATACCAGTGTGTGGTAATTACATGACGGACAGGATTGTGCTACGAACGTAATTTCTTTGGGTGAAAATTTGAATCTGTTTGTAGTGGTTAACTTTCTCTTGCATGCATTTCAACGTTCTTTGTGTGTTGTTTTATGAATGCAGTGTTGTATGCAGTCTCCCAATCTTGGCTCCATATTTGATGTGTTCCGTAAGATTGCAATCTCACATTTTCACAATCCTAAATAAGGCACCAGTTTAGTTAGGAATCAAGTGTAATAGGCTGAAATTTCAATGATCAATCTTAAAATAAATTTCCAAATATAAACTGATTTCTTTCTTTTTATTTAAATTCTGTTTTATATATATATATTACAGGTTGTTTTATGACTATTAAAAGATTATAATTAATGTTAGTCTGTTTGGGAATTTGGTAAACCTAGACTAGATACCTGATAAAAAAAAAAGTTGCTTAGTAATGCAAGATTAACTTCCCCAGACAGCTCACAGCTTTTAACCCGCTTTTATTGGCTAGCAGTAACGCTAACATAGGAAATTAAAGCTACAAACGTTACAATGTTGCTGACACCACCTAAACAAGTCTGATCGTCGTGGATGGCTTTCCCGATAGCGGTGTGGAGACGCGCGTGGAGGATGCGGACGAAGACCTTGTAGTTGTTTTTGAGGAGTCTGAGTGGGCGAAAGTCCTGCCACCTGCAACCACCATTCGGTTTCGGTTCTTGCGAACAAAATGCCGCCTGTGAATTCCGTGAAGAGAGTGAAATCTGGGCCGACCAGTTCTTAAAACATTTGGAGCCACTTGTCGCCCATAAGGTCATAAAAAGTGCGGTAGAATTCCAGGGGTAAACCGTCCGGCCCTGGCGATTTGTTCGGTGCTCCACGTGCCAAGGCCGATGTCAGCTCGTCGGATGTGATGGGCAACAGCATAGTATCATCGGGTGACTTAGGGGCGGAAAAATCGCGCAACGTCTCGTCATAATAGCGTACGCTTCGCTGATCTTAAATAGTGTCGGGCGAACGTCTGCAGTAAGTCCGTTTGCATCGCTGCGCGGCCGCCCACCTCCTTGTTTATCGCCGTAGTGAGCTGACGTTTGCGGTGGTGCCTCTCCCGCACCGTATGATAGACTGATGCCGTTTCGTTGGGGATGCACAGACTCGCGCTCGCACACGGATGCGGACGCCTTCTAGCTGCTCTGCCCTGATGAGTAGTAGACGAGCCTTGATTTTCTGTACGGGCATCTGACGTTCGGGAGACGGCGGTTGCATCGCCTACTCACGTAACGCTGTGTAGTAAAATTCCAATGTCGTCCTTTGCCAGCTCGATCTGTCACGCCCGTAGGCCACCAGGGTCTTTCGGAGTGCAGGTCTGACCCATTCCAGCCACACGCAGCGACATGGAAGTATACAGGAGCAGGCGCCTGAAATAACGACGCCATATGTAAGTAACTGCTTGCCGACACGCTTCCTCGTGAAGGAGGGTGACGTTTAGCGTCCACAGGCCTCTGATGCATCTGGTGGCGGTGGCGGTGGCGGTGGCGTGTTTGTTGCTGTCAGACGTAGTTTAACTTGTCGCGAAATTGAAGCAGATACTTCGTGTTAGTATCGGCAGATGCTATTGTTGGAAACCGGAATAAAATAATAATTGGATCCTTTTACCGACCTCCCAATTCAGACTATGCAGTTGCTGAAAGGTTCAAAGAAAACATGAATTTGATTTCAAACACGTACCCGACTCATACGATAACAGTTGGTGGTGACTTAAATTCACCTTCGATATCTTGGCGAAAATACATGTTCAGTTCCAGAGGTACGCATAAAATATGATCCGAAATTGTGCTAAACGCTTTCTCTGAAAATTATTTCGACCAGTTAGTTCATGAGCCCACGCGAATAGTAAACGGTTGTGAAAACACACTTGACCTCTTAGGAACAAATATTTCTGAGGGATAACGAGCATCAAACCCGATTCACGGATAAGTGAACCCAGTGTTGTCGTAGCGAGATTCAATATTTTAATCCCCAAATATTCGAGAAATAAGCGAAAAATACACCTATTCAAAAAAGCAGATAAAAATTCACTCATTCCAAATTAATAGTATAAGTGTAGAGCAGATGTGGCTTAAATTCAAAGAAATAATATCGGCAGCAATTAAGAGATTTATATCAAATAAATTAACAAAAGACGGAGCTGATCCTCCTTGGTACACAAAACGGGTTAGAACAACGTCGCAGAAACAACGAAACAAACATGCCAAATTTAAACAGACGCAAAATACCCAGTATTGGAGATCTTTTACAGAAGCTCGAAATTTAGCGTGGACGTCAATGCGAGATGCTTATAACAGTTTCCACAACGAAACTTTGTCTCGAAACCTGGCAGAAAATCCAAAGAGATTCTCCTCGTATGTGAAGTATGTTAGCGGCAAGAAACAATCAATGCCTTCTCTGCGCGATAGCAATGGAGTTACTTTCGAAGACAGTGCTGCCAAGCCGGCCGGAGTGGCCGAGCGGTTCTAGGCGCTTCAGTCTGGAACCGCGCGACCGCTTCGTCGCAGGTTCGAATCCCGCCTAGGGCATGGATGTGTGTGATGTCCTTAGGTTACTTAGGTTTAAGTAGTTCTAAGTTCTAGGGGACTGATGACCTAAGAAGTTAAGTCCCATAGTGCTCAGATCCATTTGAACCATTTTTTTTTTTTTTGAAGTGCTGCCAAAGCAGAGTTACTAAACACAGCCTTCCGAAATGCCTTCACAAAAGAAGACGAAGTAAATATTCCAGAACTCGAATCGAGAACATCTGCCAACATGAGTAACGTAGAAGTAAATATCTTCGGAGTAGTGAAGCAATTTAAATCACTTAATAAAAGCAAGTCTTCTGGTCCAGACTGTGTACCAATTAGGTTCCTATCGGAGTATGCTGATGCATTAGCTCCATACTTAACAATCATATAAAACCACTCTCTCGACATGATCCGTACCCAAAGACTGGAAAGTTGCACAAGTCACACCAATATTCAAGAAAGGTAGTAGGAGTAATCCACTAAATTACGGGCCCATCCCGTTAACGTTGGTATACAGCAGGATTTTGGAACATATATTGCGTTCGCACATTATGAATTACCTCGAAGAAATCGGTCTATTGACACACAGTCAACATGGGTTTAGAAAACATCGTTCCTGTGAAACACAACTAGTTTTTTATTCACATGAAGTATTGAGTGCTATTGACAAGGTATTTCAGACCGATTCCGCGTTTCTGGATTTCCGGAAGGCTTTTGACACGGTATCACACAAGCGGCTCGTAGTGAAATTACGTGCTTATGGAATATCGTCTCAGTTATATGACTGGATTTGTGATTTTCTGTCAAAGAGGTCACAATTCGTAGTAATTGACGAAAATTCAGGGACTAAAACAGCAGTGATTTCAGGCGTTCCCCAAGATAGTGTGTTATAGGCCCTTTCCTGTTCCTTATCTATATAAACGATTTGGAAGACAATCTGCGCAGCCGTCTTCGGTTGTTTGCAGATGACGCTGGCGTTTGTCGACTAATAAAGTCATCAGAAGATCAAAAGAAACTACAAAACGATTGAGAAAAGACACCTGAATCGTGCGAAAAGTGGCAGTTGGCCCTAAATAACGAAAAGTGTGAGGTCATCCACATGAGTGCGAAAAGGAATTCGTCAAACTGCGGTTACACGATGAACCAGTCTAATCTAAAATCCGTAAATTAAACTAAATACCTAGGTATTAAAATTACGAACAACTTAAATTGGAGTGAACGCATAGAAAATGTTGTGGGGAATGCTAACCAAAGACTGCGTTTTATTGGCAGGACACTTAGAAAATGTAACAGACCTACTAAGGAGACTGCCTACACTACGCTTGTCCGTCCTCTTTTAGAATACTGCTGCGCGGTGTAGGATCCTTACCAGGTAGGACTGACGGAGTGCATCGGAAAAGTTCAAAGAAAGGCAGCACGTTTTGTATTATCTCGAAATGTGGGAGAGAGTGTCACAGAAATGATACGGGATTTGGGCTGGACATCATTAAAAGAAAGGCGATTTTCGTTGCGATGGGATATTCTCACGAAATTCCAATCACCAATCTTTTCCTCCGAATGCGAAAATATTTTGTTGACACCGACCTACATAGGGCGGAACGATCACCACGATAAAATAAGGTAAATCAGAGCCCGTACGGAAAGGTATAAGTGTTCATTCTTTCCGCGTCCTTACGAGACTGGAGTAATAGAGAATTGTGAAGGTTGTTCGATGAACCCCCTGCCAGGAACTGGAATGTGATTTGCAGAGTATCCATGTAGATGTAGATGTAGATGGTGAGTAGTCGGGGTAAGGTGATGGTGCAGATATATGCGAGATATCCGTGAAGGGCATCGGCCAGATTTCTGCATCAAGGGTCGCTGTGAGGAGGCCACAAGAAATGTATAACCGGTCCAGACGACTAGCAGAATGGCCGGTAAAGTGCATATATCCGCGCTGGTTCCCATGATATAAGATCCATGTGTCGTAATGGCGAGGTGACGTGCCAGTGCGTGTTGAGCGGGCAAGGGACGTAATGCGGTATCTGGTCCTCGGGCGGCATAACACTGTTAAACTCTCCGCCCACTACATAATGGTCCATATTTGCATGCAAAAGTGGGGCGACCTACTCCGAATAGAAAACGTGCCTGTCACCGCGGTGTGAGGTAGCGGAGGGCGATTAGACGTTAACGAGGCAGACTGCGCCAAGTGTGAGAGCGATGCCTTGTGCGTTCGGCAAGTATGTCGTGTCCATCGGTTCCATACCACCAGATGGTGGGCTGTAGGAGGTGTAGCCATATAGGTCTAAATGCAGCTCAGGACAGACCTGGAGATAGGGAATGTCCAAGTCTGCCACTCTGATCATGTCACGTAACATGCGGGTCTTGACACTGGAGTGGACATCATGACACTGAATGTCACAATATGATTCAGACATATCAAGTGGTGGAGGCAATAGACGGGTGCAAGCCCACAGTGAGTTCATAAATCACACAGCCATCTGGCCACATGACGTGCTTTACTGTGCCGTATGATCCCCTGAGTGCCAGGGCCCTCTGGGCTCAATGTCAGCCATGAGCTCCGGAGGAGTTATCGAAGTGTGCTGTGCATCATCAGCCTTCATGTCGTCTGCCCAAACACCAAGAGAATTGACCGAGCGAGGTGGCGCAGTGGTTAGACACTGGACTCGCATTCGGGAGGACGACGGTTCAATCCCGCGTCCGGCCATCCTGATTTAGGTTTTCCGTGATTTCCCTAAATCGCTCCAGGCAAATGCCGGGATGGTTCCTTTCAAAAAGGGCACGGCCGACTTCCTTCCCCGTCCTTCCCTAACCCGATGAGACCGATGACCTCGCTGTCTGGTCTCCTTCCTCAAAACCAACCAACCAACCAAGAGAATTGGAAAGTCAGTGGTTCAAATGGTTCAAATGGCTATGAGCACTTTGAGAGTTAACATCTGAGGTCATCAGTCCCGTAGAACTTAGAACTACTGTAACCTAACTAACCTAAGGACATCACACACATACATGCCCGAGGCAGGATTCGAACCTGCGACTTTAGCAGTGGCGCGGTTCCAGACTCAAGCGCCTAGAACCGCTCGGCCGCGCCATCCGACAGGTCAGTGGTGGCTGGCCACTTTCACAGGAGCTCACATTCTGGGAGTCGACCCGATGAGCCTCGTTTTCAGGGCCACCAGCTGTGGGAGAGTGTTCCTTATCGCCAGGAGCCTTCTGGTGAATGAGGCCGCTGAAATCCGTTGTAATTGTAGACGTAGCAACGGAGTCGACTTCTCCACCAGCCTCACATCCCTGTCCCTTTCTTCAGCTGACAATCGTCTTCTCTTATGTCGCTTGCGTGATTTTTGCTTGCAGGTCGGAGACTCGACGTCCACTGGAGGGTGGGGCTCGACACAGTCTCGGCCATCTCGAATCGCTGTGTCCGATCCCGACAGTGACCGTGGCCGGGTGCCCCCGAGGCCGCGGTGGTCGTCGTCAGCGTCGCCTGTGCCGACTCTCCAACGGAAGTTGCAGAAGTTTGAGGTGGTATCAGGTTCCGATCATCCGTCACATCATGTCGTGGTGCCTCCACATACGTTACCGGGAGAGAGGTCATCGCGGATCGTTGGGGAAGTTCACTGCAGGGCGCCTGAATGAGGCGGCGCTGCAGACACACAGTTTTAACATGGCCCTCCCGGCCGTAGCCTGAGCAGGTCCTTGGTTGGCCATCATACGAGTACATAACAATTACGCAGCAACCGCCAATGAAAACATATGATGGAACGTGCTTCTTAAATTCTACGCGCACTTGGCATACCCTGTTAAGCACAGGTACGTTTCGAATATTCTCCATTTCTCCTCTGTATGGCTCAAAACTGTGCCATATGGCTGAGCCGTTCACGGCTCGTGTTCATGCCATTTATTGTTTGTCATCTTCTATTACGGCACTGCCGCCTTGTTTTCTTATTCCATTTACTCGCGTCACTAGCTTCCTACCTTACTTGCCCACGAGTGGCAGCAGCAGCGCATATTTATAGTGCACTGTCGTATCATCTCTGGACCGACCGATAGTATTTCCGGGCCGTTGTGTGTCTGGAAGTCAGTTGGAGACGGACCAGCAGTGCAGTCGAGGATGGAGCAGCGGTCGGCTACGAAGGAGCGCCGGGGACGGAGCACCAGTGAGGTGCGGACAGCCAGTACTCGCCGGCCGCTAGCGACTAGAGATGGGTCGAACTCGTTCATTCCCGTGAACTACTTCATTCATTTCACTCTTTGCCGTGAAGCGTTCAAATGAAGTAGTTCATTCACGAAGTACGGAAGCCTGGCGAAGTTGCCCAGTTCGCCGCTCAGCCGCGGCTACGCTCGCTTCGCCTTGCTCGTACAATAAAGCTTCGTAATACTTCATAATTTTTCCAACAGATGGCCGAACTATGCAGTATCGTGCACACAACGTTTCACGCTCTTACAGCGCCTCAGTTAACTTAAGTAGAGCATGGTCGAAGGGGACAAAGGAAAGATAAACAGAGAAGCCTGTCACATATAAAAAAGGTATTACATTTAATCTTGCTCGACATTTTCTCATGAAGCGCCCAAAAAAGTCTTTATCTGCCAAATGAAACATTATTTGTTGTATTCATAGACTGAGAAATAGGGCTACCAACGAAATGCAGTCCAATTTTATGTTCCTTTTAAAATTTAATTCAAAATAGAATGAATATGTTTACCACTGTCACAAAGTCTATATACCTACGTTAAGTAATTATTCAGAAGTTTTCCTGTAGATTTTATTTTTGTTGAGAATAATATCCCTCCAGATTCAAAACGTAAACTGTCACCTGTAGTCATTGGTACGATTTCAGGGAAAATCCCTCTTTCAGTGTTATTAGCAAACCTTTTATTTTCATATTGGCTGTGCGTGCTGACACAGCCAGCCTCTTCGTTTGTATCTGTAATATTCACTTGTCCGCAAGCGCTGCCAACGGTAGGCTACCGGTAGATCCGAAGTGTAACTGAACTGCACAGTCATGGGTAATGATGTCAGCACTGCAGGAAGCAGCTGACGCTGCCTTCCCCTCGCCCCTCACAACCACAAACCATAGCAAAACCTATCGTTTCCCACAAACGCCGCGCGATTCGTCGACAGGCAGTAGAGGGGGGACTGAAGGGAGAATGAGTGACGTAGCGCCGATGTAATGGGCGAGGGAGAGGGGAAGAGAGTGAGTGAACTAGAAAAAAGTCTGGAGTGTGTTATCTGTGAAGAGTTTGAAGTACCAGTTCATTGAAATTGAGTGGTTACTTCACACTTCACTGGAGTGAAGCGTTCATTTGAACGACTCATTCACGAGCTCCCCATCACAACTAGCGACACACACATGCACTGTCCCACTGAAGGAGACGGGAGCGAGATCTACCGTTGGTTGGTCGTTCCGTCGGTCGTCCCATCAGCCGACGTCTGTTTGGTCCTTTGACCATTTCCGGGTGGTTGGAGTTGCGAGGCGCTTCTTGCGAGGGTTACGAACTTCGTCGCCCACCGATCCTGGACATTAAAGTTGAGTGTTCACTTAACCTACTATCCTCAACTGCTATGACATCTCTTCGTTTGATCCTGGTTATCGGTTTTTGGGAGATTCCCGTGAGCAACAACGTGTGTGCATTGAAGTCGGCTGGAATTGCAGCCATCTTCCTCTGTGGCGACTAACTTAATTTAATTCATTCCTTCATTAATGAAGTGTACGAGCGGTATCTTCTGCCTTGTGGCCGTTGACGTTCTGGTGACCTGCCCTGGTCGTTGACGTAGTTTTTGGCAGTGTATTTTCCTCGTCGTGTTGATGCTGACCAGCACTGCGTGTAGTTCGACACCTAGGGTGTTGATGGTACTTTTGGGCATTTATTCTGACGTGGCTGGATTGGACACCAGCATCCAGAACGTTATGCTATTGACACCTTGTTGTCGTTTTGCTGGTCGGGTGGAGCAGAACTGATCTTGTTGGTTGGTTCGTCGGCAGGCTTTCGGTTGTGTTGCCTTCCAATTAAGAGGTAAAAAAAATACCTAATCCGCTCTGTCCTGCTAGCCCAGGGATTTCAATGGCCACAGTGCGTCAACGACAAGGTTGGCGGGAACTTCGAACGGCAGTTCAAAGGTGTATACTGTACGCACCTCCAGGCCAGCATGGTCAGCTGCTACCACGTTCACATTGAAACGTCCCCTTTGAACAATTTTACATACGATTGTACTTAACCTGACACACAATATTTTTTTAGCGCAACGCAATCTGACTTTCAAAAAAATCCCTACAAAAGAATGGCCCTGACTAACATTAAACTATACCTTTCACAAATCACTTACCTCACAAAAATCTTCGCTGCTCAAGCTACCGCAATACAGCGAGCGCCACTACTGCTAGCTAAATAAAAGATTCAAACTATGGAAGGCACTAACTACTGATAGGGATAGTTAGCAAATGAAAGATATTAATAGAGAACAAAGAATGTATTTACCTTGATATCATCATATATATAGCAGTTCATGACAAATTACAAAACTCCGCCATCTCTCTCCCCACATCCACCACTGCTGGCGGCTCACCTCCAACTGCCCAGCGCTACGCGCTGTTCACAGCCAGCTGCCTAACACTACAATGGCGAGTATTACAACAATGCAAAGCAGCCACAGGCTGCACACAGCACAGCCAGTGATTTTCATACAGAGGTGGCGTTACCAATAAAAAAACCTAAACAGCCTACTTACATAGCCCCCATGCTCCCCACAAAAAATTTTACAAATTTTGTTGGGCACTGGCCAATGCATATTTGTTAAAAATTTTTTTTCACAATTACAATAACAAAGAAATCAAATGCACACACTTATTGATACAATGTTGGTCAAAAGCAAACATTTTCTCACAGTCCATAAAGACAGTCCTGATCGTTGATCACAGTAAAATTGCCGTGTTTTTCACAAAATCTGAGCAGTAAAAGACAATGCACATAGACGTAGTGGATTTCCATGCAGTCTTGAAGCTTTCACAAATCACTTACCTCACAAAAATCTTCGCTGCTCAAGCTACTGCAATACAGCGAGCGCCACTACTGCTAGCTAAATAAAAGATTCAAACTATGGAAGGCACTAACTACTGATAGGGATAGTTAGCAAATGAAAGATATTAATAGAGAACAAAGAATGTATTTACCTTGATATCATCATATATATATAGCAGTTCATGACAAATTACAAAACTCCGCCATCTCTCTCCCCACATCCACCACTGCTGGCGGCTCACCTCCAACTGCCCAACGCTACGCGCTGTTCACAGAGGTGGCGTTACCAATAAAAAAACCTAAACAGCCTACTTACAACATTACCATCAGCGTGGCAGAAGCGGAAGCCGTTTGAAGATCGTTGGATGTCACAGGCCGTTCCGTCAGTCAATTTGAGGTAAACTGTGCTGGATACAACTCTCAAAACCCGTTTTACAGCCAAGGATTATGCGAACATTTTAGGTGATCAGGTGCACCCCATGATCCAAATGTCGTTCCCCAACAATGCCATATTTCAGGACGATAATTCATCCATTCACACAGCCAGCTCAGTACAATCGTGGTATGAGGAGCATGCAACTGAACTGCAGCATGTTCCCTGGCCACCACAGTCACCAAAATAATGGTTCAAATGGCTCTGAGCACTATGGGACTTAACTGCTGTGGTCATGAGTCCCCTAGAACTTAGAACTACTTAAATCTAACTAACCTAAGGACATCACAAACATCCATGCCCGAGGCAGGATTCGAACCTGCGACCGCAGCGGTCGCCCGGTTCCACACTGTAGCGCCTAGAACCGCTCGGCCACTTCGGACGGCTCACAGTCCCCAGACACGAACGTTATTGAACGTTTGTGGGCTGTATTGGAGCGCAGACTCCGGAGCGGATTTCCGCCTCCCTCGTCACTACAGGAGTTAGAAGAGATTCTGATCGAAGAGTAGCATAACATTCCACTGGAGACTATACAATCATTATATGCCAGTGTTCCAAGAAGAAACGCTACTCTATTACGGGCAAACGGGAGTATTGCAACCCCTTATTAATAAATCATTCCCAAGTAACTACAAGTGTTGAAATTATTTTGCCTATTCCCTGGTTCATGGCGTGGGTTCCTGTTGTCATGTCCTAGTTCATGAACCACGGGAACGTATGAGTGACCAAGTAAGTGGTCTTGACAGTCGGGATACCAGTTACTCTGGAATAAGGCTGGGCACCTCGGACATATTCTGAGTCGTGGTCACCTTTGTGCTTAGACGGAAAAGACTACCAAATCCACCGGTTAGACTCTCAACCGTTAGGGGTAAAACGCAATGGGACTCGGGCCAAGTAAGGCTGACAACCTGCTTCCCTGGTACTTTAAATGTGATGCAGGCAACAATCAGAAATCAGAGCAAAATACCTCGGACCTTTGGAGGTGACGGAGTCCCACCTCTAATTGACAAACCAGGGACTCCTAAGATACGACTCGGCAAACGAGTGGTAACGAGATGGGGAGCTATTAATATCAATGGGGGATACTCTGGGAAGAAGGTAGAGCTGCCAGAGGCTGCAAGTAAGATGGGGTTGGACGTTTTAGCTGTTAGTGACATTCGGGTAAGGGGTGAGAAAGAGGAGAATACAAGGTCTACCTGTCAGGAGTGAAAGCAGGAATAGCACAATGGGGTGTAGGGCGTTACATCCGGGAAGAAATGGAACCCAGCGTAGTTGCTATAAGGTATGTAAACGAACGACTGATGTGGATAGATTTGACAGTGTCTAGCAAGAAAATTAGGATTGTGTCAGTATATTCGCATTGTGAAGCGACAGATCAAGATAAGATGGATAGATTTTATTACGAACTCAGTGATGTAGTTGTTAGAGTAAAGGACAAGGACAGTGTTCTGCTCATGGGTGATTTTAATGCCAGGATTGGAAATCGAACAGAAGGGTATGAAAAGGTTATGAGTAAAGTTGGAGAGGATATGGAGGCCAACAGGAACGGGAAACAACTCTTGGATTTCCGTGCCAATATGGGCTTAGTAATCACAAACTCCTTTTTTAAACATAAGAACATTCACCGGTATACTTGGGAAAGCAGGGGAACCAGATCTGTCATTGACTATATAATAACAGATCAGGAATTCAGGAAGGCTGTGAGGGACACACGTGTATTCAGGGGATTCTTTGATGACACTGATCATTATTTAATCTGCAGTGGAATTGGTATTGTGAGGCCGAAAGTGCAGGAGGTCAGGTCCTTACGTAGGAGGATAAGAGTGGAGAAACTGCAGGATTAGAAAATCAGGCACAATTACATAACAGTGATCTCAGAAAGGTACCAGTTAGTCGAATGTAGTCAATTACAGTCATTGGAAAAGGAATGAACAAGGTACAGGGACACAGTACTTGAAGTAGCTAAAGAATGTCTTGGAACAGTAGTGTGTAAAGGTAGGATGAAGCAAACAGCTTTGTGGAATGACACAGTCAAGGCAGCCTGTAAAAGGAAAAATAAGGCGTATCAAAAATGGCTACATACTAGAACTCAGGTAGACAGAGAACTTTATGCTGAAGATAGAAACAAAGCCAAACAGATAATTGCGGCATCCAAGAAGAAATCTGGGGAAGACTTTGGAAACAGGTTGGAGACTTTGGGTCAAGCTGCTGGAAAACCATTCTGGAGTGTAGTTAGCAGTCTTCGAAAGGGAGGTAAGAAGGAAATGACAAGTATTTTGGACAGGTCAGGATAACTGCTGGTGAATCCTGTTGATGCCTTGGGCAGATGGAGGGGATATTTTGAAGAGTTGCTCAATGTAGGTGAAAATACGATCAGTAATGTTTCAGATTTCGATGTACAATGGGATAGGAGTGATGATGGAAATAGGATCACATTTGAGGAAGTGGAGAAAATGGTCAATAGATTGCAGTGCAACAAAGCGGCTGGGGTGGATGAAATTAAGTCGGAACACATCAATTACAGTGGAATGTCAGGTCTTAAATGGCTACACAGGATAATTGAAATGGCGTGGGTCTCGGGACAGGTTCCATCAGACTGGACGAAAGTAGTAATCACACCAATCTTTAAACATGGAAACAGAAAAGATTGTAACAATTACAGAGGTATCTCTTTAATCAGCGTTGTGGGTAAAATCTTCTCAGGTATTGTTGAAAGGAACGGGCGAGTATTAGTTGAGGACAAACTGGATGAAAATCAGTGTGTGTATAGGCCTCTTAGAGGTTGTCAGGACCAGATCTTTAGCTTACGGCAAATAATGGAGATGTGTTACGAGTGGAACAGGGAATTGTATCCATGCTTTACAGTTCTAGTAAAGTCATATGACCGGGTTCCTAGTAGGAAGTTGTCTGTTCTACGAGATTAAGGAATAGGAGGCAAACTTTTGCAAGCAATTAAAGATCTTTTCATAGATAGTCAGGCAGCAGTTAGAGTTGACGGGAAATTGAGTTCATGGTTCAGAGTAGTTTCAGGGGTAAGACAAGGCTGCAACCTGTCTCCACTGTTATTCATATTATTTATGGATTATATGTTGAAAACAATAGACTGGCTGGGTGAGATTAAGATATGTGAACACAAAATAAGCAGTCTTGCATATGCGGATGACTTAGTTGTGATGGCAGATTCGATTGAAAGTTTGCAAAGTAATATTTCAGAGCTAGATCAGAAATGTAAGGACTATGGTATGAAGATTAGCATCTCCTAAACGAAAGTAATGTCATTGGGAAAGAGATGTAAACGGATTGAGTGCCAAATAGGGGGAACAAAGTTAGAACAGGTGGACGTTTTCAAGTACTTAGGATGCATATTCTCAGAGGATGGCAACATAGTGAAAGAACTGGAAGCGAGGTGTAGCAAAGCTAATGCAGTGAGCGCTCAGCTACGATCTACTCTCTTCTGCAAGAAGGAAGTCAGTACCAAGACCAAGTTATCTGTGCACCGTTCAACCTTTCGATCAACTTTGTTGTATGGGAGCGAAAGCTGGTTGGATTCAGGTGACCTTATCAACAAGGTTGAGGTTACGGATATGAAAGTAGCTAGGATGATTGCAGGTACTAGTAGATGGGAACAATGGCAGGAAGGTGTCCACAATGAGGAAATAAAGAAAAACTGGGAATTAACTCTATAGATGTAGCAGTCAGGGCGAACAGGCTCAGATGGTGAAGTCATGTTACACGCATGGGAGAAGCTTGGTTCAAATGGCTCTGAGCACTATGGGACTTAACATCTGTGGTCATCAGTCCCCTAGACCTTAGAACTACTTAAACCTAACTAACCTAAGGACAGACATCACACACATCCATGCCAGAGGCAGGATTCGAACCTGCGACCGTAGCAGTCCCGCGGTTCCGGACTGAGCGCCTAGAACCGCTAGACCACCGCGGCCGGCATGGGAGAAGCAAGGTTACCCAAGAGACTCATGGGTTCAGCAGTAGAGGGTAGGAGGAGTCGGGGTAGACCAAGGAGAAGGTACCTGGATTCGGTTAAGAATGATTTTGAAGTAGCGATGTCGTAGTTTATTAATGGGCAAAGTAAGTTTCGTAACAGACATTGTTCATAAATTTTGTCTACTAAACTGAAGAGAACTGAAATTTCTAAACATTGACACTTACTTGTAAATAATAGATTTCAGCTATCAGTCGTCCTTTTGAAATTTTATCGGCAGATCTAGATTTCTGCTAGAAACTAACATTTACTTGCTAGAGGAAGTATCTACAAACAAACACAGGAAACAATATTTATCAGCCTGCTTACCTTACCTCTTGTGTTTTTTCTCCAATGAACCAAATATCATCAGAAGCAACTATTTTTCTTCTTCGAAAGGTCTAATTTTTTCACTATTAAGAAGTCCCGCCCCCGGTAGCTGAGTGGTCAGCGTGACAGAATGTCTATCCTAAGGGCTCGGGTTCGATTTCCGGCTGGGTCAGAGATTTTCTCCGCTCAGGAACTGGATGTTGTGTTGTCCTTATCATCATCATTTCATCCCCATCGACGCGCAAGTCGCCGAAGTGGCGTCCAATCGAAAGACTTGCACCTGGCGAACGGCCTTCCCGACGGGAGGCCCTAGTCACACGATATTTACATTTGCTATTAAAAAAGCCTGATAATGAAAATTAATTAATTTATATTATTTATACACAGGATACGCTTCTTCCTATCGCCAGTTACTGTAAGACCTGAATTATTCTTCACTTTCAGACAGCTAGCATCACCTGTGGAAGAGCACTCGATAGAAATAATATCCAAGCCGTCATGGAATATTTACAATGCGTCACTCAAACAAAACAAAATAAGTAAATAAAGATTAGGAAGTAGCAAAAGTACGTAATCGAGGACGGTGACTTGAGTGAGCACTGCAAAACTAGTTTAACTTGTCGTGTTAGCAGACAACGACGTCGTTTCCTCTACAGACATCAAACTCAAATCTTTCTTCCCGATAAACATTGAGCCTGACTTCCAGTTTCGCCCCGTACTGTTTCACTCGGTTCGCGGCGCGTGCGAATATCGCCTTTTGTATCGCACAGTGGAATGTTTTGACTCATCGTCCCGCTCCGCCCCGTCAAGTGTGTTTCACCATTTATGAGTCTCGGCTGAATGCAGTTTCGTATACCTTTCAGCAGCCGTTTGAAGTGAGCGGTTTTTACTTAACTACTTATTTCCAACCAAAATCTTAAATGTCCGCTTCCCCACCTGAGCGGTCAGTAGGTTCGGGGGACCTGGGTTCTATTCCCAGCTCAGACAGGGGTTTTTCCTTGCCGACAGCGGCCGGAAGAGTGGTGTGTTGACACCACACGTTCGGTCGGGTGTTTCAGATGTTACAACATTGCCTTCTATATTAATTTGTGTTACATGTACATCTCGTCTCTTTTCTCCTCCTTTTGCTGTTTTATGTCGAACATGGACTCCTACGGTGCTGCAAAGACGCTGAACTTCTTTAAAATGCCCGGCTTAAAGAAAAACAACTTTCTTAGGATAGACATGCACCATGAAAATCTCTTTTTGTGACCTCTCGAAGAGAAACTTCACTTGTATAGGCGAGGAGGAAAAATCACAAGATTTGAGCACCACAAATATCACATTTTCGCTATGTTGCTGGGGGATACCCAGTAATGCTTTCCACATGTGAAGACCACGTTAATTCATTCCTGGATTTGGTAACATCGCTCACTAATTTCTTTTTACCCTCATTTTGCTAACTGGATATTTCAACACCTCATATTTGCCAATAGAAATTGTTTATTACATGCTCGGTGAGCTAAGGACGATGTGAGAACATCATAATGTTTGACATATGCATACATGTAAGAGACGAATCGACCTGTCTTTAAGGAAAACCTCCGCAAATACCGATCTATTCGACATTTTGCTTATGATCCAAGTACCTGCCGTGTTGACCACGTGGCAGTAATAGCGAAAGGCTTATATGCTTGAGTCATGCAGTTTTACGTGATTTATGTCCATTAAGGATAAGAACAATATCATGAATGCTGGCACAGGATCATCATATTATAAATAAAGTTAGGTGCGTGTAGGAAACTTCAGGAAAAAGCTAATGAGTACCGTATTTCAGATGTATATTCAGAGAATCATTTCAAATTCAGTGCATTAAATTTCCATAAACAGAGATCTTTGTAAACCCACCAGGTTAACCAAGAACGCTAATGTGCTGCTTCCTGGACTCGGGTAGGCGCGCCGGCCCTGGATTGAATCCGCCCGCCGGATTACCGACGTCGGCCGGTGTGTGGGCCAGCCTGGATGTGGTTTTCAGGCGGTTTTCCACATCCCGCTAGGTGAATACCGGGCTGGTCCCCACGTTCCGCCTCAGTTACACGACTCGCAGACATCTGAACACGTTCGCACTATTCAATGGATTACACTGGACACAGATAGCTGGGGTACAGTGATTCTGTCCCGGGGGGTACAGGGTGGCGGCAGGAAGGGCATCCGGCCACCCCTTCTCGTCGCTAACCTTGCCGAATCCGTTCCTAATCGTGCCGATCCCGCGAATATGCAGGACAAGGCACCAGCAAAAGAAAGAAAGATAGATCTTTCTAAAAATCGCGTAAGAAATATTCGATTTTATTGTGTTCATGCAAATATGCGAATTATGCAAATCTACGATATCCGCCAATTTCGCGTGTGTGTAACACTATCAGCGAGATAAGCTTCCTCTTTTTAGTGCTCTGCTGTACTCTCTCCATTTGAGTTACAGAATATGAGCTGTAAAATGTCCTTCAGAACTATGTTTCTGCTTGATCTGTCAAATCTTATCGATATGAGAAAACACAACATAGTGTCAAGAAAGAACTAACACTCGAAACGTGTGAGATCTTGCACATCCATTTTTTTTCATTTCTTCGTAGTTTAGCACTTACTCATTATTCAACCTCAGGGATCATGACATAAAGTAGATTTTAAGTATTTGGAGTATCGGTCCACAGCCTGTATGAATGGTTTAAAGAACGTCATTTTCTGTTACAGAAGTAGAGGAACAAGAAGTTCTGCAGCGTTAAGTGTAAAATGCTGTCCTGTGATAACGTAAATGCATCATTGGGTAACGAATCTAATTAGTACTTTGGATAATTGAAGATGCACATATGTGTTTCTCTGTCAGTTACATGTGTACCAATGTCGTTCTAAACATAGGGACAGTCGAGATGTGTTTTGGGGACTTCGACGAGAGACAAAGGGGTGTGCCTGCAGTGATGTCATCAGCAAAGCCTCAGAGGTTGATGAGGGGTATTACGTTGCAGGTATGGCGGCTGCTAACCGTGTACGCCGCAAGGCAGTTAGCTGCTTGCAAGGAGGATTGAACGGCGCCCCTCCCAAGGCGGCGACTCGTAGAAGGCAGCCCGTGGGCGGCGGGCGTTGAGGCCGTGCCCTTGCGCCGCTGCGAGGGCGCTGTTCAGTGACGTCACTCTGTGACGAACGCACTACCGTGCGGCACTCACGTGCAGTGAGTCAATGTTGTGGCGTGCGACAGGCGAGTAAGCCGCTGCTTACAAGGAGACCGCACCAACTTCCCCTCACCGACCTGACTAGTCTTAACTACGTCGAGTTTGTTTGTTATGTGGTAAGATCTTATGGGACCAAACTGCTTGGGTCATCGGTCCCTAAGCTTACACACTACTTAACCTAAATTGAACTTACACTATGGGCAACACACGCACCCATGCCAGAGGGAGGAATCGAACCTCCGACGGGGGTAGTCGCGCGGACCGTGACAAGAACATCAATTTGCAGCAGGGTTTTGGAACAAATACTGTGTTCGAACATTATGAATTACCTCGAAGAAAACGATCTATTGACACATAGCACGGATTCATAAAATATCGTTCGTGCCAAACACAACTGGCTCTTTATACTCATGAAACAAAGACTGCTATCGAGGGGGGATGTCAAATTGATTCCATATTTTTAGATTTAGAGAAGGCTTTCGACACCGTTCCTCACAAGCATCTTCTAATCAAACTGCTTGCCTATGGAATATCGCCCCCGTCGTGCTACTGGATTCGTGATTTCCTGTCAGGGAGGTCACAGTTCGTAGTAACAGACGGAAAGTCATCCAGTAAAACAGAAGTAATATCCGGCGACCCCAAAGGAAGTTATATATATATTAACGACATAGGAGACAATGTGAGTAGCGCTCTCAGATTGTTCGCATATGATGCTGTCATTTACCGTCTTGTAAAATCATCAGATGACCAAAAAGAATTGCAAAATGATTTAGATTAGATATCTGTATGTTGCGAAAAGTGGCAGTTGACCCTGAATAAAGGAAAGAGTGAAGTATGAAAAGAAATCAGGTAGATTTCGATTACACGTTAAGTCACTCAAATCTGAAGGCTGTAAATTCAACTAAATACTTAGGGATTATAATTACAAAAAATGGTTCAAACGGCTGTGAGCACTATGGGACTTTATTTCTGAGCTCATCAGTCCCCTAGACTTAGAACTACTTAAACCAAACTAACCCAAGGACATCACACACATCCATGCCCGAGGCAGGATTCGAACCTGCGACCGTAGCGGTCGTGCGGTTCCAGACTGTAGCGTCTAGAACCACTCGGCCACTCCGGCCGGCTTACAATTACAAATAACCTAAATTGGAGCGATCACACAGACAATTCTGTTGTGAAAACATACCAAAGAGTGCTATTCATAGGCAGAACACTTAAAAGGTGCAACAGGTCTACTGAAGAGACTGCTTACACCACAATTGTCCACCCTATTATGGAGTATTGCTGGGCGTTGAGTGACTGACAGACGACATCGAAAAAGTTCAAAGAAGAGCAGCTCGTTTTGTATTATCGCAGAATAGGAGAGATAGTGTGCTACAGACATGATACGTGAATTGGAGTGGCAGTCATTAAAACAAAGGCGTTTATCGCTGCGATGGGATCTTCTTTTGAAATTTCAGCAACTAGTTTTCTCCTCCAATTGCGAAAACATTCTGTTGGCACCCAGCTACATAGGAAGAAATGATCATCACGATAAAATAAGAGAAATCAGGGCCCGCACAGAAAAATCTAAGTGCTCGTTTTTACTGCACGCCGTTCGAAAGTGGAACGGTAGAACACCACTTGAAGGTGGTTCATTGAACCCTTTGCCAGACACTTTATTGTGAAGAGCAGAGTAATCAAGTATATGCAGATGTAGAACAGGATACACAGGGCACCATTAGGACTTCAACATGTGTAAACAGGAACATGCGATTCCCAACAGTTTTGAAAATATCAAATCAGAAATTTTACGTGTGCTTACATTCTTTGTACTCAAGGCGTTCGCAGTGGAGGGAGTAAGCGCTTAATTTCAAAATCGCGAGTTGTTTGGACAGAATCTTCTTGCCAGCAATTCTATTTTCTTTATTCCCTCTTAATTCTAAGAACAGATTTATTTGTGGAAATTATCAGTATTTGATGATTCACTCATTATTTTCGTATACTTTATCCTGAAAAACAGAGAAAAAAATTTCTTAAGAAGACTGGAATAAAAAAAAACGATACACATGAACTTTCAATCTAATCAGTATAGTCATTTTATTTATATTACTATATCTATAGTTGTGACAAGTATAATGTGTAAAATGTGGCTCACTGCACGAATCAGCATGATACTGATCATAGAAACGGAAAACAATAATTATTGAGACTTAAAACACATAATGAATGCTGAATTTTTGTATGTGCATGGTTTTTTATAATTCGGGAATTATTCCTAGGGATTGGTTGACATCAACCTTTGTTACATTACCCAAAAAGGCTAATGCCAAAACTTGTAATGATCACCGTACAATAAGCTTAATGAGTCACACCTTAAAGATATTTCTAAAAGTTATACACCAACGAATATACAAAAAAGTAGAAGAAGGTATAAGTGAAACACAATTCGGTTTTAGAAGTTCCCTCGGTACAAGAGAAGCATTGTTTGCTTTTAACATATTAGCGCAACGATGTATGGAGGTTAACCAGCCACTATATGTGTGCTTTCTGGATTATAATAAAGCATTTGACAAAGTTCGTCATGATCATCTCATAGAATTGTTAGAAAAGAAAACACTTGATAAGAAAGACATCCGCATTATATACAACCTCTACTACAATCAAACCGCAACCGTGAAGGTAGAAAATGAATTATCGAATGATATAGAAATAAAGAGGGGTGTGAGACAAGGTTGCGTTCTCTCACCCTTATTGTTTAATATGTATTCAGAAGACATAATCCAGGCAGCTCTATCAAATGAAATAGCTGGCATTAAAGTGAATGGGCTAAACATTAACAATGTTAGGTTTGCTGATGACACTGTACTACTAGCTGGAAACCTCAAAGATCTACAATTACTTCTTGACAAAGTCGCAGAAAAAAGTGAAGAATTTGGCTTGACTCTTAACGTAAGCAAGACTAAGTTCATGGTGATATCTAAAACACACCAACAAGAAAATCTTACAAGCAATAGGGAAAGAGTCGATCAAGTACGTAAATTTAAATATCTCGGAACAATTGTAAATGAGGAGATTGAAAGCTCAGAAGAAATTAAATCGAGAATAGGACAGGCCAGAAGTATCTTTAATAAGATGAAAAATGCATTCTGTTCGAGAGACATTTGTTTAAACACAAAAATGAGGTTGCTAAGATGCTATGTATTCTCAAAATTATTATACGGAATGGAAGCGTGGACATTGAAAAAGAAGGACATGAACAGTTTAGAAGCTTTTGAACTGTGGGCATATAGAAGAATACTTAGAATTAGTTGGGTGTCGAGGATTACTAATCAAGATGTCCTAAGAAGAATGGGAAAGGAAAAAGAATTAATTAAAACTATTAAAGTAAGGAAGCTACAATATTTAGGCCATGTTATTAGGGGAGTAAATTACAAAATACTGCGAATAATACTAGAAGGGAAAATTTGTGGGAAGAGAACGAGGGGTAGAAGACGGACATCCTGGATTGACAATTTAAAAAATTGGTACAACTGTTCAACGTCAGAACTCCTTAGATCGGCCAAATCAAGATCAGAAATTGCCATGATGACAGCCAACCTTCTTAGAGGAGACGGCACATGAAGAAGAAGATAAAAACACAAACCGTGTTTGCATTCAAAAACAGTTCCCCGTCATCACGCAATTTCGTGGCGTATCCTGCATATCTGTTACTAGAATCACGTGGAATTGAAAAAGAAAAAGAGTACCGGCAGATAAATTCGATCCACAGACATTGCGCTTCCAACTGAGCACTTTCTCGCGCGGCTGTTTAATCTGAATACCAGCGATCGTACAAAGTACACTCCTGGAAATTGAAATAAGAACACCGTGAATTCATTGTCCCAGGAAGGGGAAACTTTATTGACACATTCCTGGGGTCAGATACATCACATGATCACACTGACAGAACCACAGGCACATAGACACAGGCACCAAAGCATGCACAATGTCGGCACTAGCACAGTGTATATCCACCTTTCGCAGCAATGCAGGCTGCTATTCTCCCATGGAGACGATCGTAGAGATGCTGGATGTAGTCCTGTGGAACGGCTTGCCATGCCATTTCCACCTGGCGCCTCAGTTGGACCAGCGTTCGTGCTGGACGTGCAGACCGCGTGAGACGACGCTTCATCCAGTCCCAAACATGCTCAATGGGGGACAGATCCGGAGATCTTGCTGGCCAGGGTAGTTGACTTACACCTTCTAGAGCACGTTGGGTGGCACGGGATACATGCGGACGTGCATTGTCCTGTTGGAACAGCAAGTTCCCTTGCCGGTCTAGGAATGGTAGAACGATGTGTTCGATGACGGTTTGGATGTACCGTGCACTATTCAGTGTCCCCTCGACGATCACCAGTGGTGTACGGCCAGTGTAGGAGATCGCTCCCCACACCATGATGCCGGGTGTTGGCCCTGTGTGCCTCGGTCGTATGCAGTCCTGATTGTGGCGCTCACCTGCACGGCGCCAAACACGCATACGACCATCATTGGCACCAAGGCAGAAGCGACTCTCATCGCTGAAGACGACACGTCTCCATTCGTCCCTCCATTCACGCCTGTCGCGACACCACTGGAGGCGGGCTGCACGATGTTGGGGCGTGAGCGGAAGACGGCCTAACGGTGTGCGGGACCGTAGCCCAGCTTCATGGAGACGGTTGCGAATGGTCCTCGCCGATACCCCAGGAGCAACAGTGTCCCTAATTTGCTGGGAAGTGGCGGTGCGGTCCCCTACGGCACTGCGTAGGATCCTACGGTCTTGGCGTGCATCCGTGCGTCGCTGCGGTCCGGTCCCAGGTCGACGGGCACGTGCACCTTCCGCCGACCACTGGCGACAACATCGATGTACTGTGGAGACCTCACGCCCCACGTGTTGAGCAATTCGGCGGTACGTCCACCCGGCCTCCCGCATGCCCACTATACGCCCTCGCTCAAAGTCCGTCAACTGCACATACGGTTCACGTCCACGCTGTCGCGGCATGCTACCAGTGTTAAAGACTGCGATGGAGCTCCGTATGCCACGGCAAACTGGCTGACACTGACGGCGCGGTGCACAAATGCTGCGCAGCTAGCGCCATTCGACGGCCAACACCGCGGTTCCTGGTGTGTCCGCTGTGCCGTGCGTGTGATCATTGCTTGTACAGCCCTCTCGCAGTGTCCGGAGCAAGTATGGTGGGTCTGACACACCGGTGTCAATGTGTTCTTTTTTCCATTTCCAGGATTGTAGTTCACTTCCTTTTGGGTCGCCGGATGTTACTTCTGTTTCACTCGGTGACTTTACGTCTATTACTACGAACTCTGACTTCTCTGACAGGAAATCACGAATCCAATCGCACAACGGAGGCAATAGTCCATAGGCATGCAGTTTAGTTAGAAGACGCTTGTGAGGAAAGCCTTCTGGAAATCTAAAAATATTGAGTCAATTTGACATCCCCTGTTGATAGCAGTCATTACTTCATGAGTATAAAGAGCTAGCTGTGTTTCACAAGAACGACGTTTCCTGAATCCATGCTATGTGTCAACAAATCTTTTTCTTCGAGGTAATTCATAATGTTCGAATACAGTTTATGTTCCAAAACCCTACTGCAAATCAATGTTTGTGACATGGGCCTGTAATTCAACGAATTACTTCTACTTCCCTTTTTGGGTATTGGTGCGACTCGAGTAATTTTCCGGTCTTTAGGTACGGATCCTTCTGTGAACGAGCGATTCTATATAATTGCTAAATCTGGAGCTATAGCATGAGCATACTCTGAGAGGAACCTGACTGGCACACAATCTGCACCGGAGGCCTTGGCTTTATTAAGTGATTTAAGTTGCTTGGTTACAACGAGGATATCTACTTCTATGTTTCTCTTCTTGGCGTTGTTCTTGATTGGAATTGAGGAATATTTACTTCGTTTTCTTTGGTGAAGGAGTTTCGGAAAACCGTGTTGAACAACCATGCTTTAGTGGCACTGTCATCAGTGACTTCACCGTTGTTATCGCCCAGCGTTGATTGCATCTTGCCACTGGTGAACTTTATGTATGACTAGAATCTCTCTGTGTTTTCTGTCAGATTTCGAGACAGAATTTCGTTGTGGGAATTATCAAAAGCATCTCGCAAAAACGCATCTTCTGCAAAACTTTGCCAGTATTAGGGATTTTGCGATCTTTTAAATTTGACATGATTTTTTCGCTGCTTCTGCAACAGCGATCTGATCCGTTTTGTGTACCATGGGGGATCAGTGCCATCACATATTAATTTATGTGGTATAGTATATCTCTCAGATGGTGTCGATACTATCTTTTTGAAATCATTCCACAACTTTTCTAAGCTTACATGATCAGATCGGAAGGAGTGAAGACTGCCTCTTAAAAAGGCGTTAAGAGCATTTTTATCAGCTTTTTTAAATAGATATACTTTGTGTTTCTTTTCGATGGTTGTAGGTGTTACGGTATTCAGCCTAGCAGCAACTGCCTTGTGGTTGCTAATCCCTGTATTCGTCACGATACTCACTACTTGTCCAGGATTATTTATTGCTAAGAGGTCAAGTATGCTTTCGCAACCATTTACGCTTCGAGTGGACTCTGGAACTAATTGTTCAAAATACTTTCCTGAGAAAGCATTCAGTGCAATTTCGGATAACGTTTTACGTTTTCTGCTTGCTTGACAACGTCTAACGCCGAAATTGCAGTAGTGGATTAAAAACTTCAGCACCCATAAGCACAAAATGACAGCTCTAAGGAGTCGTCGATGCTTTGGGATCTTTCGTGACGGCATGACAAATCCTTCCGACTTTCAGGCCTTACTCTTCTGTTCCGTGAATGTAAGGTCGTTTTTAGCAGAGAGCAGTTTTATCTCATGAAGATGATGGCACTGACAGCTCTCGAAACTTCGAAAATTCAACCAGCGCACCGAGCGAGGTGGCGCAGTGGTTAGACACTGGACTCGCATTCGGGAGGACGACGGTTCAATCCCGCGTCCGGCCATCCAGATTTAGGTTTTCCGTGATTTCCCTAAATCACTCCAGGTAAATGCCGGGATGGTTCCTCTGAAAGGGCACGGCCGACTTCCTTCCCCATCCTTCCCTAATCCGATGAGACCGATGACCACGCTGTCTGGTCTCCTTCCCCAAAACCAACCAACCAACCAATCAACCAGCGCAGGTTGAAAACCAAGAAGATTTTGTTTAAAAAATTGTTCCTATTGGATGACAGTTTTCAGTTTACGACCAGACACATTTAATTTATTTTTTAAATCAGAGTATGTGAAACCGACTTCATTCTGCTGTGACTGGTAACAGGACATAGTTCCGAAATATATGTTGGTAGGTTTCATGTAAACTGTGTGCCCGACTACACCACCTGGTGACCCATACACTTCCTTATCGAGACGTGGCAGCACTCCATTCTTTGCTGTTTCCACCGTAAACTGTATGGTTCAGTGCCGTGCGTTGAGAAACCAGTAGAATGTGCGGAGTTATGGGTTTCCATGACGCCAAACGACGATCGTGTGTTCAGATAGGTCAGCATTTTGGTAGCTGCGATACGAAATGAAACGCCGATTCCTCAAACGCTTCTACGAAGAGATTCGCGTCTAATGGTGCAAGAAGTGATCCATTGCTACGCCGTCCGTTAACTCATGAAATATGTCTTTCCACAATTAGTGACGTACGATGTCGCATGTGTCAGGGGCAACTAGCTCTTGTAAAATCATCAATCTCTTCGACAGGAACTTTGACGTCACGTCAGAACTAAACACGGGGGAGCAGGATGTATCCTTCTTACATATCGTATTTCCCAGCAGGTTTTCTATCAGATGTTTTGCTAGACTGAATGTACACGAATTTGAAGCTTGGTTGCGTGGTCATGAGTTACGTATTTAATACACAGATTTCGGTAAAATATTTACAAGTAGTGACAGAAAACTAATAGTGCTCCGCAGCAATGAGCGCATAGTACACGAAAATTGTGAAGAAAAAAGCTCGTAACGTGAAAACGTGCTTATGTTTCGTAAGTGATGTTATAGCGAGACCTCCAGCATGTGACCAGATAAGAGGAAACGCCGATGCCAGCAAAAAACGCGAATACCCGTTCCACTGAAGGTGTGTTAAAGTAAAACTACTGATGATGTCTTAAAGTAAAAGGCGAAACGCGCCTGGAAGAAATAAAATATGTTGCAGCAAGAAAAGGCGGTTTAATTTACAAAACGAATACACGAATTAATCTCGTTTACTGGCAGCCTTAGCGGACAGGCGTCATTATGTATCTTAGGCAGTTCCCTCGTGATTCACCAATGTGGGCTACTAAATTTCGACCTTAAATTATAGCCAATAAAGAATATCGACTACCTTTCTCTCCACGTCTGACAGACAGTGGTACGGAGAATTTTATTTACGTTTTTTTTAAGGAAGTATAGAGGCAAAAGTAAAAACAATATATAGCAGCAAAACTTCATTGGCCGAGGGAAATTACATACGCTGACGAAGGCTACTTACAATAGTGACCGAAACATTGGTTCAACAATTCACGATATGTGGCAAAACACAACAGAGGATTTTATGTAATATGAGTCCGGCCACGAAAGCCTACTAACATACTAGAAGCAAATTTTTTTCTGAGACGTGTCACTGGTAACTCCTAAAAACTTATAATGTTCAATAGTTAAGTCTTTTAGGTTCGTCGCATCAAGGTAAACGGCTTTGACGTCGAAGCAATAGGTGTAACTGTTAGCTGAGGCAAAAAGAGTGACATTAGTAACGTGAGGTATTAACGTTTATGCTGGCTCGAACTGAATAAGGCCTCAAACTAGTCGGCTGCAAGAGAACGAAGTACCAGTGCACTCTTAGATGCTCATACGCGCCTTCATGAATTATTCCAGTGGTTAAGCGCTTTGGTACAATGAAACCATTAAGTGCTGTAGTTGCGCATCGGCATTCATGAGATGCTGCTTTCTGAGTAATTTTCTTACTTTCCTCGACATCCGGTTAAGTACTGAATAACGTTCCTCTGTAAATGAAAAAGCTAATACCTAGCTATAAATCATCTGCCAGACAGGAAGCGGGACATTACACGCCCGTGCCTACGACGTACTCAGGTAAGTAAAGCACCTAATCTAGAAAAATAGTGTGTCTTCCAGAGAACACAGGGATTATCCTACGCAGTGCATCGGAAATACTCTGCATTTCGTGACGAGGGGATGTTAACCCACAGATTCCAAGTCTCCGCATAATGAGTGCTGGACAGATTTCTGTATACAGAAGGCGTTTCATCTCTGTTTTCTTACCGACTGGGGTGGTGCTGTGGTTAACTCACCGGACTCGCTTTCGGGAGGACGACTGTTTAAATGCGTGTTCGGTCATCCAGATTCAGGCTTTCCATAATTTCCCTAAATCACTCCAGGCAAATGCTGGGATGGTTCCTTTGATCACAGACGATTTCCTTCCCCATCCTTGAAACAATCGGAGCTTGTGCTTCGTCTCTAATGACCTCGATATCGACGGGACGTTAAACAGTAAGCTTCCTTTCTTCCTTCCTTTCTCTGTTTTCTAGGCGAATGTCTTATTTTATCCACTGACAAATGATCTCCTCCAGTCACAAAACTAAAGTGTGTTTCTCGAGTTGTTTAAAGAGAATGACAGAATGCTTGTAACAAAATTTTATTTCTCTTACACCTCTTTTGACGGTGCTAAACTAGAGAAACCTACATCTGCATCGTACTCCGCAAGCGACCTAGCGACGTGCTGCCGGAGTGTATCTAGCTAACTGGTCCCACCTACCCTGTCCCACCCGCGAATGGCGCGTGCGAAGAATGGTTATCAGTAAGCCTGAGTATTGGTTCCAATTTCTCGAATTTTCTTGTCGTTGTCATTTTAGGAGATTTATGTGGGAGGAACTAATTGTTGTCTGTCTCCCGAAAAGTGCTCTCCCGAAATATCAATAGTAGTCCTCCGTGCGATGCACAACGCCTCTCTCGTAACATCTGCCACTAGAGTTATTTGAGCTCCTCTGTAACGCTCTCGGGCCGACTAGATGATCCCGTGACGAAACGCGCCGCGCTCCGTTGGATCTTCTCAATCTCTTCTGATAAACAATGCTCAAGAATCGGCCGAACAAGCGCGTTGTGTGCCTCTTCCTTCTTGGATGGGTTACATTTCCATGAATCTCAGTCTGGCATTTGCTTTTCCTTCTGTTTTCTTTATCTCCCTCTGGATAATTACTCCTGTCCTTAGAGCTTAATAAGTTCACTTGATTCGTCAGCACAAATTATAGTTTTACTAGGTATTTCCGCACTGATACGATTTTTTTTTTGTTCTCATAAATAAAGGAACACGTAAAAACTATTTCATACCCTGCGCGTTAAAAGAGTATCTTTATCTGCGGAAGTTCGTTTGGATCAAGTACAACTACATTTGTGCCCCATTTTATCTAGCTGTTTATAATAAAGATGTGAGAAGAAGTCAGCCAGTCGCACGCTGACCGACCCCCTTCCAGGACGACAACGCGACAGCAGCGGCCCCTAGCTGATGAGGACACGACCGCCGCGCTCCACTGGTCGCAGCCCAGTTGAAGAGTAGCTTCAAGACTAGCAAGCTGTATAGAAGTGTCAACTCTAATCACTTGCTTGCACTGTCTACGTAACATGGACTTGGGATTGTTTACACTGAAGAACGTTGCTTATTTTGCATGTCGCCCTTTGATTGCGACACTTCTGTGTAATCATAAAGTTAAGTATTGTAATCTTTTACTTTTGTAATAAAACGCATTAATTCCATTTGTTTGAATGTTGTCTAGAGATCCTAGAAAGCAGGTTTCCTAGACAGCCCAAATATTGGACGACTAGGCTGAATTTAACACAATTTTTTTTTCGTGTGACATAATTACAAATTAAGCATTTACGGGTTCTTTTTCTTTTACTTTTGCTGCTGGATAAATTTCATGATTTTATGTCAACAGGAGGTACACTACAGGTCTTGATAAGTGAGTTTGTGAGTATCTAAATACGTGACTTAAATAGCCGTTTCTTTTGAGTTTACATACTAATAAGCTTACATTTAGTACCTTACCAAGGGACTAGAGACCTTAGTATGTGAGACAAAGCTCAACTAGATAAGTCTGCCCATTGCTGAGTGAAAGAGGTCTTAGTAGATGGATGAACAGATAGATAACAAATGACCAAATTTTTATTTCGTGTGAGATAATTACAAATTAAGTGTTTTCGGATTTTTTCCCTTTACTTTTACTGTGAAAACCTTCTTGCCAAATATCATGATTCTACGCCAAAGGGAAGTACCCTATAGACGTTGATGGATGTCTTTTCGAGTATGAAAACTTCTTACATGAATGGCCATATCTTTTGATTGCTTTGACTTACAAGTTGAAGTTTTTACACCGCTAAGGGACCGTAGACTTTAGTATGTGGCGTAAATTTCAACTTGATTCGTCAACCCAGTCCTGCGAAACAGTTTTTAACTATAGGACAGACAGAGAAGCGGACAACAGAGAGATCATATTAGGCTTCCGTATGCACCGGGTGTGGAGCAGAACCGTGACAAAAACTTGTTAACTGTTGTTAACTCTTATTAAAGACATACTTTTTTAAAAAGGGTATAGTGGTATACGTGGGTTTCAGATCTTTAATATCTTTTAGCACAATCTTACCATTACCGAGGCATCTTCTGTAATGTGTACACAACGGAGAAGAGTACTTTAAAAACACAACAAAAAATTTTCAAAAATATAGCTTTCGTTAATTGTCGCTGATAATTATTCAGAACAGACTTTTTGAAGATGTATATAGATGTGTGAGAAGGGTATTGAACCGGAAATTATTAATATGACATTTGTTGCGAAAAGTGACATTCACTGCTAAGACATAATTTTTTGATTGTAAAACAATTACGGAACCTCACGTAATAGATAATTAAAACCAATATTATTATCGTTCACCACTGTTAATTTAGTTTATATGTTATTTCTTTCGTTTTATCATGACAAATTCTTTCCGACCACTCTCACCGGACATCCGAATGGGGAATTATTTTACCTGCCCAACATTTTATGCAGGAAGATGCGTTCATCATTATACCATACACTAATGCAGCATGGTTTCCGAAAATATAACGGGTGTCGTTCCACGTGCCTTTCAGCCGTTCACAGTACCAATTGGCTAATGTTAGAAGGAAATTGCAATGAAAGCTTGTCTGAGAAAAAGAAAAATGTGCAGCAATCAGTCGTCTTTTGAGATTTTACTATACAAATCCAGATTTCGGATAGTAGCTAGCCATTATCAATGCGCTATTTACAATGCATGTTAAGTCCCTGTTATTCGGGCGTGTCACTGTTCTTTGATTCAAAGAACTCTGACTGACGCCGAACAACAGGGACTTACATGCATTGAGAATAAAAAATAGCCAAAATCTGGATTTGCATAATAAAATCTAAAAGGACTACTGATTGCTGCACTCTATAAATTTAAGCCTTAATTAGTCCTTTCTGAAAACATTTGTCTGAAGTGTGGCCTTTTATGGAAGTAACATGCGAAGGATAAGAAAGAGAAGAGGAGAACAAAACTTTTCAGAAATGGTGTTCAGAAGAATGCTGAAGGTTATATAGGTAGATGGAGACAATAATTAAAAATCACCGAAAAAGCTGGAGAGAAAACAGCTTTACAGAACAACTTGAGTAATTGAACGTATCGTTTGGTAGGTACTTGCACAGGATAGACTATCATTGAGAACTGCTTAAAACCAGTCTTCTAGGCACGTTTTTTCTGTAATTATAGTCTTCTTCTTATTCTTCTTCTGTCACTCCACGGTGAGGCCTATTGACCTAGGGCCTGTTCCGGTCTCACAACCTCTTCCTCAGTCTTTCACACTTCTTTATAATCCATTGCAATTTTAGGACGTCTTTCTGGCGACATACGAAGTGTACGTTCCCTCCATTTTTCTTTGTACTGGACTGCCTTTTGAGTAATTGGTTGGATCCCTAATTCTTCCCTACTTCGATTCTGATTTTGTCTGCCCTTTCACAGACCTTAGAAATGTCATTCCTGATGCTTCTATTTGATGAAAATCCTGATTTCCCAGCGTCCACCTTCCCGCTCCATATTTTAAGTGTGAACTGTCATGACCTAACAAAATTTCAGTTGTGTGTCTTTCCTTATTTGATCTCCATATTTTGCCTCATACGGCAAGTATGTTTCAGGCTTTTTCTATGTTTCCATATTTTGATCAAATGGTACGTCACATTCTACGTATTTGAAATGAGCTTCCTCGTCGTATTGCTTACTTACGTAAAAAGGCCATAACAAGGAATGTAAAGGAAGAAAAGCTTCAGAACGTTATTATGAAATGAATTTTAATGCAGCAGTTGTACAACATTTAATCTGTGTATCAGCAGCTAAGAGACAGATTTTTTATGCTTCGCTTCTCGGAGAATAATTCGACCTATACCTTTCAGTTCGTGGTATTTTTGAGACGTAGCGTGTATGGCGTCCATGAACAATAAATCAAAGTTGTCTGCCCATCATAGCTAATGCGTCACTCTTCGTCACCTTTGCCACGAACGCTGCAAACTAAGACACCAGCGGTGGAGTTATTCCGGAGAAACGTAAAGAAGCGTCAGCCCTGATGCCACACAGCCCGCCCTACCGTATGCTGGGCGCGATTCCCCCACCCCCGAGTGGACAGTCAACAGGCGTCCTTCAGAGGGCCTCGGAGGGCCCTTTGTCCGTCACCACGGGACACGTCTCTGTGTTTGTGTGGTTGGCCATTCAATGCGCGTAGGCGAGAGTCGGCGCTTTTCTCCTCTTTGTCCCGACTGTCAACCCTCCCCCCCCCCCCCCCGGCCCGTTCGGACCCTCTCCCTCCTCCATTCTTTATTAGCTCTTCCTCCATTGCCCGCCCTTTTTGTTTCCGAACGACTCTCCACGACAGTATACGGTTTCCAAGGAAACGCCCCGCGCACTCACAGCCTCTATGGCAGGTCCCAGACTTTCACTTACGTACCGCCAGCTGCGCAAGGTTTCGAGAGTGCTTGTTGTTCTAACAGCGGAGAATCCAACTCCACGATTAATTCTTTATGCTTAGTTTGCTGTCGTGTCATCGATTCCCTTGAATTTTTTTGATGAAAAGTATTTGTGCTAATGCATATCAGATAGATCAAATTAGTGTGATACTGTTAGAATGCTATATTTACGTATTTCAGGAAGCACTTTAATCAACGTCTTTCACACTGGAATCTCAACCTTCACTGAATTTATTCTCCTCTCTGCTTTTGTGGGCATTGTCGCTGATGGTAAAATCTTCTGAGTTGTTAAACAGCGTCATACTTACCTTAAAACTTTTCCAAAACTCGACGTCCGACACCTCTGCTTGGACCGCTTCAGAAGTGTACTGGCTGCTCATCCACCAGAAGACATCTGACGAAGATTGCGGCAGAGGGGTCGGAACAGCGAATTTAATTTGAAGAACAATATGACACAGAGTGCCAAACGGCAAGCAAATCTGGAAAATAATGACTAAGGGACATTGTTTTGTATTTTATTTTATGCAAATGGGGACCTAGAAGCGACTGAGAGGCCCCCAGTGGACCCCCTCCTAAAGAAATTAAATTAGGCTACAATAGTAAAAGTTTAGTAGAGGAAATATTAGAATACCCACCCAGCAAAGAAATAGATTTGGTTGGAAAAAAAGGAATTAGTAAGGGAGTTAAGTAAGAGAAAAGTAGAAGTAAGAGCCAAAAGGCACGATGTACAATTACAATTCACAATATTTAATATTGGTGAACTACTACTTGTGAAAGCTCACAAGGAGGTAAAGCATGAAATATTTAAATTTAAATACATTTGTTATGATCCTTTGATATTCAAGGAATATCACACTCAAATGCATTCTTCCTGGCATATCCTAAATCAAGAAAAAAAACTAGGAATCAGAAACATAGTTGATTAAAGAAATATATAGCGAGAAAAGTGTAAAAACGCCAACAACTGTTAGTGGTGGCAAATCTGTGTGTTTTAAGTAATATTATTGTACCTATATATATGTTGTGGTCTTCAGTCCAGAGACTGGTTTGATGCAGCTCTCCATGCTGTTCTATCCTCGGCAAGCCTCTTCATCTCTGAATAACTACTGCAACCTACATCCTTCTGAATCTCCTTACTGTATTCATCTCTTCGTCTCCCTCTACGATTTTTACCGTGCACACTTCCCTCGATTACTATATTGGTGATCCCTTGATGCCTCTGAACGTATCCTACCAACCGACCCCTTCTTCTAATCAAGTTGTGCCACAAATTCCTCTTCTCTCCAATTCTGTTTAGTACCTCCTCATTAATTACGTGATCTACACATCTAATCTTCAGCATTCTTCTGTAGCACTACATTTCGAAGACTTCTATTCTCTTCTTGCATACACTGTTTATTGTCCATGTTTCGCTTCCATACATCGTTACACTCCATACATCTACTTTCAGGAAAAACATCCTAACATTTACCTCTGTACTCGATGTTAACAAATTTCTCTTCGTAAGAAACGCTTTCCTTGACATAGCCCGTCTATATTTTATATATTTCACTATATACGTGCTATGTCTTGCAGAACGCTCTTCATTTTTTTGTATTCGAGTCTTCTGTGCGATGTTTTCTCCTCCTGCAGGTTTAAGGATTTCACCTAGGTACGTGAAGTGTGCAACTCTGTTTATTTTGCCGTATTTTGTGTCTAATTTTGTTATGTTTAATTTTGAGCAGAAAAATTCAGACTTCTCGAAAGAGATTTGCAGTCCAACTTTTTCCACACATTCTTTTAGTACCTCCATTTGTTTGGTTGCTGTTGCTTCGTTGTGTGATAGTATGGCCAGATCGTCTGCGAAAGCTACACTATGTGATAAAAAGTATCCGGACAGCCCCAAAAACATACGTTTTTCATATTAGGTGCGTTGTGCTGCCACCTACTGCCAGGTGCTCCTCATGGACATTATACATCGTGAGAGAGCAGAATTGGACGCTCCGCGGAACTCACGGGCTTCGAACGTGGTCAGGTGATTGGGTGTCACTCGTGTACGCGAGATTTTCACACTCCTAAACATCCCAACGTCCGCTGTTTCCGATGTGATAGTGAGGTGGAAACGTGAAGGGACACGTACAGTACAAAAGCGTACAGGCCGACCTCGTCTGTTCACTGGCAGAGACCGCCGACTGTTGAAGAGGATCGTAATGCGTAGTAGGCAGACATCTAAACAGACCATCACACAGAAATTCCATACTGCGTGAGAATCCACTGCAAGTACTATGACAGATAGGCGAAAGGTGAGAAAACTTGGATTTCATGGTCGAGCGGCTGCTCATAAGCCATACATCACGCCGTAAATACCAAACGACGCCTCGCTTGGTGTAAGGAGCGTAAACATTGGACGACTGGACAGTGGAAAAACGTTGTGTGGAGTGACGAATCACGGTACACAATGTGGCGACCCAATGGCAGGGTGTGGGTATAGCGAATGCTAGGTGAACGTCATCTGGCAGCGTGTGTAGTGCCAACAGTAAGATTCGGAAGAGGTGGTGTTATGGTGTGGTCGTGTCTTTCATGTTTTGCGTGGCATTATCACAGCACAGGCCTACATTGATGTTTTAAGCCCCTTTTTGCTTCCTAATGTTTAAGAGCAATTCGGGGATGGCGATTACATCTTTCAACACGACCGAGCACCTGTTCATAATGCACGGCCTGTGGTATTTTTTTTTTTTTTTAACGGTTACACTACAGTAACATCCCTGTTATGGACTGTATGGACTGACCTGCACAGAGTCCTGACCTGAATCCTATAGAACAGCTTTGGTATGTTTTGCAACCCCGACGTCGTGCCAGGCCTCACCGACCAACATCGATACCTCTCCTCAGTGTAGCAATTCGTGAAGAATGGGCTGCCAGCCTTCCAGCACCTTATCGAACGTATGCCTGGGAGAGTGGAAGCTATCATCAAGGCTAAGAGTGAGCCAACACCATATTGAATTCCAGCATTACCGATGGAGAGTGCCACGAACTTATAAGGTCATTTTCAGCCAGGTGTCCGGATAGTTTTGATCATATAGTGTAGGTTTGATATTTTTATTTTGTCCCGGCATCTTCCTGGCCGTGTTGGTTTCCAGTGTCCTTGAGTTTTCAGTTCCTTTTCCCATTCTCTCATTACTTTGTCCAGGACTAGGTTGAACAATAGTGGGGATAATGCGTAGCCTTGCCCCTCTCGAGTTTTGATCATGAAGGGATCAGAGATTTTACCCATGAATTTAACTTTCGATGTTGTGTCAGATAATGTCTGTCTGATTAATCGTAGTACTTTTGAGTCGTCCCTGTTCTTCTAAGACGTTGAACAAGGGTTGTCAGTCAACAGAATCATATGCTTTCTTGAAATCTGTGAAGGCGCAAATGATTGGCGTATACTGGATGGCCTTGTATTTAGAAATTGTTACCAGACAGACGGTTTGTTTCATGTATGAACGACCGGGGCGAAAGCTTGCCTGGTATTCACCAATTTTGTGTTCCAAATGTTCTTTTGTTCTCTGGAGTAAGCATGCTGAGAAAATTTTGCAGATGACTTGAAGCAGGGAGAGTGATGGATAAGTGCACATTTCTAGTCGTCAGGTAGTTTTTCTGTTTGCAAGATGGAAGGGATTATTTGCAAAAGCTCCTGTAGTGATTTTGGTCCAAGTTCTTTAGTAACTCTGCAATGATGCCGTATTCGTCAGATGTCATGCTGTTTTCTAGTTTAAGTATTTGTATGTTGGGCTCTCTCTCTTCCCCCCCCCCCCCTCTCTCCCTCTCTCTCTCATATATATATATATATATATATATATATATATATATATATATATATATATATATATATATATATATATATAATCTCTAGAACACCCAGTGTGCGCGTCCGGGATAACACTCCGCTGGCACTGTGAAAATATTCTAAGTCCAAGCTACTGCAAATACTATTTAAGCGAGCGAGAGCCGCGCAGAGGCTCATTCGCGCTGCTGCTGCTGCACAGGCAACTGCGTTGAACGCCGCCACGATGCCCTACAGGAGAATTCGTCGCCGTTCTAAACAGACCGTTTACAAAACCATCGAGAACATCGAGTTCGCCACAACAGCTGGCGACAAGAAGAACCGCATACCAGTGAAGAGTGTTGCTGCTACTGCACTTGTCGGCGGACCTTGTGTTGTCTGTGGTTGTAGACTTAATTTTAGTATTGACATTAATGATACTTTTGGTCACGGTAATGGTTGGCTCACTGTAGCCATTGTATGTGGAGGTATATACAGGGTGATTCAAAAAGAATACCACAACTTTAAAAATGTGTATTTAATGAAAGAAACATAATATAACCTTCTGTTATACATCATTACAAAGAGTATTTAAAAAGGTTTTTTTTCACTCAAAAACAACTTCAGAGATGTTCAATATGGCCCCCTCCAGACACACGAGCAATATCAACCCGATACCCCAACTCGTTCCACACTCTCTGTAGCATATCAGGCGTAACAGTTTGGATAGATGCTGTTATTTCTCGTTTCAAATCATCAATGGTGGCTGCGAGAGGTGGCCGAAACACCATATCCTTAACATACCCCCATAATAAAAAATCGCAGGGGGTAAGATCAGGGCTTCTTGGAGGCCAGTGACGCTCTGTCACGGGCTGCCTGGCGGCCGATCCATCGCCTCGGGTAGTTGACGTTCAGGTAGTTACGGACAGATAAGTGCCAATGTGGTGGCGCTCCATCCTGCTGAAATATGAATTGTTGTGCTTCTTGTTCGAGCTGAGGGAAGAGCCAATTCTCTAACATCTCCAGATACTGTAGTCCAGTTACTGCTTGCTGGATGCGTGCTACATTTTCATCACTCGTTCTCGGCCGTCCAGAACTTTTCCCTTTGCACAAACACCCATTCTCTGTAAACTGTTTATACCAACGTTTAATACACCACCTATCAGGAGGTTTAACACCATACTTCGTTCGAAATGCACGCTGAACAACTGTCGTCGATTCGCTTCTGCCGTACTCAATAACACAAAAAGCTTTCTGTTGAGCGGTCGCCATCTTAGTATCAACTGACGCTGACGCCTAGTCAACAGCGCCTCAAGCGAACAAATGTACAACTAAATGAAACTTTATAGCTCCCTTAATTCGCCGACAGATAGTGCTTAGCTCTGCCTTTTGTCGTTGCAGAGTTTTAAATTCCTAAAGTTGTGGTATTCTTTTTGAATCACCCTGTATAATATGATTTGATCCATTATAAATGGTTTTTGAAAGCCTGCGACTGTTCAAACAATAGGTTTGTTTACAAATAAATAAACCTTCCGCTGTCAGTCACAATTTTTCTTTATTTTAGTTTTCGCATGACGCGTTTCGAGAAATACTTCCAATTTTCAAGTGCGTTTTTTGTTTGTATTAAGCCATTTCTTTTGATGTTGTCAGTGTGTGTGAGTTCATTACGCTGACTTTTACTGCAATACATAAGGAACACGCGATTTTTTAGTGGGGTATCAGTTCTTTTGGTGAAGTTAGTGGCGAAATTTAGAAGAATTTGTATTTACTGTTTTCTAATTGTCCATTTGTGCAGAGTCTCACACACACACTAAAGATCACACACAACTTGTTGTACACTTTACACATCGAAAATATCTTATATACACAAAACAGTTACAAAGAACTTCTTACAGGTAGTCCACAGAGATAACATTATAGGTCTCCCACAGATTATGATATGCTTTTGTACAGAGGTTATTTATGAAACTTCCTGGCAGATTAAAACTGTGTGCCCGACCGAGACTCGAACTCGGTTCGCAGGAGAGCTTCTGTAAAGTTTGGAAGGTAGGAGACGAGGTACTGGCAGAGGTAAAGCTGTGAGTACCGGGCGTGAGTCGTGCTTCGGTAGCTCAGTTGGTAGAGCACTTTCCCGCGAAAGGCAAAGGTCCCGAGTTCGAGTCTCGGTCGGGCACACAGTTTTAATCTGCCAGGAAGTTTCATATCAGCGCACACTCCGCTGCAGAGTAAAATTCTCATTCTGGAAACATCCCCCAGGCTGTGGCTAAGCCATGTCTCCGCAATATCCTTTCTTTCAGGAGTGCTAGTTCTGCCAGGTTCGCAGGAGAGCTTCTGTAAAGTTTGGAAGGTAGGAGACGAGGTACTGGCAGAAGTAAAGCTGTGAGTACCGGGCGTGAGTCGTGCTTCGGTAGCTCAGTTGGTAGAGCACTTGCCCGCGAAAGGCAAAGGTCCCGAGTTCGAGTCTCGGTCGGGCACACAGTTTTAATCTGCCAGGAAGTTTCATATCAGCGCACACTCCGCTGCAGAGTGAAATTCTCATTCTGGAGGTTATTTATCTTCGCGATTTGGCTCGTAAATTACTTACGTATATTGATTTTACAATTGTGCTTACTTCTATGTTTTACGATTTTTATTTAATTATATTATCGACACATCTGAAGAAATTCACTGATTCACTTCCAAGTTTTTCATTGAAAATGGGAATCATATCACTAAACACGTCGTGTAACACATAAATAAAAGAAAATCGTTACTGGTAGCAGAAAGTTATTTGTAAACAAACTGATTGTTTTCACAGTCGCAGGCTTAAAAAATATTTATAAAGGACAAAATCAGCAGTGAAAGAAGTAATATTAGTACGGATCAGGCGATGCCTGGCCTGGAAATTGTTGACAACTGTCTCGTATGACGACTGCTGCGTTATTGAGGCTCTGGTACAGGTTGTTGGGCTACGTTATGGACGTTAAACCGACGCCGAGAAGAATTAATTGGCCCATACTTCAAGAAACTTGTACGCTGTACAATGAATAGTATAGCTGCCAGTACTCGCCTCCAAGTCCAATGACTACAGCCAACAGGTTACGAATTGTATAATTAGAATTGTAGAGGCGTGAACCATTAATTCAAAATGAAATTTTTTTGAATAATTATTTTGTTAAACATAAAATTCGGTTCACCTTGTTATTTTATTCCTAATCATTCACCTATATATGGCCCTCTCCTGGTATTTCATTATTGCAAGTAAACCTGTTATAAAACATTTTAAGTGCTTTATTCAGTATCTAGAAGCACTAATTTTCATCTTTGAATATATTTATGAATACATTTATGCTGGGAAAATTACTATATGATTTACGTAGTAGAAGTGATGAAGTGAAAGTTTGCTTAAGTACTGAATAGCGTTTTCAGAAAATTTAACGATTTTAATATTTTTAGTCTCTTTGTGGAGATAAGTAAAGTGAAAGCAAGTAAATAAGTTTTGCGAAGAAAAAAACGAGCATGTCATGCATAAATACTGATGTTTCGCTAGTTTAAGTTTTGAATAAAGTAAAAATAAAATTCTTTGAGTTATAAATTAAATTCAGTAAAGTAGGAAGAGTTATAAAAGGAAAATTGCTTATGTGGCTCAGTAACAGTGGATTAGGGTTGCTTAAAAATACTAAATGACAATATAGAGTTACCACAGCGTACCATTGGCTTTCGACAGATCATTTGTTAAGAGAAAGGTATAAATAAAGTATTTTAGTAAATTTAAATGTGTGTATGGTGCTGTTAGAATATTTAAGTACTTAATTTGTTGATTATACATAAATGCAAACATAGAAGTCCCCCTCGCCAGATCTTTTTAGCACATAATGATGATTCGAAATTCGTGGCCTTTCTGGATCAAAACTATATATGTATATGAATGTAGTAGCGAAGAGGTTCCTGCCTCTTTCTCAGAACCTTATACTGAAAAGTTATATTTATTTGTGAAGTTATGTTAGGAAACTGAAGGAAAGTAGGCCAAATTTACTTCTTCTGCTTTTCTAACACTTAACCATTTCTTTGCCTATACAGGCTGGCGACCGTAATCAATTGGTACAGAAAGGTCCTAGATTCAGTATTATTCCATTTTTATTGCGTTTCTTTTTAACAGCTGGTAAACTCTTGAATTACAGTCTGATTTCCATATCGTTAGTCATACATCACGGTGAAATTCTGTAAAAGGGGTACGTTATACGACAGTAGTGGAAGGTAGGCACGTTTATGACGTGTATGCTACATGCTCAATTCCCCGTATAATAGTGTTATACGTGGGTTTTCTCGTGACGGGACTATTTGCTCTGTTGGGCTATTGTGTTATAGGTCGGTAAAGGACATAGATGTTGACAGAAATCGTGTGGCAGAAATCAATGGAACAAGGAGTGATCTGACTGTTCAAAAGCAGTCATAACAACTTAAGGAGAAGAAATGTGGTTTCATATGAGTGGAACGCCAAACGAATGAACAGTTATTCATAACAACTTGTCGAGAGATAGTGATAATGTTTTAGCGATCAACTCGAAACAATAAAATCACCTAATAATTTATTTATTTTTTGTTTCTTCGGGTACATACCTGCAGCTCCGCGTCCCAACACCGTTGCAAACCAACGGAGTAACCAAAACAAAATGGCGCTGCAGGCCTTCCACTTTGTTAGTGGACTCCTTCTCCTTGTTTTCGTCCGTCTAGCGGCGTGCTACTGTACTGAGTCGCGGGAATTAAATTTGTAACTATCGCGACTGCAGGCACGTACCTGCAAACGAACAACAAAGTTAGTCACGTAACTGTATTTTTTCGTTGTGATAGTTAGGACTTTATGTCGACGAAGATTGAAGACTAAGGACTCTCATGGATATGATGGAGTGCCTAGCAGTATATTTAAGTACTGTGCTGCACATGTAAGCTCTGTATTTAGCCATATCTTTAGCTTTTCCTTTAAGAATGGTCAGCTCCCTGAACGATTAAAGTACTCAGTAGTAAAGCCGCTTTATTAAAGGGAAAAAGGGATAATATAGAATATTTTAGACCTCTATGCGATCAGTGTCTGCTAAAGTTACTCAAAAGGCGCTGTGTGTAAGGATAATTGATCATTCTGTATCACATAATTTGCTATCAAATGTGCAGTTCGGTTTTAGAAGTCGTTTAACAGCTGAAAATACTATATTATCTTTTCTGTGTGAGGTACTGGATGGATTAAACAAAATATTTCGAGCGCTGGACAATTTATTTGATTTCACTAAGGCGTTTAATTGTGTTGACCACAAATATTTCCCCAAAAGTTGGACAATTATGGAATACGGGGAGTAGCTCACCATTGGTTCACCACTTACTTCTGCAACAGGCACCAAAAGGTCATTAGTCACAATGTTGAGAATGGCTGTGATGTGGGGTCTGAGTGGGGTATGGTCAAGTGGGGGATGACCCAGGGATCATTGTTGAGGCACTCCTGTTCCTTATTTACATAAAGTATATGCCCTCTCGTATTGGCTCAAATGGCTCTGAGCACTACGCGACTTAACATCTGAGGTCATCAGTCGCCTAGAACTTGGAACTAATTAAACGTAACTAACCTAAAGACATCACACACATCCATGCCCGAGGCAGGATTCGAACCTGGGACCGCAGCGGTCGCTCGGTTCCAGACTGTAGCGCCTAGAACCGCACGGCCACTCCGGCCGGCCCCTCTCGTATTACGGGTAACTCTAAAATATTTCTGTTTGCTGATGACACTAGCTTGGTAGTAAAGAATGTTGTGTGCAACATTGGCTCGGTTTCAAACAGTGCAGTTCATGACATTAGTTTGTGGCTTGTAGAAAATAAACGCCAAATCAGAGTAAGACTCATTTTGTACAGCTTCTAACACACAATTCAACAAAACCCGACGTTCTAATTTCACAGAATGGGCTTACGTTTAGTGAAACTGAACAGTTCAAATTTTTAGGTGCTTAGATAGATAATAAACTGTCGTGGAAAGGCCACGTTTAGGATCTTGTTGAAAGAATGAATGCTCTCAGTTTTACTATTCGAACGGTATTTGAAGTAAGTGATCGTTCGATAGGAAAAGTGGTCTACTTTGCTTATTTGCATTCGCTTATGTCGTATGGTATTGTGTTTTGGTGTAAATCGTCCCATTCTAAGAGGATATTTTTGTCTCAGAAACGGGCGGTTAGGGCAATAAGTGGTGTAAGTTCACGAACATTTTGTCGACCCCTGTTCGCTAGTCTGGGTATTCTGACACTGGCTTCTCAGTATATACATATTCTTTACTGTCGTTTCTTGTTAAGAATAACAGCTTATTTCCAAGAATTAGCAGCTTTCGCTCAGTTGATACAAGGCAGAAATCTAGTCTGCATTTGGATCGCACCTCCTTGACTCTTGTGCAGAAAAGTGTGCAGTATACTGCTGCATCCATTTTCAATAAGCTACCAAAAGTATTCAAAACTCTTAGCAGTAATCTACGTGCTTTCAAATCGTAACTGAAAAATTCCCTCATGCGTCACTCCTTCTATTCCGTTAGAAGTGTCTTGAAAAATTAAGCTGATTCCTATGTTATATTGTTGATTGCGTTTACATAAACTTATGGCTAGTCTTTTTGGGGTTCAGAAACATTTAATTTTATCTCTTATTACTTCTTTGTTGTAATTTCATGTACTAACACGTTTCATGACCTTGGAGATTTGCTCCTCAATTTGGTTCTACGGAACTAGATGTGTAAGTAAATAAGAATAAAAATTTCTGTCGTATTTCGTTTTATTGAACTTCCAGTCCATGTCTTTCCTTTTCTTTTTTCTTTTGTTTTACTGCATACATGTGTAAGTAGGCTGTTTAGGTTCTTATATTGGTAACGCCACGTAGCGCTCTGAATGAAAATCACTGGCCGTGCTGTGTGCAGTCTGTGGCTGGTTGGCATTGTTGGAATTTGCTATTGTAGTGTTGGGCAGTTGGCTGTTAACAGCGCGTAGCGTTGCGCAGTTGGAGGTGAGCCGCCAGCAGCGGTGGTTGGGGGGAGAGAGATGGCGGTGTTTTGAGAGCGGATGATCTGGACGTGTTTCCATCAGAGACAGTAAATCTGTAAGACGGGATGTCATGAACTGCTATATATATTATGACTTTTGAACACTATTAAGGTAAATACATTGTTTGTTCTCTATCAAAATCTTTCATTTGCTAACTATGCCTATCAGTAGTTAGTGCCTTCAATAGTTTGATTCTTCTGTTTAGCTGGCAGTAGTGGCGCTCGCTGTATTGCAGTAGTTCGAGTAACGAAGATTTTTGTGAGGTAAGTGATTTATGAAAAGTATAGGTTATTGTTAGTCAGGGCCATTCTTTTGTAGGGATTATTAAAAGTCACACTGCGTTGCGCTAAAAATATCGTGTGTCAGTTTAGTGTCGATCAGAATAAGTAAAGAGAGAAATGTCTGAGTACGTTCAGTTTTGCTCAGCTGTTTGAAAATCAAATAACGTAAGGGGTTTACCAGCACAATAATTCACTAATTTTCTAAGGGGACGTTTCACATGTAAATCTACCGGCGTACTGCGCAAGACAGCTTGCAGTGTGTGGGTGAAGGTACTGTCCTTTCGGACCCTTCCTGTTGCAGACAGGCATGATTCAGTCGAGGATCGATTGTTGGCACGCCTCCGACTGATTTCAGATCTCTCTCTCTCGTGGAACCTTCACGGTTTTTCCGCGTGTTGTACTTGGTAAAGAGCAATACATTATTTGACTCTTCTAGGAACGTAGGCTCTCGGAAACTTAGAACTAAGCCAAATCTTGACACGGAACGCCTCACTTGCAGATTCTATTGCTGTAACTGGCTGAGCACTTCGGTAACGCTTACGCGCTTTCTAAATGGTCCTGCAGCGAAACCCGCTACTCTTCTTACTGGTGGAGCACGGTAACACACACACACCCACACACACACAAAAAAGAAAAGGTTCAAATGGCTCTGAGCAGTATGGGACTTAACTTCTGAGGTCATCAGTCCCCTAGAACTTAGAACTACTTAAACCTAACTAACCTAAGGACATTGTGGTGTCACCGCCAGACACCACACTTACTAGGTGGTAGACTTTAAATCGGCCGCGGTCCATTAGTATACGTCGGACCCGCGTGTCGCCACTGTCAGTGATTGCAGACCGAACGCAACCACACGGCAGGTCTAGAGAGACTTCCTAGCACTCGCCCCAGTTGTACAGCCGACTTTGCTAGCAATTGTTCACTGACAAATTACGCTCTCATTAGCCGAGACGATAGTTAGCATAGCCTTCAGCTACGTCATTTGCTACGACCTAGCAAGGCGCCATTACCAGTTTATATTGAGCTTCTTATTAATGTACCGTCAAGAGCGATGTACACCAATTATGGATTAAAGTTCAGTATTCCAGCAACAACGTACCTTATTGGCTATATTAATTACATTTAACTGTTCCAGACCTCACGCTAGTCTGCGTGTAATTAAACGCGTGCATTTCGGCCTCCTCTAGCAACACGGTGTTGGCTCTTCTGCCAACACAGCAGACATCACACACATCCATGCCCGAGGCAGGATTCGAACCTGCGACCGTAGCGGTCGCGCCGTTCCAGACTCTGGCGCCTAGAACCACTCGGCCAACCCGGCTGGCGGTAACAAACAGTAGCAGCTCTAACGGTCAATTACGTTGGTGCTATTTGTTTGACTTGGAGTACCAGTTGACCGACCGCAGCACTGCCGGTGTGCCTGTGAGGCGCTCCTCGTTTTCGGAGATTAACGAACGCCGGAGCGACTGGTCGGTGCGTCTGCGCGCGCGCCGCCGGCCAACAGCCCCGCGCGTCCACCCTCCCGCCCCCCGGGCACGCGCGCAGCCTACCGATGGCGGCGGGAGATGTCCGCCGGCCGCATCCCAATGGCGCAGCTTCCGGCTATTGTTGGGCCCGCCAGCTACCTGCGGACGCTCACACGTGCGCGCCGGCCGGCGCTCAGCACAGGATATCTGGCGGCAGCGCCAGCCCGGGGACGGCGCGTTGGACCAGCGGCAGCCGGGGCTACCAGGGGTCACCGAACCAGCGGCCGCGGCCCCTGCAGCTCCCGATAGCCCTGCCACCCTTGTTCTGTCGTCACGGAGTGATTGGTACCGCCACAGATTGCTGCCTTGTACGAGTGGAAGCTGCGATCTCAGGAGTTGGTGATGGTGCTACTCCTTCACCTTCAATGCGACGTGATGGACGACTTGGCGGAGACCCTCGTTGTAGAAGTCTGTATTTCTGCTGTTTACGTAACGTCCCATTTCGCAGATTATCTCATCATCACCCTCGAAATGCCACGCAATGGTTTTTTTCAAATTCAAATGGCTCTAGGCACTATGGGACTTAACATCTGAGGTCATCAGTCCCCTAGACATAGAAATGCACTACCGGCCATTAAAACTGCTACACCAAGAAGAAACGCGGATGATAAACGGGTATTCATTGGTCAAATATATTATACTAGAACTGACATGTGATTATATGACGGCCGGAGTGGCCGTGCGGTTCTAGGCGCTACAGTCTGGAACCGAGCGACCGTTACGGTCGCAGTTTCGAATCCTGCCTCGAGCATGGACGTGTGTGCTCTCCTTAGGTTAGTTAGGTTCTAGGCAACTGATGACCTCAGAAGTTAAGTCGCATAGTGCTCAGAGTCATTTGAACCATTTTTTTTTCGATTACATTTTCACGCAATTTGGGTGCATAGATCCCGAGAAATCAGTACCCAGAACAACAACCTCTGGCCGTAATAACGGCCTTGATACGCCTGGGCATCGAATCAAACATAGCTCGGATGGCGTGTACATGTACAGCTGCCCATGCAGTTTCAACACAGTTCATCAAGAGTAGTGACTGGCGTATTGTGACGAGCCAGTTGCTCGGCCACCATCGACCAGACGTTTTCAGTTGGTGAGAGATCTGGAGAATGTGCTGGCCAGGACAGCAGTCGAACATTTTCTGTATCCAGAAAGGCCTGTACGGGACTTGCAACATGCGGTTGTGCATTAGCCTGCTGAAATGTAGGGTTTCGCAGGGATCGAATGAAGGATAGAGCCACGGGTCGTAACACATCTGAAATGTAACGTCCACTGTTCAAAGTGCCGTCAATGCGAACCAGAGGTGACCGAGACGTGTAACCAATGGCACCGCGTACCATCCAATGTGCGTTGACCGCGATGTCGCCAAACACGGATGCGACCATCATGATGCTTTAAACACAACCTGGACTCATCCAAAAAATGTCGTTCTGCCATTCGTGCACCCAGGTTTGTCGTTGAGTACACCATCGCAGGCGCTCCTGTCTGTGATGTAGCGTCAGGGATAACCGCAGCCATGGTCTCCGAGCTGATAGTTCGTGCTGCTGCAAACGTCGTCGAACTGTTCGTGCAGGTGCAGGTGGTTGTTGTCTTGCAAATGTCCCCATCTGTTGACTCAGGGATCGAGACGTGGATGCACGATCCTTTACAGCCATGCGGGTAAGATGCCTGTCATCTCGAGTGCTAGTGATACGAGGCCAGCATGGCGTTCCGTATTACCCTCCTGAACCCACCGATTCCATATTCTGCTAACAGTCATTGGATCTCGACCAACGCGAGCAGCAATGTCGCGATACGATGAACCGCAATCGCTATAGGCTACAATCCGACCTTTATCAAAGTCGGAAACGTGATGGTACGCATTTCTCCTCCTTACACCAGGCGTCACAACAACGTTTCACCAGGCAACGCCGGTCTACTGCTGTCTGTGTATGAGAAATCGGTTGGAAACTTTCCTCATGTCAGCACGTTGTAGGTGTCGCCACCGGCGCCAACCTTGTGTGAATGCTCTGGAAAGCTAATAATTTGCATATCACAGCATCTTCTTCCTGTCGGTTAAATTTCGCGTTTGTAGCACGTCATCTTCGTGGTGTAGCAATTTTAATGGCCAGTAGTGTACTTAAACCTAACTAACCTAAGGATATCACACACATCCATGTCCGAGGCAGGATTCGAACCTGCGACCGTAGCAGCCACGTGGTTCCGGACTGTAGCGCCTAGAACCGCTCTGCCACCTTGGCCGGCAATGGTTTCTTCAGCTGAGGAATGAAGATGATGTCATTGCTTGCATGAATGTCGAGTGTGAGGCAAAAGTTGATCGCCCATAGAAGCAGCATGTGTAACTGCTTCCCGTGCAGAGTCTAGCCATGTAAAGAGAAAATGTGTCTCACAACATAGGATTATTTTAAGTCTGTCGATCACTTATTTTGCTCCCCAAATAGCAAAACTCATCTACCACTTTAACTGTCTCATTTCCTAATCTGATTCCTTCAGCATCACTTGACTTAATTCGACTACATTCCACTATCCTCGTTTTGCTTTTGGTGATGTTCATCTTATTTTAAAATGACCGGTTTCGGACAATGCCGCCCATATTCATAACATATCCCGTAGTTACTGAGTAACCTGCCCTAACGTAGTAACATCACGCACATGTTTAGCATATGACTGGCAGCTATTTGTGCATCGCAACCTTCGTACTGGTGGTGGTGCTGTTAAAGTTATTACTCAACCTGGTACGAAGATTACCGTCGCTTCTCATATCGTACAGCTCCTGAAAGCTACCCTCTGTAGCAATGGTTAAACAAATTCGTGTGGTCCACGAAATTACAGGTCCCTGCGAGTTACTGCTGGGTTATACATAATTTCCAGCGGGTGGGTTTAATCAACAGGTAAAAATTTGAACGCAACGGATTACGCTATATTTTTTTGGAACCACTACACAAGGCGCATATGCAGAGCTTAATATTGAGCATAGAGCCATTATTTACTTTCATGACCCAGCATTCAACTGTGGTACTGACTTTCACCTATTCCTTATGATGAAGGAAGGAAATAATCAGTCGTAGGGTATAGGTTAATTGATATTTATTCAATACCGATGTCATTTCAATAACTAGCCGTGTGCCTGTAGGAATATACATCATCACAAGTGGTTTCTCTAGTTAACATGATTCACTTCCGCCACGTAATTATGGAAAGGGAGAGGGGAGTGCAGACTTGGCTTCAATGTAATTTTGTGCAGGCACACAGTTATGCCTAAACCCATGCTTATTACAACCAGTTACTAATGGTCACGCTGAACAAGTTCAGCAAAGACAGTACAAGCGAACTCGGTGAGGGCGGAAGAGTATTTGCCTAAATATTTCAATTTTCGTTAAAACGTACGCTGTAGAAAGGATAGCAAGTGGTGCACGTAACTTTGACTGCCAATTTTGGTTCGATCATGCTTTCAGAAACAACAGGTTTCTGAGCTGGGGGAAGAACATTTGCTATCATATGGTCGGAAAATGTTGCACGTCTTTATTCCATCAGTGGGCATTAAAATCTGAACTTTTCTAGATACAAAAGTTTAACCCGTGTATTTTATGTAACGTGCAACATTGCCAGCAAATCAGATAGTGACTGCTACGGTCGCAGGTTCGAATCCTGCCTCGGGCATGGATGTGTGTGATGTCCTTAGGTTAGTTAGGTTTAATTAGTTCTAAGTCCTAGGGGACTTATGACCACAGCAGTTGAGTCCCATAGTGCTCAGAGCCATTTGAACCATTTGAACCAAATCAGATAGTTATGGGGGGCACAAGAAACATTAACGTAACGCAACACTTTTTTTTCTGAAAGCAGCTGGGCTTATTCAGCACTCCAATGCTTACACCATACTATTGTTTTGACTAAAAAATGCTATTCTTCAACATAATGTCCGTTCAGTGCGACCGCCTTACAACACCATACTGGGAGGGTCTGTACGCCCTCATGATACCACTCTAGTGGTCGACGTCGCGGCCAGCGTCTTGCTGCATCAGGAACCTCCCCATCATAACGCGGAGTGCGTCCTTCAGTGGGGCAAATAGATGGAAATCGGAAAGCAACAGTAGTAACTTAAGCAATCCTTCACGTTCGTCGGTGACATAAATTCAGAAACAGAAGATGTTACACACATACATCTCAGCCCCGCGACAGGCGGAATGGCCCGACGGACTGGATGGGTGGAGTGAACTCGCCACCCACGGGTGTGCTGGAGAAGGGGGCGTGTCCCGTACCACGTGAACTGCAACAGCGTAAGAACTAACCTTAGAAAACCACTGACAGTTCGCTGCTTTACCAAGGACGGCACATATTCCACTACATTATCATTTAAGAATCAAATATGAGTAAATAAACAAACATCTACCCAATCAGCGAATATGGTAATAAGCAACAAAGCGCTTAGCAACTGGGTAGCTCTGTGATTACGTCAATGAGAAAACCAATACAGCTTACGTGCCCGCAAAATTAATTGGAAAAATGATACTTGTACAAATTATGCATTGTTGTTGTTGTTGTGGTCTTCAGTCCAGAGACTCGTTTGATACAGCTCTCCACGCTACTCTATCCTGTGCAAGTTTCTTCATTTCCCAGTACCTACTGCAACCTACATCCTTCCTTAGTGTATTCATCTCTTGGTCTCACTCTACGAATTATACCCTACACGCTGCCCTCCAATACCAAATTGCTGATCCCTTGGTGCCTCAAACCATGTGCTACCAACAGATCCCTTCTTCTAGTCAAGTTGTGCCACTAATTCCTCTTCTCTCCAATTCTATTTAGTACCTCCTTATTAGTTACATCATCTACCCATCGAATCTTCAGCATTCTTCTGTAGTACCACATTTCTAAAACTTCTATTCTCTTCTTGTCCATACTATTTATCGTCCACGTTTCACTTCCATACATGGCTACACTCCATACAAATACTTTCAGAAATGACTTCCTGACACTTAAATCTATACTCGATGTTAACAAATTTTTCTTCTTCAGAAACGCTTTCCTTGCCATTGCCAGTCTACATTTTATATCTTCTCTATTTCAACCATCATCACTTATTTTGCTCCCCAAATAGCAAATCTCATCTACCACTTTAACTGTCTCATTTCCTAATCTGATTCCTTCAGCATCACTTGACTTAATTCGACTACATTCCACTATCCTCGTTTTGCTTTTGTTGATGTTCATCTTACATCCTCCTTTCAAAACACTGTCCATCCTTTACTGCTTGCTCAATATAGAGACTGAATAACATTGGGGATAGGCTACAACCCTGTGTCTCACTCCCTTCCCAACCACTGCTTCCCTTTCATGCCCCTCGACTCTTATAACTGCCATCAGGTTACTGTACAAATTGTAAATAGCCTTTCGCTCCCTGTATTTTACACCTGCCACCTGCACAATTTGAAAGACGATATTCCGGTCAACACTGTAAAAAGCATTCTCTAAGTCGACAAACGCTAGAAACGTAGGTTTGCCTTTTCTTAATCTATCTTCTAAGATAAGTCTTAGGGTTAGTATTGCCTCACGTGTTCCAACATTTCTATGGAATCCAAACTGATCTTCCCCGAGGTCGGCTTCTACCAGTTTTTCCATTCGTCTGTAAAGAATTCGCGTTAGTATTTTGCAGCCGTGACTTATTAAACTGATAGTTCGGTAATTTTCACATCTGTCAACACCTGCTTTCTTTGGAATTGGAATTATTATATTCTTCTTGAAGTCTGAGGTTATTTCGCCTTTCTCATACATCTTTCTCACCAGATGTTAAGAGTTTTGTCAGGACTGGCTCTCCCAAGGCCGTCAGTAGTTCTAATGGAATGTTGTCTACTCCCGGGGCCTTGTTTCGACTCAGGTCTTTCAGTGGTCCGTCAAACTCTTCATGCAGTATGAAATCTCCCATTTCATCTTCATCTACATCCTCTTCCATTTCCATAATATTGTCCTCAATTATATCACCCTTGTATAGACCCTATATATACTCCTTCCACCTTTCTGCTTACCCTTCTTTGCTTAGAACTGGGTTTCCATCTGAGCCTTTGTATTCCTTTGTGCCTTCTTCATTTACTGCATTTTTATATTTTCTCCTTTTATCAATTAAATTCAATATTTCTTCTGTTACCTAAGGATTTCTACGAGCCCTCGTCCTTTTATCTACTTGATCCTCTACTGCCTTCACTATTTCCTCCTCATAGTTATCCATTCTGCTTCCACTGTATTTCTTTCCCCCATTCTTGTCAATCTTTCCCTAGCGCTCTCCCTGAAACTCTCTACAATCTTTGGTTCTGTCAGTTTTTCCTGATCCCATCTCCTGAAATTCCCACGTTTTTGCAGTTTCTTCAGTTTTAATCTACATTTCATAACCAATAGATTGTGGTCAGAGTCCACATCTACCACTGGAAATGTCTTACAATTTAAAATCTGGTTCCTAAATCTCTGTCTTACCATTATATAATCTATCTGAAACCTTGGTATCTGCAGGCCTCTTCCATGTACACAACCTTCTTTCATGATTCTTGAACCAAGTGTTAGCTATGATAAACTTATGCTCCGTGCAAAATTCTACCAGGCGGCTTACTCTTTCATTTCTTATCCTCTTTCCATATTCACCTACTATGTTTCCTTCTCTTTCTTTTCCTGTTATCGAATTCCAGTCTACCATGACTATTAAATTTTCGTCTCCCTTCAGTATCTTAATAATTTCTTTTATCTCATCATACATTTGATCAATCTCTTCGTCATCTGCGGAGCTAGTTGGCGTATAAACTTGTACTACTGTGGTAGGCATGGGCTTCGTATCTATCTTGGCCACAATAAAGCGTTCACTATGATGTTTGTAGTAACGTACCCAAATTCTTATTTTTTTATTCATTATTAAACCTACTCTTGAATTAGCCCTATTTGATTTTGTATTTATAACCCTGTATTCACCTAACCAGAAGTCTTGTTGCTCCTGTTATTTTGAAATGGAAAAAAATATAGCCATAAGTAACGAATCGGACACCTTTTACTAACGTAAACAGTACTTCATATAGCTAAGTAACCAAATCTCAGACATCAAGCTTTGTTAACCACAGAGATAATTGCAGTGAAAAGTCCATTCTTATTTCAGCAGAATTTACCATAGAAAATATCACGGTGGGTCAGCTAACAACCCCACCAATATGTCTGACAAATACATAACTAAAATGATTACAGTAACTCACTTAAAATGTTTTGAATATGCTTAACTAAAATGATTACGGTGAAAGTTAGACTTCGGTGTATTTAAAAGGAAGAACAATATGGTCTACGGTAAGCCACTAGAAATATGGGCAACTTAAATAGGCAGTTCTGATTAATGTACCTCCACTAGCTGTGTGACACAGACCACGCAACTTCCACGCATTACACAGGCAGTTGCGATAACGTCTGTAGTGAAACAGAGTTGCTTCCGTTAAGGTAAACTTCAGTTCTTTCGGAACGAACCCCCAGAAACAGAAAACACCGCAGACCTTCCGGGAAGAAGAAACCAGTCACAGCATTACAGATTTAACAAAACAAGGCGCATAAGGCACAGAAAGAGTCTCAAAAACATATCTGATGAATCGGTAGCGAAGAAGCATTCGAAATCTCCGCACGGCACAAGGCAAATTTCCAGAGTCCCATCGCCACCACAGCCAACCGAAAGCACCGTGTTCGCGGAATGAGGTCTGTGCTCTGCAAAAGCTGTTTACTATCAGCTCCAGACAGCGGAGGTAAACCGGCCTCGCACCCCGCGAGCGCTCCTTCCAACACGCCCCGCCAATGCTAACTGTTAACCTTCGTGCCGGTCAAACCTCCTCGCCCATTGCCCAGAGAATTGCACTCCCAGAGAATTACGGATATGCGTGGTGTCTGTTCTGTCGGACATGTCTAAAAAAACAGATGCCACTCTCGATCAAACAGCTGGGATATGTAAATGAGTAGTTGGGGTGAAAGAAATGGGAATGGAACGGAGTGGAAAAGAGATAGGAAGGAAATAATGACGTCAAGCCACACAGGGAATTGCGGCAATGCAACAGCGAGAGTCAAAAATTTGTGCTCGACCGGGTCTCGAGCCCAGATTCGTATGGCCTGTTGTAATGCGGCAGAAGAGAACTTATCCACTTGTGCCTTAATGCCTGCATTTCCATATATTAAGCCACGGCGGGTGGACCAGTATTTTCCGCTCAAACAACAGGATGTTAATACCCACATTATTTTATCAAGGCGCCCGTATTCGTCGAGAAAGAGCTGCAGGAAAAATTTCTTGCAGAAGAATACACATAGCAGCTTCAGTGGTGGTTCGTTCACTTCAACCAGTAATGCATTGGTTGTGGCTGACATGAACACCCCAGCAGGTACAGGTGGCACTTTGTAGTGCGTGCTGTTTGTCGCTGATCCGTAGCAAGAAAAAAAAATAAAAAATTTAAAAAAATCAGTTGTGTGTGAATTCCAAAGGGACAAAACTGCTGAGGTCAGCAGTCCACAGATTCAAAATGGCTCTGAGCACTATGGGACTCAACTGCTGTGGTCATTAGTCCCCTAGAACTTAGAACTACTTAAACCTAACTAACCTAAGGACATCACACACATCCATGCCCGAGGCAGGATTCGAACCTGCGACCGTAGCAGTCGCACGGTTCCGGACTGCGCGCCTAGAACCGCGAGACCACCGCGGCCGGCGCAGTCCATAGACTTTCACACTACTTAAACTAACTTATGCTAAGAACAAGACACACACCCATGCCGAGGGAGGATTCGAAGCTCCGGTGGGAGGGGACGGCGCAATCCGTGACATGATCCGTAGCACATGTGTCCATAGTCGAAGTTTGACCTCATTAAAGACCGATACAAAGTCAATGCTGTCCACCTATCAGAACCCCGCCATACTCCAGTCATTGTTCTGATGAGATTGCATGGCTTTTGACATCTAGTAATGATTTGTCGGATATGATGAGCCCATCTTATTGGAATGGGTCAAACACTGACAGTTGGGGGCACAGCCCAGCCAGCATCCGAAAGGAGAGCACAGTTAGCGGCCAGTGTCCTGCCAGGTGAGCAGGGTCAGCAGACACGGATTCTGCAGCCGACGCTTCTGCGTGAGGGTCGTCACGATGACTCCCGTCACATGGTAGCCTGACCTACCAATAATGCTTCACCAGGCCGTAGACCCCGCTCCAAATTTTTCAAAGCGACGTCGATGCAGGCGCCTTCCGCAGCTGTCCACACATTGAAACTGGATTTAGACCACCACGACCAGCCCGTCAGCGAGTCGTCACAGTTGGGCCGTCCAATGTCGCACAGCCTGTATCGGTCGTCGCCGCACCTGTGGCACTGCCTGGCACCACCGCGCCACGAACCAGCGACCGAGTGTCCAACCTGGGCACAGCTATATTGTTCCGCTGCCACGCGGCCACCCTGCAAACATCAAGACGCCATCCGCCAGCACGCTGAGGTACGGGGTGTTTCAAAAATGACCGGTATATTTGAAACGGCAATAAAAACTAAACGAGCAGCGATAGAAATACACCGTTTGTTGCAATATGCTTGGGACAACAGTACATTTTCAGGCGGACAAACTTTCGAAATTACAGTAGTTACAATTTTCAACAACAGATGGCGCTGCAAGTGATGTGAAAGATATAGAAGACAACGCAGTCTGTGGGTGCGCCATTCTGTACGTCGTCTTTCTGCTGTAAGCGTGTGCTGTTCACAACGTGCAAGTGTGCTGTAGACAACATGGTTTATTCCTTAGAACAGAGGATTTTTCTGGTGTTGGAATTCCACCGCCTAGAACACAGTGTTGTTGCAACAAGACGAAGTTTTCAACGGAGGTTTAATGTAACCAAAGGACCGAAAAGCGATACAATAAAGGATCTGTTTGAAAAATTTCAACGGACTGGGAACGTGACGGATGAACGTGCTGGAAAGGTAGGGCGACCGCGTACGGCAACCACAGAGGGCAACGCGCAGCTAGTGCAGCAGGTGATCCAACAGCGGCCTCGGGTTTCCGTTCGCCGTGTTGCAGCTGCGGTCCAAATGACGCCAACGTCCACGTATCGTCTCATGCGCCAGAGTTTACACCTCTATCCATACAAAATTCAAACGCGTCAACCCCTCAGCGCCGCTACCATTGCTGCACGAGAGACATTCGCTAACGATATAGTGCACAGGATTGATGACGGCGATATGCATGTGGGCAGCATTTGGTTTACTGACGAAGCTTATTTTTACCTGGACGGCTTCGTCAATAAACAGAACTGGCGCATATGGGGAACCGAAAAGCCCCATGTTGCAGTCCCATCGTTCCTGCATCCTCAAAAAGTACTGGTCTGGGCCGCCATTTCTTCCAAAGGAATCATTGGCCCATTTTTCAGATCCGAAACGATTACTGCATCACGCTATCTGGACATTCTTCGTGAATTTGTGGCGGTACAAACTGCCTTAGACGACACTGCGAACACCTCGTGGTTTATGCAAGATGGTGCCCGGCCACATCTCACGGCCGACGTCTTTAATTTCCTGAATGAATATTTGCTTTGGGCTATTCGAAACATACAGGAGGCGGCGTGTATTGGCCTCCCTATTCGCCAGACATGAACCCCTGTGACTTCTTTCTGTGGGGACACTTGAAAGACCAGGTGTACCGCCAGAATCCAGAAACAATTGAACAGCTGAAGCAGTACATCTCATCTGCATGTGAAGCCATTCCGCCAGACACGTTGTCAAAGGTTTCGGGTAATTTCATTCATAGACTACGCCATATTATTGCTACGCATGGTGGATATGTGGAAAATATCGTACTATAGAGTTTCCCAGACCGCAGCGCCATCTGTTGTTGAAAATTGTAAGTACTGTAATTTCGAAAGTTTGTCCGCCTGAAAATGTACTGTTGTCCCAAGCATATTGCAACAAACGGTGTATTTCTATCGCTGCTCGTTTAGTTTTTATTGCCGTTTCAAATATACCGGTCATTTTTGAAACACCCTGTAGCTGCACCGCCACTACCTTCCATGGGAAGCGCGCATGTATCGGCAGGCCCGCACCTTAGAGCTGGGCTGTGTAATCTCCCGCTTCTTTCCTTTTTTTGCAGCTATTGTCCACACTAAACTAAGTCTTTCATGAATATTTGAGAGGAGCGATCATTAATACGAACTTTATAGTTCACTTAGCTTGTCATGCTGAGTTGCCTCCAGTATGTTTAATTTTTATTCATTCATTTATTTATTTATTTATTTTGTCTAGGGGTTTGATTCTTGAAGCTGAAAATGTCATATTTTATAAAGTGATACCTTTTCATAAATTTTAGGTTGAAATATAACATACTGTGTATAGGTCCTCACGGTTGGATTGAACGAAATAAATTTGGAGATTGTTGTTGCAACATTTTTGATTTTCTGTAAATAAATTTTTTCACATTTTAGTATATCATAAAGTCTTTTAATTTTTCACATTAACAAAGCCGAAATTACATTGTCCGCACAAAAATACGAAAATACGTCCGATCACATCAGAGGCATGCTTACGACTCACTCACTCTGCGGAAAAAATCAATATTCCAAAGGGCTTATAATTTTTCTTAACAAATGAATTCCTACTATTGTTTGTTACATTATTAATTTCGATTTTTATTTCATAAATGAATCCAGGAATAATCATAGTAAACAGTGCACGTTTGCGTTGTTAATAATATAACTTTTAAACGTACAAACAATTCGTAGTTTCAAATGTTTCTAAAAAAAAAGAAAAAAGAAAAGAAAAAGATTTTTAACTCTACGTTCAAGCCTAGTACTTAACGATTATAACATCGAAATTAAAATATTTTATAAAGTAATTCCTTTTCATTAAATTGTAGCTTCAAATATAACATGCTGTGTATAAAGTTATATGATAGTTTTCAGAAAAGCAACTGAAATAATACTCACCTTTCCAAAATTCGAAAAATAATACAGTTATCGGAAACTACTGTTGAGGAAAAGTAATGCTAGGGGAGGCTGTCTCGTTGCAGGTCGGAGGATCACCTACTGTCACCTGCAGTCTGTCTGTTTCAGATGTGCTGAACCATGTCTGTTTGCGTTCATCAATAAAGTTTACTGCCAATTGATTGGCTGCTTCTTTCTTTTCCCGCTCTTTCGTCAACCTCCAGCAGCGAACTACACGCCCGCTGCTACCTCGCATTAAAAGCTTCTTACATTAGTTTATCGTCGATAATAATCCCAAGATATTGTGTTGTTTTCGCAACTGGCAAATTATGTTGTACCAGTTGCATTGTTTAGGGCAGTGGAACCCTGTGGTGATTAAAGATCTTTAGAGTGGACTTTCTATCAGAGATCTCGAGGCTACTTTCTGTACGCCACTCATGCAAACGTATGAGAGCGAAGTGCATTTTCAGTCGACGGGACTGAAGAGTACTGTCTCCGGAGAAGTTGCTGCCATCGTCTGCGTGTTGTAGTATTTGGTTGTCACTGGCAAAGAGGTCACGAGGTTCTTAAATATAGAAACTGAAGAATAAGGAAGGAAAGACTGATCACTGCAGAAGTACGCCGCGATTCTCTCCGGGCCCCAGTGTGGTTCCAGTTGCAAAACGATTGTCTTGCTATTGTTCGGGTGGCGGCAGACAATTTTTCCCCCAAGACTGACAAGATGACGTTGTCGTACGCTTTCGTCAATTCTGTGAACGCACCTATCACGTGATTACTCCGAGAGATGTAGCTGTATGTAGCTGTATGTTTAACGTCCCGCCGACAACGAGGTCATTAGAGGCTGAGCACAAGCTCCGATTAGGGAAGGATGGTGAAGGAAATTGGCCGTGTTCTGTCAAAGGAACCACCCCGACACTTGCCTGAAGCGATTTAGGGAAATCACATAAAACCTAAGTCAGGATGGCCGGGCGAGTGTTTGAACTGTCGCCCTTCCGAATGCGAGTCCAGTGTGCTAACCACTGCGCCACCTCGCTCGGTTTAGCTGTACGTCAGTAACTAACCGGACAAGGATTTCAGTTGTTCTTTTCGCTTTGCGAAAGCTAAGTTGTTTTTCCGGTAATGTTTTCTTGTTTTTTCACACCACCATTCTTTCCATTACCTTTGCCGAAAACTTTAGTAATGGTATAGGCAGATACGACTCTGGTTTGTCGCATCTATCCCAGATTTGTGGGTGGGAACAATACGACATATTTCCAGTGACTCGAATCTTTTGAGTCCGTACCCTATTGTACCTTGACTTTCCCTTTGTGTAGGACGTGTCGTACTATTGGGTAGTCATTATAATACGGGCCATGTGCAGTAGCCCACCCTTGGAGAACGCAATCTGGGGTTCTTCCAGCGAAAAGGGTTGTGTAATTACGCTGTTATCCTCTTCATATTCCTCTTCGTCTTCCTTGCCCATTATTTCAGATGTGGCTGTCATACACAAAGAACGATTCCAAAGACTGTCGTACGGTAATGTGTCTACATGCCCATTGTCAGACAGTTCTTTCTGTTCCTTATGACACTCCAAATCCTGGTTAAGAATGTTTCTTTGCAGATTTCCGTACACAATTGTGCCACGATTTTATTTTTCTATTCTTTTACTTGTAAAAGAATAATCATAGTAAACAGTGCACGTTGGCGTTGTTAATAATATAACTTTTAAACGTACAAACACTTCGTAATTTCAAATGTTTCTAAAAAAAAGAAAAAAGAAAAGAAAAAGATTTTTAACTCTACGTTCAAGCCTAGTGCTTAACGATTATAATATCGAAATTAAAATATTTTATAAAGTAATTCCTTTTCATAAATTTTAGCTTCAAATATAACATGCTGTGTATAAAGTTATATGATAGTTTTCAGAAAAGCAACTGAAATAATACCTGTCCAAAATTCGAAAAATAATACAGTTATCGGAAACTACTGTTGAGGAAAAGTAATGCTAGGATTCAGTTTGGATTCCGTAGAAATACTGGAACACGTGAGGCAATACTGACCTTACGACTTATCTTAGAAGAAAGATTAAGGAAAGGCAAACCTACGTTTCTAGCATTTGTAGACTTAGAGAAAGCTTTTGACAATGTTGACTGGAATACTCTCTTTCAAATTCTAAAGGTGACGGGGGTAAAATACAGGGAGCGAAAGGCTATTTACAATTTGTACAGAAACCAGATGGCAGTTATAAGAGTCGAGGGACATGAAAGGGAAGCAGTGGTTGGGAAGGGAGTAAGACAGGGTTGTAGCCTCTCCCCGATGTTATTCAATCTGTATATTGAGCAAGCAGTAAAGGAAACAAAAGAAAAATTCGGAGTAGGTATTAAAATCCATGGAGAAGAAATAAAAACTTTGAGTTTCGCCGATGACTTTGTAATTCTGTCAGAGACAGCAAAGGACTTGGAAGAGCAGTTGAACGGAATGGATGGTGTCTTGAAGGGAGGATGTAGCGGGACTTTGAATTTCGCCGCGCTACATTCGTTCCCTCAGATAAAAATATCCCGTCGCAGCGGTATGAGCGCTCGACGGCAGAGAGAAAATACTAAAATTGTTAACTCTTTTTTGTTTTTTTTATTCCGTTTCAATTGTCTCTTGTTAGCCGAAGCTTAAGGCAGACGTGATCGCATGCTGACGTAAAAACTTAATGGCTAATCTTGATCTATTTGTAATGTGTAGACATTGTGGAAGTTATTAAGGAATTCGGAGGATGAAGTAGCAAAGTAAATTAAATTGCATACAGTATCAAGATGATTTTAATTGGTATAAATTAGTGATCCCTGGACTATTGCAAGATTTCGGAGCAGATTTTTTCACGCTGAAATGAAGGAGGTTTTTGAAGATGTGGACGCCGCCCGAAAGAAGATAACCTGGTAAAGGATGATCTCTCATCTACGCCAATTCCCCCTGTCAGTTACATTTTGTTGTTCTCTGTTCTTTTTCAAAAATTTGTGTAGTGGAAATTGGTTTAATTTTTGCTCAAAAACGCCACAAGGACCACCCCAACAATAGCTTTTCTGAATAACGAAGTCCGATAGATTTTCTGTAATACGAAGTCCGATTAGCTTTTCATTCTTTCCCTTTTTCACGGTCTCTCTTCTCCCATTTATCTTTTTTTATTAACCACTACAACTGGCTCCCGCGACAGGACGCAATTTTCGGATGTGTCGTTTTTGAGCAAATTTGAAACTTTACTTTGTATTTTTTCCCAACAGAGAATAACAAAAAATCCTGAAGTTTAAATGGTAACGAAAACACCAACTTTATTGTACCTAAGCAAATGATTATACAACAATATTGTAAAGAATTTTCGTAACTAATTCAATCTGTTTTTCTTTTCATGGCATATATTGATGCAAAAACTGTTATTTTGAGACCTTTTGGTGATTATCCGATGGAGATGTATTAAGAAAATCCATATTTTGACGAATACGATTTACGCAGAAGTGATTGACCAGCCGCTGCAGGACAGAAAATTTAATGGTGAGTCACACAATTATGTTTCATTCAAGCATTCAATAGCCAACTGCAGAATCCATTTTTCCCTTTCCACACATCCTGTAGCTTTCTTCTAGATTTTTCCAAAATTATCTATCTCTATTGTAGTTTGTGGTAATTATAGTATTGTTGTAGCACATGAAGATCGTGAATTTGACCGCCAAACAGTCATTTGTTACGAAAAATTTTGTCCGCCCTGCTGCATCTTTCTCAACCATTGTTTGCAATAGAGGAATCATTTACATTGACGAGAAAATATTTCATCCTAAATTTGAGTCAAATCTTTATTAATCAGACTTATATTATTCCCTTTTTGACTTACGATTATACATCCTATTACAATGGAACGCGGTAAGGTAGAGATAGTTTCGGCAGATGAGTTAAGTGAACTAGATTCATCGTGCAACCAACAAGAAAGTCCGCGTTTCCCTCCATGGACGAGTTCACAGATCAATGCAATGATTTTGCCTCAAACTCGCAACATTTGTGATAATACACAGATGGCGACTTTAAATGAAATGTGGAATGGACGTGAGACTAGATCGTCAGCGCCATTGTTAACATCAATGTCAGAACCGAATATGAGACAAATTCAGCAATGTGACACAAACCGGACACAGGAAACTGACAAACTGGACCGACTATTAGAGTTATTTGCAGACATGAAACGAGACGTTAGTCAGAAAATTGACATATTAAACCGTACTATGACCGAAAATTTTAAACTGTCGACAAAACAAATGACAGAATTAAATAACACCACTCAACAGCTCAGCCAGCGATTTGAGACACTGTCCGATCGAGTCACTAAACAGGAAGAAACCTTGGTTACATTCACACACGAAACAAAAAACAATATCACCCGATGTGATAATCAGTTAACACAAATAGTTAATGTGCAGCAGGAAGTGAACACTCGTGTGGAAGAGTTAGCTCAGGCCCACACTTCAGCTAGCTCCACCCAAGAAAAGCTGACTGAAGAAGTGGGAAATATTACCCAACAACTCACAATGGTAGTTCTCGAACAAACCCACCTCAAAGAAAAGATAGAAAAATTAGAAGAACGAGCGGACGTCGCGTCACTAAACAACGACACCAACATGGCCGAAAGAATTGTACACGAATGTAAATTGTGTGACGACTATCTGGACAAAAAACTTGAAACAATTACACAGGACATACTTTCAAAAGCAAAGACACATTTTAAAGACGAGACAAAACACACAGAAGACGAAGTGACAAAATTACGAGACAATGTTGTGCCGTGTTTGGCGATTGGTGCAAACGCATCGCTAGGAAACGACAAAACAGCTAAAACCATGGCTAATGACACAGACAGAACACCTATTGTGAAATCACCTATTTCCAATCAAAATTACAATGTGCCGCCTTCTTTTCCACCAAACGAGCAATATTACGGTACGACACCTAGAGTAGCAAGTGATACAAACCACGTCAATACAGTTATGCCAACCGGCATGGCCGATGACACGTTTGTAAGACATGGGCATTTCCAGACATTTTCCAGTGAGGACAAGCACAAAGTCCACCCTATTGTGTTTATTAGATCATTTGACGGTGTTTTTCCACGTAGTTGGTCAGAAGTCGATAAAATCAGATACGTCACCAATCTCATGAGAGGACGAGCAGCTAAGTGGGGTGCCGCTATGAAACGGCGGTGCCTTACGTTTGATCAGTTCGAACAAGCCTTCTTGGACGAATTCTGGTCCGAGAATGAGCAACAGAGTCTAAGGAGAGAAGTGTGCAACCCCGAGACCTATGACCCTAAAAAAGAGACATTAAGACAATACTTTGAGAGGTACCTAGACAAGACACTGTACTGGTCCAAACCAGCCGACTTGCCAGCGATAATTGACACTTTAAAGAGCCACTTACCCTTTCCATACCGAGACAGATTAATAGGAGTACCGGAGAATGACGTTAAGACTTTTTTAAACTTCTTAGATCAAATGGACGTAGTTTACAGAGGCGATTCACGCCATTCAAATTTTATTCATATTAGTAACCAAAATCAGCACCCACCCCAAAGGAACCGCAGTGACGGTGGTTGGTGGAACCATCCGTCCGCGCCGCGACACAATACGATGCCTGTGCGTGAAACATATTCAAATGGAAACGTGTATGTCAGTAGGAACAACCGCAGATATTCGTGGAATAATAATAATAACAATAATTATCACCCATATCAAAATGGTAACTACAAGCAAAATGAAAATTACAGACAGTACAACAACAACAACAATAGGAGACGTGAGAATAACCGGTACAACCCGGGCTACTTTGACAGGAACATGACAAATAACAGACATAATTACCACCAAAACAATAGCAATGCCAACAATCACCGACAGAATAGGTGGAACACACAAAATTGACGCATGACAAATCATAACCCTCCACGGAATCCGCCCCCATTCCCTAGTACAGTTATGCACTCCCCGCCACGAAGTAGCAATAACAATTGCGGCGCGCCATCAGCTGACGCGTGGGCGCCAACCGGCCGGAATGTAAACATAGTGGACTTGTCAATGAACCCGGCCAAACACAGCAGACGACGGAAAACAGTCGACGACCGAGCTAGGCGCTCGTGCTTCGGTCGTGAGGTGTTGTAAGAGCGCAACGGCTGAGACGGTTTGTTTCCTCAGGTACGATGACAAAATGACAGCAGAAAGGAATTAACAAACCTATCAGGTTGATGACCTTGTTCTTTTGCGTTCACGTCCCAAGTCTACAACATTAAAACAACTGAACAGAAAATGACAGCTATTATATTCAGGTCCCTTCAGAATAGCAAGCATACCTCACCCAGGTTGTTACTCCCTAGAATACCCGTTATCTCACAAGCCGAGGGGGCTGCATCCCCACAGACATTTGAAACCCTTTGTGCACTAAAACAACATAATATAATGATAAAGTTGAACATGAGCAAGTTGCTGTGAAAACGAGATCATAAATATTTGTATTGAATACACGAACATTAAGTTATACAGCCTAAGAACACAAACGTTAATTTATGGAAATTATATACTGCAGTTACACTTGTACACATAATTATGAAGAGAAGGTAAACCCAGGTGAGTACACTTACTGAATGAGAAAAGATATTCATATAGGAATGAGATCTACACAGGTTACATTTGTTGTTAATTGTAAATTATAAGGTGAATCAACAATTAGTTAGTTATTTCAAGGCACTCTAATGACAGGAGATAATAGCTGTTGAACTCAGTAATGACATAGGTATGTAGCAGAATGAATGAGGATGTAAGAATGAATGATCAGTATGAATGAGTTAATATTTAAGTTAATATAAGAAGGTAAGTTACTGTGAAGTAGTTGATGGAGACAAGAGATTATTTGAGGAAGATGATATTGGAGTTTTAAGAGAATGGAAGTGCCAAATGGCCCCACGTATGTGATATGTTAATGTTTGATGAGGAATATGTTTAATGTATATGAATATATATATTATGATGAATATGTGAGTAAGGAATGAGTGAGAATGTTTTGGTAATATTGTGCTACATGGAGAAGTGAGTAAACAGTCTACACCTTTAAGATTACATAAGAATTTCAGTTTGAAAGAAAACATTTGTGATGAGTTAGAACATGTGAGTACAAGGCATTAAAGGTGAATCTCTTTACAGTGCCCTCGAAAATGAACGAATGCAAGAAAAGCAGAGTGAACATGATGATGATTACAGCTGTGGAAAGAAGTGTAATAAGAATGTAACTTGGAAACACGTTAGCCTTAATTTATTTCAGAAGTGTAACTCAGTAAGCTTCCGTTAAGTTTTGTTAAGCCATAGTGTGGAAGAAAACATTTATAGTTCGTGTTCAGACAGGAGAGTGATATTTTAAGGAACTTAAGTTGAAATATAGTTTTTACACAGCCCTCATGTGAATACATTTGTATAGAAAAAAAAAAATTTTTTTTCTTACACAAGACAGAAAACCCTGAGGAAGCAAAAGATAGAGTTATTAAGGCCGTTTTGCGATTCGTACAACACCTCCACCTTTTCAGGCAATGCAAGGTAAGTGAAAAGGAGCAGTGGCCACCCGTGCAACCAACGTCGAGCAACGGACACTGAGAAAGAGACATTTTACTGTCAATTATAGGACTACGTTCTTTATTTATGTTTTATAGAAAGAAATGATATATATACACCACATACATGATGTTTAACCTTCACTAAAGTAGAAGAAAGTTCATGGTTGAACTCTTGAGAGGAAATTTGGTATGTTATTATATAATACACATTATGAGAGAGACAATCTCTGTGAGATATATTTTCCATTTATATAGACGGTATCCACAAGAAGTGGAGATATCGAGGAAGTACTGAGCAGATATGTGATTTACTCATGCAAGGATTTGTTAAGGTATAATACACTTAGTCATATGAACAGTCAGAACACAAACAGAGAATCTGTCATGACGTTACACTACACAGACTTGACGTAAGGACACTTACATTTACCCATGATTTGGTAAATTGTAAGCACCTCCTTTCACACACCCCTTGAAGGCGATGTAAACGTTATAATGTATTGTGTTCTCTTTTTATGTATTAGCTGTAGGATTTGGTAGTTTATAGGTAGTGAATAGTTTCTTCCAGTCTATCTTTCTTTCTTTCTCCATTATCCTACCACCTCCTGCAGCTGGGTATTGTTTGTTTATGGAATGTAAGAATACACTCCTGGAAATTGAAATAAGAACACCGTGAATTCATTGTCCCAGGAAGGGGAAACTTTATTGACACATTCCTGGGGTCAGATACATCACATGATCACACTGACAGAACCACAGGCACATAGACACAGGCAACAGAGCATGCACAATGTCGGCACTAGTACAGTGTATATCCACCTTTCGCAGCAATGCAGGCTGCTATTCTCCCATGGAGACGATCGTAGAGATGCTGGATGTAGTCCTGTGGAACGGCTTGCCATGCCATTTCCACCTGGCGCCTCAGTTGGACCAGCGTTCGTGCTCGACGTGCAGACCGCGTGAGACGACGCTTCATCCAGTCCCAAACATGCTCAATGGGGGACAGATCCGGAGATCTTGCTGGCCAGGGTAGTTGACTTACACCTTCTAGAGCACGTTGGGTGGCACTGGATGCATGCGGACGTGCATTGTCCTGTTGGAACAGCAAGTTCCCTTGCCGGTCTAGGAATGGTAGAACGATGGGTTCGATGACGGTTTGGATGTACCGTGCACTATTCAGTGTCCCCCTCGACGATCACCAGTGGTGTACGGCCAGTGTAGGAGATCGCTCCCCACACCATGATGCCGGGTGTTGCCCCTGTGTGCCTCGGTCGTATGCAGTCCTGATTGTGGCGCTCACCTGCACGGCGCCAAACACGCATACGACCATCATTGGCACCAAGGCAGAAGCGACTCTCATCGCTGAAGACGACACGTCTCCATTCGTCCCTCCATTCACGCCTGTCGCGACACCACTGGAGGCGGGCTGCATGATGTTGGGGCGTGAGCGGAAGACGGCCTAACGGTGTGCGGGACCGTAGCCCAGCTTCATGGAGACGGTTGCGAATGGTCCTCGCCGATACCCCAGGAGCAACAGTGTCCCTAATTTGCTGGGAAGTGGCGGTGCGGTCCCCTACGGCACTGCGTAGGATCCTACGGTCTTGGCGTGCATCCGTGCGTCGCTGCGGTCCGGTCCCAGGTCGACGGGCACGTGCACCTTCCGCCGACCACTGGCGACAACACCGATGTACTGTGGAGACCTCACGCCCCACGTGTTGAGCAATTCGGCGGTACGTCCACCCGGCCTCCCGCATGCCCACTATACGCCCTCGCTCAAAGTCCGTCAACTGCACATACGGTTCACGTCCACGCTGTCGCGGCGTGCTACCAGTGTTAAAGACTGCGATGGAGCTCCGTATGCCACGGCAAACTGGCTGACACTGACGGCGGCGGTGCACAAATGCTGCGCAGCTAGCGCCATTCGACGGCCAACACCGCGGTTCATGGTGTGTCCGCTGTGCCGTGCGTGTGATCATTGCTTGTACAGCCCTCTCGCAGTGTCCGGAGCAAGTATGGTGGGTCTGACACACCGGTGTCAATGTGTTCTTTTTTCCATTTCCAGGAGTGTATATTGTGTGACAATAAACTTTCAGGTATGAATTAAAGGAAATGAAGAAAATTGAGAATGGCATTACAAGCCAGGTCAACCACTAGCCAAGATATGGAATAAAAATAAAAAAAAGGGAGATAAATAATAAATGAAGGAAATCCCGTGCTTTTAAATATTAAGTCTTATATCCCTTGGCACACCCAAACCTGAATAAAAAAATTTATACCCCAATAAAAGAAAGCCAATGGGACTTAGTATAATTTTTTTTAGTATAGATATTTCACATGCATATTCTTGTAAATTTATATGTATTTGTATATGTATAAAAATTTTGCATATTGTCAACATATTTTGAAATGTGACCACGAAATGTAAGCTTTCAGAATTAACAATGTAAACATGCTTGGACAAAGGGAGCCTTGTTAAAATATATATATGGCAAAAAAAGTGTTGCAAACTGTGTTAAACAGTGAACGCTATAAACGACGAATTTTGTGTTGTTTGTGAAACTTATGGTGCATAAACCAAATAACTGTTTGTAAATCGATATAAACTGCAATTTACTTCGACGATAATGAGGATTTTCACACTGCAAATGAACGTTTGTTGGCAAGTGTAAACAACGTGGTGAAACACCTACCTTTGCGAACTTCGACGCCGTTGTTCCTGGCCGGCCTTCAGATGCTTTAGAGACAATAAACTCAGCACCTGTCGTAGGCGATGTGGAGACTAAAAACTACATCGACCATATATGCCCCGGGAACAATAGTCATGACAACGCACAAGGACCTGGAGTGTTGTGTCGTAACAGAAGACATGGACGTTGCTTCAGATCACGCACACGCTCAATCTTATGGTGTCACCGGACTTAACACGCCATTTATGCTGGAATAACAACTTGTAATGAACACTTTGTGAAAGTGAATACTGTTCAAGACTGTCATAACACAGCAATTTTGAAACTGCCGCACGCGAAATTCAGTGATGCTACTGCGCATGCGCAAAGACTACGTGCTGCCAGAGATGCATTGGGAAACCAACGCTGGAAGGGCATGACATTATCTGCGCTGGCGAGCAGCTTGTTCAAACAAACTGTATGTAAATATATATTAATTGTGTAAAAAGGATCAAAACTGTAATAATTGTATGTAGTACATAGATTTAGAAAGTAAGATAATCCCCTAAGTATGCACGTGGCGCTTCCTGGGAAAATATGTATACTAGACATTTAGGTATATCTATTCTATTGTATGCTAGCCTGCCACGCTAAATGTTTTAGCGTGACAGTCGAGGGGGCGATGTAGCGGGACTTTGAATTTCGCCGCGCTACATTCGTTCCCTCAGATAAAAATATCCCGTCGCAGCGGTATGAGCGCTCGACGGCAGAGAGAAAATACTAAAATTGTTAACTCTTTTTTGTTTTTTTTATTCCGTTTCAATTGTCTCTTGTTAGCCGAAGCTTAAGGCAGACGTGATCGCATGCTGACGTAAAAACTTAATGGCTAATCTTGATCTATTTGTAATGTGTAGACATTGTGGAAGTTATTAAGGAATTCGGAGGATGAAGTAGCAAAGTAAATTAAATTGCATACAGTATCAAGATGATTTTAATTGGTATAAATTAGTGATCCCTGGACTATTGCAAGATTTCGGAGCAGATTTTTTCACGCTGAAATGAAGGAGGTTTTTGAAGATGTGGACGCCGCCCGAAAGAAGATAACCTGGTAAAGGATGATCTCTCATCTACGCCAATTCCCCCTGTCAGTTACATTTTGTTGTTCTCTGTTCTTTTTCAAAAATTTGTGTAGTGGAAATTGGTTTAATTTTTGCTCAAAAACGCCACAAGGACCACCCCAACAATAGCTTTTCTGAATAACGAAGTCCGATAGATTTTCTGTAATACGAAGTCCGATTAGCTTTTCATTCTTTCCCTTTTTCACGGTCTCTCTTCTCCCATTTATCTTTTTTTATTAACCACTACAAGGATATAAGATGAACATCAACAAAAGCAAAACGAGGATAATGGAATGTAGTCGAATTAAGTCGGGTGATGTTGAGGGTATTAGATTAGGAAATGAGACACTTAAAGTAGTAAAGGAGTTTTGCTATTTGGGGAGCAAAATAACTGATGATGGTCGAAGTAGAGAGGATATAAAATGTAGACTGGCAATGGCAAGGAAAGCGTTTCTGAAGAAGACAAATTTGTTAACATCGAGTATAGATTTAAGTGTCAGGAAGTCATTTCTGAAAGTATTTGCATGGCGTGTAGCCATATATGGAAGTGAAACATGGACGGTAAATAGTTTGGACAAGAAGAGAATTGAAGCTTTCGAAATGTGGTGCTACAGAAGAATGCTGAAGATTAGATGGGTAGATCACATAACTAATGAGGAGGTGTTGAATAGAACTGGGGAGAAGAGGAGTTTGTGGCACAACTTGACCAGAAGAAGGGATCGGTTGGTAGGACATGTTCTGAGGCATCAAGGGATCACCAATTTAGTATTGGAGGGCAGCGTGGAGGGTAAAAATCGTAGAGGGAGACCAAGAGATGAATACACTAAGCAGATTCAGAAGGATGTAGGTTGTAGTAGGTACTGGGAGATGAAGAAGCTTGCACAGGATAGAGTAGCATGGAGAGCTGCATCAAACCAGTCTCAGGACTGAAGACCACAACAACAACAACAACTTGTAAATTTTCTTGGCTGTAATTTGGGATTGATTAAGAGCAGTAAAGTTTGTGTCATTTTTGTATTTTAATGACTCGCTGCATTCTTTGAGGACCGCATCACATTCTGAATCCCACCAACAGGCTGATGCTCTATGAGGAGTCCGCTTATGTCCTTTATGTCCTTTATGTCCTTTATGAGGTTTGAGACTTGCGCTGCTTCACTGATGAGCGATACCAAGACCCAATAGTCTCCTTCGGGATCCCCAGTTTCTGTGATCAATTTCAGTCATTCTTCCATTAATTTTTCGTATAGGTTCCATGTTGCTTTGTTTGTGTTCCATTTCCGGCTAATAGCGTGTTTGACAGTCTCCTTCCGTTGAATGTTTATCATAATTCGAAGTGGCAAGTGATCCGAACCTGAGGTATCGGATATCACTTCCCATATTGTTTCGGTAGACAGTGCAAGGGATGCGATGCTCAAGTCTATCGTCGTGTCTGTCTGTTACTGTTGGTGAGCCATAATGTAGTACTACATGGTTTTGCGTATCTAATACACTGCTGGTCACCGTAAATGCAACACCAAGAAAGACAAGAGGTAGCACAACAAGATTTATTTTGTAGATAACATGTTGACCAAGTATCAAATGATTACGTTTACAGACGTCTGTGACATGTGGTTCCTGCCAGAATAGGTAGCCAGAGTAGCCGCCATTGTTGGAGATCACCGCTGCCACACGTCTCGGCATTGAGTCAAAGAGACGTTGGATGTGTTCCTGGGGTACAGCAGCCCAAGCAGCTTCCACACGTTGCCAAAGATCATCTGGTGTGGCAGCTGGGGATGTAATCTGGGTCACTCGTTGAGCAACCATGGACCACATGTTTTCTATCGGCGAAAGATCCGGAGAGCGAGCCGGCCAGGGAAGCAATTCAATCTGTTTATTGACGAAGAACCTTTGGACAATGCGTGCCACGTGTGGTCGCGCTATTATCCTGTTGAAATATGGCTGTGGCCAAGCCCTGAAGGTAAGGAAGGACAAGTGGCTCCAGCACCTCGGATATGTAGCGCCGGCTATTTAAAGTACCGGCAATGCGTACTAGAGGCGTGCGAGAGTAATATCCATACCGTAATACCCGGTGCAAGACCAGTGTGGCGGTGCATAATGCAGCTGTCCAGCATCCTCTCTCCACGGTGTCTCCACACTCGAATCCGACCATCGTGGTGCTGCAGACAGAAGTGTGCCTCGTCAGTAAAGACAACGTCATTCCATTCTGCCGTCCAAATCCGTCTGTCATCACACCATTGGCGACGGAGACGTCTGTGGTTCTGCGTCAATGGTAGACGAAGCAATGGACGTCTTGCGGACAGACCACTCTGCTGTAAACGGCGTCGAATGGTACGCGCAGACACTGGATGATACGTTACAGACGCAATGTGCTGTGCTATGGTTCGGGATGTCACTGAGCGATCCGTTACTGCCATGCGCACAATTTGCCTATCAGCACATGCAGTGGTGCACCGAGGTGAATGCGATCGACCACGTCGGTCCGTCGTACCCTCCTGCATCCAACGGTCACATATCCGCATTACAGTTGTTTGGTTTCGTCCAACACGACTAGCGATTTCTCTGTATGATAATCCACAATCTCGGTAAGCCACTATCCTTCCTCTGTCGAACTCGGATACTTGATCAAACGATGTTCGCTGTTGTCTACGAGGCATAACTGATCGTCTTGTGAAACAACCACAAGGTAAACACACGTGCCGAACGTACACTCGTCGAAATCGCCAAGCCTTAAATGGCGCTATGAGGTGGCGCCACAGGCGCGCGTGATGTGCGTCTGCGCTGAAATTCTAATCAGTTGCATATCTCATCGCTGCAAACCCATGGTGTAAATTTCACTTGATTCGGATGCTTCCTTCAGGTTGTTGCATTTACGGTGGCCAGCAGTGTACATCCACTATCAGTTGTCAGTTTTGCAGCCCCACGGTGTATTGTGGCTGTTCGTCATCAGGCAGAAGACGAGGTTCCCCGATGGAGTCACTTCCTGTCGTTAACTGTTGTTTGGAAAGTCTGTCGTTACGCGAGACCAAATTCAGATGGAGGGCCCTCCATTTGCAATGGATCTTGCTGAGTGTCTGTATTGACAACAAAAAATTGGCGATCTTGTTTTGCTATCAACGTTACACCGCCGTATCCATCATTTCTATCTTCTCTAATGACAGGGTGGCCAGGGAGGGCGAACGGTTCATTCGGTTTTAATCACCTTTCGATTACGGCACAGATGTCTTCGTTTGCCTTGAAGGGACATAATTATACTTAAAATTTTGTGTACGAGGCAGTTCGAAACATCGTTCTGTTGGTTGAGTCTGTGAAATAGTGGTGGGTAGGGCTTGGGACTTTCCGGAGCAAGAGAAAGGTAGAGTTGTCATTGATTCAGCAGGTCTCGGGGATTAAGCTTCTGAATTTATACGTTGCTGGTGGTGAAGGTTCAAATGGCTCTGAGCACTATGGGACTTAACATCTATGGTCATCAGTCCCCTAGAACTTAGAACTACTTAAACCTAACTAACGTAAGGACATCACACAACACCCAGTCATCACGAGGCAGAGAAAATCCCTGACCCCGCCGGGAATTGAACCCGAGAACCCGGGCGTGGGAAGCGAGAACGCTACCGCACGACCACGAGCTGCGGACTGGTGGTGTAGTTGGGCACGTTGTATCAGAGGAGGAGGCGGTGGTATCGACGGTGAATCCACTGGGAACACCGTTCCTGACGTCTGCGTCGTTGTCGTCATGGTATGGGTTGGTTGCTCCAGATCGGTGCTGATATTTGCATTTAGCCGCTGTTGATTCCAAAGAGACAAGAATTCTGTACCCTGTCCCGTAATGTTTGAAGGGGAAGTAACTGCATTCACGTAAGGCCTGTTTTCGAACACAGCTGCCGTTTGCCGGCCGTTGTGGACGAGCGGTTCTAGGAGCTTCAGTCCGGAACCGCGCTGCTGCTACCGTCGCTGGTTCGAATCCTGCCACGGGCATGGATGTGTGTGATGTCCTTAGGTTAGTTAGGTGTAAGCAGTTTTAAGTCTAGGGGTCTGATGACCTCAGATGTTAAGTCCCATAGTGCTCAGAGCCATTTGAATAGCTGCTGTTTCCCTAAAGGAAATGTTATTAAGCCGGACAATTTTCCTAGTTTCCGTGTATTTTAAACACAATAGACAATGAGAGGTTCGAGAAATAGCACCAGTACACTGAGGCGCCAAACAAACTGGTATAGCCTTGCGTATTCAGATACAGAGGTGTGTAAACAGGCAGAATAAGGCGTGTGGTCGGTGACGTCTCTGTAAGGTAAGTGTCTGGCGCAGTTGTTAGATCGGCTACTGCTGCTACAATGGCAGCTTATCAAGATTTAAGTGAGTGAATTTGATGTTGTAGTCGGCGCACGAGCGATGGAACGAAGTATCTCCGATGTAGCGATGAAGTGGGGATTTTTCCCTACGACTGTTTCACGAGTGTACCGTGAATATCAGGAATCCGGTAAAACATCAAATCGCCGACATCTCTGCTGCCGGAAGAGGATCCTACAAGAGCGGGACCAATTACAACTGAAGAGAATCGTTCAACGTGACAGAAGTCAACCCTTCCGCAAATTGCTGCAGATTTCAATGCTGGGTCATCAACAAGTGTTAGCGTGTGAACCATTCAACGAAACATCAATATGGGCTTTCTGAGCCGAAGACCCACTCGTCTAGCCTTGATGACTGCACCACACAGAGCTTTACGCCTCGCCTGGGCCCGTCAACACCGACATTGGACTGTTGATAACTGCAAACTTATTGCCCAGTCGGAAGAGTCTCGTTTCAAATTGTATCGAGCGAATGAATGTGTACGGTTATGAAGACAACCTCATGAAGCATGGACCCCGCATGTCAACAGGGGACTGTTCAAGCTGGTGGAGGCTCTCTAATGGTGTGGGATGTGTGTAGTTGGAGTGATATAGGACCCCTGACACTTCTAGAGAAGACTCTGACAGTCGACTCTTTCGTAAGCATCCTGTCTGATCACCTACATCCATTCATGTCCATTGTGCCCTTCGACGGACTTGGTCAATTCCAGCAGATCAGTGCGACAACCCACATGTCCAGAATTGCTACAGAGTGGCTCCAGGAACACTCCTATGAGTTTAAACACTTCCTCTGGCCACAAAACTCCCCAGACGTGAACATTATTGGGCATATCTGGGATGGCTTGAAACATGCTGTTGAGAAGTCATCTCCGCCCCTTCGTACTCTTACGGATTTATGGAGAGTCCTGCAGGATCCAAGGCTTCAATTCTCTCCGGCACTACTTCAGACAAGTCCATACCACGTCGTGCTGCGGCACTTCTGCATGCTCGTGGGTTGGTTGGTTGATTGGCCCTCCCATATGCATCACTTCTGTGTCGGCCTAAGCAGTATGCACATCTTGTGTTACCCCTGCACTGTTTGCTGTCATACCCAAGGCTAATATAGGGTTATTAGACAGAGGGTACGCACACGCCTACTGGACAGCGAACTACATGAATATAGACTGTAGAAGCCGCTGTAATCTGAATGTCACAACACAAACTGATGACGACTTTGTTACCTTTTGCCCGTTAATGGTTATAATTCTGCTAAATTGTCTGGTGGAAATAACTTGGCAGCAAAAATTCATTTTCATTAGCAATTCGTTTCAGTATTATTGATGATGCCTTGTTTACTGGTGAACAATTTCGCATTATGTTGTTTGTTGTTGTGGTCTTCAGTCCTGAGACTGGTTTGATGCAGCTCTCCATGCTACTCTATCCTGTGCAAGCTTCTTCATCTCCCAGTACTTACTGCAACCTACATCCTTCTGAATCTGCTTAGTGTATTGATCTCTTGGTCTCCCTCTACGATTTTTACCCTCCACGCTGCCCTCCAATGCTAAATTTGTGATCCCTTGATGCCTCAAAACATGTCCTACCAACCGATCCCTTCTTCTAGTCAATTTGTGCCACAAACTTCTCTTCCCCAATCCTATTCAATACCTCCTCATTAGTTACGTGATCTACCCACCTTATCTTCAGCATTCTTCTGTAGCACCACATTTCGAAAGCTTCTATTCTCTTCTTGTCCAAAGTGGTTATCGTCCATGTTTCACTTCCTTACATGGCTACACTCCACACAAATACTTTCAGAAACGACTTCCTGACACTTAAATCTATACTCGATGTTAACAAATTTCTCTTCTTCAGAAACGATTTCCTTGCCATTGCCAGTCTACATTTTATATCCTCTCTACTTCGACCATCATCAGTTATTTTACTCCCTAAATAGCAAAACTCCTTTACTACTTTAAGTGTCTCATTTCCTAATCTAATCCCCTCAGCATCACCCGATTTAATTTGACTACATTCCATTATCCTCGTTTTGCTTTTGTTGATGTTCATCTTACATCCTCCTTTCAAGACACTGTCCATTCCGTTCAACCGCTCTTCCAGGTCCTTTGCTGTCTCTGACAGAATTACAATGTCATCGGCGAACCTCAAAGTTTTTACTTCTTCTCCATGAATTTTAATACCTACTCCGAATTTTTCTTTTGTTTCCTTCACTGCTTGCTCAATATAGAGATTGAATAACATCGGGGAGAGGCTACAACCCTGTCTCACTCCCTTCCCAACCGCTGCTTCCCTTTCATGCCCCTCGACTCTTACAACTGCCATCTGGTTTCTGTACAAATTGTAAATAGCCTTTCGCTCCCTGTATTTTACCCCTGCCACCTTCAGAATTTGAAAGAGAGTATTCCAGTTAACGTTGTCAACGTTCGCATTATAGGCCTCCAAATTTGCTTTGTCTAGGAAATACTGTTGTTTCGAGACATTGTCAATTAGTCCTGAACTAGTTTCAGTTGTCACACGGTTATTCCTAATATCGATTATGTGCTTGAATAATGACTTGTATTCCCGTCGAATAGGTTTCCCTATCGCCAGAGGGTGAGGCCTGCCTACTTTTCTGTCTCCACTTTCAACAAATAATATGTAAGGTCCTTTCCCCTTCCTCGTGTCCTCCTTCCGCCGTGCAGTCTCGCTGACGTTTCTGCTTGGGCTGCAGCTCCCTTGTTGTGGGTGCATCGACCGGTGGAACAGGATGGTGTGTGTCTGCGTTTCGGATGCGATGACTGCGTCGCTATGCACTTCACTGATGGGTGCACGAAGTGCATCAGTATCCACTGCGACGATGTGCAGCTAGATTTGCGAAGTTCGTGTCGCAGCTGGGTTGCAATCGACACCGTCCAATGTGGTGATCGCAGCGTAGCAACAGTTCCAACGATTTCGCAGAGCCGATGGAAGTTTATCGAATACGGGAACGAATCATCACTGTTTAGACAGCACCAGCACTAGACGAGTAGCAAGTGTTTACACAGACGAAACGCACCAACATTCACACTTCCGTGTCTCGAAGGGAACGCGTTTTTTCTTTTTAGAACCGAGAGCACAACAGTCTTTGCATCCTAAACATTTTTCGAATTTTGTCAATAAACCACGGAGGATATTTTCCGCCCTTAATCCACTTACTAGGGGTATATTTCTCCAGAGTGCGATTTACAGCCCGTCTAAATTTTGCACATAATTTTTATACATCTGTCATACCGGAAGTAAATGATCAAACATTGGTTAAGTGGGATGCTAACAAATGCTTATGTGCTCTTTCGAGTAAACACACTCTCCTAGCCCTCTTGATGGATTGTCACTATGATGATACCATGATCACTGATCCTTGTCCCTGTGCTGACACTTTCGACAAGTCAGGCCTCTTTGTAGCTACAAGGTCTAAAATATTTCCATTGTGTTTGGGCTCTGGAACTAGTTGCTCAAGACAGTTTTCGGAAAACGTATTCAACAGTACTTCGCAAGACTACCTGGCCATACCCACTGCAATGAATCCATAGACATCCCGGTCTAATACTCCGTATGCTAAAGTCACCTCCAACTAATACCGCATGCTCGAGGTATTGCTTAGCAGCTGAACACTATTTTGTGTGAGTCTACAACTGTCATCGTTTAATCACTTGGCAGGAGCAAAAATCAACCTGATTTCATTTAGACTTGTCCACATAACTCCACTGCCACACTCACATTCGATCTCGATGCAGATAATATGTTTGTCAACTGCAATGAATACTCCGCCTCCTGTTGTTGTTGTTGTTGTGGCCTTCAGTCCAGAGACTGGTTTGATGCAGCTCTCCATGCTACTCTATCCTGTGCAAGCTTCTTCATCTCCCAGTACCTACTGCAACCTGCATCCTTCTGAATCTGCTTGGTGTATTCATCTCTTGGTCTCCCTCTACGAATTTTACCCTCTACGCTGCCTTCCAATACTAAACTGGTAATCCCTTGATGCCTCAGAATATGTCCTACCAACTGATCCCTTCTTCTAGTCAAGATGTGCCACAAATTTCTCTTCAATTATATTCAGTACCTCCTCATTAGTTATGTGATCTACCCATCTAATCTTCAGCATTCTTCTGTTGCACCACATTTAGAAAGCTTTTATTGTAACGATCCTGTTTCTACGGGTTACTACGTTATTATTGGGAATGGAAATGCTTATGATTGTGAAATTAACGTGAGAAGATTAGGTTCGCCACCGACTGTAACCATACAACTAATCAATGGTTTGGCCGAGTCGGAAATTGAATTAATTTGATCACAGACCAAAAACTCATAAAAATGCATACGTCGTGATTTCGCTCATAGGGGATGCGATGTAATTAATAGTATTGGCCGTGCACTGTTCACGAGAATCAAACATTTAAAATAAAATAAAAAATGCCTGAACACTGTGCATAAGATCAGCTCCCAGCAACACACCTGAAAATAAGACTTAATCTAAAGCATTTATTTTAAAATAAAAGGGAAAACTAATCACTGGACCTGTGCGTAAGGAAACGCGTTGGATGTGCTAACGGGAAAGCTACGAGGTGAGTGGCTTAGGTGCAAAAACGTAACTTCGGAATACAAGAGAAAATTGTGGATAAAATCATTTATTCCTAATAAATGGATGTGATGCATGTACACAAGTCCTGATAACATTAATTCCTAAAACATTAAAGCATCGATACATTCACCGTTATAATATAAACCTAAAATCATTGGTGTGATTCATTCATACGTACAACTGCTGTTGCCTGACAACTGATCGCAATAACTCGTGAAGCGGTACATGTTTCGCAGTATACCCGCCTGCCCACGTGGTTTGTGGAGATGCAATTTCTAGGTATCGTGGCCAAATTGCAACAATATCACATCAAGCAATCATGGACAGTTAACATTCTTTAAAACAAACATGAGATCGGACAGTTAGTGATGGCGGTAGCCCAACAAACTGTAGTGTTCTACTTCGTGGTTGGCTCCCACGGACGAAAGCAAAGAAAATTTACGAGAAGGCAAAGCTATTAATACTTAGAAAAATAAAAGCTTATACAGGCACAGCTGAAGGCGAACAGACATTCATACAAAAGCGAGTGCTCACTTCTTATCGACACCTTTGTGTGGCGCTCTTCCGGCGGATGCAAGTCCGCTATCGAAATTTACTAAAAGAGAAATCTGCCAAAGTTTTGCATTCCTTGCTGCGACAAGGCAAAGCAATCTTTCAGAGTTGAAAAGCGAGGCCAAAGGCTAACAGCTCTCCCCTCGCCAAGTAACAACGCGCCAAGCGGTCGGTCTAACTCGCCCTTCTTCGACTGGAGCACAGCTGTGGACGCTTCCCGTACCGGCGGCAGACTGCCTCCCGCTTTCTTCTCCAGCCTCTTCCAAGCTCCACGTGGACCGGAAAACCCAAAGATTCCATTTCAGCCACCAACCTAACGCAAGTTGATTTCTCACAAGTAGCGCAAACCTCTTTGCCTACTTGACCACTACGAGAGTTGGCTATTCTGTACAACTGCTGCTGAATCTGTACGACTATCGCAGACTTTCTGCAGCAGACTACGCCACCGTCTAGCAACGTGACACACAACCACATTCATTCAATGACACCACTATGGGAGTTATGAGGAAAGAGAAACAAGGAAAAGAAGGAGAAATACTAGTGAAAATGGGCTACCGGACTAATGAAAGGTGGCTACAGGAGCCTTTCACTATTCTCTTCTTGTCTAAACTATTTATCGTCCACGTTTCACTTGCATACATGGCTACACTCCATACAAATACTTTCAGAAACAACTTCCTGACACTTAAATCTATACTCCATATCAACAAATTTCTCTTCATTTTTAGGTTAGGCTTTACCGTGACTGTTACTGACATTAAATGAAACAACAAGTTTACTGTTACCAGTCACCGTTTTATTTATTTCCACGACGCGTTTCGAAGGTTTAAACCTCCATCATCGGGTGGATATACATTAGTAAGTATTACATTTGTGTGTGTGTTGTGTTACGATTTTTGGAGGAACTTGTGGCACTGCCTAGTGGAGAAACGAGACTCTATTTCAGAATATGGTTTAGGATTACTTTTGACGAAAAATTAAACTGATATCTAATGGTAAACATTAAATAAGTAAACTACAGTACCTTCAGTGATCACAGGTTCCTTTTGCTGTCGTAACACATCACATGTATACTGCCACATTTGTAAACAAGTATGGCGTCTGGAATCAGCTGGGTGCAAGGTTCGTATAGCAGAAGTGAAGACATATACGAACCTTGCACCCAGCTGATTCCAGACGCCATACTTGTTTACAAATGTGGCAGTATACATGTGATGTGTTACGACAGCAAAAGGAACCTGTGATCACTGAAGGTACTGTAGTTTACTTATTTAATGTTTACCATTAGATATCAGTTTAATTTTTCGTCAAAAGTAATCCTAAACCATATTCTGAAATAGCGTCTCGTTTCTCCACTAGGCAGTGCCACAAGTTCCTCCAAAAATCGTAACACAACACACACACAAATGTAATACTTACTAATGTAAATCCACCCGATGATAGAGGTTTAAACCTTCGAAACGCGTCGTGGAAATAAATAAAACGGTGACTGGTAACAGTAAACTTGTTGTTTCATTTAAAATTTCTCTTCATCAGAAACGCTTTCCTTGGCATTGCCAGTCTACATTTTATATCCTCTATACTTCGACCATCATGAGTTATTTTTCTCCCGGAATAGCAAAACGGATTGCCTACTTGAAGTGTCTCATTTCCTAATCTTATTCCCTCAGCATCACCCGATTTAATTCGACTACATTCCATTATCCTCGTTTTGCTTTTGTTGATGTTCATCTTATATCCTCCTTTCAAGACACTGTCCATTCCGTTCAGCTTCTCTCCCAGGTCCTTTGCTGTCTCTGACAGAATTACAATGTCATCGGCGAACATCAAAATTTTTATTTCTTCTCCATGGATTTTAATTCCTACTCTGAATTTTTCTTTTGTTTCCTTTACTGCTTGCCCAATATATAGATTGAATAACATGGGGGAAAGGCTATATGGCGTCTAATTTGTCTTTCCTATATGCGTTCCATGAGTCAATAAACATTTCAGAACCTCCTACTTCGGGTTTCAGCCAGCTTTCGGTCCCGAGAATAACCTGAGCGCGACTAATTTCCTGGAGGACAGTAAATTCGGGAACTCTGTCACGAAAACATCGACAGTTTATTGGTAAAATTTTGGCAGTCGAAGTGTGTTTTCTCAGTACGCGATCCGGTTTCGCTATCTGCGTGTCGCTGGCGAGTGATATTTATTCCTATTAATTTCTGGGAGAAGAAGCGTTTCTTCGCACGTACTAACGCGGAATGGCCCGCGCATGGGCTTCAGCGGCTGACCCCGGCAGCTGCAGCGCCCATCCGGTCTAATCCTGGATTCATGGACAGACGTAATGGACGCTGTATGCGTGCCTGGACGCGCACCAGAGTTACTGCGAGCGGCGACACCTCCTGCTAACGGCCGGTACTAAACGTCAACTGCCCACCAGCAGTTTCCTTCACTCCCTAGCACAAAAATTCCAGCAAAAAGCAGCAGTACTATCGGGTTTAGTAACACGTCATGAATAAATGAATTTTGTACAGCGGGTAAAGCCATAATGTTTAAGCAAAGTCTCGTATTTTTCTTTGTCACACTATTGTGCAAGGAGGTACTCAAAATGAATTATATTTTAAAAGCCATATATTTTCATATTGTTTACAAAACAACCTTCTCATTTATCTCTTGTATACGGCTCATATGCCCAAGCCACCCCCACCTGTCCACCTTCTCCATTATGCTGATGACACCACCTTCCTGGCTCTCTATCCTACCCTTCAACGGTCCCAACACACCCTCCAGACCCGTCTTGACCAGTTCACCACTTCGTGTAACCAGTGGTTCCTTTATGTCAACCCCTCCAAAACCCAGCCCGCTCCTTGTGTCTCCATGATTTCTACCTCACCCTTTATGGTCGTCCCATCCAGCTCACCCCAACCTGAGGTACCTTGGCCTCACCCTCGACTGTCACCTTACCTGGACCCCTCACCTCCGACCAGCCAGCAGAAAGCCCATTCCCACCTCCACTCCCTGAAACTCCTGTCTGGCCAGACATGGGGATTGCGTCCTTCCACCAGCCTCCACACCTACAAATCCCTCATCTGTCCTATCCTCTGTTATGTCACCATTGCCTGAATCTCCACACCCACCCACTTTTACAAGGACCTCCAAATCCTCGAATGCCATGTGCCCCACCTTGCCTTCCTTATCTGCCTTCCTTCCCCCACACAGTTCCTATATGAACTCATCCCCTTGCCCCACCTCCTCCTTTTCTTCCAAAATCTCCGTATCCTTTACACTGTCTGCAGGCTTGATAGCCCCCACCCCCTGATTTCCTCCTTCCTCTCCACCCCCCACCTTGTGTCGCTCCTCTATCGCTGTACCCTCCCACTCCCCACCTCCACACCCTCCATCAGGGCAATTTCCAGCGCCTCCCCCTCCCAGATGATGAACTTCGCCATGATATACACCCTTCCTTCCAGCTGTAACCTGGCCTTGTTCCCTCCCCCACCCAGGACACCCTTTTCCTCTCCCCTCCTTCTCCCAGAGCGGATTTTCCTCCTTCCCTTCCTGAGTCCCTGCACCCCCTCCTCAGCTGTTTTCCTCTTGCGTCCCTTCCCTTCCCAGCCCTCCTTCGGTGCGCCCCCCACCTCATCCCCCCTTCCCTCCCCTCCTCTTCGCCTCCTTCCCCTTCTTCCCATGTCCCCCCATCCCCCTCCCATGTGGGTGATGTGGGTTTTAATTGTGTACTCGACCTGTTTATCGTCTGTAACAGTTCCTTGCTACGCCGTCCATCATGTGTCTGTTTCACTGGTTCTACGGATTTTTATGCTCCGGCTGTACTTTGCCTGATGCCTTTTAATGTAGTGTGTTTTTTTTGTGTAACATAATTTTTTAGATTTTTATCTCCGATTTACAGTCACCGCTTTGAATGTCTTATTTGCTTCTGTTCCGCCTTTTTTGTTTCTATATTCCGTCATGTTATCTCCTTTATATTGTTTTTAATGTCTTCCTGTATATTTATGTCTCTCGGCTGAAGAGCAGCACTTATGCTGCTGCGAGCCGGCCTCTAATGGGGAATGGAAATGAAAATAAAGGAAAAAAAAGAAAAAAACTTATCCCCTTCAAAATACTCTCAATTACAACTAATGCCTTGACTCACTGCTGCTTCCACTGTTCGAACATTTTTGGTAGCTATTTTTACAAATGGCAGACAGCTCCTTCCTCATTTTTTCTTGACTTCTTAAATTCGGTGTCGTTTCACGCCCCATTTTATGCGTGTAGATAAGAGAAAGTCACACGGAGCCATGTCAGGCGAATAAGGTTCATGGGGCGGCGGAACCATGCCAAAAACTAACACAAATGGCTGTGTGTGCAGGTGCGTTGTGGTGGAAGAATCAGTCTCATGACTACTACAAATCGGGCCTTTTTTGACGAACACTGTTGCACAATCTTCTTAAAATTTTAAAATAAAAGGCCTGACTGGGGGAAGAAACTCTGAATGAACTACGCCCTTGGCATCAAAATAGCAAATCAGCATTGTTTTGATGTTTCATTTGACACCACGAATTTTTTGGACGGGGTGACGATGAAGCCTTCCATTGGTTTAACTGTTCCTTTGTTTCTGTATCTTAACCGTAACACCATGACTCGTCACCAGTAATAACCTTTGACAGAAAATGTCTATCAGTTTGAAGCTGTAGTTTCAAAGCGCGACACGTTTCGACTCGACGTTCCTTTTGAATGTCAAGTCAGAACCCGAGGAATTAACGTGGCAGCAACCCTTTTCATTCGCAAATCTTCCGTTAAAATTCCCTGAACCGAGCTCCAATGTAACCCATCAATCTCAGACAGTTGATCAGTTATCTGTCGACGGTCTGTGAGCACAAGGTCCCGAATTTTTTCAATATTTTCGTCGATCCGCGCAGCTGACGGACGTCAGGAACGAGGTTTGTCATCAATCGACATGTCACGATTTTAAAATCGATCAAACAACTCGTACACTTGAGTTTTTCTCGTAGCGTCAGTTTGCTAAGCTGTTTTCAACATTAAAACAGTTTCAGCAGCATTTTTACCGAGCGGAAATCAAAATTTCACAGCTACACGTTGTTCTCATGTGAAGCTAAAATTCATATATTCCATGTATTAAGTGCTCAATCAGCATTTAATCCGTATAATCTGTGTAAACATACATTAGCGCAATCCATTTCATATGAGAATACCTCGAGGTTGTACCGAGAGCTTCTCATCTGAAATAGGTAACCAACATGCTACTTAGACTGTATTACTCATCCAAATACAGCATATCGCTTCCCCTTTATATATTGCAAATTATTCTTAACCACGCTCAGTGTGTTACATTTTCTTTTTTTATTTTTATTTTAAATTTGCATTATATATATTAAATTCTCATCAACTAGGTAGTAACAAATTATATGGAACCATTTTAACAATTGTTAAGAATTCAATTCGCTGTAACCTCAGAGAAATCTTTATATATTATGTTCTTTATATTATTTAAAAAAAGCATTAACAACTGTATACCAATAAGATTGTAACAATGAGAAGTCTTTGCTATTAGATTCAGAAGCATCCGACCCACCTTACATTTCAAGGCTGGGGTTACTCTGTACTGTTAATGAAATAAATAAATAAATGTTCACTTAAACTTGCCATTATAAGAAATCAAACAAGAACAGAACACCACTAGCAAAGACAGTCCAAGCCAGGTCGATAAGATAGGCGCCACTAAACTGGCAATAAGTAACGCCATACATGCATAGTGGCAGAAATGTGTACTACACAAGCTCCGCTCGCGGCAATGTGATTCCGGATTCTTTTTTTTTTCCCTCTGGTATTAATTAAGAAGAAATGGAACCGAGTCGTCTAACATCTTACCTTGTACGAACACCTACACTCGAGTGAGTTTCAGCTTCAGAATATGTCACCAACTGTCAGAAAGTTTTCCAATATCTTCATTTATTTATTTGCTACTTTCGTTTACTCTGTTATGTAGATACAAGAACAGACCAAATGTGCACATGAAATGGCGTGAATATTGCACGTAATATTTTAATATTATTTCAAGAGTGCTACCATAACCAAGCATTGCGGTGTTTAAGGAAGCATCTACATATAAATAATCATAATCGCAATTATTTTTCCACTGTGAAAAACACCTGCCATTTAGTTTCCTACGTCATTCTTTTGTAGCATAATTACCGTGAGTTATAAGGAACTCTCCCTTCATCGTGAGATATGTGCGCTGAACTGATAGCTACAAGTAGCACCAGATTAAGAGACCTCTCGAACAAGATCCGTCAATACATCGAAAATTACCAAGGAACAGAATGCTTTGAGAAATATGTGACATTTCGGGTGTCGAACTTGGGGGTAAAATTAATGGAATCCGCACTGGATATGGTCGGTGCACTGATTCGCTCTGTAAATGTGGAGTTGTGAAGTTTCCTAGTTCTGACTGCAATGAAACGATCTATGAGACATAACGCAGAGGGCTACGTCCTGCGATGCTGTAAGGGAACTTGGAATGATTTTATGAATGCCAATGCCACAGCGGTGAAATGGACTGGAAAACTAGATATTAATATTTGGTCGATTTCTTTTAATTCTATGCACTGATACACTCCTGGAAATTGAAATAAGAACACCGTGAATTCATTGTCCCAGGAAGGGGAAACTTTATTGACACATTCCTGGGGTCAGATACATCACATGATCACACTGACAGAACCACAGGCACATAGACACAGGCAACAGAGCATGCACAATGTCGGCACTAGTACAGTGTATATCCACCTTTCGCAGCAATGCAGGCTGCTATTCTCCCATGGAGACGATCGTAGAGATGCTGGATGTAGTCCTGTGGAACGGCTTGCCATGCCATTTCCACCTGGCGCCTCAGTTGGACCAGCGTTCGTGCTGGACGTGCAGACTGCGTGAGACGACGCTTCATCCAGTCCCAAACATGCTCAATGGGGGACAGATCCGGAGATCTTGCTGGCCAGGGTAGTTGACTTACACCTTCTAGAGCACGTTGGGTGGCACGGGATACATGCGGACGTGCATTGTCCTGTTGGAACAGCAAGTTCCCTTGCCGGTCTAGGAATGGTAACGATGGGTTCGATGACGGTTTGGATGTACCGTGCACTATTCAGTGTCCCCTCGACGATCACCAGTGGTGTACGGCCAGTGTAGGAGATCGCTCCCCACACCATGATGCCGGGTGTTGGCCCTGTGTGCCTCGGTCGTATGCAGTCCTGATTGTGGCGCTCACCTGCACGGCGCCAAACACGCATACGACCATCATTGGCACCAAGGCAGAAGCGACTCTCATCGCTGAAGACGACACGTCTCCATTCGTCCCTCCATTCACGCCTGTCGCGACACCACTGGAGGCGGGCTGCACGATGTTGGGGCGTGAGCGGAAGACGGCCTAACGGTGTGCGGGACCGTAGCCCAGCTTCATGGAGACGGTTGCGAATGGTCCTCGCCGATACCCCAGGAGCAACAGTGTCCCTAATTTGCTGGGAAGTGGCGGTGCGGTCCCCTACGGCACTGCGTAGGATCCTACGGTCTTGGCGTGCATCCGTGCGTCGCTGCGGTCCGGTCCCAGGTCGACGGGCACGTGCACCTTCCGCCGACCACTGGCGACAACATCGATGTACTGTGGAGACCTCACGCCCCACGTGTTGAGCAATTCGGCGGTACGTCCACCCGGCCTCCCGCATGCCCACTATACGCCCTCGCTCAAAGTCCGTCAACTGCACATACGGTTCACGTCCACGCTGTCGCGGCATGCTACCAGTGTTAAAGACTGCGATGGAGCTCCGTATGCCACGGCAAACTGGCTGACACTGACGGCGGCGGTGCACAAATGCTGCGCAGCTAGCGCCATTCGACGGCCAACACCGCGGTTCCTGGTGTGTCCGCTGTGCCGTGCGTGTGATCATTGCTTGTACAGCCCTCTCGCAGTGTCCGGAGCAAGTATGGTGGGTCTGACACACCGGTGTCAATGTGTTCTTTTTTCCATTTCCAGGAGTGTATTAATTATATATTATAAACGTACTGCATGTGTGTGCCACGCAAATGATGACGACTGCGAGCTCATTTCAGTTATCCACATCTACATCATACTCCGCAAGGCGCCTAGCGGTTTGTAGCGGAGGATACTTCCCAGACCACTAACGCACCCTCCCTTCCCTGTTCCACTAACGAATGGCGGGTGGAAAGATAATTTCTAGTCGCGGTCATTTCGCGAGATGTATGTGGGTGGAAGTCGTATGTCGACCGAATCTTCCCGGAAAGTGTTCTCTCGGAATTTCAGTAGTAAACGTCCCCATGATGCTCAACAGCTCTCTCGTAACATCTGCCACTGGAGGTTACTGGACATCTCCGTAACGCTCTCCCGCCGACTAAACAATCGCGCGACGAAACGCACCGTTCTTTGTTGGATATTCTGTATCTCCGTCTTACCTGGCAAGGAACTAATATTGAGGCATAGTGCTCAAGAATCCGAAGAACAAGCGCCTTATAAGCCACTACCTTCGTGGGTGAATTACATTTCCTTAAGATTCTTCGTATGAATCTCAGTCTGACACCAGTTATTTGTTTTATGTGGTCGCTCTGGATAGTTACTCCTAGATATTTCACGAGAGATATTGTTTCAGCGGTTTCTCATGAATAGTGTAGCTATGCAGTAGTGGATTTCTTTTCATATGTATGTGAAATGTGTCAAATTAATTCACTTTCATGGTCAACTTATAACACTACCGTCCGCTACTGTTATAACATAACCTCAGAACTGGATGCAAACTGTATCACGAAAGTATTAGTCAAAGCAATTATAGTATAAAGAAGCAGAGCAGTGCTACCCTCTGGAAGGAATTTTGTTATTTTGACCGCGATGTATCTAACGGAAATGGCTTATCGGAAGGGAAAGCCAGAATTACGTAAATGTTTAAAGGTTAACAAACAAAATTTACCTATCCACCCTGTACAAATAATAAAGAAAACGGTCGCCAGCCTAATTACGCATAAGAATGATTAATATTCCTATTCAAGAAAATGGATATGAGTAACTTAGATGGACAAACACAATCTATACCTTGCCACACGAGAGTGCAATGAACTCTAGCACAAGCATTTGTTGACGTTAAGGTTCGGGCTGACAGCAACAGATACTGACACACACTATTGTCTTCAGTATTTAATCAAACAGGATGGTCTCAACAATATTAATATTAATATTCACCACAGAATCTTAAATTGGACATAGGTTAAGCCTCTCTCAGGTAAATGCCCTTTTATTTAGAATAAAATTTAAATGAAATGCACTGACAAACTTTCTCACTGATCTATGACTGAAAGCAGTTACTGTAATCATAACAAATGGTCTATCTATCAGATGTTTCCTATTAGTGAGCACAAGAAACAAACTGTACGTCCTATTACACTAATGATATGCACTTTCCTATACACATGGGATCCTTATTCTAGCAAACATAACCATGAAACTTTCATCAGTAATTTGACGTGTAACTGCAGTAAGACACAACATAAAACATCAGGCATTGACTCACCTCGTACAGTGAACAACAGGCTCTATTATTCATTTACTGAACAAAATTTTGTTGTCTCAATACGAGTAAGTATTCTAGTAACTTTGAAATAACAGCAAATTGTTTTAAGACCTAATTGCACTATTTTATTACTTCAAATTCTATTTTTTACTTCAGTTTTTTAGCAAGCCAACAAACTTTTAATAAGCAGTTTTATTGCAAATTTACTTTCAGCAAACATTATTTACTTTAGCACACTCTTTTACGACATTAACTTTCTTTTTACTATGTTCAAGAGACATTAATTAGTAAAACACTGGGATTTAATGTGCTTTCAATAAGGACACTCGGTAATCATTTTAGCATGGGAAGCATCCTAAGTGGAAATGTGACAGAGGATAAATCAAGGTAAGTTTTCATAAATAGTATTTTTGTTTACCTTATAATTCAAAACAAATAAATCATCCACATGAGCTGATCCTTCACTAGACATTTCTATAGTTCCTTGGTTTCGTTACAGTGATTGCGCAACGTGGTGGCGAGTGCATGTTGGTGGGTGGATTTGCAGGCGGAAATGCTGGACTCTTGTCATTTCTTGGTGGTGATGATAGATACCAATTCCCGAATAGTTCCAGCTCTTTATCCATCCATCCGAGGCTTTGGTACATTGGAAAACGGCACGAAAAGCATCTCTCGGCACCAGGAAAATACACAAATTTTACATGAGCAGTTGACAATTTGGTAGCTCGTCCGCTACTGACTCTTGTTTCCACCTTTCTATCCATGCCAACCACATTTTGGGCGCGCTACACGGTTCTGTACAGAAGAATGCTGAAGATTAGATGGGTAGATCACATAACTAATGAGGAGGTATTGAATATAATTGGGGAGGAGTTTGTGGCACTACTTCACAAGAAGAAGGGATCGGTTGGTAGGGCATATTCTGAGGCATCAAGGGATCACAAATTTAGTATTGGAGGGCAGCGTGGAGGGTAAAAATCGTAGAGGGAGACCAAGAGATGAATACACTAAGCAGATTCAGAAGGATGTAGGTTGCAGTAAGTACTGGGAGATGAAGAAGCTTGCACAGGATAGAGTAGCATGGAGAGCTGCACCAAACCAGTCTCAGGAGTGAAGACCACAACAACAACAACAACAACACAGTTCTGTTTCCGGGGGGAACCACAACACCTTTTATACATATAAAGAACTAATAATCCTAAGTGAGGATTAGAAATTACGTTGTTGTGGTTGTTGTTGTGGTCTTCAGTCCTGAGACTGGTTTGATGCAGCTCTCCACGCTACTCTATCCTGTGCAAGCTTCTTGATCTCCCAGTACCTACTGCAACCTACATCCTTCTGAATCTGCTTAGTGTATTCATCTCTTGGTCTCCCTCTACAATTTTTACCCTCCACGCTTCCCTCCAATGCTAAATTTGTGATCCCTTCATGCCTCAAAACATGTCCTACCAACCGATCCCTTCTTCTAGTCAAGTTGTGCCACAAACTTCTCTTCTCCCCAATCCTATTCAATACCTCCTCATTAGTTACGTGATCTACCCACCTTATCTTCAGCATTCTTCTGTAGCACCACATTTCGAAAGCTTCTATTCTCTCCTTGTCCAAACTGGTTATCGTCCATGTTTCTCTTCCATACATGGCTACACTCCATACAAATACTTTCAGAAACGACTTCCTGACACTTAAATCTATACTCGATGTTAACAAATTTCTCTTCTTCAGAAACGATTTCCTTGCCATTACCAGTCTACATTTTATATTCTCTCTACTTCGACCATCATCAGTTATTTTACTCCCTAAATAGCAAAACTCCTTTACTACTTTAAGTGTCTCATTTCCTAATCTAATCCCCTCAGCGTCACCCGATTTAATTTGACTACATTCCATTATCCTCGTTTTGCTTTTGTTGATGTTCATCTTATATCCTCCTTTCAAGACACTGTCCATTCCGTTCAACTGCTCTTCCAAGTCCTTTGCTGTCTCTGACAGAATTACAATGTCATCGGCGAACCTCAAAGTTTTTCCTTCTTCTCCATGAATTTTAATACCTACTCGGAATTTTTCTTTTGTTTCCTTTACTGCTTGCCCAATATACAAATTGAATAACATCGGGGAGAGGCTACAACCCTGTCTCACTCCTTTCCCAACCGCTGCTTCCCTTTCATGCCCCTCGTAACAGCAACCAAACATATTAAATAAAACAGAACATTTGCACATATAGACATTTCTACAAAAAATTATTCACCCAAATTCCAAATGAATTTAAATGATAGATACACTACATTACATAGAATCAAACCATGACATCAAAGTTTTTATAAATGAAAAAGCGAAGACTCTTGTGTTATTGATGTAATAAAACCATATTTACAACAGTTTAGCTACAGAATTTTAAATAAAACACAAAAAGGCAAAGCAAATTAATAGCGCCTTAGAGCTCTGGTGTTACAAGCTACCAGAGCCTGCACCGTTCATCAATTCTCTGCACATCATTTTGCAAATCAGGACTGTCTTCTGGCGTCGCTGCTTTCTTATAGACAACCGCCTCATCTACGAACAGTCTTAGGAGCTTCCGAAGCCTTCTACTAGATCAGTTATATGCATCTTAAACAGTAACGGCCGTGTCACACTTCCTTGGAGTACTCCGGAAATTATCTTTACATCTGTCGATTTTGTTGCTTTAAGAGCGACGTCTTGCGTTCTATCAGTAAGGATGTTGTAAACACAGTTGAAAGTCCGGTCCGATACTCGATAAGCTCGTGTATTATTTTTTATTTTTCCACTAACCGGTGACACGGGACGGTGTCAAATGTCTTCCTGAAGACAAAAATACGGCGTCGACTGGAGCGCTGTTTCTACAGAGCTACGGATCTCATGAAGCAACAGAGCGAGCTGAGTTTCGCAGGATGTCTGTGTGTGGAATCCATGTTGACATTTATAAAGGAGATTTTCGTTCTGAAAAAACGTCATAATTGTTGAGCATAACACACGTTGCATAATTCTACAACAGACACACGTCAACAATATAGGCCTACAATTATGTAAATCTGTCCTACGGCTCTTCTTGAAAACGAGAATGACCTGGACTTTTTTCCTGTCGCTGGGTACACTTGGTTGCTCCAGCTATCCACGATAAACTACTGCTAGAAGGGGAGCAAGTTCTCCGGCATAATTTTTGTTGAATCGTATATATATCTCATTTGGTTCTGATGCCTTCCCACTACTAAGCAATTGTAGCTGCTTTTCTATTCCGCGATCGGTTATCTCCATATCTGCCATTTCCACTTTCGTACGATCTTCCACGGTGGAACAATTTCGGAAGACCGAATTCAGTGCCGGCCGAAGTGGCCGTGCGGTTAAAGGCGCTGCAGTCTGGAACCGCAAGACCGCTACGGTCGCAGGTTCGAATCCTGCCTCGGGCATGGATGTTTGTGATGTCCTTAGGTTAGTTAGGTTTAACTAGTTCTAAGTTCTAGGGGACTAATGACCTCAGAAGTTGAGTCCCATAGCGCTCAGAGCCATTTGAACCATTTGAACCGAATTCAGTATTTCGGCCTTCTGTTGTTACCTTCCGTTTCGGTGCCGGTATGGCCACTGAGTGAATGAATAGAGGACTTCGAACCGCTTACTGAGTTTACGTAACGTGAAAATCCTTTTACTCAGATCGGTTGCCAAAATTTTACTTTCAAAGTCATTAAACGGTTCTCTCATTGCTCTTCCTATGCCCTTTATCGCTTCGTTCAGATTTTGTGTGTCAGCTAGGTTTTGACTTCAATCTGTGACGAAGCTCTCTCTGTTTACGTGGTGTTTTTCTAACACGACTATTAAACCCCGTCGAGTCTTTCATATCGCTTAAGATCTTGTTCGAAACATACTTTTTGCTTTCTTCTATTTGTGTTGCACATCTTCGCCCTCATCAATCAACTTTTGATGCTGACTGCTTAGATATTCTGCAACTTGTATCCTGTTACTCCTGCTAAGCAAAAATATGTTCCAACTTTTATTAACATTCCTTGTAAAACCCGTAGTCATAGTTATTACGACAACCTTATGATCGTTGATACATTCCTCTATGTTAACTGATTCGATAAGTTCAAGCATGTTTGTAGCTAGGAGGTCTAAGACATTACCTTCACGAGTTGGTTCCCTAACTATCTGCTTGAAGTAGTTTTCAGGCAAGAGTTTAAGAATAGTGTCACACCAGTTTTGATAGCATGACTCTCCCGAACTATACCCAGCAGTTGAAGTCCCTCCCCCGCCCGCATCCCCGTTACAACAGCATGATCAGGAATATTATCATTCATCTGAACGGCGAAGCTAGTTCAGGTAAAATGGGTTAAGAATTGAACGGAATGCAAGGACATGGTACAGGAAGCTCTCAGAAAGTGTGCGTTGAAGTCTTACTTTTACTGTCCTCAAAAAAATAACGTAATTACGACCAATCTGTATGACAGAATAAATACGACAGCATTCTCAGAAGGCAGAATCAATTGCAAAGTGTGTGGCATGTCATAGATTATATTTCATGGTAGAAAGTTATTTAAGCACAAAATTAGCTAACGCTAAACTTAAATTTCCTGTTTGTCCATTGAAATAAATCGTTAAGTCGTAATGGAAATCGAAAATGACTTGCGTAAGCAGTTGAATAATGCTATGGCGAAAAGAGAACAGAAAATTCAGCAGATGTCGGTACCGTCGTGTAATTTATTTTTTACTAGCAACACTAGGCGCAGGATATAATTCACATATTAATTTCATGACGGCAAGATCTTTCACTAATATTTTCATACGTATTGTGGAAATGTGACGTCTGGCAGTACTGCTTCATCTTGTGACGTAATATTTTTTGATAGGTCACTTATACAAGAGTTTCTGTTCTTCGTCACCACGCGGATGAATCCTCCGTCTTTGCAGGTGCCTCTTCCTGAACTAGTCGGAACTCCACTTCTTCCTTTCAAGTCCAGTAAATGAGTCTATATAACTGCGTGTATTCAGTTTTAATCACCTACAGTGACACAGTTAGCTGAACTCTTTTCACACTTTCACCGGGGGGAATAAAAGTGAAGTTGGGCCAATAATCACCGGCTTCGTACGCAAGTGCGACGTAACGCTGTGATCAGACATGGCTACATGAAACCTGTCAGCAACATAGCGGAGATGCACTGTTGCTGTGGTGGGCCAACTAGTCTTAGACTTCAGAACGAACCACCATTTAATTTTCTATTTCATCTGATTTTATTTTACACAGGCTAATTAGTTTTACATTCAGCCTTTCAGTTCCTGTTATCTAGGGAAGTAGTAGGAATTCAAAGTTGTACAACTGATGTGGGTGTTGACTTTGTACCTATAATGGTTATCATAATGCATTCATTATGCTGTTCATATTAGCTCACCCGTACTGCTCTTTCTTTTATTCATTGTTAGATCTACTCTTTTATATCCCTATTTTGTTTTGTGTCGCTAATCCTGTACTCGCCTAACCAGAAGTCTCGCTCTCCCCTACACCTCATTTCCCTAATTTCTGGCTATCCATTTTCCTTTTTAAATTCTCTGACCTACCTACACGATTAAGGGATCTATCATTGCTGGCTCCGGCGCGTAGAACGACAGTTTCGCTTTTCCTGATAACAACATCGTCCTGAGTAGTCTCCGGCCAGAGATCCGAATCATCACCAGAAACTAAAAGCTACGCCATCGTGTAGCCATCCTTCCTTCTTCCTCTCCACCTATACCGTCTGGTGGCAGTTCCTGCAGATCATTCCATTGATAACACTCTGTGATATGGATGTTCTGGGCGTCCCTCTCAATCTTTTCCAAGAATTTTACCTCCTAAGATACAAACATCCCCAGAGGCCTTATGTCACCTATGTACATCGAAATTCATGGCACAGGAGACAAAAACTGGCTCTGAGGCACTAGCAATGTGTCCAGATCTCCAATCAAGAAAACAAAACCGGTTGTTTTCCATGACAAGTTTTTCACAGCACCTTCAAGCAACTTCAATATTTGATGGAACGTCCTTTCTCTCGGAGCATGCTTGAGTCCGTCTTAGCTTGAGTCCGTCATGGAATGCCATCTGTGATTTCATTAAGCCAGAACAGGTCAAATCACTTTTCAGTGGCATGTCAGCGTAACTTGGGTAGAGTAGAGTACGCGATCCTCGTAGGCATCAAAAAGCAGCTCGTTTCAATCGCCCCCACACATGTTCAGTTGGATTTATGTCTGGGCGATATGCAGACCACTCAGTTCACGTGACCCCAGCATACTGAAGGAACGTGTGCACAAGAACAGCACGACGACCACGCGAGTTATCATCCATCAGGATGAAATTGTCGCAAACATGTTGGCGATATGATCCTACAATTGGTTGCAGAATTTCGTCCCTTTACTGTACAGTAGTGACTTTGCTCTCAATAACCGCCAGAGGTGTTCAGTGGCCCCATGTAAGGAAACCCCACACATCACTCCACAACCACCTTGTTGCATCCGTGAGACAAAGCGTTAGAAGTGCTCCATATTACCGGACTGTCTCCAAGCAGCGATTATGAGGGTACAAATTGATCCGAGTTTCGTCCGTAAACAAACCCGACGCCAAACCTGGTGCGTCCATTCTTCATGAGTTCTTGCCCATTTGTAACAGAGTCAACGGTGTTGTGGCGTACGATACGGTACTCACCACGGTCGTTGGAAATGGAGATTCGCATCTTACGATCTTCCAATAACAGTCTGCGCTGATACATCGTGTTCTGTAGCCTCTTCGAATACCGTATTCAGTTCTCGAGCTGTCACTCCACGCTAACATCGATCATCCCGTGGACCTCTAGAACGTGGATGGCCTGTGCCTCAAAGTTACCTATCAATTGGAAATGATTCCATGTGCACACCACATCACTTTGACTCCAGTGCAAATGTTTCATGGTTCGCAATCTTTCTGGGCGTAAAGCGATGGTGCGGATCCGATCGTTGGTCGCGACTGTCCGACGTAGCATGATGGATGTTCATTCAGCTGTTCGACTGACGTCTCTGACGTGTGCTTTACTTTCAGCTGAAATATTGCAGTCTACTCGAGTGCGACGTACCACACGTAGTTAGCGGTCTTGGTAGTGGTATTCTACAGGTAACGTCAAGGGTTGTAGAAAATCATTATATTCAACTATGTCAGAGATAGAACCATTGAAGTTTCAAACAGAATTTATCTATATGTAATGAGTTATTATACACTGAATAGCCACAGAAGTTAGTGCACCTGCTTAATATTGTGTAGGACGCCCGAGAGCACGCAGAAGTGCCGCAACTCGACTTGGCATGGACTCGACTACTGTCTGAAGTAGTACTGCACGTTGCAAGACATCCCAGATATGCTCAATAATATTCATGTCTGGGGAGTATGGTGGCCAGCGGAAGTGTTTAAACTTAGAATAGTGTTCCTGGAGTCACTCTGTAGCAATTCTTGACGAGTGGGACGTCGAGTTGTCCTGCTGAAATTGCCCATGTCATTCGGAGTGCACAATGGCCATGAGTGGATGCAGGTGGCCCGACAGGATGCTTACGTACGTGTCACCTGTCAGACTCGTATCTAGACACATCAGGGTCCCGTATCAATCCAACTGCACACGCCGCAAACCATTATAGAGCCTCCACCAGCTTGAACATCTCTGCTGACGTGCAGGGTCCATGGATTCATGAGGTTGCCTCCATACCTGTACACGTCCTTCCACTCGACACAATTTGAAACGAGACTCTACCGACCAGGCAACATGTTTCCAGTCATCAACAGTCGAATGTCTATGTTGACAGGCTCAGGCGAGGCGTAAAGCTTTGTGTCGTCCAGTCGTCAAGAGTAGAAGAGAGGGCCTTCGGCTCTGGAAACCCACACCGATGATGTTTCGTCGAATGGTTCTCACGCTGATGCTTGTTGATGGCCCAGCACTGAAATCTGCAGCAATCTGCGGAAGGGTTGCACTTCTGTCACGTTGAACTACACTCCTGGAAATGGAAAAAAGAACGCATTGACACCGGTGTGTCAGACCCACCATACTTGCTTCGGACACTGCGAGAGGGCTGTACAAGCAATGATCACACGCACGGCACAGCGGACACACCAGGAACCGCGGTGTTGGCCGTCGAATGGCGCTAGCTGCGCAGCATTTGTGCACCGCCGCCGTCAGTGTCAGCCAGTTTGCCGTGGCATACGGAGCTCCATCGCAGTCTTTAACACTGGTAGCATGCCGCGACAGCGTGGACGTGTACCGTATGTGCAGTTGACGGACTTTGAGCGAGGGCGTATAGTGGGCATGCGGGAGGCCGGGTGGACGTACCGCCGAATTGCTCAACACGTGGGGCGTGAGGTCTCCACAGTACATCGATGTTGTCGCCAGTGGTCGGCGGAAGGTGCACGTGCCCGTCGACCTGGGACCGGACCGCAGCGACGCACGGATGCACGCCAAGACCGTAGGATCCTACGCAGTGCCGTAGGGGACCGCACCGCCACTTCCCAGCAAATTAGGGACACTGTTGCTCCTGGGGTATCGGCGAGGACCATTCGCAACCGTCTCCATGAAGCTGGGCTACGGTCCCGCACACCGTTAGGCCGTCTTCCGCTCACGCCCCAACATCGTGCAGCCTGCCTCCAGTGGTGTCGCGACAGGCGTGAATGGAGCGATGAATTGAGACGTGTCGTCTTCAGCGTTGAGAGTCGCTTCTGCCTTGGCGCCAATGATGGTCGTATGCGTGTTTGGCGCCGTGCAGGTGAGCGCCACAATGAGGACTGCATACGACCGAGGCACACAGGGCCAACACCCGGCATCATGGTGTGGGGAGCGATCTCCTACACTGGCCGTACACCACTGGTGATCGTCGAGGGGACACTGAATAGTGCACGGTACATCCTAACCGTCATCGAACCCATCGTTCTACCATTCCTAGACCGGCAAGGGAACTTGCTGTTCCAACAGGACAATGCACGTCCGCATGTATCCCGTGCCACCCAACGTGCTCTAGAAGGTGTAAGTCAACTACCCTGGCCAGCAAGATCTCCGGATCTGTCCCCCATTGAGCATGTTTGGGACTGGATGAAGCGTCGTCTCACGCGGTCTGCACGTCCAGCACGAACGCTGGTCCAACTGAGGCGCCAGGTGGAAATGGCATGGCAAGCCGTTCCACAGGACTACATCCAGCATCTCTACGATCGTCTCCATGGGAGAATAGCAGCCTGCATTGCTGCGAAAGGTGGATATACACTGTACTAGTGCCGACATTGTGCATGCTCTGTTGCCTGTGTCTATGTGCCTGTGGTTCTGTCAGTGTGATCATGTGATGTATCTGACCCCAGGAATGTGTCAATAAAGTTTCCCCTTCCTGGGACAATGAATTCACGGTGTTCTTATTTCAATTTCCAGGAGTGTATTCCTTTCAGTCGTCGTTGGTCCCGTTCTTGCAGGATCATTTTCCGACCGGAGCGATGTCTGAGACTTGATGATTTACGCTCTGAGATACATACATTTAAAACAGTCTTGTGTCACCCTTTTGTATCGAAGTTCATGGCACAGAAGTGAAGAACTGGCTCTGAGGCGTACATACTTACTTGCAATGTGTCAAGGTCTCCAATCAATAAAACAAACATTAGTGTAACGACGTGAGAATCGTTTTCTTTTTCGATAAAACATTTTTCACAGCATCCTTGAGCAACGTCAATACGTAATGGAACGTCCCTTTGCTTGGAGCAGGCTTGAGTTCGTCGTGGTTTGAGTCCGTCGTGGCATGCCATCTATGAGATAATCAATGCAGTACAGGTTGTTCTTTTTCTTTTTTTCTTTTAAAAAAAAGGGGGAGGGATGGAGCCCCTCTACGCTCACACCGTGGTGACCATCACTAAAGATCTGCTCGCCACCTCCGTATTTGTTAGCTGGTGACCGAAGACTCCAATGGGATGTGGGGCCATGATGTTATCTGTGCGTCTGGGTAGGATTACCTACTAACAAAGTCGTGTCGAGGAGATAGATGTTGTTGTTGAGGTGGTCTTCAGTCCTGAGACTGGTTTGATGCAGCTCTCCATGCTACTCTATCCTGTGCAAGCTTCTTCATCTCCCAGTACCTACTGCAACCTACATCCTTCTGAATCTGCTTAGTGTATTCATCTCTTGGTCTCCCCCTACGATTTTTACCCTCCACGCTGCCCTCCAATACTAAATTGGTGATCCCTTGATGCCTCAGAACATGTCCTACCAACCGATCCCTTCTTCTGGTCAAGTTGTGCCACAAACTCCTCTTCTCCCCAATCCTATTCAGTACCTCCTCATTAGTTATGTGATCTACCCATCTAATCTTCAGCATTCTTCTGTAGCACCACATTTCGAAAGCTTCTATTCTCTTCTTGTCCAAACTATTTACCGTCCATGTTTCACTTCCATACATGGCTACACTCCATACAAATACTTTCAGAAATGACTTCCTGACACTTAAATCTATACTCGATATTAACAAATTTCTCTTCTTCAGAAACGCTTTCCTTGCCATTGCCAGTCTACATTTTATATCCTCTCTACTTCGACCATCATCAGTTATTTTGCTCCCCAAATAGCAAAACTCCTTTACTACTTTAAGTGTCTCATTTCCTAATCTAATACCCTCAACATCACCCGACTTAATTCGACTACATTCCATTATCCTCGTTTTGGTTTCGTTGATGTTCATCTTATATCCTCCCTTCAAGACACCATCCATTCCGTTCAACTGCTCTTCCAAGTCCTTTGCTGTCTCTGACAGAATTACTATGTCATCGGCGAACCTCAAAGTTTTTATTTCTTCTTCATGGATTTTAATACCTACTCCGAATTTTTCTTTTGTTTCCTTTACTGCTTGCTCAATATACAGATTGAATAACATCGGGGAGAGGCTACAACCCTGTCTTACTCCCTTCCCAACCACTGCTTCCCTTTCATGTCCCTCGACTCTTATAACTGCCATCTGGTTTCTGTACAAATTGTAAATAGCCTTTCGCTCCCTGTATTTTAGCCGTGCCACCTTTAGAATTTGAAAGAGAGTATTCCAGTCAACATTGTCAAAAGCTTTCTCTAAGTCTACAAATGCTAGAAACGTAGGTTTGCCTTTCCTTAATCTTTCTTCTAAGATAAGTCGTAAGGTCAGTATTGCCTCACGTGTTCCAGTATTTCTACGGAATCCAAACTGATCTTCCCCGAGGTCGGCTTCTACTAGTTTTTCCATTCGTCTGTAAAGAATTCGAGTTAGTATTTTGCAGCTGTGGCTTATTAAACTGATTGTTCGGTAATTCTCACATCTGTCAACACCTGCTTTCTTTGGGATTGGAATTATTATATTCTTCTTGAAATCTGAGGGTATTTCGCCTGTTTCATACATCTTGCTCACCAGATGGTAGAGTTTCGTCAGGACTGGCTCTCCCAAGGCCGTCAGTAGTTCCAATGGAATGTTGTCTACTCCGGGGGCCTTGTTTCGACTCAGGTCTTTCAGTGCTCTGTCAAACTCTTCACGCAGTATCGTATCTCCCATTTCATCTTCATCTACATCCTCTTCCATTTCCATAATATTATCCTCAAGTACATCGCCCTTGTATAGACCCTCTATATACTCCTTCCACCTTTCTGCCTTCCCTTCTTTGCTTAGAACTGGGTTGCCATCTGAGCTCTTGATATTCATACAAGTGGTTCTCTTCTCTCCAAAGGTCTCTTTAATTTTCCTGTAGGCAGTATCTATCTTACCCCTAGTGAGACAAGCCTCTACATCCTTACATTTGTCCTCTAGCCATCCCTGCTTAGCCATTTTGCACTTCCTGTCGATCTCATTTTTGAGACGTTTGTATTCCTTTTTGCCTGCTTCATTTACTACATTTTTATATTTTCTCCTTTCATCAATTAAATTCAATATTTCTTCTGTTACCCAAGGATTTCTACTAGCCCTCGTCTTTTTACCTACTTGATCCTCTGCTGCCTTCACTACTTCATCCCTCAAAGCTACCCATTCTTCTTCTACTGTATTTCTTTCCCCTATTCCTGTCAATTGTTCCCTTATGCTCTCCCTGAAACTCTGTACAACCTTTGGTTCTTTCAGTTTATCCAGGTCCCATCTCCTTAAATTCCCACCTTTTTGATAGGACAGTGGATAGATAGTGGACGAAAAGAGAAGAAAGGGTACCGGTTTAAAGGGCAGAGGGGGAAAAATGTGCAAAGCAAGCTCCAATGGAAGAAAAAACCTCTGCGACTGCGCAGGTAGTAAGAGCAGTAGCAGGTTTCTTTCCATCTACGAGAGACCATGCTAGGGTAGGGTGGTTGTTAGTGTTGGGTGCCGTGCAATGCTCGGTACCGTTTTCACAGCTTAAGTCGTGATGTCGTATAAGTGGTCGATTGGTCATAGATCGATCACTGTGCAAGGGTTTTGGTTGTGTTTGTTTGAGTCTCTGCGTTGACAGTTGGTCGGCTGGTTTGCACCTGGCAGTGCCAGTTAATTTTGCTGTGCTGCAGGGGTTCACCAGGATCTACAAGTTTGTGTGTTGATGTTATTCATAGATAGTTAATTGTCCCTTAGTAGCAATGTTTTTGGGAGGTTGTTTTTCCATCTATGGTTGTGATGGCCAGCACAGGTCCAATCTGTGCCACTCTTCAGTGGCAATTTTGCGTGAGTCGCGAGGAGTGCGCTGTCCTTGCCTTCGTCAGAAAACATCTGGTTTCCATGGACACTAAACATGATCAATTGGATTCACGTCCAGGAAACAGGCAGTCCACTCAGTTAAAGTGATCCTAGCATGCTGAAAGAACGAGTACACAAGAACAGCACGATGACAAGGCGAGTTACCATCCATGAGGATGAAATTGTCACAAACATAATGGGCCGGCCGTGGTGGCCGAGCGGTTCTAGGTGCTACAGTCTGGAACCGCGCGACCGCTACGGTCGCAGGTTCGAATCCTGCCTCTGGCATGGGTGTGTGTGACGTCCTTAGGTTAGTTAAGTTTAAGTAGTTCTAAGTTCTAGGGGACTGATGACCTCAGAAGTTAAGTCCCATAGTGCTCAGAGCCATTTGAACCAAACATGTTGGCAATATGATCTCGCTGTTGATTGCAGAATTTCGTCCCTTTACTGTAGAGTAGTGACACTGCTCTCAACAACCACAGGAGGTGTTCGCTGGCACCGTGTAATGCCACCGCAGAACATCACTCCACGACCAAATTGTTGCACATGTGAAACACTGCCTTAGAGGAGTTCGACATCACCAGGTTGTCTTCAAACACGTTGCATCCGATTAGCAGGGTACAAACAGATCCGAGTTTCCTCCATAAACTCGACCACAAACCAGGGGCGTCCATTTTGTATCATCTCTTGCCCATTTGTAACGGAGTCAATGGTGTTGCAGCTTACGCCATGGTGTTCGTCATGGTCGTCTGAAATGAAGATTCGCACCGTGTAATCGTCTCCTAAGAGTCTGCTGCGATAGATCATGTCTTCAAGCCTCCTCCAAAGCCGTATTCCGTTCCAGAGCAATCACCTCACGCTGACATAGATCATCTCGTGCACTTCTCGAAAGTAGATTCCGTGTACGGTTCAAGTCCTCAAGGCCACCTCTCAACTGGGATTCCACGTCCACACCACATCACTTTGACTCCTGTACACACGTCGACAGCCGGCCGCTGTGGCCGAGCGGTTCAGTCCGGAACCGCGCTGCTGCTACGGTCGCAGGTTCGAATCCTGCCTCGGGCATGGATGTGTGTGATGTCCTTAGGCTAGTTAGGTTTAAGTAGTTCTAAATCGAGGGGACTGATGACGTCAGATGTTAAGTCCCATCGTGCTTAGAGCCATTTGAACCATTTGAACACGTCGACAAACTTCCATGATTCTCAAGCTTTCAGGGCGTAACGTGATGGTGCGGATCCGATCATTGCTCGCAACGTCTCTAACGTGTCCCTACTGGTGCTCTGCTTTGAACTGTAGTGCTGCAATCCATTCGAGTGAGGCGTTCTATCCGTAGGCAGCAGTCGTGGTAACGGCATTTTACAAATAACGCCAGGTGTTGTAAAGAATCATTATATTTAGCTATGTCAGAGATAGAACCATTAAGAAACAGAATTTATCTTTATGTAATGAATTACTATATTTTCCGGTTTTCAATTGTATCCTTATTTTTAAGAAAAATTAAGTACAATAAGTCTTCCTCTTCTGCTTGCTAACTCTTGTCGTTCCGACCACCATGCTGTAACGTCACGTATGTCGTATGTTCTGTAATGTTACTTGAATAATAATAGATATGAGCTAAACTACGTTTCTATTCTGCAGTAATGTGATGGATCCTTTCTACTAATAATGTAAAAGCTTGTGTTAATGTTTCAGCCTGTTAAGACCGCGTGCCATCGTTTATGCAATCTAATGTTCTTTTCGCAGGCTGATTACCACTGTTGTTATCATAAAAATCATTTCCTTACATGAAGCTAAACGTTAATGCTGTCTTGTGTCACCAAACTTTTCCCCTCTCAAACAACGACTTCTGATGAATCACTTACCTAAAGATAGCAGTTATTTAAACAACTGTAGGGATTAGATGAAGCAGGAGAACTTTATTCTAATTCATTAATTCTAAAACTTTAGTTTCCATGACTTTAGTATTCTCTTGCTGTCACCAATATGGTACAGCCCTCTTCCATGAACATTTTACTTATAATTTTCAAAACAGATCAGTCGAAAATAAGCCAGTGTTGCACTGGGGACCGTGACAGGATTAAATGTTAGGGCTATAATAGCGGATATTTTTATTGGTGATTGAGGACCGCGTATCTACTTCATTTGCAGACTAATAATTACAGCTATTAGGAGTAGTATGTTTCTGGGTTGGTTAGAACCTCCAAGCACCTGATGCAAGAGGAAGCCATTAACGCTTGCCGTCTCCTGGACTCCAAGCAAGGTGCTGAAGTGTGGTCATGTGGCCACAAAAGGGTTAATCTATACTGACAGGAGTAGTCTACTTAGTGATGGAGTTGTGACCCTACAGAAAATATGAGGTAATAATTGTTTGACAGGTTTCCTAGAAAACTGTTAGATGCAGAGAAAACAGCTGACGCCCTGAATTGTGCACGTGTTAAGGTGGCTATGATCAGAATATATATATATATATATATATATATATATATATATATATATATATACTCCAGGAAATGGAAAAAAGAACACATTGACACCGGTGTGTCAGACCCACCATACTTGCTCCGGACACTGCGAGAGGGCTGTACAAGCAATGATCACACGCACGGCACAGCGGACACACCAGGAACCGCGGTGCTGGCTGTCGAATGGCGCTAGCTGCGCAGCATTTGTGCACCGCCGCCGTCAGTGTCAGCCAGTTTGCCGTGCCATACGGAGCTCCATCGCAGTCTTTAACACTGGTAGCATGCCGCGACAGCGTGGACGTGAACCGTATGTGCAGTTGACGGACTTTGAGCGAGGGCGTATAGTGGGCATTCGGGAGGCGGGGTGGACGTACCGCCGAATTGCTCAACACGTGGGACGTGAGGTCTCCACAGTACATCGATGTTGTCGCCAGTGGTCGGCGGAAGGTGCACGTGCCCGTCGACCTGGGACCGGACCGCAGCGACGCACGGATGCACGCCAAGACCGTAGGATCCTACGCAGTGCCGTAGGGGACCGCACCGCCACTTCCCAGCAAATTAGGGACACTGTTGCTCCTGGGGTATCGGCGAGGACCATTCGCAACCGTCTCCATGAAGCTGGGCTACGGTCCCGCACACCGTTAGGTCGTCTTCTGCTCACGCCCCAACATCGTGCAGCCCACCTCCATTGGTGTCGCGACAGGCGTGAATGGAGGGACGAATGGAGACGTGTCGTCTTCAGCGATGAGAGTCGCTTCTGCCTTGGTGCCAATGATGGTCGTATGCGTGTTTGGCGCCGTGCAGGTGAGCGCCACAATCAGGACTGCATACGAACGAGGCACACAGGGCCAACACCCGGCATCATGGTGTGGGGAGCGATCTCCTACACTGGCCGTACACCACTGGTGATCGTCGAGGGGACACTGAATAGTGCACGGTACATCCAAACCGTCATCGAACCCATCGTTCTACCATTCCTAGACCGGCAAGGGAACTTGCTGTTCCAACAGGACAATGCACGTCCGCATGTATCCCGTGCCACCCAACGTGCTCTAGAAGGTGTAAGTCAACTACCCTGGCCAGCAAGATCTCCGGATCTGTCCCCCATTGAGCATGTTTGGGACTGGATGAAGCGTCGTCTCACGCGGTCTGCACATCCAGCACGAACGCTGGTCCAACTGAGGCGCCAGGTGGAAATGGCATGGCAAGCCGTTCCACAGGACTACACCCAGCATCTCTACGATCGTCTGCATGGGAGAATAGCAGCCTGCATTGCTGCGAAAGGTGGATATACACTGTACTAGTGCCGACATTGTGCATGCTCTGTTGCCTGTGTCTATGTGCCTGCGGTTCTGTCAGTGTGATCATGTGATGTATCTGACACCAGGAATGTGTCAATAAAGTTTCCCCTTCCTGGGACAATGAATTCACGGTGTTCTTATTTCAATTTCCAGGAGTGTATATATATATATATATATATATATATATATATATATATATATATATATATATATGATGTTAGGGGTATAAGTGTGGATATTGTGATAACAAGTGCAACTATATATATATATATATATATATATATATATATATATATATATATATATATATATATACTCCTGGAAATTGAAATAAGAACACCGTGAATTCATTGTCCCAGGAAGGGGAAACTTTATTGACACATTCCTGGGGTCAGATACATCACATGATCACACTGACAGAACCACAGGCACATAGACACAGGCAACAGACCATGCACAATGTCGGCACTAGTATAGTGTATATCCACCTTTCGCAGCAATGCAGGCTGCTATTCTCCCATGGAGACGATCGTAGAGATGCTGGATGTAGTCCTGTGGAACGGCTTGCCATGCCATTTCCACCTGGCGCCTCAGTTGGACCAGCGTTCGTGCTGGACGTGCAGACCGCGTGAGACGACGCTTCATCCAGTCCCAAACATGCTCAATGGGGACAGATCCGGAGATCTTGCTGGCCAGGGTAGTTGACTTACACCTTCTAGAGCACGTTGGGTGGCACGGGATACATGCGGACGTGCATTGTCCTGTTGGAACAGCAAGTTTCCTTGCCGGTCTAGGAATGGTAGAACGATGGGTTCGATGACGGTTTGGATGTACCGTGCACTATTCAGTGTCCCCTCGACGATCACCAGTGGTGTACGGCCAGTGTAGGAGATCGCTCCCCACACCATGATGCCGGGTGTTGGCCCTGTGTGCCTCGGTCGTATGCAGTCCTGATTGTGGCGCTCACCTGCACGACGCCAAACACGCATACGACCATCATTGGCACCAACGCAGAAGCGACTCTCATCGCTGAAGACGACACGTCTCCATTCGTCCCTCCATTCACGCCTGTCGCGACACCACTGGAGGCGGGCTGCACGATGTTGGGGCGTGAGCGGAAGACGGCCTAACGGTGTGCGGGACCGTAGCCCAGCTTCATGGAGACGGTTGCGAATGGTCCTCGCCGATACCCCAGGAGCAACAGTGTCCCTAATTTGCTGGGAAGTGGCGGTGCGGTCCCCTACGGCACTGCGTAGGATCCTACGGTCTTGGCGTGCATCCGTGCGTCGCTGCGGTCCGGTCCCAGGTCGACGGGCACGTGCACCTTCCGCCGACCACTGGCGACAACATCGATGTACTGTGGAGACCTCACGCCCCACGTGTTGAGCAATTCGGCGGTACGTCCACCCGGCCTCCCGCATGCCCACTATACGCCCTCGCTCAAAGTCCGTCAACTGCACATACGGTTCACGTCCACGCTGTCGCGGCATGCTACCAGTGTTAAAGACTGCGATGGAGCTCCGTATGGCACGGCAAACTGGCTGACACTGACGGCGGCGGTGCACAAATGCTGCGCAGCTAGCGCCATTCGACGGCCAACACCGCGGTTCCTGGTGTGTCCGCTGTGCCTTGCGTGTGATCATTGCTTGTACAGCCCTCTCGCAGTGTCCGGAGCAAGTATGGTGGGTCTGACACACCGGTGTCAATGTGTTCTTTTTTCCATTTCCAGGAGTATATATATATATATATATATATATATATATATATATATATATATATTCACTTGTGTATGATGTTAGGGATATAAGTGCAGATATTGTGATATATGTGATCGTTACAATTTCTTGTGTTTGTTTCATGTACTAGAAGAAAGAAGAATGGAGGGCAGCCTAAGAACAAGCTGATTATAAAAAGGAAATTAAAATCGACAACTGTGATTCCAAAAAGTATTTACCAGAAAAGAAACCAAATTTAAAAAAAAGAAAGAAAGGAAATTATAACGAGAGTGTAGAATGATGCGCTGCTCCTTTATTGTTTCAGCCAATTAATTTAGTCTTTCCAGAGTGTTCATACTTAGCAATATTGTTATTTGTGTGCTGGTATTAAACAGAGACATGTGATTTTACACAAGTGAATTCAGACACCATTTATGTTAAAGTAAAAACAGGTAAGCCCACTAAAATGGAAACTGAAACACGAGAGGAGATAGCGTCGCCTGCTGGTGATTACGAGATCACCGATGCGACCATTGAGAACACTGAAGCGTCAGCTGTCGAAATAAATCAAGGGCTGAGGGCGAGGAAGCTGTTCGCACTACTAGACCCACAGAAGATCCAGTTACCGCAATGCGGCATACTTCGGAAGCTACGATAAAACAAATGACAGCTGAAACGTCTCATGATACTGTTATGTCGAAATAAGTGTGCAATTAATTTAGTATTTCTTCTCTACATTATGTTAAACAGTGTTCTTTCTCTTTTAGCTCTCAGCGCTTGTTCATTAGATTTTATTTCTGTCCAGGATGTTCTGCGGCTGTCCTCAATATCCAAACCTGTAGTGCTAATTTTTTGGATTTTCTTGTTTCGCCAGAGTACATTTTTCACAACCGTGATTTAAAATGCTCCAAATACACTGTACGTCTTGAATTTCTTTGTTGTTTCTATATTTAAATAGTTGTTTATAAATTTCATTTTTGAAGGAATCTGGCTGGAGGACTGTTTTAGCTCTGGCGTACTTTACCCAAAAGGATGTCATTAAAATTAACCCATATTGTAGAGCCGTGCGTCCTGAAGAACTACAACGATTGTTGTTTCCGTTTGCTTTTAGCTTTTCGCAGCACTAACACAGCAAGGGCACGTTAGCTGATGCTACAACGCCAGATCACTGAATCATCCAGACTGTTACCCCTGCAACAAAATCCATCTGGAGGTACTCCAGCGTGATCTTATAAAATACACTACTGGCCAATAAAATTGTTACACAAAGAAGAAATGCAGATGATAAACAGGTATTCATTGGACAAATATACTATAGTAGAACTGATATGTGACTGTAATTACATTTTCACGGAATTTGGGTGCATAGATCCCGAGAAATCATTACCCAGAACAACCAACTGTGGCCGTAAGCCTGGGCATTCAGTCAAAGAGAGCTTGGATGGCGTATACAGGCACAGCTACCCATGCAGCTTCAACACGATACCACAGTTCATCAAGAGTTGCGACTGGCGTATTGTGACGAGCCAGTTGCTCCTCCACCATTGACCAGACGTTTTCAAGTGGTGAGACATCTGTAGAATGTGCTGGCCAGGGCAGCAGTCGTACATTTTCTGTATCCAGAAAGGCCCGGACAGGACCTGCAACATGCCGTCGTGCATTATCCTGCTGAAATGTAGGGTTTCGCAGGGATCGAACGAAGGGTAGAGCCACGGGTCGGAACACATCTAAGATGCGAACAAGAGGTGACTGAGATGTGTAACCAATGGCACCCCATACCATCACGCCGGGTGATACGCCAGTATGGCGATGACGAATACACACTTCCAATGTGCGTTCACCGCGATGTCGCCAAACACGGTTGCGAACATCATGATGCTGTAAACAGAACTTGGATTCATCCGAAAAAAATGACGTTTTGCCATTCGTGCACCCAGGTTCGTCGTTGAGTACACCATCGCAGGCGCTCCTGTCTGTGATGCGGCGTCAAAAGTAACCGCGGCCATGATGGATGAGCTGATAGTCCATGCTGCTGCAAACGTCGTCGAACTGTTCGTGCAAATGGTTGTTATCTTTCAAACGTCCCCATCCGTTGACTCAGACATCGAGACGTGGCTGCGCGATCCGTTACAGCCATGCGGATAAGATGCCCAACATCTCGACTGCTGGTGATACGAGGTCGTTGGGATCGAGCACGGCGTTCCGTTTTACACCCATCGATTCCATATTCTGCTAACAGTCATCTCGACGAACGCGAGCAGCAATGTCGCGATACGATAAACCGCAATCGCGATAGGCTACAGTCAGACATTTACCAAAGTCGGAAACGTGATGGTACGCATTTCTCCTCCTTACACGAGGCATCACAGCAACGTTTCACCTGGCAACGCCGATCAACTGCTGTTTGTCTATAAGAAATCGGTTGGAAACTTTCCTCTTGTCAGCACGTTGTAGGTGTCACCACAGGCGCCAACCTTGTGTGAATGTTCTGAAAAGCTAATCATTTGCATATCACCGCATCTTCTTCCTGTCGGTCAAATTTCGCGTCTGTAGCACGTCATCTTCGTGGTGTAGTAATTTTAATGGCCAGTAGTGTACTTCAAATACTAAAATTACGTTGCCCGGCAAGATAATCATCGGACCATGAGGTGTGCTATCGACGCCATGTAAGGCAGAGATTTCGGCTGTAAGACGCCGAATAGGGAGGGGCGGGTGTGGGGGCGTGATCGGCGTGCAGAGTCCACACACGTGCGTCGCCTCGCAACTCACACCACGCACCACACACGCCGCACACGCCACACGACACACTCCGCCAGGGGTCGTCAGCACAGCGAGGCGCGGCGTCTCTCATTCTGGGCACATCTCCCTCCACACACGGTACACACACGCAGTCTCCGATCGACACAGGTGTACTATGGCATTAAGACTTTACATGTGTAACCAGTAATCGCTAAATGTGCTGGCCGCTTCAACGTCTAGTACTGCAGTGACACTTCCAGTCTTTCAATTGTGACAGCATCGTTAGCTATCCCTGTCAAAGGTTTAGATAACTCGAAGACTATGATAAGCTGTAAACTGCAATCACTATTTCCTTCGTAATGTTGGATGGCGTAATCGCTCGCTGTACCGTTAGTTAGGAATCCAGAAACGCTTCTGTAAGGGGAGATCAAGAAGTTTCCGTCTGAGAGCGTTGCTGCAGCGTATGTGCAGTGTAGCGCGACTCCGATGCGGGAATACAAGAGCCAACATGTAGCCAAGGGATTAGTGTAGCATTCGCGTCTTTCCGACGTGTGTCCGGTAAATGCGGAAAGGTGAACTGCGACGATGTGATTACTAAATGCGTCCAAACGCGACCTACCTGACATTATTCTTTTCTTGGCTGCCAAAGCTTAAACACTGATGGACACCCATCGGACAATTTTGGTCCCTCCCCCCCCCCTTTTGAACCAACCAACAAACCATCGGACAATAAATAATGTGTATGGAGCACCCTGTCCGTCGAAGACCACCCTTGTGGAATGATGCGAGAAATTCCACACTGATCGCAGTTCGACACTAGACGCCGATAGACTGGGAGACCAGTGTCGTTCACGTACTGAAATTTTATTCGTGTTAGTAAGCAATCAGAAAGTTCAAAGTCCCGACGATGACGTCACTAGAGGTGGCGGTCGCGTTGGGAAAGAAAGTAGTAGGAAAACCTTGGCTTAACAATAGTCAAGGTACACGTGTAGGTAAAGTAGAGTAAGATAAAGGCTCAAATGGCTCTCAGCACTATGGGACTTAACATCTGAGGTCATCAGTCCCCTAGAACTTAGAACTACACTTCTTGAAATGGAAAAAAGGACACATTGACACCGGTGTGTCAGACCCACCATACTTGCTCCGGACACTGCGAGAGGGCTGTACAAGCAATGATCACACGCACGGCACAGCGGACACACCGGGAACCGCGGTGTTGGCCGTCGAATGGCGCTAGCTGCGCAGCATTTGTGCACCGCCGCCGTCAGTGTCAGCCAGTTTGCCGTGGCATACGGAGCTCTATCGCAGTCTTTAACACTGGTAGCATGCCGCGACAGCGTGGACGTGAACCGTATGTGCAGTTGACGGACTTTGAGCGAGGGCGTATAGTGGGCATGCGGGAGGCCGGGTGGACGTACCGCCGAATTGCTCAACACGTGGGGCGTGAGGTCTCCACAGTACATCGATGTTGTCGCCAGTGGTCGGCGGAAGGTGCACGTGCCCGTCGACCTGGGACCGGACCGCAGCGACGCACGGATGCACGCCAAGACCGTAGGATCCTACGCAGTGCCGTAGGGGACCACACCGCCACTTCCCAGCAAATTAGGGACACTGTTGCTCCTGGGGTATCGGCGAGGACCATTCGCAACCGTCTCCATGAAGCTGGGCTACGGTCCCGCACACCGTTAGGCCGTCTTCCGCTCACGCCCCAACATCGTGCAGCCCACCTCCAGTGGTGTCGCGACAGGCGTGAATGGAGGGACGAATGGAGACGTGTCGTCTTCAGCGATGAGAGTCGCTTCTGCCTTGGTGCCAATGATGGTCGTATGCGTGTTTGGCGCCGTGCAGGTGAGCGCCACAATCAGGACTGCATACGACCGAGGCACACAGGGCCAACACCCGGCATCATGGTGTGGGGAGCGATCTCCTACACTGGCCGTACACCACTGGTGATCGTCGAGGGGACACTGAATAGTGCACGGTACATCCAAACCGTCATCGAACCCATCGTTCTACCATTCCTAGACCGGCAAGGGAACTTGCTGTTCCAACAGGACAATGCACGTCCGCATGTATCCCGTGCCACCCAACTTGCTCTAGAAGGTGTAAGTCAACTACCCTGGCCAGCAAGATCTCCGGATCTGTCCCCCATTGAGCATGTTTGGGACTGGATGAAGCGTCGTCTCACGCGGTCTGCACGTCCAGCACGAACGCTGGTCCAACTGAGGCGCCAGGTGGAAATGGCATGGCAAGCCGTTCCACAGGACTACATCCAGCATCTCTACGATCGTCTCCATGGGAGAATAGCAGCCTGCATTGCTGCGAAAGGTGGATATACACTGTACTAGTGCCGACATTGTGCATGCTCTGTTGCCTGTGTCTATGTGCCTGTGGTTCTGTCAGTGTGATCATGTGATGTATCTGACCCCAGGAATGTGTCAATAAAGTTTGCCCTTCCTGGGACAATGAATTCACGGTGTTCTTATTTCAATTTCCAGGAGTGTACTTAAACCTAACTAACTTAAGGACATCACACACATACATGCCCGAGGCAGGATTCGAACCTGCGACCGTAGCGGTCGCGCGGTTCCAGACTGAAGCGCCTAGAATCGCTCGGCCATTGCGGCCGGCGGTAAGATAGACCTGCTTAACATCGAACTGGGAATGAGACAGTAGCAGAAGAAACGGAAACAGTCTCCTACCTAGGGAGCAGGTACACAAATAGTACGTCGGATGTAGACTGACGCAGGCGAAGAGGGCTTTCTTCAGTAAAGGATCTGTGAGATATGAAGGTGAGGGAGAAGTCCATGAAACTATAGGACTCTGCATTATATGGGAGTGAAATTTAATGGAAACAAAAAGAAACCAGAACCAATAGAAACGTGATGCTGTCAAACAATGCTACAAATTAATTTGAAGAAATATTAAAAAGAATAGATGGAGATGAAACTCTGTGGAAGACCCTTATGAAGAAGGGACAGCTTAGTGGGACGTCAGAGTAGTAAAGACAGAGGATGAACCAGCAGACGGGAAAAACAGTACGAACAGACAAAGATTAGAGTGTTCAAAATGGGTTTTTGGGGATCTCGGTTGTAACAGTTAAGTAGAGATGAAAAGATGGGCAGAAGAAAGAAAAAGTTGAAGAGCATCGAACAAGCTAAAATATTGATGAGTATCTGCTTCCTGCTCCTACACTTACAGGAACACCCTACAGTAACACGGTTCCACAAGTCGCTCCATACAGTGTCAGGACGGACGTTCGAAGAAAGTCACCGAGCGGTGTGGCGCAGTGACTAGCGCACTGGACTCGCATTGGGCAGGACGACGGTTCAAATCTGCGTCCGGCCAGGCTGATTTAGGTTTTCCGTGATTTTCCTAAATCGCTTAAGACGAATCCTGGGATGGTTCCTCGGAAGGGCACTACTGTTTTCTTTCTCCATCCTTCACTAACCCGAACTTGTGCTCCTCCTCGAATGACCTTGTTGTCAATGGGATGTTAAACACTAATCCCCTCGAAGAAAGTCACGGGTGATTTGGTCACATTTTGTTGTTGAACGGGATTGCTGCTCAATCGCTCAAGACTTTGCTGAGGACGAGATTTTAAACTCTAAACTGTCTTTCAAATAACTTCCGGGAATTCAGCCAGGTAACACTTTCAGCGACCGCCGATATTTCGGCGGGAGAACACCCCGCCATTTTCAAGGCAAACTGCAACGGACAGGAGGCGTACATGCAAATTTAATACCTCGGTTCTCCGACAGAAGCAGGAAAGATAACACACACACACTGAACACTAGTGCCACCAAAGATGACCAAAGTCAGAGCTATCGATAGTGAGACTATGAATTCGCAGGTGAGGCAGCATTGACTCTGTTCCTCTGTTTTTTGACAAGGGAGAGAGCCGGATTTCAAACAGAGTTTAAACAGAAACCTCCATCCCTGTTAACGAGGTTGCTCGCTAACTTAATCTCAACTGCCTCCCTAATGACACTGTCCCAATAGTTGGACGTGCATGCCAATATCTCGGTGTTATTATATAACATGGGGTGACCAGTATCCAAGCAATGTTCGGCAATAGCAGATCTATTTGGCTGCTGTAATCGTGTGTGCCGTTTATGCTCAGTACATCTGTCCTCCACGGTCCTGATAGTTTGACCAATATATGCCATGCCGCAGCTACAAGGAATACGATATACACCCGCCTTACGCAGTCCAAGATCATCCTTAACGGAACTCAAAAGTGCTCTAATTTTAGATGGAGGTCGGAAAACACATTTCACATCGTATTTCCGTAAAATACGACCGATCTTATTGGACGTGTTTCCTACGTAAGGCAAAAAGGCAGTAGACTTAGGTGTTGAGTCAGAATTATCATCAATCACCCGATGTACAGTTGGTCGATAACGCAACGCACGTTCAATCTGTCTATCACTATAACCATTTTGACGAAATGTAACTTCAAGATGGGACAGCTCAGCTGGCAAAGTCTCAGCGTCAGAAACGACATGTGCCCTGTGTACCAAGGTACGAAGTACCCCTTCACGCTGAGCCGAATGGTGACAACTATTAGCTTGTAAGTACAAGTCGGTGTGAGTACGTTTCCCGTAGACTGCATGTCCCAATGATCCATCATCCTTCCTCCTAACCAACACGTCGAGAAAGGGAAGGCAACCATCCTCTTCCACCTCCATCGTAAAACGAATGTTCGGGTGGATCGAGTTCAGATGTTCTAGAAAGACATTCAAATTCTCCCTACCGTGAGGCCAAACAACGAAGGTATCGTCAACGTATCTAAAGAAACAGGCGGGTTTTAAAGGCGCAGACTCCAATGCACGTTCCTCGTAGTCTTCCATAAATAAATTTGCGATCACAGGAGACAACGGACTACCCATCGCAACTCCATCTGTCTGCTCGTAATACTGGTCATTAAATAAAAAGTAAGTGGATGTCAACACATGCCTAAAGAGATTAGTTAAATCAGCAGTAACCCTGGCTTCAATTAACCGCAACGAATCAGACAGAGGAACACGAGTGAAGAGAGAGACCACATCGAAACTCACTAAAATATCAGAGTCATTCAGCCTCAGTCCCTCCAAACGACGTAAAAAATCAGCTGAGTTCCTGATATGATGTTCACACTGTTTAAACTCTGTTTGGAATCCGGCTCTCTCCCTTGTCAAAAAACAGAGGAACAGAGTCAATGCTGCCTCACCTGCGAATTCATAGTCTCACTATCGATAGCTCTGACTTTGGTCATCTTTGGTGGCACTAGTGTTCAGTGTGTGTGTGTTATCTTTCCTGCTTCTGTCGGAGAACCGAGGTATTAAATTTGCATGTACGCCGCCTGTCCGTTGCAGTTTGCCTTGAAAATGGCGGGGTGTTCTCCCGCCGAAATATCGGCGGTCGCTGAAAGTGTTACCTGGCTGAATTCCCGGAAGTTATTTGAAAGTTGTATACGCCAGGAGAAACTCAGGTCTCTAAACTGTCTGCTTGTTGTTGACAGCCATCATCAAAACTGTGATAATTAGGCACTTTGTCACTTTCGAATATACGTCAAATCCCATCAGCCATCTGGATCTACACTCCTGGAAATGGAAAAAAGAACACATTGACACCGGTGTGTCAGACCCACCATACTTGCTCCGGACACTGCGAGAGGGCTGTACAAGCAATGATCACACGCACGGCACAGCGGACACACCAGGAACCGCGGTGTTGGCCGTCGAATGGCGCTAGCTGCGCAGCATTTGTGCACCGCCGCCGTCAGTGTCAGCCAGTTTGCCGTGGCATACGGAGCTCCATCGCAGTCTTTAACACTGGTAGCATGCCGCGACAGCGTGGACGTGAACCGTATGTGCAGTTGACGGACTTTGAGCGAGGGCGTATAGTGGGCATGCGGGAGGCCGGGTGGACGTACCGCCGAATTGCTCAACACGTGGGGCGTGAGGTCTCCACAGTACATCGATGTTGTCGCCAGTGGTCGGCGGAAGGTGCACGTGCCCGTCGACCTGGGACCGGACCGCAGCGACGCACGGATGCACGCCTAGACCGTAGGATCCTACGCAGTGCCGTAGGGGACCGCACCGCCACTTCCCAGCAAATTAGGGACACTGTTGCTCCTGGGGTATCGGCGAGGACCATTCGCAACCGTCTCCATGAAGCTGGGCTACGGTCCCGCACACCGTTAGGCCGTCTTCCGCTCACGCCCCAACATCGTGCAGCCCGCCTCCAGTGGTGTCGCGACAGGCGTGAATGGTGGGACGAATGGAGACTTGTCGTCTTCAGCGATGAGAGTCGCTTCTGCCTTGGTGCCAATGATGGTCGTATGCGTGTTTGGCGCCGTGCAGGTGAGCGCCACAATCAGGACTGCATACGACCGAGGCACACAGGGCCAACACCCGGCATCATGGTGTGGGGAGCGATCTCCTACACTGGCCGTACACCACTGGTGATCGTCGAGGGGACACTGAATAGTGCACGGTACATCCAAACCGTCATCGAACCCATCGTTCTACCATTCCTAGACCGGCAAGGGAACTTTCTGTTCCAACAGGACAATGCACGTCCGCATGTATCCCGTGCCACCCAACGTGCTCTAGAAGGTGTAAGTCAACTACCCTGGCCAGCAAGATCTCCGGATCTGTCCCCCATTGAGCATGTTTGGGACTGGATGAAGCGTCGTCTCACGCGGTCTGCACGTCCAGCACGAACGCTGGTCCAACTGAGGCGCCAGGTGGAAATGGCATGGCAAGCCGTTCCACAGGACTACATCCAGCATCTGTACGATCGTCTCCATGGGAGAATAGCAGCCTGCATTGCTGCGAAAGGTGGATATACACTGTACTAGTGCCGACATTGTGCATGCTCTGTTGCCTGTGTCTATGTGCCTGTGGTTCTGTCAGTGTGATCATGTGATGTATCTGACCCCAGGAATGTGTCAATAAAGTTTCCCCTTCCTGGGACAATGAATTCACGGTGTTCTTATTTCAATTTCCAGGAGTGTATATGGTCAATCTACTGCAGTGTCAGCCTGCCTTTAGACTGTAAAGACGCATATCAAAACATCCACCAAGTGACATGTATTTACCTTATGCGATAATACGAATTCATTTAAAATACACCCATGAATTCTGATTTTAGTACGGTGACTCGGTATTGTCCAACGTTACCATTCCTAGCACTGAGGCCAAATTGTGGCAATTGACATTTCTTCGATATCTAGCACTCGAGTCAACAAAACTACGCAATGGTTTTGACTGCTGCTGACCTACTGTAAGTCTTCCATATTGAAAGAGTAATCAAATGAAGCCGCGCCCGTCGGAAATGCAATCGATTACCCGTATCAGCTGCACCGTCTTCGACATGCTTGTGGCAGCCGTTCATTAACCTGGTAAGACGATCACCTGGTCCTACCGCTTCACGTTGTATGTAACTACCACAGCAACTTCCACCCGCCTTCCTCTCAGAGATACTTCCGTGTTGTGCAACGTTCACCTTGCGACTGTGCTGGAATAAATACGCTCTTAACTCTGAGTGGCACGAGGGACACATTAAGTGTCATATTGCAGCGCATAATCGCAAGGTAACACGTATCAGGTGACCCGAACGTGTTAACGCCACTGATAGAGTTATAGTACAGTGCAGATATGGGTCACTAGCTTCGATTTGACCCCGAAGAAAGAGATAAAACTGTCACTACTTAAGGTCTGATGAAATGACTGGTAACTATCTAACTTTGCCCAGAAAAAATTCGATCTTCGACCACTGGACTGAGCAGCGTATACCACAACAGCCAAGGCGCCACCTCCAAACAGCTTCCTGACAACTTCCACAAAGACAAAACAGACAAACAAATCCTAGTTATGTTGGTAGAAAGTCATACCAATAGGACAGTACCTTAAATCAAACGCCCTTCATTAGCTTCAACTATTCCACCAAACAGCACCTACAGCTAGCCAGTATCTCAACTATTCGATACGAAACCTGCTGCACACTATCTAAGTTTGAACAGTGTAACACCAAAATCCAGATACAATACATGCTGCACCATCCAAAATAAATTGCAATATACTGATAATTCTGAATCTGTAAGCATTATTACAGACACTATATTTAATATGTAATAGTGTATTTGTTTGTGAACGTTCATAATTGATTGTAATTATAATGCAGACATAGCAAATTGCTGGCTAATCACGAAGGGAATTTTGTTTAAATACATCGATAGCCACACCGAAATGGCAGTAGCTGTGCCGTTGTTCATCTTTGCGTGTGGAGTGTCTCACAGGAGACAGGGCAGCTGTAGCACTGAGCTACTCGGAGCAGGTGTGTGCCACAGGCGGTATAGGCGGGAAACTTAGGAGGAGCTATTTGCAACACAGTGCGACTACTTCTAAAAGGCGAATATTGCAGCATACTTTCATAAGCAAGATTTTATCACGTGTGATTATTTTCACCTTTTTATTTACCTGCCAAACAATAGCTTTTATTACTCAATTTTAGCAAGTATATTGGAAGGTGCTAATATAGAGAGCAGAATTAAAAACAGCTTCACACACAGACATTTTACATTAACCTGAGACGTTTATAATATTATACAAATTTCCATTTTAGAATATGCCGTATATTTGAAATTATGGTTCATGATACAGTCAGACGTATAGAATACCCAGGTTAAAATCTGTAAAACCCAAAAGAAGACGCGACTTTGTCAACTTCATAAGACAAGAAAAACATTCACACACATATGTTCAACCAAATATTGAAACAACTATAGTCTCTTGTCCCTGGAACTAAGGATATAGTTAATTAGTTAGTAAGTTAGTAACTTGTTCCATGGATCACTTTGCATCATAGATGGTATTGATGTGGAAACAGTCATTATAAATTAACATTGCAAATTAACCTGCACATATGGTTACACTCTGAACAGATCTAATTTCTTTTTCTTTTTTTTTTTGCGAAAAAAAAAAAAAAGATATATGGATGTGAGTTGGGTAATTCATACCCACCAACTTTTACACATTATAATAACAGAAATTCCTCTGCTTAAAGAAGTTGTCAAGGAGAAACTTTCTCAGTTTGTTATCAAATTGTTCTGTACTGTCTGCCCCACATTTTATACCACTGGATAAATGATCAAAAGTTTTGTTGCAGCGTACTGCACCCCTTTTTGTGCTACATAAAACCTAAATGTGGAGTAATGGGTATCATTTTTCCTTCTGGTATTGTAATTACGTATCTCATTGTTACTCTTGTACTGTAGTGGATTATTTACAATGAACTTCATGAGGGAACAAATATACTGTGAAACTGTAGTCAGAACTTGAAGATTATTTTTCCATAGGATTAATTGTTATTTAATATCGTCAATCTTGAACGATTTCCCCCATACATTAAGGAGCTTAATGAATTCAGATAATTGGTGATGTCGACCACAAAAGGTTTTGACAGTACTCTACTTGCCCTTAACAGCTTTCTCTCCAACGGCTACCTTCAGTTCAGTCAGAAATCACCGTAGTCCTCACAAGCGTCTTCTAACCAAACTGCATGCCTATGGAATATCGCCTCCGTTGTGCGACTGGATTAGTGATTTTCTGTCAGAAAGGTTACAGTTCGTAATAATAGAGCGAAACAGAAGTAATATCCGGCGTTCCCCAAGGAAGTGTTATAAGCTCTCTATTGTTCAATCTGAGTAGCCCTATTAGATTGTTTGCAGATGATGCTGTCATTTAGCGTCTTGTAAAGTAATCAGATGACCAAAAGGAAATGTAAAATTATTTAGGTAAGGCATCTATATGGTGCGAAAAGTGGCAACTGACCCTGAATAAAGAAAAGTGTGAAGTTATTCACACGTGTACTAAAAGAAATCCGCTAAATATCGATTACGCAGTAAGTCACACAGATCTGAAGGCTGTAAATTCAACAAAATACTTAGGGGTTACAAATACAAATAACCTAAATTGGAAGGATCACATAGATAATGTTGTGGATAGAGCAAACCAAAGACTGCGATTTATTGGAAGAACACTTAGAAGGTGCAACAGGTCTACTAAAGAGACTGCTTACACCACATTTGTCCGCTCTATTGTGGAGTACTGCTGTGCGGTGTGGGATCCGCATCAGGTGGGACTGACGGATGACATCGAAAAAGTACAAAGAAGGGCAGCTCGTTTTGTATTATAGCGAAATATGGGAGATAGTGCAACAGACATGATACGTGAATTGGAATGGCAATCATTAAAACAAAGGCGTTTTCAGTCACCAGTTTTCTCCTCCGATTCCGAAAACGTTCTGTTGGCACCCACCTACACGGGGAGATATGATCATCACGATAAAATAAGAGAAATCAGGGCTCGCACAGAAAAATTTAAGTGCTCGGTTTTCCCGAGTGCCGTTCGAGAGTGGAACGGTAAAGAGACAGCTTGAAGGTGGTTCTTTCTCCAGCTCATCATAGTGCAATGGCGTATTAAGCAATTTTCTTGTCTTTAAATGATACGAAAAGTAAGACAATTACCATTCGGCGTCGATCTCAACTTTTTCTGTTTTGAACGAGTGCATAGCCGCTATAGTATTCCTAGTGCAAATTGAAGGACACATTACTTACATGTAGACGAAGAAATTGCGTTATATGAACAAGAACCTGGCAACGCTTTGTTTCCATTTTATTCAACGAGTTTCAACGAGATGAGATTGTAAATTTTCACAACCGGCATATATGGGCAGACGTCTACCCTCACGCAACTGTTACAGCAAGTCAACAACGAAGATTTTCTGTCAATGTTTGGGCCGGCATTGTTGGTGACTTTCTTCCATCTAGGCTCAATGGATAAAGCTATCATAATATCGCAGATAATGTTCTACCTGATCTTTTAGCAGATGTGCCACAAAACATGTACTTCATGCACAATGGAACACCTCATCATTTTAGTCTTAAATTCTGTCAGCTTCTAAATAGCAGATTTGGTGAGAGATGGATAGGTAGAGATGGACCAATTGCCTGTCCAGACCTAAGCCCTCTGGACTTTTTATGTGGGGGTATTTGAAAGCTTTTGTGTATGAAAACCCAGAACAAGATGTTCAGAGACTCCGTGCCGTTATTATTGACGGCTGCGAAACTATACGCAATACACCAGAGATACCCAGCTCATCCCAGATTCACCATGATGGCTGATTGACGCATGTAGTAATGGCATTGAAGGGCATATTGAACATATCCTATGTGAAACAACTGGAAATAATATGCCGGTACTTTCTGTTCGTGTGTGTTTCCCGTGATTAATGAGGCCAACCTGTATGAGTAGAGGAAGCCGAAAGGCATGCGTTTAGCTCACGCAGGCTGGCGTGAGGTCTGGAACAGGTAAAGGAAATTAGACTAGCAAAAGACGTACGTAGCTGCTGGAATACTTAAATTTAATCCATAAATGGTGAACATCGCTCTTCACGGTACATGTTTTACAGCATCAATAGTAACTGGTAATGGCGCCTTGCTAGGTCGTAGCAAATGACGTAGCTGAAGGCTATGCTAACTATCGTCTCGGCAAATGAGAGCGTATTTTGTCAGTGAACCATCGCTAGCAAAGTCGGCTGTACAACTGGGGCGAGCGCTAGGAAGGCTCTCTAGACCTGCCGTGTGGCGGCGCTCGGTCTGTAATCTCTGATAGTGGCGACACGCGGGTCCGACGTATACTACCGGACCGCGGCCGATTTAAAAGCTACCACCTAGCAAGTGTGGTGTCTGGCGGTGACACCACAAGTTCTAACATGGAAACAAGGCATTTACAGACCCATGTTCATATAACATAATTTCTTCATCCATGTGTGACCAATGTCTCCTGTAATTTGTGCCGTATATTTCTGTTACACACTGCATACCAATGACTCTCAAATTTTTGTTTTCTTCCGCACCCCCAGCCACCCCGCCCACCCACCTACGAAAAATACTATCGGCACCCTAACCTATTTATTAATAACAACAATGAGTTTTTTAAATGTTTTCTTTGCTTTTCCTCTATTCACCAAATTAGTTTAGAAACACTTTAAGCAACAAAAATCACAACTACATGAATTATTGTAACGAAAATACGGGGAAAACTGGAAAGTGAACTATGTTTACAATTCAGCAAACAAGGACAAAGAGAGGATTAAAAAGTTAAGTTAAAAGTTCAGTGTGATAAATGAGCTTGCTTTTGAGAAGAAAGTTTCTCATGATGTGGTGTAACAGCGGTCACTCGAAGTTCTTTGCTAGTATTTAGCTTCGACTGGTAGCTTCAGAACATAGATACCAAAGCTGAAAAGTCAGTCTCTCACAAGTATGTGGCTGCGAAAGGAATCAGGATTTTCATTCCATTTTGGGTCAGCAGTCTACTAATATGCATCCAAAACTCCGACAAAGACGCTTCATTAGATTTACTGTTCAATGAAGTATCACAAGTGAGATCAATCAGTAGCTCTTGCTATTTTATATTAAACATCATGGTCCAGGAGCATTTTTAAATGGATTTTTAATCCAATTAAACTTATCAAAATCATGGCTGAACGAAGTCAGCTTTTAATGTTGCAAGATGATGAAGAACACAGGTTCTTATCTACACTGGAAGTGGCGAATTATCTGTGTCTTAGAGTGACACTAGAACATTCCACTCTGTTTTGACACAGCTCAAATTTTTTTTATGAATGCCTTCACATTTTCATTGCAAGATAATACAGCTGCCTGACTGCTTTGGAGTGAAGTGTTAGGAATATTTAGTTTCTCAAAGAGGTCAGTGAGATAATCATTTTCTGTAGAAAATCTCTGTTCCTGAAACAACCTGCCAGAGTGACTTTTCTCCTTTAAACATATGAACACTTCATTTCTGAATTTCTTTCGGGTACTTTACCCCTTGAAATGAATCGAGGATTACTAAAACAGAGCAGTTTAATGTGTTCAACACCCATCTACTCGCATACCACTTTAAAAAGCCTTGAAGTTACAGGATTTGCCTTAATAATATTAATTGTTTCCATAACCATCTGCAGTATTTCGTGAAGGGGTGGACTAAGTTCTATAGCGGTCACAGCCCCCGATATATCATGCATCGAGTCCCTACTGGTTCAGGAGATACAGCTTTGACTTTCGCTTGCAATCGACAATGAATTCCATACAATGAGCGAACTCCATGTGTGCATACTCCAACGCACCTTTTCCGAGATATCTCATATTGATTTAAAAATGTATTGACCATGACAGAAAGGCTTTGAGCTGTGGCCGTTTTCAGTATCGACTCACAGAAAAGCAATTCTAAATGGTTCAAATGGCTCTGAGCACTATGGGACTTAACATCTGAGGTCATCAGTCCCCTAGAACTTAGAACTACTTAAACCTAACCAACCTAAGGATATCACAGGATTCGAACCTGCGACCGTAGCAGCAGTGTGGTTCCGGACTGAAGCGCCTAGAACCGCTCGTCCATACTGGCCGGCAAAGCAATTCTTCCCGAATGTTAAACTCCTCAACGAAATCGCTCATAAGGAATCAAATTACCATGTTTTTCAGCTGCTTCGTCCACTTGCAAAGCAGGACAGTTATTACACAATTTGTCGATTAGTTGGTGACATAAATCATCAGAAAGGTCCAAAATTGTACTACAGACTGTGTAATTAGAGATAGGAATACTTGTCAACTGTTGAGCAAATGAGTCACCATACATTCTTGATAAGCCGGCCGTTGCAGCAGAGCGAATCTAGGCGCTTCAGTCCGGAACCGCGCTGCTGCTACGGTCGCAGGTTCGAATCCTGCCTCCGGCATGGATGTATGTGATGTGCTTAGCTTATTTAGGTTTAATTAGTTCTAAGTCTAGTGGACTGATGACCTCAGACGTTAAGTCCCATAGGGGTCAGAGCCATTTGAGCCATTGTTGATACCATCTCTCTATCCGCCTGTAAAAGTAGTATCTGCAGCTGTGCCTGATACCTAGCGCCAGGTTGAGATTCATAGGAAGAATTCTAAGAAAATGTGACTCATCGACGAAAGAAGTAGCTTACAAAACGCTTGTTCGTCCGATTCTTTGAAACACGTATGTTGTGCGGCAGCGATGCTGAGACATTGTAGAATCTCTGACCAGAGCAGTTGCGCTCGACTCGCAGTAGCGAGCAGTCAGTCAGTCTGCAGTAGTCAGTCCTCAGTAGTGCTTGGAGTCGGTTGCTAGCAGTAGCGGAGAGCAGTCGGCGGGCGTCGGCATCGCAATGGTCGAGATTCAGGACGAGGTATAATTTATTTAAATAAATAATCATGCAGCTTTGCGCTCATCAGATAATGTAACGAACAGTCATTGTAATTTAACTTTCAAAAATCGCCCCCAATAATAATTTTGATTTAAAAGCAATTTTAGAGACAATCATTCAAATTTCCTTCCATTTCCTTTTAACAAAGATTTTTTAAAAGGTACTTCCAATGCTTTTCATGCAAGCGCCAGAGAACAATAAGAGCAGAATTTTGACATGCAGTTTCACTAAGGTAAGAAATTTATTCTCGTTTCGCACAGGGCAAACACCGACTTTTCGGTTGAATTGAGTTTAGGTTATCATTACAGTTTCATTATCATGGGATCAGCGTTCATTATTTAATGGGAACTTGTACTTGAGTCAGATAGCGAGCTTTCATTTAATTGTCTTTGCCATTAATATTCTTGTGGGAGTTTATACTTAGCTGTGGCCCCATTTCTATTAACTATTGTCACCAAAATTTATTGTGGGGAGGTTACACTTAGCTGTGGCTCCATTACTAATAAATATAGTTATATTGTTTAAGAAAATTCATTGTGGGGAGGTTACACTTGGCGACACCCAGTCCAGGATCGTATTTCGTGAGAATCTTTTGAAAAACAGTCAGATATCTGCTCTTATTTGCTTAAATATAATTTTAATTTGGCGCAACGCTTTTACTAATTTGTGACTTTCTTTCCTTAGATCATCGGCAATTCGTTGCTCTGTTGTATTTGTGTGTTGATTTTGCATTGTGTTTATTTGTTTTGTGATTTATTGTAACTATTGTGAAAATGCCGCGAAAGACTGTGAATAGTGTATCGCGAGGTATTATGAACGAAACAACCGAATTAAATGACTTCATCAATAGTACCAGTGACACGCAGTGTAAGGATGATAATCCTGCGTTCACTAACAGTCAGTGCGTTTCAACCACTTGTCTTACTGCTGAACATATAGCATTCTTGCAACAAATGTTTAATCAACTTAATGAAAGTTTCAAAAAGACGAGTGAAACATACGACAAACTTAATGAAAGTTTCAAACAGACGAATGAAACGTACGACAGACTTAATGAAAGTTTCGACAACCACTTCAAACAACTTAGCGAAACAATTAATGAAAGTTTCAATCTGACGAACGAAAAACAAGACAACCTTAACGAACGGAACAAACAAGTTAGTGAACAGAGTACAGCTGTTACCGTGCAATGTCAGGACATTAAAGAACCATTACGTGTGAATACTAAGGCTTGTGCTAAAAACAGTAATAAAGAAGTTGGCACTGTTGCACAAGAATTAAGTAGTGCACGTGTAGGTACAACAGAATCACATAAAGTCGAAATTAATGCAGTTACTGAACAATGTTCAGCATACGCAACACATATCCACGAAATTAATGCAGTCACTGAACAATGCCCTAAAAACGCAGTACAGATACACGACGAGTTTAATTTAGAGTCAGTGGAAATTTCACACACTCTGAATACGGAAGTCAATAATAAAAGTGAACGCCAGAACAACCAAATTGACGAAAATATTAAAGTAACAGAATTAACAACTATTTCAGTCATCAATACGTCACAGAATCTGCCATGTTGCGAGCATTTGTCAGAGTCACGTAGCGCGTATAATGTGAGCAATTTACAGAGACTACGCGACTTAAAATTCGAAAAGCTACGCGACTTAAAAGCTGAAAAGCTACGCAAGTTGAAGTACGAAGTGACACAGACAAACAGATTCTCGCACAAACCTGAACGTTTTCTTAAAATCAGTGACGAGAACGTACATTACGAGCAATTTGCATTTGTAAAAAAATCTAAGGAACATAATAATGACAGAGTACAGATACACGATTTGAACTGGTTACGTCGATTTATTTTCGCACTTTCACCACTATTACCTGTAATGCAGAAACTAACTTTGAACCTGATACGACAATTTGCCATTGTATTTTCATCAGCATTGAGTGTAATACAGAAACGACAATTAGCATGGATACAGCAATTTATTTCTGAATTTTTACCGACATTGCCTGTAACACAAAAGCTGAAATTTATTTGTAGCGCGTAATAGACCTCAGGGGATTCATTACGCTTTAATGAATATGTGCCGTAGCGAGCATAGGGCCCCGAGCTGTAGTAGTGCTGTTTCATCTTTAGTTTTCTGCACTGCTGCGTTCTCTTCTACTATCCTTTATATCTATCAAAACAGCTCTTTAACTTTTGCTCTACCTAGAATTAAGAATATGTACTGAACACCGGATATGACAATTTTACCGAATGTGACAATTTTCAGTAGGCACTCCCGTAATGACAACTAACAACGTAATTTTAATAACAGATAAAATAGTAATCATCAGTATATGTAAAATTAGCAGTAACAGCAACCACATTTTTGGTAACAATAGACGTTTTTCACCGTAACAGCATGAAAGTCAGTCGCTTAGCATACGTAACCAACAATGTAATGTACAAGCTTTAATGTTTCGCCGCGTGCACGTATAGTCCCAGCTACAACAAATTGTAACTCACGGCAGCAAAGAAACAACTACGTATAGAAACACACTATTTCAATTCCTATCGCAAATGCACCGTATAGAAGTGACTATCATGACAAACGTAAAAATAATGAGCTCAATTTTCAGCGTACATTTAATAACAGTCGATCCTTTCAGCAGCAAGAACATCAGCAACAACATATTGTAACGAATGAAACAGACAATAGGTGTCATCCATAGCGTAAGATGTCAGGAAGAAATAATAGTACAGTTCAAATAGTCGATATGCCACAGCATCGTCCCGTAAATAACAGCACGTACGACAGAATTTGACCAGACACAGTATAGGTAGCCTATTCCAGTAACGTAAGCAATACTTATTGACACGCAGAATTTTGTTCACGAGAATGTTATTTGAAATATGCTTTGTTGAATGCTCCACTTTTATCGCACCCAGACCTTACTAGAAATTTTTCTATTGCCACCGACAGTTCCAACACAGCTTTAGGCGTACACATTTTTCAGGAAATTGAAGAACATGGCTCAATAGTAATTAAAAACATCGCATTTGCAAGCCGCATTTTGTCACCTGCTGAACGAAATTATTCCGTTACTGAACTAGAAACATTATGTGTTGTATGGGCTTTTACGAGATTTCGGCACTTTCTTTATGGCAGACATACCACCGTTTACACAGATCACAGAGCTATACAATTTTTACTTTCAGCTAAATTTACTCACGACAGATTAAGCAGATGGAAACTGTATTTACAAGAATTTAATTTTACGATTGTTCACATTCCCGGTACACAAAATGTTATAGCAGACGCACTTTCTCGTTCTCTCAGCAACAATCAGCAAGACGTAGCAACCAACTTCTGCAAAGCAAATTTCAGCGTCATGTACATTCAACAAGTTGCATTTGAAAATTTTATTTCATCATCATTACAGGACATAGCACGAGAGCAAAGCAAAGACAATGTGTGGAAAGAAATTAAACACCTTTGGCAAGATAAGAATAATGTTACGATTAGAAACCACTACACTGTACGCAATGACATTCTGTTTCGCCGCTCTCGTCCAGACAGTAACAATTGGTTATTATGCATTCCTGACGAACTGGTTAACAAATTAATCTGGTATACTCATTTAAGTTACGCACATTACGGAGCCAGAAAATGTTTTCTTATACTGAGACAGAACTGTTATTTTACAAACATGGAAAAACGTATACGACGAGTTTTAGCGTCATGTAAAATTTGCCAGAAAGCTAAGTCAGACACCACTTCACACATTCTTCCATTATATCCCATTATACCTGTTAAATTAAGACATATGGCCGCAGTAGACATTTTTGGTCCAATTCCGAGAACTAACAGAGGTTTTTGCTACATCTTTGTCGCTGTTGAACTCACTTCAAAATTTGTTACTTTCACTCCGTTACGTAAAGCTACTGCCAAAACTGTTTCGAAAGCATTTGTAAAGCATTTCTTATTTCATGTAGGACATGTGATGAAAGTAATTTCTGACAATGGATCACAATTTCGTTCTGTCATATGGACACGCATGTTACGAGCTAGAAACATTTCTCCGATTTATATATCCAAGTACCACGCCTCTTCGAACCCTTGTGAACGACTAATGAAAGAAATTGGTAAACTGTGTAGAATATACTGCCACAAAAGACATGTTAATTGGGACACACACGTACACTCATTTCAAGATGTAATTAATTCCATTCCAAATGAATCCACTATGCTACCTCCGTCTGTTATACTGAAAAACGTTGAACCACCCAACAAAATCAAAGAATTAGTAACATTTCCTACATCTCGTCGATTACGACACCACGAAATAATTGACATTGCGCTGAACAACATCAAACGTGCCGCAGAGCGCCGGAGAAGACAGCAAAAACAGGTTTGTAGACACCGAGATTTTCACGTTGGACAGAAGATATTAGTACGTACACACTATTTATCCAGCAAATTAAAAGGTAAGTGCAGTAAATTTGAACTTCTATACGCAGGTCCATATCGGATTCGCAGCATTCCTCACCCCAATGTTGTACACGTCGAAACTCTGAGAACCAGAAAATCGAAAGGCAACCATCATGTGTCAAACATTAAACCCTTTATAGAATGAAACCACTTTACGATGTAACATGTTATGAGGCCATTTACACATATTATGACCACTTATGCAATTATATTCACATGACTAATTACTGATGATTATCGTATTTTTTTTTGGCAAGTGCCCGGCAAGGTAAGGTTAGCAGGTCGCTCTTCTTGTCGTTATACACTAGACCGTGCATATTTTTCAGATGAACTTACGCATTTTATGAATAATTATGCAATTCTCTATAATGACGCATTAATTTTATCAAATTCTCTCTCCATTGAAGTCTTTAATTATCGCATCTATTAACTACACTACATATAAGCTGAACACAACGAATGTCACATTTTGTCTTTCTTATGTATGTACGATTGTTTTTATGTTTTGTTTGTATGCACTGTGAACTAGTTAAGGTATAACACACACCATTTGACTTTGACATTTTGCCCTATGATATCTCAACATCGTGACTGTTTTACATTTTCTTCTTTTTTTTGCTGCTGCATTGTGATATTCTCTGTACATTTTTGCCTTTGAACACTGTCTGTGTTTTGAGATATTACGTTTTCTGTCATGTTATGTTGTATGCTTAATTGAGTCACCATTAACCAGTCACTATTTAATGGGTATATGATTTAAATGCAAGACATTAATCTTTGTTCATCAATTTCAGAAATAAATGATGCGTACAGGAAATGAATTAAACAGAAGTGGGAATTTCACCTATGGAATAAACGAAAGAAGATGCAATAAGCTAATGAGGACGAGTAAATGGATCAGAATTAACAAGCATTAACCAGAATATATTATACACATCGCAGAATAGCAGTCTTAACTAATTTTTTCTTTCAGAATACAAAGCGATTGATGCAAGCTGTCAGACAGAACTACACATTTTAGTTTTAAGTGATGAAATATGCTAGGGATTAGGAATAGTTGTGTGATGAATAATGAAATGATTTTTGCAGATGATAATGAATGCTGATGATGAACAATGATGAAGAATATGGTACTATGAATAATGAAGTTTTTGTTTACAGGTGATGATAATGATGGAGTTATGATGATATGAATAATGAAGTTTTTCTTTACAGATGAGGATAATGTTGAAGTTATGTATTTATGCTATGTAGTTATTTAAGTATTTGTTGCAGTTTACTTTGACAGCAGGTGTTATATTGCGTAGTAGGATGACTGAAGGTTTTGGAAAGGACAGCTATGGAACACATTTTTTATACACATTTCACTACCTGTTAATTCGAAGTTCACTACTTTTCAGCATAGTCTGCGTTTCTTCTTTCAGCTCAATAATCCATTTTGTATTTTTCTTTCAGGAGAAGCTTTTTATGATACTTACTAAACTTGTTACTTATTATACCTGTTCTAGTACTTGCATTTTTCTTACCCACTTGTGTCTATCATTTATAAATGTGATAACCTTGCTACAGCTGACTCATGACGAATGACGTTACACAATCTTTTCATTTATAGGAACAACCTAGAAGCAATTTTTTCTCTTATTTCTTCTTGCTTTCCCTTATAATTACCCAAAGCAATGCATTGCTAGCAGAAAAAACAAAATGTATTAACAGTCCCAGATAATGTCACTAGTTTATGATAATTCTGAATAACACTGATCAGCTCTGAATAGTATGTCACTTGAATAATGACTTCTTAATGATACCAAAACATAATTGCCACTATCTATTGTAATGAGAGTACTTATAATGCCCATGCTTATTAATGCTACTAATGTTTTATACTATTCAATACTTGCTGGCCACTGAGTGCCCATAATTAATGTAATTACTTATTATGCCCATGCTTATTAATGCTATGACTGTAATTAACTGATTTTTCTAATAATGATTTCTTAATGATATGAAGAATACTGAATGATGAATAATGTTTTATACTATTCAATACTTGCTGGCCACTGAGTGCCCATAATTAATGTAACTTATAATGCCCATGCTTATTAATGCTATGACTGTAATTAACTGATTTTTCTAATAATGATTTCTTAATGATATGAATAATACTGAATGATGAATAATGTTTTATACTATTCAATACTTGCTGGCCACTGAGTGCCCATAATTAATGTAATTACTTATAATGCCCATGCTTATTCATGCTATGATTGTAATTAACATTTTTCTAATGATGATTTCTTAATGATACGAATAATACTGAATGATGACTAATGTTTTATACTATTCAATACTTGCTGGCCACTGAGTGCCTATAATTAAGACTTTTTATGAACATGTTCTGTAATATTAAAATACATGGTACAGAAATGTTCAATGACTAGAGTATGGATACCGCGAACTACTTATGTAATCACTAATCAAGACTTGTGTGTTAGTTAATGTCCTTCACCTTCTGACCTAACTACCTGAATTACTGTAATATCCATTTGTCATATACATCCTCCTAATCATGGAGCACTATATTTGGTTTTGCACTAATTCTACGTTGGTGTGCCGCCTCTTAAAAGCGTGGTGTTGACACGACATGCTGTCCACCACTGTAGGCGAAGAAATTACTTATGTAATCACTAATCAAGACTTTGTTATGGAGCACTGTGTGCCGCCTCTTAAGAGCGTGGTGTTGACACGACATGCTGTCCACCACCGTAAGCGAAGAAGACGTTATTCTGGTCCCACTGTTTGGTGTACCTGGTATACTGCCAAATGATAGTATGGAATACTACTACGACGTTTCACTGTCTTGATACGCTGATAAATACTTCTGGGAACGGAACTGCAGATTGTATCACTTAGTTGTGATTCTGTGGAAAGATATGGACTTTCAGTGCAGCTATGTGCAAACTAAAGTGCTACAACCATGATGCAATCCTTCCTTTCCTATCCTAATAGTGAAAATCATTTTTTTACTAACACCATTTATGTTCATGGCATATACATTTTTTCTCGATTTGTTGAACTCTAGTGCGAGTACACTTGTGTCACTTGTCGACATGATTTTTGCCATTTGTTGTCAAAATACTAAAGACATTTTCGATTTGTTTTGAAGTGCAGTATGTGTGCACTCTTGTCATCTATATTGTATATACTTTCTGTGATTTGATGATTTTTTCTACTCTTGCGTTTATTTGTTATAAAAATGTCCAAAAGTTTTCAGTGCATGTGCACTTATGTGAATATGTTTTCAACTGAACTACAGTGCCTGTGCACTCTTCTCAATTTTCGATATGATTTGTGTTCATTCTGTATACCTTTTATGATTTATGTTATTTGTTACTCTTGTATATACATTTCGTCTTTTACTGATATGTTCTCCACTGCAGTGCATGTGCACTCATGACACTTGTCAACATGATTTTTTTTTTTTTTTGCCTGTTATGAAACTGCTAAAGAATTTTTCAGTGTGTGTACACTTTGTTATCTGTCAAATAATTTGTATATACATTTTTCCTGATTTGTTTTGTACTTATATTTTGTCTTGTCTGCAATGTTTTGTAATCGGTGCATGCGCACAACATTTAATTCATGTGATACATCTAAATATTTTGTAAATGTTAATTAATTAAAAGAAAAATTTGTTACGATGGCAAGTCCAAATGACTCACCATCGCTGCCAAATTTTTGCCCCCCCAGTGGAGGGTTATGAAACACGTATGTTGTGCGGCAGCGATGCTGAGACATTGTAGAATCTCTGACCAGAGCAGTTGCGCTCGACTCGCAGTAGCGAGCAGTCAGTCAGTCTGCAGTAGTCAGTCCTCAGTAGTGCTTGGAGTCGGTTGCTAGCAGTAGCGGAGAGCAGTCGGCGGGCGTCGGCATCGCAATGGTCGAGATTCAGGACGAGGTATAATTTATTTAAATAAATAATCATGCAGCTTTGCGCTCATCAGATAATGTAACGAACAGTCATTGTAATTTAACTTTCAAAAATCGCCCCCAATAATAATTTTGATTTAAAAGCAATTTTAGAGACAATCATTCAAATTTCCTTCCATTTCCTTTTAACAAAGATTTTTTAAAAGGTACTTCCAATGCTTTTCATGCAAGCGCCAGAGAACAATAAGAGCAGAATTTTGACATGCAGTTTCACTAAGGTAAGAAATTTATTCTCGTTTCGCACAGGGCAAACACCGACTTTTCGGTTGAATTGAGTTTAGGTTATCATTACAGTTTCATTATCATGGGATCAGCGTTCATTATTTAATGGGAACTTGTACTTGAGTCAGATAGCGAGCTTTCATTTAATTGTCTTTGCCATTAATATTCTTGTGGGAGTTTATACTTAGCTGTGGCCCCATTTCTATTAACTATTGTCACCAAAATTTATTGTGGGGAGGTTACATCTTGAGTATTGCTCATCAGTATGGGACCCTTACCAGGTTGGATTAATAGAAGAGATAGACATGATCCAGCGAAAAGCAGCGCGATTCGTCATGGGGACATTTAGTCAGCGCGAAAGCGTTACGGAGATGCTGAACAAGCTCCAGTGGCGGACACTTCAAGAAAGGCGTTACGCAATACGGAGAGGTTTATTATCGAAATTACGAGAGAGCACATTCCGGGAAGAGATGGGCAACATATTACTACCGCCCACATATATCTCGCGTAATGATCACAACGAAAAGATCCGAGAAATTAGAGCAAATACGGAGACTTACAAGCAGTCGTTCTTCCCACGCACAATTCGTGAATGGAACAGGGAAGGGGGGTTCAGATAGTGGTACAATAAGTACCCTCCGCCACACACCGTAAGGTGGCTCGCGGAGTATAGATGTAGATGTAGAAATAGCAAGTCAATGCGAAATTTGCTAATAGACTGAAAGGACCTTGGAAATGACATTCACGGTCTTTACAAAATTCTTCCGGGTAGACAATAAAACACTTAGTTTCCTGGCAAAAAAAATCTTTTGGTTTTCCCGTTAATTCAGAGTGTTTGATTTAGAGATGTATTTTTAACTTGTTAGGCGTCATTTTATCAGCAGCTACAGTGGTTAAACAAATTGCACAGTACGGACATTCCTCGCCACTGATTTTACATTTTCGTGAAACCTAGTAATAAAGCCAGTTGATGAACCTTTGATGTCTTCACGTCTGTCACTAAGCAGCAGCCTTTTAATACTGCAGTCAAGTTTTCATCGCCAACTCTGAAAGACTGTAAAGACGCGTCGACGCACACGATCCAAAGCTTGCACCGTGCGCGGCAGTTGGAGGACGCAGTCAAAGTGCAGCCGGCGACGGTTGGTGCCGACGACCGCCGACGTCAGCCAGATCGTCCGATCATTTCAGACAGTGCTAAGAAGCTGACAGCGGTTCCACTGTCGTCGACCGACGTGGGCGTCATAACGACGTCGGGAAAAGTGCACTGCAGATAAATAGCATCGTCTTTCTTCGAAGGAAAAGGGAAACGTAATTGTGTGTTACTACAGAATTTTATTATTTTTTTAAATATATCCCCCCCTCATACAACTGGTATGCAGGGTGTTTCCATAAGAGCGAACAAAAACGTAACAGGACATAGATAATCCTCCACTGAACAATGTTAGGTAGGAAACCTGCGGTCGGAGAAGCCAGCTTAAGAAGATGTGGAAGTAAACTTGTCTATCCCTTTGTCTAGCGTTACTACTTTCCAGCTTATTTACAACCAACATGCGTACACGTTCACAAACACTGTGCTGTTTCTTCAGATGTGTATTCTTTACTTCCTGGAAGGAAACAAGGAGGATGAGCTTAATTACAAGAAAGTCGTGATGCAGTTGAGTCGTATTTTCACTATCCGGTGACAGAATGTGCTTAATCAACGACAGACCCATTCATTACTCAGTACTATTCGGTGACGTACATTACAATTCGATGGAGTAGTACCGGTACAGTATTTCCCGATCGCTGGAGGTCCTATTCCATGGTCTGCGAGGTCACCTCACCTGAATGCTCTTCATTGTTTCGAGCGAATAAGGAATAGGGGTATCTTGTAAAACAAAAAGAAAACTGTATCTGTCAATCCGAAACATTTCCGATGTTGATGCTATAGCACATTACAAGAAATACTGCAAAATATTAAAGACTGTAATACGGACGTCAAAGCAAATATATTACAAGGAAAATATAGTCATATCAGATAACAAAATAAAGACAATATGGGATATAGTGAAGGAGGAGATCGATAGAACCAGACATGAAGAGGAACAAATAGTATTAAGAGTAAATGATACATTGGTGACAGATGTGTATAGTGTTGCAGAACTTTTTAACAAACATTTTATAACTTTTAGACAGTAACATTACCAGATGCCAAGTTCGTTTTGTTTGCCGATGGGGTTGTGAGGTTCGGTAGACGCTGCTATGGAATACCTCAGACCAGACATTTCAAGTAACTTCCATAATATGAATTTGACCCTCATTACCCAAACAGAAATAATGGCCATCGTAAAATCTTTAAAATCAAAAACATCTAGTGTGTATGATGAAATATCAACAAAGTTAATTAAAGAATGTGATTCTGAGCTAAGTAATATATTAAGCTATTTGTGTAACCAGTCGTTTATCAGTGGAATATTTCCTGAATGGTTGACATATACTGAAGTTAAGCCACTGTTTAAGAAGGGAGATAAAGAAATAGCATCAAATTACCGTCCAATTTCACTGTTGCCAGCATTCTCAAAACTTTTAGAAAAAGTAATGTACAGTCGGATTTATAACCATCTTATCTCAAATAACATACTGTCAAAGTCACAGTTTGGCTTTCTAAAAGGTTCTGATATTGGGAAGCCTATCTACACTTACAGTGAAAATGTGATTAATTCATTAGACAAAAAATTGCAGGCAACTGGTATATTTTGTGATCTGTCAAAGGCATTTGACTGTGTAAATCACAATATCCTTTTAAGTAAATTAGAATATTATAGTGTAACAGGAAATGCTGCAAAATGGTTCAAATATTATATCTCTGGCAGGAAATAAGGGTGTTATTAGGAAAGAGACATGTATCAAGCTATCAGGCATCATCCAACTGGGAACCAATTACGTGTGGGGTCCCGCAAGGTTCCATTTTGGGGCCCTTACTTTTTCTTGTGTATATCAATGACCTTTAATCAGTAAAATTACCAGATGCCAAGTTCGTTTTGTTTGCCGATAATACAAACATTGCAATAAACAGCAAAACAAGTGTAGTCTTAGAAAGATCAGCTAATAAAATATTTGTGGACATTAATCACTGGTTCCTAGGCAATTCTTTGTCACTAAACTTTGAAAAAACACACTACATGCAGTTCAGAACTTGTAAGGGGTGTCCCACGAGTATATGTCTAACATACGATGACAAGAAGATAGAAGAAGTGGACAGTGTTAAATTCTTGGGATTACAGCTAGATAATAAATTCAACTGGGAGGAGCACACCACAGAACTGCTGAAGCGTCTTAACAAATCTCTGTTTGCAATGCGAATTTTGTCAGACGTAGGGGATATAAAAATGAAAAAGCTGGCATATTATGCTTACTTTCATTCCATAATGTCATATGGGATTATTTTTTGGGGCAATTCATCAAGCCAAGCTAAAGTTTTCCGGGCACAAAAACGTGCAGTAAGAGTTATATGTGGTGTGAACTCAAGAACATCCTGCAGAAGCCTGTTTAGGGAACTAGGGATACTAACTACTGCTTCCCAATATATTTATTCCTTAATGAAATTTGTCATTAAAATATATCATTTTTTCAAACCAACAGCTCAATTCATGGAATCAATACTAGAAATAAGAATAATCTTCACAAGGATTTAAAGTCACTTAGTGTTGTAGAAAAAGGTATGCATTATTCAGGAACACACATTTTCAATAACTTGCCAGCAGCCATAAAAAGCTTAACAACCTCATTGTAAATATATATATGTGTGTGTGTGTGTGTGTGTGTGTGTAAGTACAATCTAACTTCTGCACCATTTCAGTGCAATAATGTGTTCATTGTAAATAAGTATTATAGTAGTTGTATTACATGTTTATTACCTTAAAAATGAATAAAAAAGCTTTTAAATTTTAAATTCAGTGCATTAGTATTTGTAAAATGACTCTTTCATAAAGTGTTCATTAAAAATGACGATCATTCCACTTGGGACCTGTGGAATGGTACATTAGCTTATTTGTTTTAGTTGTAAATATTTGTCATGTATTGTTATTTTTCTGACATGTTCCACATCCTGCAGGGCCTCCTCACTACGGATCAATTGGAATGAAAGTAAATCTAATCTAATCTAGTGGCGATATCTAAAGTCATTTGCGTATGAGACCCCAGTGCATACGGAGATGGAATTAGTTGCCAGAATTGTAGCTGCCTGTGATGTGATTCGAAACACAGCAGGAATATTTGTGAGGGTGCGTCAGAAACTTGTTCGCTGATGTCTTTCTTGCATTGAGGTTGATGGGTATCAGTCTCAGCACATTTTGTATGATGTATGGTAAGTTTATTATGTCAATCATGGTATTTGCAGTTAAATAAAGTAAATAAAAATGTACACAGTAATGTGAATTTATTCCTATCATTCCCTGCTTCACATTGTTCAGTGGAGCATTCTCTGTATCCTGTTAAATTTCTGCACACTCTTACGAAAAGACCCTGTATACAGTATGATACAGAGCCGTCCATTTCACAGCAATGGGGTCTTGTCAACAGATAATTCTCGTTCTAGCGTACACGCATCTCCAAATTTTTTCTGCATATGGTGAATCACAGGTTAGGATTTGTATAATTTAGCAAAAATACTACAGTATTTCGAATAAAAACTATTGGCATTAAAATGAAGAAACTTCAAAAGAACACTAAATTTAGTTTCTTACATTAATTTTCAGAAAATCGGTTTTTATGAATTTTACTCCTTGAGTAATAAATTCAAAATGATGTTTGAGCAATATGCATTGGAGGAATAACACTGAGAATAAAGAGTACAATTTTCCATTGTTCATTGATACCCGTTTGTGCGTAGGTGATCGTTGCTTCAGTCTGTCCACTTCTGAACTTACAAACCCTTTGTTATGTTTATTTGTCTTATTAATTATCATTGATAACAACCTGATATCAACAAAAGAATATGACAATATGAAGTGAACTCGGAGGATCTGGAACAGAAATTTTTAATTCTGGTGTCGGTTCAAATGTAATGTATTGATCTCTGCACTGCAGTTGACAGACCATTTTCATGAAGAACCACTATCAGCAACGGGCAGTTCTTCAAAGTCGTATTCGCGACTTGATGTTTCTTTATCATTTTCACTGACGCCCTCATCATCGCTGTATTCTTCACTGTTTGAAGAGCTACCGCTAGAACACTCAATACCACTTTCATTTAATAATCTTTGAGTGTCTTCACCATGTAAAGACGAGGATAATGCACCCTTCCACACGTTTACTACTGTCTGAACAAACTGCCTACTATGTGACGAAATAATTGTTTGAAACAACAGAAACGCCAACGGCGTTGGTCAGATGACGTTTACAGTAGGTACTGAACCGCGCGGGTAGCTGCGCGGTCTTTGGTGCCTTGCCACGGTTCGCGCGGTTCCCCCCGTCGGAGGTTTGAGTCCTCCCTCGGACACGGGGGTGTGTGTTGTCCTTAGCGTAAGTTAGTTTAAGTTGGATCAAGTAATGCGTGCAAACCTAGGGACGTCAGCAGTTTGGTCCCATAGGAACTTACCACCACCGCCACAGTAGGTAGTGCCACCCCTGCGGCTGATATACAAATGTAAACAGATTTTGTATGGCCTCCCGAATGCTGCCGACTTCGTACCCAAGCGCCACTCGCAGAGCATGAAGTTCAGCACCACCTGGCAGACCAAGCGAGGGCGCGCAGTGGCTACTACACTGGATTCACATTCTGGAGGACGACGGTGCAAACCCGCGTCCACCCATCCTGATTTAGATTTTCGGTAATTTCCCTAAATCTCTTCAGGCGAATGTCGGGGTGGTTTCTATGAAAGAGAACGGTCGGCTTCCGTCCCTAATCCGATGGGACCGATGACCTCACAGTTCGGTCCCTCCCCCCCAAATCAGTCAACCAACCAACCACCAGGCAACCCGAACGCTATTCGAAGTGTACGCTCGGCGGCAGCGCCGCAACGAATATCGAGCTGGATCGAGGCCCTGGGGAATTATTGTTAGAATGATATTTAATGGGCCGGCCGCGGTGGTCTAGCGGTTCTAGGCGCTCAGTCAGGAACCGCGCGACTGCTACGGTCGCAGGTTCGAATCCTGCCTCGGGCATGGATGTGTGTGATGTCCTTAGGTTAGTTAGGTTTAAGTAGTTCTAAGTTCTAGGGGACTTATGACCACAGCTGTTGAGTCCCATAGTGCTCAGAGCCATTTGAACCATTTTTTTTTATTTTTAATGGTTCCTGATTCGAGCCTCGCTCTAGCAGACAGATGTAATCTGCTAGGAAGTTTCAACAAGGCAGCGCACACTCAGCTGCAGAGCAAAATTTATTCCTTGAACAGTATCCTGGGCTAACGCCCAGTCGCAAGTCAGCAGCACCCTTTCCTACTGGATGACTTGTACTGCGAGGCATGCAGCGGAACTTTTGTGGAGTTTCGAAAGCAGGAAACAACTGAAACTTCCTGGCAGATTAAAACTGCGTGCGGGACCAAGACTCGAACTCGGGACCTTTGTCTATTGTGAACAAGTGCTCTACCGACTGACCTGCCATCACAGCTTTACTTTCTCCAGTACCTTATCTCCTACCTTCCAAACTCCGCATAAGTTCTCCTGCATAAATTGCCGAACTAGCACTCCTGAATGAAAAGATATCGCGGAGACATGACTTAGTCACAGCCTTTGGGACGTTTCCAGAATGAACGACGAGGCACTGGCGGTAGTAAAGCTATGAATCGTGCTTGGGTAGCTCAGTCAGTAGAGCACTTGCCCGCGAAAAGCAAAGTCCCCTATTTCGCCTCTGTGTCCGACACACAGTTTTAATCTGCCAGGAAGTTTCATATCAGCGCACACTCCGCTGCAGAGTGAAAAATTCATTCTAGGAAAGAGTTACTGGACGAGGGAAAAGCTGTGAGGGTAGGTGGTGAGCTGTGACTCAGGCGGTGACACCATTTCCCGTAACAAGTAAGGTACTGGGTTCGAGTCCCGGGAGAGTAAACAGTTCTAATTTGCCAGGAAGGTTCAACTGAGTTCCTCCAAACCATCGTCTCAGACAGCCCTGGGGCAACACGGAGGACCTGCACGAGTGAAGAGTCCCTCCCCGAGGCGCTGGCTGACCCTCCGCGACCCTGCAGTGACCTGACTCAAGGCCAGAGGCGGCTGGGCGCGTCACAGCGCGACGGCTGCCGTCCCGTCACAACGTGTCGCCGCGTGTGTCCGGCGACGCTGAACGGCCGCATCCGGCGCGCGCCGCCTGCATATCCGCCGCCGCGGCGCTACACTGCACCCCCTCCCCCTCCTCCCCCCCACCCAACATCCTCCACCGTCGACTGCTCTCCCCATTGACAACCAATACTCGTGCGTGACTCCTGTGTCAAGGGCCTCAGTCACTGACAGGGGAGCTGCTTGCACGTAACGAATGGACAACATACACGACGGCTGCCGCACTCTGGTATAGGTGGGTATCGAAACTGACGCTGTGAGATTTCCATAAAAAATTGTCTGTATGTGAGGAAACTGAATATCTTGCTTTCAAAAACTGCTGAGGTCATCGGTCCCTAAGTTTACGCACTACTTAATCTATGCGTTAGGTAACGTATTTACACTCCCGGAAATGGAAAAAAGAACACATTGACACCGGTGTGTCAGACCCACCATACTTGCTCCGGACACTGCGAGAGGGCTGTACAAGCAATGATCACACGCACGGCACAGCGGACACACCAGGAACCGCGGTGTTGGCCGTCGAATGGCGCTAGCTGCGCAGCATTTGTGCACCGCCGCCGTCAGTGTCAGCCAGTTTGCCGTGGCATACGGAGCTCCATCGCAGTCTTTAACACTGGTAGCATGCCGCGACAGCGTGGACGTGAACCGTATGTGCAGTTGACGGACTTTGAGCGAGGGCGTATAGTGGGCATGCGGGAGGCCGGGTGGACGTACCGCCGAATTGCTCAACACGTGGGGCGTGCGGTCTCCACAGTACATCGATGTTGTCGCCAGTGGTCGGCGGAAGGTGCACGTGCCCGTGGACCTGGGACCGGACCGCAGCGACGCACGGATGCACGCCAAGACCGTAGGATCCTACGCAGTGCCGTAGGGGACCGCACCGCCACTTCCCAGCAAATTAGGGACACTGTTGCTCCTGGGGTATCGGCGAGGACCATTCGCAACCGTCTTCATGAAGCTGGGCTACGGTCCAGCACACCGTTAGGCCGTCTTCCGCTCACGCCCCAACATCGTGCAGCCCGCCTCCAGTGGTGTCGCGACAGGCGCGAATGGAGGGACGAATGGAGACGTGTCGTCTTCAGCGATGAGAGTCGCTTCTGCCTTGGTGCCAATGATGGTCGTATGCGTGTTTGGCGCCGTGCAGGTGAGCGCCACAATCAGGACTGCATACGACCGAGGCACACAGGGCCAACACCCGGCATCATGGTGTGGGGAGCGATCTCCTACACTGGCCGTACACCACTGGTGATCGTCGAGGTGACACTGAATAGTGCACGGTACATCCAAACCGTCATCGAACCCATCGTTCTACCATTCCTAGACCGGCAAGGGAACTTGCTGTTCCAACAGGACAATGCACGTCCGCATGTATCCCGTGCCACCCAACGTGCTCTAGAAGGTGTAAGTCAACTACCCTGGCCAGCAAGATCTCCGGATCTGTCCCCCATTGAGCATGTTTGGGACTGGATGAAGCGTCGTCTCACGCGGTCTGCACGTCCAGCACGAACGCTGGTCCAACTGAGGCGCCAGGTGGAAATGGCATGGCAAGCCGTTCCACAGGACTACATCCAGCATCTCTACGATCGTCTCCATGGGAGAATAGCAGCCTGCATTGCTGCGAAAGGTGGATATACACTGTACTAGTGCCGACATTGTGCATGCTCTGTTGCCTGTGTCTATGTGCCTGTGGTTCTGGCAGTGTGATCATGTGATGTATCTGACCCCAGGAATGTGTCAATAAAGTTTCCCCTTCCTGGGACAATGAATTCACGGTGGTCTTATTTCAATTTCCAGGAGTGTAGTTGCTGAGGAAAACTGACAGTTGGTTGACCCTGTGTTCAGCATATGAACAGAGTCGTGAAATAAAACTTTAAACTTCATGAAATGCAAAATTGGGAGTAAAGAAAATGAATCTAATTAAATGCAAAAGTGAACTACTTACATGCTCAGTGAAAACTATACAGGGTGTTCGTATACGAGCGTGCATAAATTTGGCAGGACATAAAGAGTGCTCTACTGAACAATTTGAGGTAGGAAACCCGCGGTCAGCTTTAGGAAATAATATCAATAAAATCACATTACTGTGACTTTTTTTATTTACTTTAGTTACAGTTAACTGCAGATATCATCATCGACACAATGAACGTATCATTTGTATTGTATCTTACAAAATGTGATAAAACTGACGCCCGTCAACCTCAATGCAAGCATGACAAGATTTTGACGCACCCTGACAAATATCCCTGGTGTGTTTCGAATCACATCACAGGCAGCTACAATTCTGGCAACTACACTACTGGCCATTAAAATTCCTACACCACCACGAAGATGACATGCTACAGACGCGAAATTTAACCAACAGGAAGAAGATGCTGTGATATGCAAACGATTAGCTTTTCAGAGCATTTACACAAGGTTGGCGCCGGTGGGGACACCTACAACGTGCTGATATGAGGAAAGTTTCCAACCGATTTCTCATACACAAACAGCAGTTGACCGGCGTTGCCTGGTGAAACGTTGTTGTGATGCCTCATGTAAGGAGGAGAAATGCGTACCATCACGTTTCCGACTTTGATAAAGGTCGGATTGTAGCCTATCGCGATTGCGATTTATCGTATCGCGACATTGCTGCTCGCGTTGGTCGAGATCCAATGATTGTTAGCAGAATATGGAATCGATGGGTTCAGGAGAGTAACACGGAACGCCGTGCTGGGTTCCAATGACCTCGTATCACAAGCTCTGTTTGACTCAATGCCCAGGCGTATCAAGGCCGTTATTACGGCCAGAGGTGGTTGTTGTGGGTGCTGATTTCTCAGGATCTATGCACCGAAATTGCGTGAAAATGTAATCACATATCAGTTCTAGTATAATATATTTGTCCAATAAATGCCCGTTTATCATCTGCATTTCTTCTTGGTGTAGAAATTGTAATGGCCAGTCGTGTAATTCCATCTCCGTATCCACTGGAACGTCATACAGAAGCAAATTTAGATATCTCCATAGGATATAATCAAGGGGATTCAAGTCAGGTGACCTCGCAGGCCACGGAATAGGACCTCCCCTCCCAATCCAGCTACCAGGAAATACTGTACCGTTACTACTCTATCGTATTGCACTGAACGTGTTGTTGATTCATAGCACGTTCTTTTATGGGGCAATGTACGACAGAGCCACCTTATGGACAAGTAATGTAAACAAAACCCGCATTATGACTTCCTGGTAATCGGGCTGGTCCTCCTTGTGTCGTTGCAGCAAAGAAAGAATATACATGTAGATAAACAGCATAGTATGTGTAAATTTGTACGCGTGTCACTTCTAAAAAAAAGAATGTTCAAATATGTGTGAAATCTTATGGGACTTAACTGCGTAGGTCATCAGTCCCTAAGCTTACACACTACTTAACCTAAATTCTACTAAGGGCAAACACACACACACCCAAGCCCGAGGGAGGACTCGAACCTCCGCCTGGACCAGCGTCACTTCTAAATGAGCTGGAAAACAGTAATATTAGGCAAAGCGATAGACAAGTTTCCTTCCATATCTCCTTAAGCAGGCTTCTCCGGCTCGAGGTTTCTTATCTCAAATTGTTCATTGGAGCATTCTTTATGCCCTGTTACCTTTTTGAACGCTCCTACGGAAACAGCCTGTACAACTAAAACTCACTACCGAAGTACATTATGAACGTTGCGTGATGTGAAGAGCAATATTTGACTTGCTATATCCACAAAAATAAATTACTGCTCTTCTAGGAAGAAAATAACTGTTTGAAATTACAATGCTGTTCACTGAAAATTAATCGTCTTGCTATAACGACACCTAACAATTCCGACTACACACTGGTTTGCCGAAGAATGGGATATGAGGTCTGCCCTGAAATGAAAGTGACTTACTCTGTGCTCATCAAAGTGTTTTTGTGTCTAGAGTATTGACATTCCTGAAAGGAAAGACAAATCAGCAGATGCAGCATCCCAAGAAAAATAAACTACTCACTATTAATTTCCTTCGTTTTGCTTCTCAGAAACCATGTGTGACTTCATGTGGCGTAAGCTGCAATGCACACCCTCCAAGATATTCAGAACTTTACAATGAATCATGAAGGTGAAAATCGTTCTTGAGAAATCAAATTCTGATTATTGACAAAGAGACTGCACGACATAGGAAGACCCTAGCAATCACAAAACTCTCTCATCGCAAATATTACAAACATTTCAACAAATTGCGTTTTTTTTGTGACATAATGAAAACTAACAGATCAAATTACTACTAAATCTGAATGTCGTTGGTTATCTAAGGGACAAAGATTTCCTTCAGTTAAGAGTTCTGAGAAGCAAACATTTCATTTTTGCCCATGCAGTGGTTACTTTGAAATATTCCTTCAAAAATTATCTCAAGCAAATGTTTCCAAACAAGTTTTCGTCTCCGTAGTCAAGTATTCCAGACAATTTCTTTCAGATCCACGTATATAAAATCTCTCCTTGTCTAAAATTTTAATTGCTCACTTCGGTGCCTCAAATAATAATGCACCAGCGCTGCACAATTGACTGACTAACAATTGAACCACAGATAAAACTAAACACGGAGTCAAGGATCTTATTCACTACTCATATAGTGCACTCATTCATCTTTGTTCCGGTGCAGTAAAGTGAATTATTTACAATACCAGAAGACTTACTTCAGCAGGAGTGTAATGTTTTTCACTTTTTAATTTTTTGCTTCTACCAATAACGACACAATTCAGAATAGTACTCCTACTATATGTGTACTAATAACGAAACTGCAGAACGTGGTGTCTGTTCGTCTGTTTGAACACGCTAACCTCCAAAAGTACTAGGCCGGTTTTCATGAATTATTCACAGGTAATATGACCGTAACGTAGGCCTACGTATAGCTTTATTAAATCAAAATTGTATCACAGAAAAAAAAGATATCGTAATTTAAATGTTTAGTATTTCCGATGTTTACCTTAGTGTCGTCGTAATGCAACAAAGAACCAAAACACAGCATCGCTTAGTACACCAAAGAATCACTAGATGGCACTGTTATTTTTAACCTCAGTTAAAGACACATTTTCGGAAGTTTACGTCACTGACAGAATGAAGCGCCGCAATCTTATCTCTACGAATACAAACTTACATTGATTTTTCTTTGCTAGGACATACACTCCTGGAAATTGAAATAAGAACACCGTGAATTCATTGTCCCAGGAAGGGGAAACTTTATTGACACATTCCTGGGGTCAGATAAATCACATGATCACACTGCCAGAACCACAGGCACATAGACACAGGCAACAGAGCATGCACAATGTCGGCACTAGTACAGTGTATATCCACCTTTCGCAGCAATGCAGGCTGCTATTCTCCCATGGAGACGATCGTAGAGATGCTGGATGTAGTCCTGTGGAACGGCTTGCCATGCCATTTCCACCTGGCGCCTCAGTTGGACCAGCGTTCGTGCTGGACGTGCAGACCGCGTGAGACGACGCTTCATCCAGTCCCAAACATGCTCAATGGGGACAGATCCGGAGATCTTGCTGGCCAGGATAGTTGACTTACACCTTCTAGAGCACGTTGGGTGTCACGGGATACATGCGGACGTGCATTGTCCTGTTGGAACAGCAAGTTCCCTTGCCGGTCTAGGAATGGTAGAACGATGGGTTCGATGACGGTTTGGATGTACCGTGCACTATTCAGTGTCCCCTCGACGATCACCAGTGGTGTACGGCCAGTGTAGGAGATCGCTCCCCACACCATGATGCCGGGTGTTGGCCCTGTGTGCCTCGGTCGTATGCAGTCCTGATTGTGGCGCTCACCTGCACGGCGCCAAACACGCATACGACCATCATTGGCACCAAGGCAGAAGCGACTCTCATCGCTGAAGACGACACGTCTCCATTCGTCCCTCCATTCACGCCTGTCGCGACACCACTGGAGGCGGGCTGCACGATGTTGGGGCGTGAGCGGAAGACGGCCTAACGGTGTGCGGGACCGTAGCCCAGCTTCATGGAGACGGTTGCGAATGGTCCTCGCCGATACCCCAGGAGCAACAGTGTCCCTAATTTGCTGGGAAGTGGCGGTGCGGTCCCCTACGGCACTGCGTAGGATCCTACGGTCTTGGCGTGCATCCGTGCGTCGCTGCGGTCCGGTCCCAGGTCGACGGGCACGTGCACCTTCCGCCGACCACTGGCGACAACATCGATGTACTGTGGAGACCTCACGCCCCACGTGTTGAGCAATTCGGCGGTACGTCCACCCGGCCTCCCACATGCCCACTATACGCCCTCGCTCAAAGTCCGTCAACTGCACATACGGTTCACGTCCACGCTGTCGCGGCATGCTACCAGTGTTAAAGACTGCGATGGAGCTCCGTATGCCACGGCAAACTGGCTGACACTGACGGCGGCGGTGCACAAATGCTGCGCAGCTAGCGCCATTCGACGGCCAACACCGCGGTTCCTGGTGTGTCCGCTGTGCCGTGCGTGTGATCATTGCTTGTACAGCCCTCTCGCAGTGTCCGGAGCAAGTATGGTGGGTCTGACACACCGGTTTCAATGTGTTCTTTTTTCCATTTCCAGGAGTGTATGAATTTACTGATTTTGCTTTGTGTACTAAATACCTGCGGAAATTGCTTCGCTTCTTTCGATACATTTCATTTATATTTGACTTCTTGTCTAGGAAAAATGAATTTGTTGACAAAGCTATACGGTAAGGGATTAGAATAGATTAGTTTTTCGTTCCAGAGATCCGTACTGAGAAGATCCTCGTGGATGCGGAACATGTCACTTTTTTTTTTTAAAGTTGAAATAACAATACTAATAGTATGAGTATATACAATACATCATTTTTTTAAAGTTGAAATAACAATACTAATAGTATGAGTATATACAATACATCATTTGTTTGTATTAAAAATTTCGTCAATGGAGTAGAAGGAGTTGGCCACTAGTAAGTCTTTCAGGCTTCTTTTAAATTGATCTTTATTTGTAACTAAATTTTTTATGTTTGCTGGTAAATTATTGAAGATGTGGACCCCTTTTTGAACTAAATTAAGTGCTTTTAAGTCCTTGTGCAGATCATTTTTGTTCCTGGTATTGTATATATGAACTGAGCTGTTAGTTGGAAAAAGAGATATATTATTCCGTTCTTACCGACTGGGTTACGAAACCCTAAAGTGAGACGATTTGCAAAGGTCCTTCTCTAACATTCGTTGCGAAGCGTGCATGTATAGCTAGTTTAGAATATTGTGCGAACGAAGATTATGGATTATTGATTATGGATTATGGATTAAACGCCCACGGTTCACTCCAGTGACGCAGAAAAAGGTTGAGGAGGCCTGAGTTGCTCATGGAGTTGAAACGAAGCTCACAATCTGCACCACTGTCACCGAGAACTGACCCTCACTCTCCGGGTCTGAGTCGAGTGGTATGATTCAACTGGAGACTTCGAAGGGTCCCTGACAGACTAGGCCCTGCCCTCCTAGACTTGCTCCATATAACTGGAAATTGTATGGTCCGCCTAAAAGAGCCAGTAGAGGACTACACGTCAGATACTGCTGCCCAGGATAGCGGCAGTGTGTGGAGTGCACAAATGAATAATTTCAGCTTAGAAAACTCTCCATCCAATCAAGATAGCTGAAGGAGACAGTGGAACCCAGATAATTGAGAAATAAATAATATAAAATACTAGTTATTAACGGTTGAAATATACCCAAATAAGACCGAGAATTTGAACCATTGGTGCTCATATAATACTAGGTACAGAAAGCTGGCTTACACCCGAAACTGACAACAGTGCGGATTTTGGGACAAATCTTGAGTGTTCATCGAAAGGGTAGACTAACGGGAAATGGAGGCTGTGTACTTGTTGCAATAGACAAGAAACTCAAATCCACTGAAATAGGGACTGTCTGCATACAAAATTACGAGGGCAGTTCAATAAGTAATGCAACACATTTTTTTTCTCGGCCAATTTTGGTTGAAAAAACCGGAAATTTCTTGTGGAATATTTTCAAACATTTCCGCTTCGTCTCGTATAGTTTCATTGACTTCCGACAGGTGGCAGCGCTGTACGGAGCTGTTAAAATGGCGTCTGTAACGGATGTGCGTTGCAAACAACGGGCAGTGATCGAGTTTCTTTTGGCGGAAAACCAGGGCATCTTAGATATTCATAGGCGCTTGCAGAATGTCTACGGTGATCTGGCAGTGGACAAAAGCACGGTGAGTCGTTGGGCAAAGCGTGTGTCATCATCGCCGCAAGGTCAAGCAAGACTGTCTGATCTCCCGCGTGCGGGCCGGCCGTGCACAGCTGTGACTCCTGCAATGGCGGAGCGTGCGAACACACTCGTTCGAGATGATCCACGGATCACCATCAAACAACTCAGTGCTCAACTTGACATCTCTGTTGGTAGTGCTGTCACAATTGTTCACCAGTTGGGATATTCAAAGGTTTGTTCCCGCTGGGTCCCTCGTTGTCTAACCGAACACCATAAAGAGCAAAGGAGAACCATCTGTGCGGAATTGCTTGCTCGTCATGTGGCTGAGGGTGACAATTTCTTGTCAAAGATTGTTACAGGCGATGAAACATGGGTTCATCACTTCGAACCTGAAACAAAACGGCAATCAATGGAGTGGCGCCACACCAACTCCACTACCAAGAAAAAGTTTAAAGCCATACCCTCAGCCAGTCAAGTCATGGTTACAGTCTTCTGGGACGCTGAAGGGGTTATTCTGTTCGATGTCCTTCCGCATGGTCAAACGATCAACTCTGAAGTGTATTGTGCTACTCTTCAGAAATGGAAGAAACGACTTCAGCGTGTTCGTAGGCACAAAAATCTGAACGAACTTCTCCTTCTTCATGACAAAGCAAGACCTCACACAAGTCTTTGCACCCGAGAGGAGCTCACAAAACTTCAGTGGACTGTTCTTCCTCATGCACCCTACAGCCCCGATCTCGCACCGTCGGATTTCCATATGTTTGGCCCAATGAAGGACGCAATCCGTGGGACGCACTACGCGGATGATGAAGAAGTTATTGATGCAGTACGACGTTGGCTCCGACATCGACCAGTGGAATGGTACCGTGCAGGCATACAGGCCCTCATTTCAAGGTGGCGTAAGGCCGTAGCATTGAATGGAGATTACGTTGAAAAATAGTGTTGTGTAGCTAAAATATTGAGGAATAACCTGGTGTATTTCAATGCTGAATAAAGCAACCCCTGTTTCAGAAAAAAAATGTGTTGCATTACTTATTGAACTGCCCTCGTATTTGCTAAGCTCTCAGCGTCAAGGGTGAGTCTAAACTTATAATTTGGACGGTCGGTCACCCTAAGATTCAACCAAAAACTTTAGAGAAAGCCTGAAACCGCTAGCACATATGCACCTAATCTTACCGACGTCATTTTAAGAGGCGGTAATCATCCAGTATCCGAAGGCGAAAATTACAAAGTGGTGACCGTCACAAGACTTCTTGAGAAATAATACTAAATGTTATCACTGAAGCCATCTTGGAAAAATTATTTCGAAAGTCCGCAGACGAAAATACATTAAATTTAATTGCTACGAATAGACCTAACCGGTTTGAAGGAGCTGAAACTGAAACTAGTTTCAGCGGCTGTGTGGCAGTTGCAATAACAATGACTGCTAAAGCACAAAATTCAACTAAAAGAAGTTAAAATATTTCCACGTTAAGTAAGATAGATAGCAGTTGTGTATTATCTCAAAGAGGAACACAAACAATAGTCACCCAAACACTGGATAGATATGAATCTAGGACAGCAGTACAGGATGAGCGAGATCCTCCACAGTGTACACTTCCTGTGAAGAAACTTCTCAAGTAACAGTACTTTAGCTCCCAAAACGCGAGAGAGTCACGAAGGCAACTCGAGAAATGAAGAAGCAGCCGAGATCACAAAGTGGGGAGGCGAAAAGGCAGTAGCCATCATGACCAACGTCATCTTCTAGATTTTAAGAATAATGAAGCTACCAGAGGAATGGAAGATGCGATCCTAATTCCCAAACAGAAGACGTCGGCCAAGAGGGCTGCAAACACCTACTGAGGAATATCGCTACTGGAGGTCGGGTACAAGATTTTCTCGAGACTCCCCCTGAAGAGATAGAAAGTACAGTTGGAGACATCTATCAAGATCTAGGAAGCTAAAAGTATGCATACAACAGATACTTACCCTGAAACAATTGATGGCCGCGCGGGGTAGCCGTGCGGTCTAGGGCTCCTTGTCACGGTTCGAGTCATGCCTCGGGCATGGGTGTGTGTGTGTGTTGTCCTTAGCGTAGGTTAGTTTAAGTTAGATTAAGTAATGTGTAAGCTTAGGAACCGATGACCTCGGTAGTTTGGTCCCATAGAACTACCACAAATTTCAATTTCAAACAATTGATAGAACATAAGACTTTAAAGAACAAAAACACGATAGTAGCCTTCGTGGACTGCACGAATGCAAACGACTTCATCGACAGACAAACTCTTGTAAGGGTTCTGATGAACGGATGATTAATGGCATTATACAAGAACTAATAATGGAAACTGAGTCATACAGGAAGACAAGGGAGAGATTCAGTGCAGCGCTATCAGAAAAGCTTGAGATCGAGACCAGTGTGAAACAAGAAGGTGGACTGACACCAATTTTGTTCAGTGTAGCACTGGACGAAGTGCTCCGGCAATAAACGAGAAAGTCAGTACACCAAAGACGCGTGTGGTGCGCAATAATGGCGATACGACCCAAGTGGACTTCCAAGCCTTTGCAGACGACACGGCGATAATAGGAGACGGAAAAAGATTCAGAGACACAACTCAGCAACCCAAGCACCGGCAGCAGCCGGCCGAGACACAAGCAGCGACAGGAAAGTAACTGATTTTGTGACATTTTACGAGTTCGTAATCAGTAACAAATTACATAGTTTCATCTATGTGCTTTAGAAATTTACTTTCTTGAACTTCTGTGTGTTAATCTAATATTCAATAGACACAGTTCTTACGTTTCCATCAGTATCTACAGTAGGGTTCCGCAGTGGATGTCGATGATCTATTGTTTTTCTGTGTAGTGTAGTTTCCCATTGTCTTTAGTACGGACCGGGAATGTGATTGCTGCGTTCGGATGCGATCTGAGTTGCTGACATTTCGCTGTAAGCTGCAGGCTGTGATGGCTTCGGTTACACAGCTTCAAGCTGCAGTGGACGGGCATCACTGTTGTGGGCCGGCTGGGCGGATCCAACGGACGTCCAGCACGTCAGAGTCCTCCGATAGGTCCTCACCGTTGGCCAGCCCAGTTACTGCTCGCACTGAGGTTGACCTGTCACCCACGGTCGAGTGGGTGGTCGCCTTGGGGCGTGGCAGGTGGCGAAAGACTTCCCAGGGGTCCGAACGTAAGACCTTCCCGGTCAGTCTGACAAACAGCTTCAAGGTGCTCTCTGTGGCCGTCACTGTCCCTCAGCCAGATGCAGTCGCGTGTCCTGTCTCAGAGGAAACCTCTCAGCATGCAAGATCCAGGCAATCACAAAGGGTGGGATTATTGGTAGTTGGGAGTTCCAACGTTAGGCTTGTTAACAGACCTCTTAGGGATTTGGATGATAAGGACCGGAAGAAAGCCTATTTGCACTCCGTGTGCATACCTAGTGGTGTCATTTTAGACGTGGAATAGGTACTTCTGGATGCCATGAAGAACACAGGTGCAGCAAGTTGTAGGTTGTGACTCACGTCAGTACCATTTAGTTATGTCGCTTTGGATTGGATGAGTTTCTTTCTGGTTTCGAGCGGCTATCAGAAGTGGTAAAGGTTGTTAGTCTTGCTTCCGAAATGGAAGCAAAGCGCACTATTTGCAGCATAGTCGACAGGACCGATTGCGGACATCTGGTACAGAGCCGAGTGGAGGGTGTGAATCAGAGGTTCCGACGGTTCTGCCACCCTCTAGGCTGCAGATTGCTCGACTTGCCCCATAGATTGTTTAGGTTTTGGGTTGTGTTAAATAGGTCAGGAGTACAGCGTGCGTCTACACGGATAGTAGGGACTGGTCACGTGGGCTGGACGATTTTTTAGGTTAGAGGTTGTAGGGGAAACACAAAAGTGGCTTCAGTCTAAAAGGAGGAGGTCGAATACAGGATTAACGTAGATCCAGGACTATACGTCCAACAGTTGTAAACTGTCGAAGCTGTGTTGGGAAAACACAAGAACTGCAAGAGCTAATAGAAAGCACTGATGATCAAATCGTTATATCCACTGGAAGCTGGCTAGAGCAGGATATAAGGTCAACCAAAATTTTTAGAAAGGACCTAACGGTGTGCAGAAAGGATAGGCTAAATGCAGTTGGCTGTGACGTGTTTGTTGTTATCAGAAGTAGTTTATCTCGTAGCGAAATTCAAGTAGATAGTTCCTGAGAGTTAGCGTGGGTAGAGGTCATTCCTGGCAACTAGGAATAAGTTAATGATTGAATCCTCTTGCTGATTTTTCAACTCAGGTGATACAGTCGCTGAAAGGTTCAAAGAAAACTTCAGTCTAATACCCAACACGTACTCGACGCACACAATTACAGTTGGTGGTGACTTCAATTTTCCCTAGATATGTTTGCGAAAATACAGGTTTAAATCCAAATGTAAGCATAAATCACCATCGGAAATTGTGCTAAAGGCATTCTATGAATATTGTTCCACGAATACATTCGAATAATAAACGATTATGGAAACAAACTTGACCTCTTAGCAACAAATAATCCTGAGCTAATAACCAGCACCGAAACGGATACAAGGATTAGTGAACGCAGAGTTGTCATAGCGAGACTGAATATTATAACTCCCAAATCTTCCAAAAACAAATGAGAAATATATCTGTTAAAAAAAGGCAGATAATAATTCACTTCACGCCTTCCTGAGAGACAATTTCCACTCCTTCCAAAACAACAATGTACCGGTAAGTGTAAACCAGATGAAGTTTGAATTCAAAGAAATAGTATCGACAGCCATTTAGAGATTTATACCAAATAAATTAACAAACGACGGAGCTGATACCACTTGGTACACAAAACAGGTCACACATAGTTGCTGAAACAATGAGAAAAGCATGCTAAATTTAAAAGAAAGCAAAACCCACAATACTGGCGATCTTTTACAGAAGCTCGAAATTTAGCGTGGACTTCAGTGCGAGATGCTTACAATAGTTTCCACAACGAAACTTTGTCTCGAAACCTGGCATAAAATCCAAAGAGATTCTGGTCGTATGTAAAGCATGCTAGTGGCTATGTTAAGAAAGTGCGTGTTCTGGTTGCCGACAGGCACAGATTTGCAGCGGTAAGGATAACAGGCGCGTCACAGCGTGGGAGTTGAAGTACATGGGACTGTACAACTGTTGTAGGCAAAACTTCTAAGCTGCAAGCAGATTTGCCGAGGAATTCTGATGATATAAGGACCAGATGCAATGTCGCCTGCAGCCGTAGTGAAATGGTGCCAGCAGGTTGACTGTGGCAGCACAGGCGTAGGAGATGGACGTCGGGACGGAAGGCATCCGACGTCGACCACAGACGACAATGTCGATGTAATATTTTTGGCAACTTAAAAGAAGACCTGGGGCGAAACAGATTTCCCGATGCCGAAGGCATTCGCACAGCGATTTTCCAGTGGCTCCATGACCAAGGAGTGCATTTGTATCGTCGAGGAATTCAGTGATAGGTAGAACGTTGCGACTATTGCTCACAGAGACTTGGAGAATAAGCCGGCCGGTGTGGCCGTGCGGTTCTAGGCGCTTCAGTCTGGAACCGCGTGACCACTACGGTCGCAGGTTCGAATCCTGCCTCGGGCATGGCTGTGTGTGATGTCCTTAGGTTAGTTAGGTTTAATTAGTTCTAAGTTCTAGGCGACTGATGACCTCAGAAGTTAAGTCGCATAGTGCTCAGAGCCATTTGAAACATTTGAACTTGGAGAATATGTTGAAAAATAGTGTCATGGGTCTGTGTCACTTTGAAGTGTACTGCAGCACTGAATAAATTTTATGTGGCCTTTCATAGTTATGTCTAACTTCCTTTCGAAGTCCCCCCTCCGCCGCATTAACTCGCTGTGCATATACACTCAAACGCCAAAGAAACTGGCACAGGCATGCGTATACCAATACAGAGGTACGTAAACAGCCAGTAAACAGCACTGCGTTCTTCAAAGCCTATGTCAGACGATAAGTGTCTGGTGCAGTTGTTAGATCGGTTACTACTACTTCAACGACAAGTTATCAAGGTGTATGTGAGTTTGAACGTGGTGTTATAGTCGACGCACGAGCGATGGGACACAGCGTCTTCGAGGAAGTGGGGATTTTCCCTTACGAACGTTTCACGAGTCTACCGTGAATACCAGGAATCAGGTAAAACATCAAATCTCCAACATTGCTGTGGCCGGAAAAAGTACCTGCAAGAACGGGACCGACGACGACTGAAGAGAATCGTTCAACGTGACAGAAGTGCAACCCTTCAGCAAATTGCTGCAGATTTCAATGCTGGGCCATCAACAAGTGTCAGCGTGCGAACCATCCAACGAAATATCATCGATATGGGCTTTCGGAACCTGACCGGACGAGTCTCGCTTCAAATTGTATCGAGTGGATGGGAGTGTACGGATATGGAGAGAACTTTATGAATCCATGGACCCAGCATGTCTGCAGGGATCGGGTCAAGCTGGTGGAGGCTCTGTAATGGTGTATGGCGTGTGCAGCTGGAATGGTATGGGACTCCAGATACGTCTAGATACAACTCTGAGAGGTGAGACTTACGTAAGCAACTTGTCTGATCATCTGCATCCATCCATGTCCACTGTGCATTCCGACGGACTTGGACAACTCCAGCAGCACAATGCGATACACCACACGTCCAGAACTGCTAAAGAGTGCTACCAGAAATACTCTTCTGAGTTTAAACACTTCCGCTGGCCACCAAACTCCCCAGACGTCAACATTATTAAGCATATCCGTGGTGCCTTGGGACATGCTGTTCAGTTGAGATCTCCATCCTCTCGTACTCTTACGGATTTATGGAGAGCCCTGTAGGATTTACGGTGTCAGTTCCCTCCAGCACTACTTCAGAAATTAGTTGAGTCCATGTCACGTCATGTTGCGGCACTTATGCATACTTGAGGGGGCCCTACACGATATTAGGCACGTATACCGGTTTCTCTGGCTCTTCAGTGTACAAGGTGGCTCATGAAAAACCGGGCCCGAGTGCACACAGCTCGTTAACTATGCACGAATAGTTGTCCACCACGAGCAGATACAATATCAAATAGATAAAAAGGAAATAACAAATAAGCCAATGCACAGATCTGTGTTTACTGAACTGATCTTGTCTTTTACATTACATTAGGTGCTGAAGATGGATCCTCTGTGATTCAATACACATTTGCGAATATCCGCGATAACAGCAGGTGTAAGAACGGACGGGGCTGGATTCTTTTTTCTGCGTTTGCGACTGACCCGGTATTGCGCCAATTGGTCACAAAATCCTGTATACTGCTCTTTGCTGGTATGGAAACGCTAGGAAACTTCTTTTCAGGAATGCCTCACGTTTCCCTAAATGAACCGGTAGACACGTACACATCCACTGCTGCGTCTCTTCCTTGAAGAGAATACATCTCTCTGAAATATTTACATCACACGTCGTAAAGGCTTTAATACTGACAATACAAAGCGTAGTCATATTAACTTAGAAAGAACAGATGACAGTTGACGGGCGACAACGAGCAGTCTAGTACTTGGGGTTGGTTTTTCCGTCCGCCACCCTGTATTTTGAGTAGTGTGTCTTAGCCACCGCACCATGTAGGCATTGATGACAAAAATAAGACCAGTTGATCCCGATTCGTCTGTAGGAAGAAATGAATTCAAATTCAACTTGTAAACCAGTATCACCAGTTACTCGACACGGATGTTCTGTGAGACACTGGGATAGTAATTAAAGTTAATGTCTATTGGTAAATTCTGGCTGCAGAGCTACAACATCCCGTAAGAATATTCGATCAACGACCGGTAAATGCCTGCGTCGAGTTAACGGCGTCCTCGCCTCGAATGTGTCTCCCGGACAGAACTCGCTTCGCCGAGACCTGAGGTGACCGGGGAGCGGCTGGTGGAGCGTGTAACAAGTGTCAGGCAGGGCGACAGCACGGGACGCGGCCCGAGGTAACTCGGGCAGTGTCAGGTGAGGTAAGGGGGCAGACACGTATTCCCGTGCTCCCGCTCCCATTTACCCTCGCCACTCACACGAGCCCGCTGCGTCACGACAGCCACCTGCCGGCCGCTGGCTACCATTGGTTCACGCGACTTGACGGCCGCGACATAGATCGTTAGGTAGTCAGGCGCTATGGGCCAACGCCTTTCCGATTTCATCCCACTCTTTAAGCGCATTCCTTACGGGGACGAAAAGCGAGCTATTGACCAAAGACTCCAATCTTCCTTTTAGGGAAAGTATTTTGTACACCTTAACGTTCGGAAACTATTAACATAACTTTTCAGAGCGCCTGCTTTCGCTTTTCTTCTGCGACATATAACTGGTTTAGTAATTAAGAGAAGCAATTATAAAAGTCTTAGAAAATAAGCTGATCTGGATCGTAGGACTTGAATACGAAACTTGCTCCTACCGAATGCAACAGTACTGTATTATCCACTTCACCACAGGCAAATACCAAGGTTTTACTGCACTTGGGTTTGGCAGGGGCGAGACTCCTACTCAATTTCGACCATGCAGATTATGTTTACGATTTATAAAGGAACAGTAGTGTATTGTCGAGATATGACTTGTCTGATTAGTAATGGTTATGTAATGATGATTATATAGCGAGGGATGTGAACAAACCAATGCAAAAGTACAGTTCGATTAGGAGCTGCAGATTTTTTTTTTTTTGTTCTACAGTCGACAATGCAAAAGAAACCAGTTCGTAAAGTTTTATTGTAATTTTATTTTGTACGTCTAGTACCATAGGACCAAATTGAGGAGCAAATATCCAAGGTCATGGAACGTGTCAGTACATGAAATTACAACATAAAAGTAATAACAGATAAAAATAAAATGTTTATGAACCTCAAAAAACACAAGCCGTAAGTTTATGTAAACGCAGTCAGCAACATAACACAGGAATCAGCTTAATTTTTGAAGGAACTCCTCGACAGAATAGAAGGAGTGATGCATGAGGAAACTCTTCAGTTTCGATTCGAAAGTACGGCGATTACTGCGAAAATTTTTGAACTGTTGTGGTACATTACTGAAAATGGATGCAGCAGTTTACTGCACAGCTTTCTGCACAAGATTCAAGTAAGCGAGATACAAATGCAGATCAGATTTCTGACTGGTGTTAACTGAGTGAAGACTATTAATTCTTGGGAAGAAGCTGATATTGTTAACAAGAAACGACAGTAAAGAATACGTATAATGAGAGGCCTATGTCAGAATACCCAGATAAGTGAACAGGGCTCGACAAGAAGTTCACGAACTTACACCACTAACTGCACGAACCAACAGTTTATGAGCCAAAAATACCCTTTGAGAATGGGAAGTTACCCCAAAATACGTCACAAGCGAAACAGACTATTTTTCGTGTCGAACTATTACTTGCTTCAGATACCGTTCGAATAGTAAAAATGGCAGCATTAAGTCTGTGAACAACAACCTGAACGTGGGATTTCCACGACAATTTACTATATATCTGAACGCCTAGACATTTTAACTGTTCAGTTTCACTAATAACATGCACATTCTGTGAAATTAAAGTGGTTTTGTTGAATTGTGTCTTAGAAACTGTAAAAACTGCGTCTTACTGTGATATAGCGTTAGTTTATTTTCTACTGCCATGAACTTATGTCATGAACTGCACTATTTGAAACAGTGCCATGGTTGTACACAACATCCTTTACTACCAAACTAGTGTCATCAGCAAACAAAAATATTTTAGAATCACCTGTAATATTAGAGGGTCTACCATTTATATAAATAAGGAACAGGAGTGGCCCAATCACTGATCCCTGGAACACCCCATTTGACCGTGCCCCACTCAGAAGTCTGAGCTCTTCCTTAGAATATATAATTTATCCCTCCGAATAGCACAAAATTCTGCCAAAGAAATGAGGAAACCAACTGGGTCTGAGGACGTGCAAGCGTTTTCCATTGTCTTTCCGTTTTGTTCATGCCTTTCTGACGAACGAAAATGCGCAGGACGCAGAAACAGTGGACAGCGTGGAGGTAGGGTTGGGAGGTGAACTTCCTCGGTTTCCATGAAATGTATTTGCAGTTGCGAATATGGAGAACCATCAGCTGTATAATGGAATGACGACAGCGAGAATTTATGAGAAACCGGTATACGAACCGGGATTCCCCGCTTATGGCGAGCATTTACCCTACCATTAGGCTATCCGGCCAGACCCAAACTTCCATATGTCGTTATCCATGTTTTTGCAACCTGTACTCCTACATTCGTCATGTATATTGCCGTACAGGGGAGACATTTTAACTGCAACTCGCTTGCCCGGTTTCGGCGGATAAATACTGCATTGCAGTGCCTGAGTAGTTCAGATGCATGATTTAGTATTCCTTCTGTACAACATAGGCCCTGCAATATCGTATTCTCGGTTCCCGTTTTGTGTCGACGACTTTTACGTGGAACGACGTTTACCGCAGAACTGTGGAGTAGCCACCCGGCAGTGTTAAGATTGGGACCACGTTTTGCTGCACTCAGGAAGACATTAAATATTTGTGATTACATTTGTACAGTTTATGGAAGAAGGCGATATTAGCAATTTTTCATCAATAAATCGTCTCTTGCAAATTGTGACCGTGGATGCAAGACTTTTCCAGGTTAAAATATGGTGTTCCAGGTGCTTCAAGAATAACACAATCTTACTTAGAGAATACACGTCTAAGGTATACATTATGGTACGCCTCTGATCCATCCAACTAACAAGACGTGTGAAGAAACTGTGCAAGTATTTGTTGCACCATGTTCTCAAGTTAACGGCTTCTGACAGGGCAAACTACAGACGATTTAAGTCATTCTTCATGTATAGGACAGCCAGACACAACTTAAACTATGCTGGAAATGGTTGTGGTTAAATATATTGCCAGTTAATTATAATCAGTGTTAATGTATCATCTCAAGAACCTATTATTATTTTGCTGTCTGAAACAGTAACAAGAGGAGATGCAGTATTTGTGTGGTTCATGAAAGTGAGAAAGTGTGGAGACACAACTTTGATTGGTCGCTTTCTTACCATCTTAAATTTCATTTGTTTCAAATCAGTTACTAAAAGTCACTAAATTAAAGTAACTTCAGTCGCATGGCAATTACAAACTTTTTTTTGCCTTCCCAAAGTTCTTGAAGTAATGTCCGAAGAGGAGATCATTCAAGATCTTGTTAGTTTCACTCAGATGTAAAAAAAGCTATAATTACGTTTCTGAAATTATAAAGTCATTATGTGTTCTAAGTAGAATAAACACTACTTCCAAAATTCGTTCCTTCGTGATGTTGAAACCGGTATTAGCGAGCAGAGTTATTGATTTTTAGGAGAAAACGCTCAAGGGGAGTAGAAATTTTCACTATCAAAACGATAATTACAGGTAATAGTGAAGTGCATACTTTAGTTCCCTATACAGCAATCCACTGGTTTGTCCACTAAACGCTCCGGAAGAAATACCGTAGTCTAATCAGTATTCAGGCGTGTACAAACCCGCTTAACATTAGTAAGAGAGTTCACTTTGAAACAGCCTTCAAAGGGACAATGTTATTGTGGTGTCACCACCAGACACCACACTTGCTAGGTGGTAGCTTAAATCGGCCGCGGTCCATTAGTACATGTCGGACCCGCGTGTCGCCACTGTCAGGATCGCAGACCGAGCACCACCACACGGCAGGTCTCGAGAGACGTACGAGAACTCGCCCCAGTTGTACGACGACGTTGCTAGCGACTATACTGACGAAGCCTTTGCTCTCATTTGCCGAGAGACAGTTAGAATAGCCTTCAGCTAAGTTAATGGCTACGACTTAGCAAGACGCCAATTGTCACAGTGCATGTATCTTACGAGTCTCATTTGTATAGTCAAGAGAGATGTATCACAAGGATTGATTAAAAGTTAAGTATATTCCAAAGCTACGTATTTTCTTTATAGCAGTCATAACGTATCCTGTTCCAGACTTGACGCCAGTCGGCGTGTGTGTACGCGTGCCTTTCGGCTTCCTTCTCAGTGTGGCGTAGCGAGCTTGTTACGCCACAACAGTTATTGGTTTTACCAGCGAGTCCAAAGTTGTACGTTACTCATAGATAGACTAGGTTTTAGCAAAGTTGCGCTGCTTAACAAGCGTGACCAGGTACTCGTAATAAGAGAACACCATAATCTCGAACAGAAAAGAGTGTGTAGGTCGTAAAATTTTCATTTCTAAATTTACCTAAAACATACGTTGGATTTTTTTTTTCTTTGAACGACAGTCTGAGATTGTTCTTCAAGTTTAGAGACCTCGACGTCGGCGTGACATTAAACATAAATGTTCTGCTCTTTTTCTTTGCTGCGATGGTTTTGAAGCTCTAGCATTTGTTGTGTGTCAAGTTTCGGACACTTTAAAAGTGTCGTCCTGGGTGCTCACATGTCTTATGGCATTCCCGTAATTCTGAACAGTCCTCACACTCCATGCATATTTTCGATACAGATCGTCTTTATTCCACTGCGCCACTCTACATTATATTCGATGATGTCAACAGTTTGATCAGAAGCGTGCGTAACAACTTCTTATGAAATTAATATGTTGTAGGAGTATTTGTTCTGATTATCACTGGATCATGTTCAAAAGTTTGGACACCATATTTATATTATATCGAACCTTTCGAATTGAACTGTGTAAAGGGACATCCTTTTCTAGCGTTACTTTTCCTCAACAACAGAAGTCGTTACCAGTAACATTTTTCGAATTTTGGATCGGTCAGTATTATCTCAGCTGTTATTCTGAAAAATTTCATATAATTTTATAGGTACACAATATGTTATATTTCAAGCTAAAATTTATGGAAAGGAATTATATTATTTTCGTTGTTACAATCGATATGTACTAGCTCCGAATGTACGTTTGAAATTACGAAATATTTGGCGCGCTTGAAATTTCTATTATTAAACATGCATCCTAGAACTGTTTATTACATTTATTTCTGGACTGATTTATGAAATAATAATCACACTTAATGCAAATTCGTTTGTCAAGAAAAATTGTAAACCTTTGGAATATGGTTATCACAGGAGAGTGAGACAGTAGTAAGCATGCTACTGGTGTGATCGGACGTATTTTTGTATTTTGGACGAACAATGCAATTTCGGCTTTGTTCACGTGAAATTTCAAAAGACTGTGTAATATAGTGAAATGTGACTAAACACATAAACATAAAAACAAAAATTGTGCAACGACATTATTCAAAATTATTTAGATGAATTCAAACTTGATAACCTAAAATGTGGGAATTTCAGCTTCAAGAGTCATACCCCTAGACATGAAGAACCGGAGCCAACTATGCAAGAGAAGATAAGTAAACTGAAAAGTTTACTGTAAATCTGACTCCTCTCGAATCTTCAGGAAAGACTTTACCACAGTGGACAATAGCAGCAACAAAGAAGGAGCGGGTAGATTAGAACTGGGATTTCAAGATGACATTAATATTAATCATATTTTTCTTGCCCGTTATTGTCCCTTTGGTAGGACGTATTTCTGCTCTGGATTGAAGCCATAGGCCGTTTTACGCTGGTAGTATTTTCCCTGGCTTCACAAGTTGTTTCCAAGTGTTCGCATTCTGCAAATGAAGTTCACGCAATGGTAAAGATTCTGGACCCGTACTCTCTAGCAGTAGGGTAGAAATTCCTTTCCGGCAACCTAATTAAAGTTGCTGTGTTTTCCCTTAACCAGTTCAAGGAAATCGTGGGAGTGTTCCGTGAACAATCCGTGGCTATTTCCTTCTGCAATCAGTGTTTTGAGGTAGTTGTCCGTCTCTGGAGATACCAACATCGCTGAGGCCGTAAATTCCAGAACCGCTTCGCTCCTTCTTTCGGTCCCCGTTCGTTCACTTTCAAATCCACGTGAAAATCACTTTCTTCACGCTGGTTGTTAGCTGTGAAACTGTGGAACGGTGGCACTGGCTGATGAATGATCTACAGCTACCTGTCATTCGCCCAGACTTTGATTTCCCCTGCTAGAGGTCTGAGGTAGCACTATCAGGACGCCTCCTACCTCTATTTGTGCTGCGCACGATCGAGTTTTCCATTTACACGAGCTTCAGGAATGTTTGCTAGATGCTCCATTCTGTTTACTAGTACATTTCGCAAATTTCTACACATGTTTTCGTGCTTTAAATAGCGACCTACCAAATTATTTTCACCCGACACTTTTCTAATATGCAGTGTTAGAGTACGAAAACACTTCCTGCCTTAACTGTTCGAGACTCTTACCCCGCACGAGCAGATGTTGGACACCAGTTTTCTTCATTTCTACTTCTACGGCATTGTAGCATCTGTTTACATGTCCAAACCCTTACGTGTTCCATGCACACTTACCCAAAACAGCTCGGCCATGGCTAACGCTACTCAACGACTCTCTCCCTCTCTTCTCTCTCTCTCTCTCTCTCTCTATCTATCTCTCTCTCCCTATTTGTCTGCGTTTGAGCTGTCACTCTCCCTCGCTTTCTCCACTCATTCGTGCCTTCATTCAGTTTGACTAGTGCCCCTTACCATTCAGTTTCACATATCAGTTTATCAAATACGATGTGTTAGGCAACGCATTAGGTACAGGTCGACGACAAGAGGTTAGGATTCATTACTGGATTCAATGGACAAACTGCAGTTTATTACTGCTTTGATAATTTTTATCCTGAACGCACAGACTTTACAACGTCCGGTTTAAATGACTCCTCCTCCAAAAAGCAATTTGCTGCCAACAATGGCGCCGCTTTGTTTTTGAGGAACGATTGTAATAAAAATTAGCCATGGGGGGGAAGTGCGGACTCCGTCCGTCGGCTGCGCCTGACGGTGGCTGCAGCGGCCGTGGCTGTCTGCAGAGACTTCCGGCGGTAGTTGCGTGGGACGCTGGCCACTGAGGAAGTCGCAGGTGGCGGCGGCCGGAGCCCTCTGAGGTCCACACACACCGCCTTCCTGCCAGCACCACAATGTGCGCGAACGTGTGCGCGCAACCCGTTCTTCATTTTACGCTCGGGTCAGCTGGACAATGGGCCTCCTGCTCTCCTGTTCCAGGGTCGTAGCACGGTGCCAGCGTTGTCGTTGTTTCTGGCCTTCCGAAATCAGACGTCCCTTACAAGGATCGTCACGTACAATGTTTCCGTTTAAGATGGCTCAGTAATATTGTCTGCTGTGTCGCTGCAACGGCAGTCGTCTGGCTTTGCTGCCGGTTTATTACTGATCCTCCTGGAGGAGCGTCAAACACACGAGCAAATTTGGAGAACAGGAGACATAACTACAACTGCCTCTGTGCTTCTCAAGATCCACAACACGTATTCGTAGTGTGCCAACATCATACTCAAGTTTTCGCTCCACTTGTGAACGGTTCGTAGGGAAAACGACTATCAGTTCCGCCTGCCCTTCCCCGTGTATTCTCCAGTTTATTAAATTATACTGCTAAGGCTACTGGCTAAGATCTGCGTCGGAATATATTTTTGTGGCAGTAACGTATGCACTCTGCATTTTGAGAACAAACATTCTCGTCTTTCTTGAATTATTTCCTGTACGAAATTGTTCGTAGTACCGGTGACGTTACGTAAACGTCTACGCAAACAGCGCAGTACAGTTCTTTACTTTTTATTTAGTGATTTTTGTATTCTGTCTCCCTTCCATCAGTTCAGTCTGGCATTAGTGTGCAACACGTGTAAGCATCCTAGAATCGTTTAGTCGATAAATTTGTAAGAGATGTCCTTCACAGATGATTCACACCCTGTTAATTGTGAAATCCAAAAACGAACATCGTCCGTTAATAAGTGCTGCCAGAGTGTCACAGAACAAATGAAATCTAAGCTACCTCGCAGGAAAACTGATGTTATGGTATATAAAGTTGCAGTGAGGTCAGTCCTAACATGCAGTGCTTAAAACATGGGCACTAACAGAAATCGATAAAAAGCAAGTTGATGTACTTGAAAGAAAGCTCTTGAGACAAATTCTTGTGCCAAAGGAAGAAAATAGTCTCTGGCGGAGGAAGTTCAACTATCAGTTGTATGAGGTATAATCAGATAATCATAGAAAAGATAAATTACAGAGAGCAATGTGGTCCTTGCGCGACGTAGCAAATGATTATCATGTAAAGATAAAACTAATATGATGACATTGTATAGTAAGGAGCATTTAAGAGTGAAAATAATGACTGATGATAAACCATTAAAACGAAGAAATACTTTTAAATACCTGGGATGCGAAATCTCTGATATTTACATGGAACAATCAAGAACTCATCATGCAAAAATTTCTAAAGTTGATAGGTAGTATAATTCACAGTCTCTTCAGAAATGTTAGGAAAGAGACAATAATAAAATTTATAACGTGATGGCACTGCCAGTTCTAAGTAAGGGTTAGAGATTTGACCGCCAATCATCATAGCAGCATGCTTCAGAAAATAGAGTGCAGAGACAAATGGTATGGAAACATTCAAAAGATGTCATACCAACGAATAGCTAAATTAATACACAAATATAAAACTTGATTGAAAAGATGTGTTGGGTGCCGTAAGGCGTGATGAAAATATCAGCTGTAGTCTACTTCACAATGGAACAGGTAAGCATGCCTAAACCGAAACTGAATATAGTGATAATGATGCAATAAACAAGACACTTTCAGTTTCCTTAAGATTAAAAAGCTGCAGTGGGCAAGACATTTAGTCAGCGCTAATGAGAGAATGATTAAGAAGATATTCAGCGCAGTGTCTCTATGATCCAAGAGGGTTGGAACCTGTGATAGGAAGGTGTCAGAAGTGACACGAAGAAAACTGAAATTCAAAATTCGAGGAGTTCGGCAAAAAACAGGAAAGAATGGGATTATCTTCTACAAAAGGCTAAAGTTCACGATGGGCTGTCTCGTTCAGAAACATGTAGTGTCTCCGATACTTCTGTTGCGCGAGACCCACTTACGCTGCCCGGGCAACAGTGCATAGAAACAGCCAGAAGCCAGCCAGACGTCGTGTGGATGTGGAAAAGACCGTCCTCCACCCACAAAGCGCTAACACTGGGGATAGGCAGCTTCCTTTGACGGCTGGCCGAAGCTGCAACACCTCGACAGGAAGTAAATAAGAAAGTTCGGGCTACGATGTGACCGTTCACATCCGCCCAGTAATTACATTTGTGATCTTTGCGTGTTTTTCCACTCACTGGTTGTGAATCTTTGCTGCATCTGCATCTACACTCACCATCTCATCAAACGCATGCGGGCACCTGTTAATGGACATTCAAATGGCGAGTTTTCACTCATCGCCTTTACGACGGCCTCAGTTCTGCTGGGGGAACTTTGAATGAGGTGTCTGAATGTCTTTAGACAAATGGCGACCTATTTGTCGTCAGAGGCCGAAACCAAAAGAGGTAGTGATGTTGTACAGTGGGGGCTAGAGCGAAGTCGACGTTCTAACTCATCCAACAGATGTTTGAGTCGGACTCTAGACAGGCCGCCCATTTCGGGAATGTTATTATCGACAAACCGTTGGCTCACAGATGCTGCTTTACGACAAGTTCCATTGTCATTACAGTTACCGTCTCCGAAATGTTCCTCTGCTGCACGCAGAATATATTGCTGTAAAAGATGTTCACGTACTCCCACATTTACCATCTCCTTCAGCGTGATAAGGGGGCCACACTCGAACAACGGAAAACTCCCCCTTACTGCAGCAACACCTCCTCCATATTTCACTGTTGGCTTTACACATGGTGGCATGGAATGTTTTTCAGGGATTTGACAATCTTAGACCCGTCTGTCGGATTGCCACAGGTAGTAGCGTGATTTATCTCTCCAGATCACGCGTTTCGAGTCATGTGCTGCCCCGTGGCTTAGCTCTTTACCCCACCTCAGACGTCGCTTAGCATCGACTTAAGAAAAGTGTGGCAAATGAGAAGCTCCTGGACCATTTTTCAGCTCCCTACGCTCAGCGTTGGCGCTAGCTGGATCGCTGATAGCACGTTGGTGCTCACGAGCGATTCCTTCCGCTGATCTCACGCAGTTTTGTACATCCTTCGCCCGCAGGACTCGGCGGTCATTTTCCGTCAGTCCATGACGTCTGCGTGATCTTGTTTTAGTTGTGATTGCTCCTTCGCGTTTCCACTTCACTGTCCCATCACCAACAGTCGACTTTGGCAGCTTTAGAAGGCCTGAGGTGTCCCCGACGGATGGGATAAGAGCGGCCATATTCAACGGCAAGGAGGGTTTCAACAGCCCCACCAGACTAGCACCCGAGAGGCTGGTATGTTTTTCGCTCGGCCGCACAATATCGCACAACCACGTACAGGCCTTGAGTAAGGAAAAGGGCTCGTTTTGTGACAAGGCAACACGGGAACGTGTGGATCACAACAGACTGTCAGCATGGCGACCGTTTACACGGCTTCTCTTCACACGTCAGCAGACTGGTGTGGGGTGTGCACAGAGACAAAACCTGGGTACAGGGGTAGCACCACGTCGTATTTCAGGAGGTGCCTCCTTCTGCGTAGGCCATAGCGATGGACATACCCGTTAGTGGAGCCTGCGAGGAAAGAGACGGCATTCGACATCGCCGTAAGAGTCCGCATGAAGCGTGATGGTATTGGGCTGGCATCGGGTATTCGACAGGATTATCTCGCGTGTTAAAAGCCACAATTGTTAACAATACGAGCTGGATTTCTGACCTGTCGATGGCTGTGCCTATTTTGGAGGTCTCCGTGACTGATATGATGCTGCTCGCCACTAATTCCTCTCCTCTGCCATTTTATCTATTATTTTCTAAATGTATTACATCTCTGTCTTCCTCTACAATTTCTGCCCTCTACAGCTCACTCTAGTACCATGGAAGTCATTCTCTGTTGTCTTAGCAGATGTCCTATCATGCGGTCCCTTCTCCTTGTCAGTGCTTTCCACATATTCCTTTCCTCTCCAGTTATGCGCAGAATCTCCTCATTCCTTACCTTATCAGTTCACCTGATTTTCAACATTCGACTGTACACCACATCTCAAATGCTTCATTCTCTTCTGTTTCGGTTTTCCCACAGCTCATGTTTCACCATCATACAATGCTGTGCTAAACGTACATTTTCAGAAAATTCTTCCTCAAATTAAGGCCTATGTTCGATACCAGTAGACGTTTCTTGGCCAGGAATGCCCTTTTTGTCAGTGCTAGTCTGCTTCTGACGTCCTTCTCGCTCCGTCTGCTGTGTAGATAGTAGAACTCCTTAACTTCATCAACTTAGTGACCATCAATCCTGATGTTAAGTTTCTCGTTGTTCGCATTTCTGCTCCTTCTCATTACTTTCGTCTTTGTTCGCTCTCAATCCATTTTCTGCACTCATTAGACTGTTCATTCAACTCAGCATATCATGTAATTGTTCTTCACTTTCACTCAGGAGAGCAATGTCATCAGCGAATCTTACCATTGATATCCTTTCATCTTGAATTTAAATTCCACTCTTTAACCTTTCTTTTATTTCTACCATTGCTTCTTCTAAGTAGAGAGTGAACAGTAGAGCTGAAACGCCACATCCCTGTCTTACACCCTTTTTAATGCGAGCACATCGTTCTTGGTCGTCCGCTCTTATTACTCTCTCTTGGCTTTTGTACATATTGTGTATTACCCGTCTCTCCTTATAGCTTACTTCTACTTTTCTTCGAACATTTTGCACCATTTTACATTGTCAAACCTTTTTTCCATGTCGACAAGTCCTATGAACCTGCCTTGATTTTTCTTTACTCTTGTCTCCATTGTAAACTTCAACCTTAGAATTGACTCTCTGGTGCCTTTGTCTTTCATAAAGACACACTGATCGTCATCTAATAGACCCTCCAATTTCTTTCCCGTTCTTCTCTATATTATACTTACCAGCAACTTGGAGGCCTGAGGTGTTAAGCTGATTGTGCGATAATTCTCGCACTTGTCAGCTCTTGCTGTCTTAGGAATTGCGTGGATGATATTTCTCCGATAGTCAAATGGTATGTCGCCAGACTCATTCATTCTACACACCAACGTTAATAGTCGTTTTCTTGCCACTTCCCCATTGATTTTAGAAATCCGAATGTTGTCTGTACCTTCAGCTTATATGATCTTAACTCCTCCAAAGCTCACTCAGTTTCTAATACTCATCCCCTATGTCTTCTAAATCGACTCTTGTCTCTTCTTCTATCTCATCAGACAAATATTCCCCCTCGTAGAGGCCTTCAATGTACTCTTTCTACCTATCCGCTATCTCGTTCGCATTTACCAGTGGAATTCCTATCGCACTCTTAATGTTAGCACACTTGCTTTTAATTTCACCGAGGGTTGTTTTCACATTCCTATATTCTGAGTCAGTCCTTCCTGCATTCATTTGTTTTTGATTTTTCCACTTTTTCATGCAGCCATTCCTTCTTAGCTTCTCTCAACTTTCTGTTTATTTTATTTCTCACCGACTTGTATTTCTGTACTGCTGAATTTTCCTGAACATTTTTGTAGTTTCCTCTTTCATCGATAAACTGAAGTATTTCTGTTCACAGCGGCCGAGAAACCAGTACGCCATCACTCGCCACTCACTGCGGGCGATGAAATTCGCTAAATAGCTGAAGGGGCGTGAAATTCCGCAACCATATCCGTCATCCACGTTCATTTCAAATCGATATACTGTGGAGTTGGAGTCGCTGCTGCTGCCAGAGGACGCAGCTCTGAGTACTGAATTCTACACCTCGTACTCCCCTAATATTCCACAAATTTAGTCATCTGTTCTACCTACTATAAATCATATAGACATTGAGTAAACTTTCGTTTTAGGTATACTGCACTGTGTCGCAAATCTGGTGTCTGCTATTTACGCACATCAAAAAAGTTTTGCATCACCCCGATTCCCTGAATTCCTGAAGATAGACGTTGACTGTGGGTATTGTATCATAGACAAAGTCCCTTTGGCTGTTCAGAGAGGTCACTAAACTCGCACCAAGATGTAAACAACCATGCAGGAGCAGCGCCTATTAGACGGAGGGGGTCCGACAGCCGATCAGTTCCAGTCATTCCACCAGGAAGGAGGTATACGGCTCGTGTTGTGTGTAGTTCAGTCATGCCTAGACGGTCAATTCTGCGGTTCGATCCCGTCCGCATTGTTATTTTGTGCCAGGAAGGGCTCTCGACGAGGGAAGTGTTCAGGCAACGAGGAGTGAACCAAAGCGATGTTGTTCGGACATGGAGGAGGTACAGAGAGACAGTAACTGTCAATGACATGACTCGCTCGGGTGGCCCAAGGGATACTACTTCAGTGGATGACCGCTACCTGTGGATTATATCTCGGGGGAACCCTGACAGCAACGCCACCATGTTGAATAACGCTTTTCGTGCAGCCACAGGACGTTGTGGTGCGACTCAAACTGTGCGCAATAGGCTGCATGATGCGCAACTTCACTCCCCACGTCCTTGGCGAGGTCCATCTTTGCAACCACGACACCATGCAGCGCGGTACAGATGGACCCACCAACATGCCGAATGGACCGCTCAGGATTGGCATCATGTTCTCTTCACCGATGAACGTCGCGTATGCCTTCAAGCAGAGTATCGTCGGAGACGTGTTTGGAGGCAACCCGGTTAGGCTGACCGCCTTAGACACACTGTCCAGCGAGTGCAGTGATGTGGTGGTTCCCTGCTGTTTTGTGGAGGCTTTATGTACGGCGGACATACGCCGCTATTGGTCATGGAAGGCGCCGTAACGGCTGTACGATACGTGAATGTCATCCTCCGACCGATAGGGCAACCACATCGGCAGCATACTGGCGAGGCATTCGTCTACATGTACGACAATGCGCCCCCACCGTGCACATCTTGTGAATGAATTCCTCCAGGATAACGACATCGCTCGACTAGAGTGGCCAGCATGTTCTCCAGACATGAACGCTATCGGACATGCCGGGGATAGATTGGAAGGGGTTGTTTATGGACGACGTGACCTGCCAACCACTCTGAGGAATCCACGCCGTATCGCCGTTGAAGAGTGGCACAATCTGAGTCAAAAGTGCTTTGATGAACTTGTGGAGAGTATGCCACGACGAATAGAGGCATGCATCAATGCAAGAGGACGTGCTACTGGGTATTAGAGGTAACTGTGTGCAGCAATCTTGACCACCACCTCTGAAGGTTTCGCTGTATGGTGGTACAACATCCAATGTGTTGTTTTCATGAGCAGTAAAAAGGGCGGAAATGATGTTTCTGTTGATCGCTATTCGAGTTTTTTGCACAGGTTCCGGAACTTTCGGATACGAGGTGATGGAAAACTTTTTTTGATCTGTGTACTGTGTGTTGTTGAGACAAAGTTCCGAGACGTCGTAGAAGACATTCTGATAAGTTCGTGCAATTCAGAAAGAACTTGAAGGAGTCCTCTGAAAATTTATACCGACAGTTAAATGATTCCGGATTAGGGTAGCCCACGCGGAATGTTTGTGTATGCTTCCAAAATGGAACGTTCAACAGCTGAATCTAGCATGGGTAGTCCACTGCGAGGTCTTTTGCTCGCCTCCCAGATAGAAAAAAAATATTATCCAACTACTGAAGACTCACGCAAACGTAAATTAAACCATACTCCGAGCCAAGAGGCTATAGTGTTTCCTAATTTAGTATGGAAGCCAGTCTGTACAGATTCTACTTTTTACTTTCCAGAAATAATTACCAGCCCTCCGGTACCCGATTTTACTGCGATTATGTCTTTATCAATTACCTTACTGTATCGCGTAATGCATTGTTATTTATTTAATTCCATTAAGGTGAATACAAAGTTATAGGTAAAGCAATTAGATGATAAGCTGTGCTGAGCATTGAGGCGACTCTCTCTCTGTGCAGCCGCTTGGTCTCGGATGTTTGGCGGGCCTCTGCACAGAGGTCAGCGACTCGGTGGGTCGCTGCGGCTAGGCCGGATTTAGCCGAGAGGTCGCCCAGCTGCGGTGCTGTGGGCGACAACGTTCCACGCGTTGCGGCGCGCCGGCCTCCACAGCGGGCAGCTGCCGGCCCGCTACGTCACGGCGCGTCTTCCAGGCTCCAGCCAGCCGGCAGCAGCCGGGAGGTTTTCCAGCAGACGCTGCTACTGGCCGCCGCACTGATAACGCTCGTCACGTATTTCCACAACTCATAAATTTTCCTTAATTCTTCTCATTTCCTTTCCGCCTAATGCGTTCGCTTTACGAATGTCGAAAGAAAAGAAACTCTACGCTCCTTATATAAAGAAAAGAAAGATAAAGCTGTTGTCGACGCTAACATTGGTTTGAGTGCCACAGTGCTTTACTGGGCCCTCGTCTCCTCTCTGAACCGACCTACCCAGCCAGTTATTCAGCGGGGCGAAGAGGGAAGAGGGATTTACCGTTAAACGTGGTCTCCGAATCACGGTGGAACTCTTGATTTTTCACTCTAACAAATATTTCCAAATGTCAGGGAAGTAATAAGAGATGAAAATTCCAGAACTAACCGGGTATAAGTGGCAGATCTTTGATCTTTAGGCCTCAAATCTCCATCCGTAATGCAGGGATCTAGTTGCTCCACGGTTCCCTTAAATGATTCTGAAAGGCTACAGTACCGCCCGACATTGAAAATAGGTACAGCATTCTTCGTTATTCTTGTCAGAACAACATATTTTTTGTAATAATAAATCAATTTCACTTAGTACACCGAAGCCGGATAACAGTGTAGGAAAGAATGACAATTTATTTATTTAATTCATCACATGTGCACTCCCACAAAATAAATCCCTTCACCTAATTTGGTGAGATCTGTGAAAAGAATGAATGTATGGTCGTCTGCTAACCGCAGATAGTGAATGTGCAATATATGATCATCTTTGAGACAGTCCTTTGGTCACCTTTGGTGGAACCAAAGAGATGAAATTTACCTGAGCTTTGAGCGCCTGAAATGTGGCTGACCAATACGGTAGCAAGGTGCTCCCCCACTTCGGCAGAGGTGCGAGGTGACCTGAAGAACGGCCATGTTTAAGCACTCTGGCGCTGCATCTTGTGTTGGTAAGATCTGTCTTAGGTATGTTCCGTAAAGACAAAAGAGTGGAGAAAATGGTATGCATGTGAAATACTTAAGAGTAGTTTGGAATAATTATTTCTCTATTTCAGGAACTTTTGAGGGGAGAATTAAATGACAGGCAGGTAATATTAAGGGGTTCGTAGTAATCTTCGGAAGTGACCAACGGTCACAATGAAACCACTTGTAGGAATAAGTTGAAATACTTCTGAGTGCATAAGTTAAGCTGAATTACTGGCGTGTGTACTATAAGTTGGAAATATTTAAGAAATGGCGTGTGCAGGACTTGAAATTAGAGACGAGTACTTCCACGTGGTGAGTGCTGTGTGAGTCTCAATCTGTGTATGAGACAAAGGATAAAGACAAGTACTGGTCCATGGTATCATTTGAGGACTCGCGTGTGTGACGAATATGTTCTTAATATTACTTTGCGTGTTACGTTTCCGTGTGACGCTGGATTAAAACTCTAATACTCTGAGAAAGAAGCAAGGTGAGTCAGCCGTCTATCCAGCAACGCCACTTGGCTTGCATTGCACAGGAAGACGTGCATATATCCTCCAGAGTTCGTAGTAGGAAAGAAAAGTAATTTAAGTATGTGTGAATTGCATGCGAGAGTAGCAAGATAGGTTCAGATGCAGTGGGTCATGCATGTTCCTTTTTGTACCGCTTGGTCTGGAGGAAATTTTCGTGATGATGTGTGTGAGAGTCGAAGTGTGAGATACAGCAAAAGATCCACCATCCTATCCAGAAAGCGCACTGTAGCGTTAGATAATTACGAGACCATAAAATAGAGAATCACCAATGTAAAGCCATGCCCACTGGGCGGAGTTTCTCATGTGTAATTGTTGTAAAAATGTAATGGTGCGTTTAGGTTATCTTTGAACCATAGTAGAATTTATCGGAATAAAAAAGATAGTGAAAAGAAAAAAAAATGGTGGCCTTGTTCATCAAACAGTGTGTAGTCATGATACCCAGAATTTATAATGTGTGCGCCATTCATATTCAGTGCAATGGCCACGTGTTGGTCAAAGCCGTTGGGTAAGAAAGAAAATGTGGTATTGCCAGAGCGTAGTGAACAATCAGAGTTGTGTAAATTACTAATAGTCAGATGTGCGTTATCCGTTTCCGTTGCGTAATATTCGAACAGGAGAATAATTTGTAGCTTAATTGTGGGTACTAGAGCTCATAATCAGTCATTGATGTTACACGAGAAATAACAACAAATCCACTCGCTTGGCAGACCACTCATCTTGCAGGCCTGACTGCTTGATGCCACAGTATGAGCAAGGCATGTGAGTGCCTCTCAAATCAACTGAAATTTTCAGAGAGCTTCTAAAATTACACTATATCATTCTTGCACCCATGGTGGATCAAAGCCTTATATTTTCTCTTTCCATCAAAACAATGTAACCCTAAAACTTCTCCATGTTGCTCAGATGAAAATACAATATTTGGATATATTTTATAATGACATTATTTGTACATACCATATGAGATTTCCGGAGGACTTGCATGCAGAGTGTCCCATAATTAAGTTGTTAAAACAGATTTTTGTCTGGGAGCAGTGTCTGCTGTCTGGCGTGCTTACTCATTATGCGATGTTCATGTAGTGATGCAAGCATCATGGTGTTCGCGTCAGTGCCTGCACTTAAATCCATTCTGTGTCTTCTACTATCTCAGTAGACTGTGCATCGTTTATCTGAATGAGAGCCGTGATGAAGGTCAACTTTCGACTGTAAATACGTGATAACCCTTTAAAAACACACACAGTTAATATTTTCAATTTTCGAAGGTTTCCCTTAAGGCAACTGTCGGCTCTGGAAATCCCTTCCCATTTATTCCCGGTTGTGAAATTCTCTGCCCCATTTCACAGCCACGCGTAGCAAATAATTTCCCCTGCTCTTGCTGCATAACTTTTTTTCAGTCAACAGACCTCTGACGGATTTGATGCGGCCCGCTACGAATTTCTATCCTGTGCTAACCTCTTCACTCCAGAGTAGCACTCGTAGCCTGTGTCCTCAATTATTTGCTGGACGTATCACAGTCCAGGTCTCCCCTTACGGTTTCTAGCCTCTGCAGCTCCCTCTAGTACCGTGAGAGTTATTCCCTGATATCTCTACAGATCTACAGTCATCCTGTCCCTTCGTGTTGTCAGTGTCTTCCATAAACTGCTTTCCTCGTCGATTCTGCGGAGAACTTCCTCATTGCTTACCTTATCAGCCCATCTAATTTTCAACATTCTTCTGTAGCACCACACCTCAAATGCTTCGATTCTCTTCTATTCTGGTTTTTTCATTACCATACAATGCTGTGCTCCAAACGTACATTCCCGGAAATTTCTTCATCACTTCTCTTGGCCAGGAACGCCCTTTTTGCCCGTGCTAGTCTTCTTTTTATTTTCTCCTTGCTTCCCCCGTCATGGGTTATTTCGCTGCTTAGGTAGCAGAATTCCTGAACTTCACCTGCTTCGTGATCCGTATTTCTGATGTTAAATTTCTCGCTGTTCTCATTTCTGCTACTTCTGATTACTTCGTCTTCCTTCGATTTATTTTTAATCCATATTCTGTACTCATTACACTGTACATTCCATACAACAGATCCTGGAATTTTTCTTCACTTTCAGTGAGGATAGTAATGTCATCAGCGAATCTTATAATTCATATCCTATCGTCTTGAATTTTAATTCCACTCTTGAACCTCCCTTTTATTTCTGTGATTGATTTTTCGATGTGCAGATTGTGTGAATCATGTTTTTCAGGAAGTCTAATACTATATAGTCATGTTCTACTGACCAATGTGAATAGTCATTTTCTAGGCACTTCCCCCATGATTTCAAAAATTCCGATGGAATGTGATCCATTCCTTCTGCCTTATTTGATCTCGAGTTCCCTAATGCTCTTTTAAATTCTGACTCTAATATTGAATCCCTTATCTCTTTGCTGTCGACTCCTTCTCGTCTTCTATCACGTCTTCGGTTAAGTCCTCCTCCTCATAAAGGCCTTCAATGCTCTCTTTACACCTATCCACTTTCTCCTCTGCATTTGACAGTAGAACTACTCATTATACTCTTACTGTTATTGACCTTGCTTTAATTTCACCAAACGTTGTTTTGACTTTTCTATATGCTTAGTCACTCCTTCCGCCAATCATTTCCTTTTAAATTTCTTCACATTTTCCCTGCTACCATTTCGCCTCAGTTTCCCTGTTCTTCCTATTTTTTTCTTATTTACTTGTATTTCTGTCTTCCTGAACTTCCCTGGACATTTTTGTACTTTTTTCGTTTGTCGATCATTTGAAGTATTTTTTCTGTTGGCCATGGTTCCTTCGCAGTTACCTTCCTTGTACCTACATTCGTCTTTCCAAATTCTGTGATTGCCCTTTTTAGATATTCCCATTCCTCTTCAACTAAACTGCCCACTCAGCTATTCTTTATCGCAGTATCTATAGCCTCAGAGAACTTCAATCATAACTCTTCATTTCCCAGTATTTCGGTATCCTACTCCGTTACTCATTCATTCTTCCTGGGTAGTCTGTTAAACTTCAGTCTGCTCTTCATCATTACTCGATTGTGATCTGTGTCTTTATCTGTTCCTGGATACACCTTACTATATAGTATCTAATTTCGAAATTTCTCCCTGATCGTGATGTAATTAACTGGAATCTTGCTGCACCTACCTGCGTTTTCCCAGCATACATCCTCCTGTTGTCATTTTGGAACAGAGTATTCGTGATTACTAACGGTAATTTATTGCGGATCTCAATTACTTTTTCTCCTCTCCCATTCCTACTACCAAACCGATATTCTCCCGCAACTCCTTATGTCCAACATAAAAGCTGCGGCAATCGTCACAGATAACGGTGTACAACATAACATTATCTACAACACCAAAGCCACCAGCCTAGGCCTACAAGAATCAGGAATTTACAGGACTATCTACGGTAATTGCCCCAGCTCTTATCTTGAACAGACAATACATGAATGCCTTTAGACTAAAATTTAAATGAATGCGCAATAGCCACTCATATGAACCAGTATGGACATTCTGTTTCTAACATTAGCGACGACTTACAGATGTTGCATACGACTAACAAAGGCAAGAAAATGGACCTCTTAGAGGAATCAGAAATACATCGTCGTACCCTCAGCTGACCCCAATACATTCAACGGGAAGCAGGAGCTAGACAATAAACATTTTATAAATAACTTCCTTGGGATTTTCACAGAAATCAAACACAAATTGCAGCCCTATTAGTCACAACACTGCAGTTTAAGATACAAGTATATAATTTTATAAATATAAACTACCATGATGAACAAATGTCTTGCTCTCACCCCACACTCCAACTTCTTAATTTCGTATTTCTTGCTATTAATTTACGAACTGTAGTGATAATCAAATATCTGTATCTATAAACGTGAGTTCGTATATACCTACTTTATAATATGCATTCAGCTGACTTTAAAGTATTTAGCCAATAATTTCCACTGTCAGTAAAAGAAAAAGAAGAAGAAAACAATATATCCTGCTGTCTTTTAATAATAATTTTACGCTTCAGGTGCAAACATTTTTCTGTTATTAACATATTACATTTTGCACATCCCACATATCATCTTCGATCTGTTTCAATACTTAGTCAATATTTAATGAACAACATCTCTGTATCGTTGCATAATGATAATATTTGCATTGTAAACAAAAACATCAAGTGTATAACAAACCTGCGATATCCAACACACAGTTTAAGAGTGTTATAAAGTGTGACACAGTAATTTAATGTGAGCGGTGGTGAAATTTAAGAACATAGACATCGAGCTAGAAAACCATATGGATCAGTACATCTACTGGAACATCTGTAAGTGAACACAACTACTTTGCATCACACACACCGAGCGAGGTGGCGCAGTGGTTAGACACTGGACTCGCATTCGGGAGGACGACGGTTCAATCCCGCGTCCGGCCATCCTGATTTAGGTTTTCCGTGATTTCCCTAAAATCGCTCCAGGCAAATGCCGGGATGGTTCCTTTCAAAGGGCACGGCCGACTTCCTTCCCCATCCTTCCCTAATCCGATGAGACCGATGACCTCGCTGTCTGGTCTCCTTCCCCAAACCAACCAACCAACCATCACACACACACACACACACTTTTTCTCCTCTCTTATTCCTACTACCAAACCGATACTATCCCGCAACTCCTTATGTCCAACATAAAAGCTGCGGCAATATATATATATATATATATATATATATATATATATATATATATATATATATATATATATATATATATATAGTAGCACTAAGTACTCACTCTTGTGCAGTGTGGAGCAGACGACATTCTGTTGATAAAAATATCTACATAAATATCTACATAACGAAAAATATTAGCCATCTGAAGATGGGCATGGTAGACCCAAACTGGTCATAGCACTAAAATAGAACATTTAAAAAGTATTTGTGTCCGGTTGCGTCATTCACCAACTGAAACAGACGTTGTTACATCGTATCCCAGAAAAAGAATCACTTGCTCATCCAATACAACATTTGCTGCTGCCATTAGCTAATGGTTAGAGCTGTTGCATATAGTACGAAAATGGCTCTGAGCACTATGGGACTCAACTGCTGAGGTCATTAGTCCCCTAGAACTTAGAACTAGTTAAACCTAACTAACCTAAGGACATCACAAACATCCATGCCCGAGGCAGGATTCGAACCTGCGACCGTACCGGTCTTGCGGTTCCAGACTGCAGCGCCTTTAACCGCACGGCCACTTCGGCCGGCCATATAGTACGCATTTGTTACAAAACAACGAATATTCAACGAGGCTAGAAGTACCTTTCCGTTACTGCCTGAAACGTTCAGCGTTTCGTTACTCGCATCTTTCGTTTCTCGGACGCAGTTCGAGCCCAGTTCAGACCGTGTCACTTGTTTTCGTATTCCACCGATTTGTTTCCCTCGGCGGACTCGGAGCAACGGAAACGTCTTCTTTCCCGCACGCTGGCGCCGAATTTGCAATGTTCGTATCCCTCAAATGTTTTATTCTCAGCGGAAAAAGTGTATAGCGAAATGCAGTACGGAATACATTTCGTCTATCGGTATGATTCCTTTTCCGCAAGCAACTGATGATGTCCGATTCGTATTGAGTTGGCAGTATTCGTAATCCACAGAATCCTCCGTTTCACACGCTAGTGTCCGCTGCTGTTGCAAACGCTTGCCGCCGTTACGGCAGAAGTGCCGTGTTTGTCTGGGGTGGGTTACGTGAGGCAGTGGCGCGGCGATTCTATTTTGGAATTATTTTGACAGGGCGAGTTCAATTCTTGCAACTTTTGCTGTTATCATTGACTCCAGTATAGCCGTAGTAATTCTGTCCGAGCGGTATAAGGCGCTGCAGTCATGGACTGTGCGGCTGGTCCCGGCAGAGGTTCGAGTCCTCCCTCGGGCATGGGTGTTTGTATTTGTCCTTAGGATAATTTAGGTTAAGTAGTGTGTAAGCTTAGGGACTGATGACCTTCGCAGTTAAGTCGCATAAGATTTTACACACATTTGAAGATTTCGTAATTCTGTATCAATACGTAGAACAGAAAAATCTCTTCGCGAAAGAGTACCCAGTTAAATGGCGGATTCCACACGAGCACAGTCAAACACACAACTTGCTGCACAAGCAAAGAAGTTTGTATTTTACAGTGTCTGGATGTACGGGCATTGTAAACGGGGAAAAATGACGATAATATTAACGTTGAACATGTTTGTATCGTTACTTTGTTGCAGAAATCGAAGTAAGCTGCGAGCAAAAGTGGACGTAGAAACTATGGCATCTGGAGGGTTGGATCAGTCCTGGAAGCACGCACGGATGGATGAGGAGGGGCTTTAGGGGACGATGGAAGCCCTTTATTTAAAATAAAAAAAATAGATAGGCGTGATTGTCAACGCGCTCGGGATAAGCGGGAAATCCGGGTTCGATTCCCGAAACGGCACAAATTTTCATGTGTCGCCAACAGCTATCCTCTCAATACCTAGTACAGCTGATGTCCCAATTGCAACTAATATTTCGGCGAGCAAAGAAGTGTTTCAGTGTATCGGCTACATCTGTGTATCTGGCGTTCAGTAACGACGGTAACGAGCAACCAACAATTTGTAACGGGCATACTATCGACAATACCGGATTCTTAACGGTGCAAAATGTAGTCGTTAATCTTACAGCACAAAGAGAAGCAGGTCACCGCTTCGCCGCTGGTTTCACAGCTACATCCATAATCCGCAAGCTACCTTGCTGGTCTGTGGCGGCGGGTACTTTGCTTACACCGCGATTTTCTTCCTTTCCTGTTCTTGTCACGAAAGGTTCTCGGGAAAAGTGTTGTTGACAAGCCTCCCTGTCAGCCCGAATTCCTTTAACTTTGGCTTTCTTTTTGCGAAATACACGGTGAAGGAAGCAATATGTTGGTCGACACTCTAGAAATTTGAACAGTACATCAGACTGTGTAGCGCGACGCCAATGTTGTAGTGTCTCTCACTGCATTTCCCAGGCGTTCCCGATTACAACCTCTAACGAAAAGCGGTGCTCTTCTTCGACCTTCTCTATTTTCTCTTTCAGTCCTCTGTGAAAAAGTTCGCAAAATGACAAGCTCTACTGACATACCTTTCGAACGAGACTTTTGTAAGCTACTGACGAGATATTCTTTCCATTGACGTATTGTAATCCGATGCTGGGTTTTAGTGCATTAAGTTTCTAAATTGTTTCACTGGTTTATGAATTAGAATAGATATATATTAAGTCATTTCTCGTGCAAGTGCAGCGTATCCAGTGGCTTTTGGGGTGGTCACATGTCTTTGACTCCAGACGCACCACCTCACGCACAGCCGCCCAGGTTGCCTTACTCTCCTTTTGACCTCAGTTTCACGCAACGGCTCGACATTGACGTCAGCTGTCAAACCAGACAAGTTAGTATATGGTTACATTAGTTGATCGCCACCGCTTGGTCCGGAAATCGTGTCAGTCAACATGAACAAGATTGGGATCGAAGCTAAAATTATAAATTAAATACATACCCATAGTGGGCAGTTCATTATTCCGGCATAAGCTGTCGACTAGTTGTGCCAGCTCAACATGTAGTCACAATAAAACATATTATCGAAAGTGTACTGTTATAAGCTTAGGAAGCGCCACTGCGGTAGCTACAGGTATGTCCATCAACACTTAATACGAGGACTTTTTTATTTTATTTTATTTCCAACTCCGATCAATCGCGAAATCAAAACCCACAGGGAAAATGCGATGAAGCCTTGTGCAGACATGTTGTGCAGTGTCTCTGGTATACCCGTCGACCACGCCTCTCTTTTCAGTTCCAAGCACACAGTGAGCACGTAAAGGTTCCTGTAACAAAAGCGTCCCCTGTGAAGTGTGAAATGCCTGCTGAGGGGTTCCGCCTAATATCATGCAGCCCACATAACGTAACTGTCGTGTGTGTCTTTCTTCATGCTAAATCTCCCACACTTTGCAGGTGCAACAACAATGCTCTTACAGTGTTTGATCATCCACCATACTAAGTTACCTCCGACTTCCATCCTTTCGCTCACCAGATCGGGTGGCTGTGAGGACGGCATTTTGGCACAGATAGTGAGGTGCAGACCAGCCTATGAATTGGTGGAAAGCACAGACGACTGTCTTCTATGACGAGGGTATTAGAAATTTGTTACCACGCTACAATAAACCTATAAGTTGGAGCGGCGACTATATAGAGATATCGCAGGAAAAGTAGCTAAATATTGCAAACAAAACATTTTTTATTTTCACTGCCATTTCCATTTCGCGACCTATCGAAAGTTTAAAACTTTCCTGGCCACTTCTCACCAAGCACATACGTTACCCACGCGTGCCACTAAAACACGTCTGCATCCTATGTCCATACATCACGAAGAGACCGAGTGTCGGGCGATATAAATGCCCTTCTAGCTCTGCAACAAGATGAAGGCATTCTGGCCAATGGCCAGCGTAGTTCTGTGGCTATCTTTCGAACTTCGAAAATTAGTGAATGCTGATTCGCACGGAATTTTGAGCGCATTGAACGTTCGACCGCCAGGCAGTGCTGAGTCCTGTTATGTTCCGATGAACAACCATATCCGCTGTCTCGGCCAGTCTTGGAAGGGTTTTCTGGGCGCCAAAGCAGGCTTGGTCGTCAGCGTTCAGTCTGTGTCGTTTCTACACCCTGCAGCCATACATCTATCGTTGCGGAGTCTCGCTCCAATCGTGCAATAAATAATGATAAATTATATGGGAACTCAAAACTCGCTGTAGTCTAATAGATTCCTAGTGCTTTGCCAGTATCATTCTCGTTTCAGCATCTCATCGGCCGCTTTCCCTACAGTCCACTTTTGCTATCTAGCTCGGTGTGCCGTGTACTTACGTTCAGTGAACTAGTGTTCAATATTTACTGTAGTGTAGAAGAAAGTGTCGTCTCTGAGTGACCGTAGGTGGTTAGAGAATAACTCAGAAAGAATTTATATGTGCTGTGAGACGTGGCAGCGTACTCTAAGCCGGCTGTTGTGGCCGAGTGGTTCTAGGGGCTTCAGTCCGGAACCGCGCCACAGCTACGGTCGCTGGTTCGAATCCTGCCTCGGGTGTGGATGTGTGTGATGTCCTTAGGTTAGTTAGGTTATTTCTAAGTTCTAGGGGACTGATGACCTCAGATACTAAGTCCCATAGTGCACAGAGCCATTTTTGAAAAGCAAAGAAACAGTGTAGAGTTTTCTTGTTTGGGAAAGCAAATAAAAATGTCATTAATGAATATCTTCATAGTCAGCTCCAAACATTCACCGCGGGACACAAAGATATTGAGCAAAAAAAAAAAAATGGTTCAAATGGCTCTGAGCACTATCTGAGGTCTTCAGTCCCCTAGAACTTAGAAATACTTAAACCTAACTAACCTAAGGACATCACACACATCCATACCCGTGGCAGGACTCGAACCTGCGACCACCGTAGCGGTCGCGCGGTTCCAGACTGAAGCGCCTAGAACCGCTCGGCCACTCCGGCCAGCGATATTCAGCATCTTTGGTCGGAATTTAAAGGTATTGTCCACCATGTGCTAGAGAAGTATATGCCTAGCAAAAGTATAGGGGAGGGAAAGGAAGTTGCTGAGAAAGAAGAGAATTTTGCACAGTCGTTTTAAACGTAGTCAATGCCCCGCTGACAAACGGAAATTATGCGAAATGAAAGCAGCTGTCAGAAGGACAATGAGAGATTCTTTTAACGAATTTGAAAGCAATATTTTATCTGCAGATTCTAAAAATAACCCCAAAAAATTTTGTTCGTACGTAAAATCTATGAACGCTACAAATACTTCAATACCTTCTCTTGCTGACAGTGCGGGTAATGTAACGGATGATGATAAACAGAAGGCCGAAATTCTAAACCTAGCTTTCAGAAACTCGTTTACGGTTGAGGACTGCAGCATCATTCCCCGTTTCAATTATCGAACAAACGAAAGCATGGCTGACATAGTGTTTAGTGTATCTGGGACTGAAAAACAGTTAACATCCTTAGACGCCAGAAAGGCATCTGGCCTGGACGGTATCCCCGTAAGATTTTATGTTGACTATGATACAAATATAGCACCATCCTTATTCACTATTTATCAGAGATCTTGAAAGGTCTCTGTTGGATTCCTTTCATGTTAATTTCTTAAATCTGTTGTCATTTACGGCATAAATTCCTCTTCTAAATTTACTGTGGTGTTTCTGACTATCTGGGAGGAGACTGAGAAGTGAAACGTGTTACTTTTACACATAAACAAGAACGATCTGTCACACTACTACACTTTAAAACACAGTATATATCTAATTCATGTCACACAGTCTCATACGGAACCTACATCCGCTTTCTTTTATATATTGTATATGATAAGATACTGCCATCCCCCTTCCCTTCTGTGTGAAAGAATGAATGAGCAAATGTATTTCTAGTTGCACGCTTGAGGGTAGCAGACAAGCCTGTCTGCTAGAGAACAGTAGGACCAACGTCGGAACAGGTAGCTACGCTTTCTAAAAGCAAAGAGGTTTCTATCCTTAGTATGGTCCTGTCCATCCCTTGTCATGTTGGTATAGGAAGCTGCCTCTCTGGTCACTTCCGTTTGGTTTTGTGAGGCACCCTCAGGAAGGGACCACGGCAGTCTGTCCGCGGCGAGCGTCTGAAGTGGTAAGATCTCCGGCTAAGCGCGTGTCTGCTAAGTCCGTAGGACAATGGATTTCTTAAGATCAGCCTAACTGAAAATTTAATCACTTTTATTTCAGGTTTAGCTCTAAAATATCTAATGTTATCTTAAATTGCAACGCAGTGTAATTCGAGTGTGAAGTTCAGAATATATTCCGGTAGTTGCTTTGTCACTACTTCGTGAGTAAACTGGAACCACGTGTTGATCAGCAACTCTAACTAAGATCATCAATCTTAAATGCGAATGTGCGTGAGATTATAACTTCTCGTCTTGACAATATTTTTCAATATAGCAACTTTTCTTTATGTTCAACCCACGTGGGGTGTACTTTGTGAGACCAGTACCACGTGCTTATACAATTGTTTGACCCATCAGGTTAATAGTAAGACGATAGTAACTAGTTCGAGGTTTTTCTTTTGTAAATTGCTTTTCGATCTAATTTATTTTAATTATCAAAATTATTGTGGAGTACACTCTTTGTGTTAACCAAGTTGACCACGTGAAGCATGTGGTGTAATCATCAAAGTAGCCCTCAGCCATTCTTTTCGGGAAGATTTCACAGGGAGTTAGTATGAATTTAGTATACCAGTGTTTGGTAATTATATGACGGACAGGATTGTGCTACGAACGTAACTTCTTTGGGTGTAAAATTTAATCGGTTGGTTGTGGTTAATTTCCTCTTGCATATGTTTCAACGTTCTTCGTGTGTTATTTTATGAATGCAGTGTTGTATGCAGTCTCCCAATCTTGGCTCCATATTTGATGTGTTCCGTAAGATTACAGTCTCACATTTTCACAATCTTAAATAAGTACCAGTTTAGTTATGAATCAAGTTTAATATGCTGAAATTTCAATGATCAATGTTAAAATAAATTTCCAAATATAAACTGATTTATTTCTATTTAAATTCTCTTTTATATATATATATATATATATATATATATATATATATATATATATATATATATATATATATATATATATATATATATATCACCGGTTGTCGTATGACAATTAAAAGATTAAAATTAATGTTAGGCTGGTTGGGAATTTGGAAAGCTAAACTGGATACCTGGTGAAACAGTTGCGCAGTAATGCAAGGTTAACTTCCCCGGACAGCTCACAGACTTTAACCCGCTTTTATTGTCTATCAGCACCGCTTTCATAGCAAATTAAACCAACAACGTTACAATCTTTGGATCAGCGAAAAAATCCACGGGACTGGAAGAAGACCCAGGTCCTAGCAATCTATAAAAAGGGTAGAAAATTTGATACACGTAATTACCAGCCAATATCACTGCCATCGATTTGTTGTTGTGAAACGTCCCCTTTGAACAATTATACATGACTGTCCTTAAACTGACACACAATATTTTTAGCGCAACGCATTCTGACTTTCAATAATCCCTACAAAAGAATGGCCCTGACTAACATTAACCTATACCTTTCACAAATCACTTACCTCACAAAAATCTTCGTTACTCGAACTACTGCAATACAGCGATCGCCTCTACTGCCAGCTAAATAAAAGATTCAAACTACGGAAGGCACTAACTACTGATAGGCATAGTTAGCAAATGAAAGATTTTAATAGAGGACAATGTATTTACCTGGCAGGGTCGCCATATGAAACGTCCCCTTTGAACAATTATACATGACTGTGCTTAAACTGACACACAATATTTTTAGCGCAACGCAATCTGACTTTCAATAATCCCTACAAAAGAATGGCCCTGACTAACATCAACCTATACCTTTCACAAGTCACTTACCTCACAAAAATCTTCGTTACTCGAACTACTGCAATACAGCGAGCGCCACTACTGCCAGCTAAATAAAAGATTCAAACTACGGAAGGCACTAACTACTGATAGGCATAGTTAGCAAAAGAAAGATTTTAATAGAGAACAAACAATGTATTTAGCTTAATAGTGGTGAAAAATCATAATATAGATAGCAGGTCATGACATCCAGTCTTAAAAATTTCAAAACTCCGCCATTTCTCTCCCCACATCCACCACTGCTGGCGGCTCACCTCCAACTGCGCAACGCTACGCGCTGTTAACATCCAGCTGCCCAACACTACAATGGCAGACAACAATGCAAACTAGCCACAGACTGCACACAGCACAGCCAGTGATTTTCATTCAGAGCGCTACGTGGTGTTACCAATAAGAAAACCTAAACAGCCTACTTACAGTAGAATCATGGAACATATTTTGTATTCAGACATAATGACCTTTCTAGACTCTGAGAAGCTCATCTGCTCAAACCAGCACGGTTTTATGAAACAGTGGTCAGGCGAGACACAGCTGGCCCTCTTTGTGCATGATATACAACAGGCTCTAGATACCGGCTCCCAGTTTGATGCCATATTTCTCGACTTTCCAAAGACGTTCGACTCAGTTCCACACTGTCGCTTGCTACAAAAAGTGTGTGCTTATGGTCTATCCGATGACATATGCAGTTCGATAGAAAGTTTTGTAACAGGCAGGGAGCAGTATGTCGTCCTGAACGGGGTGACTTCAACAGAACCAAGAGTAACTTCAGGTGTGCCCCAGGGTAGCGTAATGGGTCCTCTGCTTTTTACGATTTACATAAACGATCTGGTTGATGGTATTGACAGCGGCCTTAGACTGTTTGCCGATGGTGCTGTAGTCTACAGGAAAGTAGTATCACAAGAAAGTTGTGAACAAATCAATGAGAATTTGCAGAAAATAAATGCGTGGTGTAATGACTGGCGGTTATCTCTCAATATTGGCATGTGTAACCTACTGCGTATAACAAGGCGAAAATCCCCATTAATGTACGAGTACAAAATAAATTCCTTGTCTTCGGAAGTGGTAACATCCGTCAAGGATCTGGGTGTGACTATTCAAAATGATCTCAAATGGAATGGTCAGATTACACAAGTAACGGGTAAGGCGAACTCTAGATTGCGGTTTATTGGTAGAATCCTGAAGCGGTGGAGACCTTCAGCAAAGGAAATAGCTTACAATGCGTCAGTTCGTCCAGTCTTGGAGTATTGTTCGTCTGTATGGGACCCTTACCAGTTGGGTCTGATTCAAGATATTGAGAAGGTCCAAAGAAGAGCGCCAAGATTCGTGACTGGTAGATTTAGCCATCGCGAGAGCTTACAAATCTCATAGAAAGTTTGAAGTGGGACACACTTGCAGATAGATGGCGCGCTAAACAGAAGGGGCTGCTCACTAAATTCCGAAATCCGATCTTCACAGAGGATGTAGAGCATATATTATTACCACCAACTTTCAAATCGCGCAGTGATCACCATTCAATGATAAAGGAAATAAGAGCTCGAACTGAGGTGTTCAGACAGTCGTTTTTCCCTCGCGAAATTCGCGAGTGGAACAGAAGGGGGGAAATATGACTTTGGCTCCAATTGTGCCCTCCGCCACACACCGCTTGGTGGCTAGCGGAGTATATATGTAGATGTTTATATGTAGATGTAATCGGAGCTCGTGCTCCGTCTCTATTGACATCGTTGCCAACGGGACGTTAAACACTGATCTTCTTCTCCTCTTTAGAATGTCTGACCATACGAACGCTATGTCCGAGGATGTGACATGGTATGGTAGTGCGGTTGACCGTGAGTGAGGTTAGGAGAGAGTGAGAAAAGTTATGTGAGCTTTAATCTTCTTGTTTTACAATATTTTAAACTTTTTACCATATTCTTTTCTACGGACCTTCGTAAGACCACCGATAATCTCACTGTTGAGGGCCCATAGACCATGAAAAACACACACACACAAAAACACACTCGTCGAAAGCGTATAGGCAGTCGCTTTTCCCTTGCTCTATTTGTGAGTGGAACAGGCAAACGAATGACAAGTAGTGCTGCAATGTACCCTCCACCATGCACCGTATGGTGCCTTGCGGTGTGTATAAGTAGATGCACTCAAAAGAATTAAACTCCTCCCTAGCAGACCATGAAGGTCAACTCGACCGACCGGCCACCGTGTCATCCTCTGCGCATAGTCGATACTGGATGCAGATATGGAGGGGTATGTTGTCAGCACACCGCACTCCCAGCCGTACGTCAATGTACGAGACCGGAGCCGCTACTTCTTAATTAATTAGCTCCTGAGTTCTTCTCAGAAGGGCTGAGTGCATCCCGCATGCCATCAGCGCTCGGCAGACATGATGGTCACCCATCCCAGTGCTAGCCCAAACCGACAGCGCTTAACTTCGGTGGTCTGGCGGGAATCAGTGTTGCCACGGCGACATGGCCGTTGGCTAGATGTACTTAATGGCCACAATAAATCCATTACCAGGCGTTCTCTGTCACACAGCGGAGCCTCTCGGGCCGTGTGTGACTAGGTCTATCGCAACTGCAGTAGAAGGGACGCGCGGCGCCCGTTATAACTGGAAGGCCGCATGAATTGGGCAGCAGCGGACGGCAGCGGCTGGGAGCGTGACGCAGACAATGGCCGCCGCTCTGCTGGTAACGAGCTGGCGGGACACTGCCGGCTGCCGCCGAAGGCAGCTGGGCTATCACGACCTGCTGTTTGGTTCCCGACTAAGCGCGGAGGCCCTGTACACCAAATGGCGCAGGGCACGCGATTAAACGAATCCGGCGGATTTAGACGTAGCGAGAGCAGTTTCCGACACGCTGGGTCACGTCTGCCTGTCCGTTCACGATTGGGTCTCTCCCATCCTTTCCATTTTGTCAACGTCAACGGGTAAACAGTTATCTGAACTACGAACGTAGCTGCCATCTCCCGCTTACGAACTTGCTGCCACACGCCTTATTTCCGGTGTAATTGTTCGGCACATATACTCTTTTTCCTACTTACATTCTCTACTTCATACCTGTTCCACAATGATTTACCAGAAAAAAATGGTCAGTATAAAAAAATAACACACAGATTCCAACACATACTTAGACAAATATTTCGACAAATTAAGTTGAATGAGGTGTTACATATCCCGAAAAGAATCGGTTTTAATGAAAACTGTTACGGCGTAAAGTCAAGCGACGGGACGCCAGTGGGGAACGGTAGAGAAGAGATGCCTGTGAGAAGACGTCAGCCAATCGCACGCTGACCAATCCCTCTCCAGGACGACAACGCCACAGCAGCGCCACCTATGTGAAGAGGACATAAGCGCCACGCCCTACTGGTCAAGCTGGTCAAGACTAACGACTTGTATAGCAGTGTCAACACTACGAGTAGTTACTTTGCCTCATACATTCCATGTAGCTCAAACTTGGAATTGTTATACTGAAGAAACTTGATTACTTCGTATGTCGCCCTTTGCTTGCGACACATCGGTGTAATCGCAAAGTTAAGTAATGTAATCATTTCCTTTTGTAATAAAATACAGTTTGTTTAAATGTTGTGTAGCGATCCGAAAAAGCAGGTTTCCTAGACACCCCATATTTGATTATTAGGCTGGATTTAACAAAAATAACCTACAATACCAACAAAAATCAGTTGAGAGAAGTCATTTTGCTCAACCAGTAGGACAAGATAACTAGACGTTGTTACGCCTTGCGGTCTAAGGCGCTGCAGTCATGTATTGTGCGGCTGGTCCCGGCGGAGGTTCGAGTCCTCCCTCGGGCATGGGTGTGTGTGTTTGTCCTTAGGATAATTTAGGTTAAGTAGTGTGTAAGCTTACGGACTGATGACCTTAGCAGTTAAGTCCCATAAGATTTCACACGCATTCTTTTTTTGTTACGCCTTATTTCAGGTATTGCATAACTTCTACACGTAAGTGGAAATGGATAAATGTTACTAAATGTCGAAATTCAAAGGAAGAGGAGTAATATGCATACCCATGTTAGTGACGTAACTACGATATGGCAACAGGGGTGCGGGTTCTGGGCACCACGTGGGGGTGACGGCGGCGGAATTTTATTCTGACGAAAAAATGAGGAAGGGCAAAGTGAGTGGGAACTTTGGTAGCTAATTTAGAGGGGGAAAAGATGAAGTAGTAGACGGAGAAGAAAAAAAGAGGTATGGAAAGGTTCGAGGAGAACCAAAATGGGAAAGGGGCGGAAATAAATGAATAGGATTCATAAAGAGATTGCAAAAAAAAAAAAAAAAAGGAAGAATGAAAGAATGATAAGTTTAACGTCCCGAGCTCATTACAGAGGGAGCATGAGGCCGGATAGTCTCAAAGATCAGGAAGAACCATGCCGGCATTTTCCTGGAGCAATTTAGCAATTTAGGGAAATCACGTAAATCTGGATGACTGGACGCGGGTTTGAACTGTCGTCCTCCTGAATGCGAGTCCAGCGCCACCTCGCTCGGTAAGGAGATTCGTACTGGAATGAATCCGCTGCTCGTGGAATAGAGACTAGCGTTGCTACCTCTCGATCACAGGGTCCTGGGTTCAATTCCCGGCCGGGATGGGAATTTTCTCTGCTCGGGGACTGGTTGTTTGTGTTGTCCTCGTCATTTCCTCATCATACTCATCATTCGCGACAGTGGCTAGATTGGACTGTGAAAAAATTGGGACATTATACGGGCGCTGATGAGGCCGCAGTTGAGCGCCCCACAAACCAAACATCGTCATCGTATTGGAATGTATTGAGCCGAAGCTGTCTCTGGCATGGAGAGACTTGTGTCTTGCTGTCGGTTACCAGATGGAGCAAATCTCGTTATGCCAAGTGAGCTAAAGCAACGAATGTTTACCGAATATATTCTGCGTTTGTTGTTTTTTGTTACGGATGCATTGATTGGCACTGAAAGAATGTAATAGAAATCACGTTGTTTTTGCAATCATTACGACACTGAATTCCATGTTGTTCTATGTTTTAAATTATATCACGCAAAAACCAGTTTCTGCAATATGTCCCTTTTACTTTATAATGAAGTCGCTCCAACAAAGTAATAATAAAAAAATAAACAGGCTAAGTAGCGATGTGGTTTAAACAAAAATTGGGACGATGTCTTTAGCCCGTGCAGGGACGGGGCCCAAAGCAGAAGTTTCGCTCGGGCTGCCAGTTAGGACATTATGCCACAGACCAATCCTTAGGTTAGCGGACAGCCTAGTCCGTCTGTAAATACGCAAAGAAGACTCATAAATCTTAGATATGACGTATACATTGCTTACCACAGTATTTGGGTGAACTAAAAACAGTCAAGCTGAGAGCAAGATCAGTTAGGATAGAAACAACTAACTGAGGAAAGACAGAAACGGAAATTATAGATTTTTGATACCTACTAATTATAATTACTGAAGATGAGACAGTTTCATTGAAATCGTAATCAGAACTTGGAAAGACGATTATAAATGGCACGTTAAGAGCACAGCATTGTATTACAAATTAAATGGGCAGATAAAGTATGCAATAAACGGTAATTAGGTAGAATTGTCAAAAATGATACCTACTAGAAACGATTATGAGAAGAAGGGGGCGTAATAGAGCGTCGAGAAATAGTTAATAGCTTGCAGGTGGAAAATCTTGAGGATGATTTCAATATCTGAAGGTGATATTTAAAACAAATTACGGATAATTCTGAAGATCAAACCTATTCACATGGAGGGGACGGACTGACATTAAAACAGTCCAAAGAAAAAAAAACATAAACAATGTGCTTTCGTAGTAATTACAAGGCGCAGTAGGAGTAACAAGTGGGTTACAAGAAATTATGGTGCTACTAGTCGTCGACAAGAGCATCTTTTGGTAATAATGGAGGACATTCTCATTACCCTAGATTACTAAACCCTCATAAAATTTACGACTGCAGTTGGTGCCAATTCGCGGATCCCGCCAATCTGGTATTGTCCGTATAGGGTGTATAGCAGGACGTTTTGTACTTATTTTGTATGTGACATACCATTGCAGACTTTATGATTGTAATTATATAGTGCATCAACTATGAACTGCTGTTTACTTTGAATAAAACATGGAGTAATCGATTTACGATGGTTTAGTAAGAATGTAATACCCACGCCGTCTTCAGTGTTCTAGGGTTAACGAACACCATCTACAACAGAACCGCATAACATGAAGAGTTATATTTCTTTATCACGAAGTACTTTCCAGTTAAAACAACGTTAGCTATCGTAAGCAAAATACTACAGCAAGCGACTGCCTTACTGTGACCTCTTAGCTACAAAGGATATAATACCTTCTATGTGTATTTTTTATTCTTTATTTCTCAAAATAAGTCTATGTTTTACACGTCACTAAATTAGAAAGGAGCAGCCATAAATATGTTTCCAGAGTTAAAAGCGTCGACCACAAAATACGTCAGCCGGAAGAAATGTTGCGACTTGTGAAAAATAATCTCGGCCTAAGGCTCTCAGAAAATAATACTCCGTGCAGGTGTTTCAGCACTTACCTGTGGCAATATACACTGGGCACTGAAAGTCGATCTGCTGAATACCAACGACACATCAAGTAAAGAAATTTAAAAAAAGTAGTGTCATGAGCAAACACAACAATAGTTTCGAACAGTCAAAGACTGTGGAGTATACGTGGAACTCCTGGGTCACCGTGTGATTAGAGAAGTCGCTGAAAATAGACAGTGGTAACAGAATCACCGTTATGCATTTACCAACGCATGGAAGCCAGTGTTTGCTGAAGAAAGATGGCAGAGTAATTACAGTTTTCTACATATACATCTACACCTACATCCATACTCCGCAAGCCACCTGACGGTGTGTGGCCGAGGGTACCTTGAGTACCTCTATCGGTGCTCCCTTCTATTACAGTCTCGTATTGTTTGTGGAAAGAAAGATTGTCGGTATGCCTCTGTGTGGGCTCTAATCTCTGATTTTATCGTCATGGTCTCTTCGCGAGATATCGGTAGGGGGGAGCAATCTACTGCTTAACTCCTCGGTGAAGGTACGTTCTCGAAACTTCAACAAAAGGCCGTACCGAGCTGTTGAGCGTCTCATCTACATGTATCATCTACATAGCGCTTTCGCGGTTATTAAATGATCCTGCAACGAAATGCGCTGCTCTCCGTTGAATCTTCTCTATCTCTTCTATGAACCCTATCTGGTACGGATCCCTCACCGGTAGCAGTATTCAAGCAGTGGGCGAACAGGTGTACTGTAACCTACTTCCTTTGTTTTCGGACTGCATTTCCTTAGGATTCTTCCAATGAATCTCAGTCTGGCATCTGCTTTACCGACGATTAATTTTATATGGTCATTCCATTTTAAATCACTCCTAATACCTACTCCCAGGTAATTTATTGAATTAACTGCTTCCAGTTGCTGACCTGCTGTATTGTAGCTAAATGATAAAGGATCTTTCTTTCTATATATTCTCAGCACATCAAACTTGTCTACATTGAGATTCAAGTGCCATTCCCTGCACCATGCGTCAATTCGTTGCAGATCCTCCTGCATTTCAGTACAATTTTCCATTGTTAAGCCTCTCGATATACTACAGTCTCATCCGCAAAAAGCCTCGGTGAACTTCCGATGTTATCCACAAGATCACTTATATATATTGTAAATAGCAACGGACCTACGACAGTCCCCTGCGGCACACCTGAAATCACTCTTACTTCGATAGACGTCTCTCCATTGAGAATGACGTGCTGCGTTATGTTATCTAGGAACTCTTCAATCCAATCACACAATTGGTCTGATAGTCCATATGCTCTTACTTTGTTCAATAAACGACTGTGGGGAACTGTATCAAACGCCTTGCGGAAGTCAAGAAACGCGGCATCTACCTGGGAACCCGTGTCTATGTCCCTCTGAGTCTCGTGGACGAATGAGCTTTCTGGCTGATATGAGGATCGCGCCGCTGGCGTCGGTAAACTCGGAGCGTTAACGTAAACTCTGCTTGCAGAGGGCCCCAAATCAGCATTCACTACTTCCGAGACGTAATGATGATGTAAGCTAGCGAGTCTGATGCTGTTGCCTCACAAGTAACCCCTGAGTGCGAGATGCAAAAGACCAGTGACGTTTACCGCATTCGATGCCCCACATATTGTCTACCACTCTACCACGCAACCACAATATACGCTGCTAATGGTAAGAGGGAGCGTGGCTGGAGGTATCCAACGATAAGCACAGCGTGAGGTTTCGCAGCGTAGTTGAACTGCTTAGTCGACGAGCAACTCACAACAGTGCTGCAGTGCTAGTGGTGTTACACAAAGCAGAGCGATGGCAACGATAAACAAAGCAAGCATTGCATTATATTTGCAACAGCAGTTGTCGGAGTTGACATTTCGTCAGTAAGGAACCCAGGAATTTCAATGACTGAGGAAGAAGTGGCAGAAGAAACATTAGCATTTATGCAAGATGAGTCAGTGGAATGTGTGGTGTCGTATACGCTCGACTGTGCGGACAGTGTACATGAGGAATGAGGAGTACAATGACGAAGACACGTGTTTAACGACTGAAAGTGATATTGAAACAGGTGTCTAACTATGGAGTTCATCATCCTTGTCGAAGAGGGAGCCACAAACCTCGTCTCCAGTGGAAGGTGGCAGAACTCATTCGTTTCCAAGCAGCGAGTGTTTGGGATAATTACGTACGTGGAAGAATATCCGCAGCATAGTAAAAAACAAAAAAAAGTTCCGAATAAGTCCGCAGCAGTGTGACATAATACCGTGTAGTGCATAAGAAAAACTACGGATACTCAAGCAACGAAAGCTGGCGTTCGCGTGTTTCAAGGATGCTCGATACAATTTACAGGATGTCTATGATAGTGACTTACTACGTTATGCAAATCAAACTACGTGCGACATACATTACAGTAATTCCAAGCGAAGCAGTGGATGGTTGCATAACTTCAAACAGTGCTACGGAATTGGAAGACGTAAGGTAACGAAATTCCAAACAAACAGTCGGCTTGAGTATGAACAGCAAACTGCGGGATCGACTCGAAAATTTGTGGGTGAGATAAACAAACTTACTCCGTCATTCAGGAAGGAATTTGTTTTTAACTCCGACAAATCGGGATTTGAAGAGGAAATGCATACGAAAGGAACCCTGAAAATTAGAGGTGCTGTAACAAAAACTGTACATATAATAATTTTTTCCTTCTGATTTTCGATAAATTAGTGTAAGCAATGTCTTGATTTCATTTCTTTTTCTTTTCGTGTCATTATGTTAAAGAAACTGTAAGCGACTTTCGATGTGAAAATTAATATTTATGTCAAATTTCAAGCAATGCTATAACAGAATTGAAGTGTAACCCATGTTGAATCTATTGTAACATGTTTAAAGTTGTAATTGTGCGTCTGGTCCATACGTAGGCAATGTATTAGGATATGTGGAATGTAAAACCTTTGGTGAATACCCTGTCTGTAGGGGAGCGGTAAAAGGTGGATGGCAGGCAAGCGCGGGAAAATGCACACGGGCGCGGCACGGCATAACGGGCTCAGCAAGATAGTCGGAGTTGGGCATCGGTCTGAGAAACACGCTCTGGATCGAGGAGGCTCCCCTGGAAAACGTGATTTCATTGAGCCTCGGATGTGCCGTTTCCGACGACTATACAGCATGGCTATACTCTATAGGCACTAAATTGAAAAGGATTGCGACGCTAAGAAGAAGCAAAGTGCCGATACATCAAGAGCCATAGCTGTGATCGTATGTGTGCTGTGCGCCTCGCCATTTCGCCGCCCGCCAACCGCCGCATCGACACGAACAGGTTGAATCTTTAGAATTGTATTCGTGTGGACCAGTGTTAATTTTGTTCCTGACTGTTCAATAACAACTTAACTTTTACCAGAATTGTCCTATCAATTAATTATCCTCATCACTAACCTAGACAGGGTCCTTTCCACATGTTGTGCAATCCGAGTGTCCCGAAATGAAGAATTAAAATTTTATGTTAATAAGAATTACCTGCAGACCTATCTATGCTAGAAAGATGTTTAAGGAGCTTTATTGTTAATGAAAATATAAACAAAGAACAAAGGTCTGACAAAGTTGGAAGATAGTTTTTGAATTGGTTTAGTAATGAAGCTTAATTAATTTGAGACAAAAATTATGGTAGTTAAATGAGGAAGTAATAAGACAAAAAGAGTAGTAACTCATATATTGTAAATCTTGAGTACTTAATGCTTCCGATAGTTAATAGTTTCAACACAGTGATCGTAACAGTTTCAGGGTCCCCCCCTCCACTCTGTTCTTTTCCATTCATTTAAATTCTGAAGTGTACTGAACTGATTTGACAAGCAAAGTTAAAGTCAATATAAAAAACCTAAATTTATCAGTGTTTTACCCTTAATAAAATTGACATTGTATGTGTGTTTCAAAAGTGCTATTTCTAGGGTAACCTATGCCGGATTTCAGTCGGATCAATAGACAAAACGCAGTCTGTAGTAATCATTATGTGCAATGTTGTGTATTTATAGCTTGTTCAGTAGATAGCTAGTTCAGTAGATTTTTCTGGTTCTAAAATTATCCATATAATGCAGTATTACTACGTATTGTTATGCTTGTACGTACACCCACTTGTACAAGGGAAAAACTCACTTAATGCCTAATTAGGCTGGTGACCGTATTATTAACAATTGATAGCATCTGCTGTGTATGTTTCTTGCCCGTCCTATCGTGTAGTTGCACTTTATACTTGCTTGACGTATCATTGTTGTTACTGAGTGGGTGTAAGTCTGATTTTGCCTCCATTCAGGTACACGCGGTCAACATATTTACTAAAATCCTTTCTTATAAGGTGAAGCCCGTCAACTTACCATAGTACAGGCTTTAAAGAGTTAACGTACTCCCGAGCGTAGACGTTACAGTGCGAAGAGAGTAGTATCAAGAGCAACTAACATCAGTGTCTTGACCCATTCGTATACAATTATTACCGACTCTTAATGTGGATGGTAAATTGACTGGAAAGGTATTTATTGTGCTGCGAGAAATTGGAAGTGCTTTGCTCCTACGATTCTTTCTTGTGTCTGTGATTTTGCAAGGACAGTAGCAAATATTTACGTCACAGCAATCAAGAGTGAGAAAATGGGCGTATGATGACTGCAGCTACGGCATCAGCTCTGCTTTTGGCCAATAGGTTGTCAAAATAACTTACTTTCGCTTCATTTCTGGCCTGCGATTAAAAATCATACTCCTTTAAACTCCTGAAAAGTGTGTGTCATTGCGACTCGTACCACCCGGAAGCACTGCACAAATTCAGCCTCTCAACGTTAGTTTTTTCCGTGCCTCTGAAACATATTATGGCACTATCTGAAGCTAATCCTAAAGGGACAGCCAGTTTCACGACATACTGTTTCGCATTCGGCTCCATGCCATCACGTTCAACCAGTTCCCATCATCCTGTTACACGAATACGATTCTGTATTCATTCTTTCAGAGGGAATACCTAGGTCATTCTACGGATCGGAGCGTGGAATGTCAGATCCCTTAATCGGGCAGGTAGGTTAGAAAATTTAAAAAGGGAAATGGACAGGTTAAAGTTAGATATATTGGGACTTAGTGAAGTTCGGTGGCAGGAAGAACAAGACTTTTGCTCACGGGATTACAGGGTTATAAATACAAAATCAAATAGGGGTAATGCAGGAGTAGGTTTAATAATGAATAAAAGAATAGGAGTGCGGGTTAGCTACTACAAACAGTATAGTGAACGCATTATTGTGGCGAAGATAGACACAAAGCCCATGCCTACTACAGTAGTACAAGTTTATATGCCAACTAGCTCTGCAGATGATGAAGCAATTGATGAAATGTATGACGAGATAAAAGAAATTATTCAGGTAATGAAGGGAGACGAAAATTTAATAATCATGGGTGACTGGAATTCGTCAGTAGGAAAAGGGAGAGAAGGAAACATAGTAGGTGAATATGGATTGGGGGGAAGAAATGAAAGAGGAAGCCGCCTTGTAGAATTTTGCACAGAGCATGACTTAATCATAGCTAACACTTGCTTCAAGAATCATAAAAGAAGGTTGTATACCTGGAAGAATCCTGGAGATACTAAAAGGTATCAGATAGATTATATAATGGTAAGACAGAGATTTAGGAACCAGGTTTTAAATTGTAAGACATTTCCAGGGCCAGATGTTGATTCTGACCACAATCTATTGGTTATGAACTGCAGATTGAAACTGAAGAAACTGCAAAAAGGTGGGAATTTAAGGAGATGGGACCTGGATAAACTGAAAGAACCAGAGGTTGTAGAGAGTCTCAGGGAGAGCATAAGGGAACAATGGACAGGAATGGGGGAAAGAAATACAGTAGAAGAAGAATGGGTAGCTCTGAGGGATGAAGTAGTGAAGGCAGCAGAGGATCAAGTAGGTAAAAAGACGAGGACTAATAGAAATCCTTGGGTAACAGAAGAAATATTGAATTTAATTGATGAAAGGAGAAAATATACAAATGCAGTAAATGAAGCAGGCAAAAAGGAATACAAACGTCTCAAAAATGAGATCGACAGGAAGTGCAAAATGGCTAAGCAGGGATGGCTAGAGGACAAATGTAAGGATGTAGAGGCTTGTCTCACTAGGGGTAAGATAGATACTGCCTACAGGAAAATTAAAGAGACCTTTGGAGAAAAGAGAACCAGTTGTATGAATATCAAGAGCTCAGATGGAAACACAGTTCTAAGCAAAGAAGGGAAAGCAGAAAGGTGGAAGGAATATATAGAGAGTCTATACAAGGGCAATTTACTTGAGGACAATATTATGGAAATGAAAGAAAATGTAGACGAAGATGAAATGGGAGATATGATACTGCGTGAAGAGTTTGACAGAGCACTGAAAGACCTGAGTCGAAACAAGGCCCCGGGAGTAGACAACATTCCATTAGAACTACTGATGGCCTTGGGCGAGCCAGTCATGACAAAACTCTACCATCTGGTGAGCAAGATATATGAGACAGGCGAAATACCCACAGACTTCAAGATGAATATAATAATTCCAATCCCAAAGAAAGCAGGTGTTGACAGATGTGAAAATTACCGAACTATCAATTTAATAAGTCACAGCTGCAAAATACTAACGAAAATTCTTTACAGACGAATGGAAAAACTGGTAGAAGCGGACCTCGGGGAAGATCAGTTTGGATTCCGTAGAAATGTTGGAACACGTGAGGCAATACTAACCTTACGACTTATCTTAGAAGAAAGATTAAGAAAAGGCAAACCTACGTTTCTAGCATTTGTAGACTTAGAGAAAGCTTTTGACAACGTTAACTGGAATACTCTCTTTCAAATTCTGAAGGTGGCAGGGGTAAAATACAAGGAGCGAAAGGCTATTTACAATTTGTAAAGAAACCAGATGGCAGTCATAAGAGTCGAGAGACATGAAAGGGAAGCAGTGGTTGGGAAAGGAGTGAGACAGGGTTGTAGCCTCTCCCCGATGTTATTCAATCTGTATATTGAGCAAGCAGTAAAGGAAACAAAAGAAAAATTCGGAGTAGGTATTAAAATTCATGGAGAAGAAGTAAAAACTTTGAGGTTCGCCGATGAGATTGTAATTCTGTCAGAGACAGCAAAGGACTTGGAAGAGCAGTTGAACGGAATGGACAGTGTCTTGAAAGGAGGCTATAAGATGAACATCAACAAAAGCAAAACGAGGATAATGGAATGTAGTCAAATTAAATCGGGTGATGCTGAGGGGATTAGATTAGGAAATGAGACACTTAAAGTAGTAAAGGAGTTTTGCTATTTAGGGAGTAAAATAACTGATGATGGTCGAAGTAGAGACGATATAAAATGTAGACTGGCAATGGCAAGGAAATCGTTTCTGAAGAAGAGAAATTTGTTAACATCGAGTATAGATTTAAGTGTCAGGAAGTCGTTTCTGAAAGTCTTTGTATGGAGTGTAGCCATGTATGGAAGTGAAACATGGACGATAAATAGTTTGGACAAGAAGAGAATAGAAGCTTTCGAAATGTGGTGCTACAGAAGAATGCTGAAGATAAGGTGGGTAGATCACGTAACTAATGAGGAGGTATTGAATAGGATTGGGGAGAAGAGAAGTTTGCGGCACAACTTGACTAGAAGAAGGGATCGGTTGGTAGGACATGTTTTGAGGCATCAAGGGATCACAAATTTAGCATTGGAGGGCAGCGTGGAGGGTAAAAATCGTAGAGGGAGCCCAAGAGATCAATACACTAAGCAGATTCAGAAGGATGTAGGTTGCAGTAGGTACTGGGAGATGAAGAAGCTTGCACAGGATAGAGTAGCAGGGAGAGCTGCATCAAACCAGTCTCAGGACTGAAGACCACAACAACAACCTAGGTCAACATCCGGCACTGCTTGAAATTCCCAATGAGTTCACCTTGGATCTCGATGATGGGAAACTTTGTGATCACTGTGATGTGACATTTTTCATTCGGTGTTCATGGTGCAATTTAATGATTTTTCTTGAATGTCGACGATGTCCATCTTGCGAAGTGTAATGCATACATCCCATAGAAGGCTAATCCCTGCACCCCCTGGATACTGATTTTCTGTCACCCTCCTAATGCAATTATTTTTCCCCTTATGTTTGTTAACGTAGCACTGTCAAATGAACCTTATTAAAGACTGAACTTGCCACGTCGCACCGAAGGAGTTCTTTGTGAGTGCAGGAGTGGGAGTGTCACCAGTATCAGTGACAACTGTATGTGCAGTTTTTGACATCATGAGAGCAACAACGGTTAAGAATTCAGAAATTATGTTACACCTCACACGCTAAAGGCCCTCATAAACGATCAAACAGTTTGTCAAATTTACTATGTTTACTAAACATTTGACCGTGTACGGTGATGTTCGACGTGTTTGTCTAGCATAGATCGTATTTGACGTCTTTTGCTAGAAATTTTGATTGGCAGAGAGTTTGAAAAGGTGGCGCACGTTGTTTGTGTCAATGTTTCGCCGCATATGTTTAATAGAAAAATAGCTGAACTATAATTTATGTCACTGTATCATGAGTTTCCACAGATCTGGAAGTTACATTCAAGGATAAACACAAAATAACGCTGGCTATTACCGACATGGTAGAAGCGTCGCATCTTCCCAACCCTATATTTCGCAGGAAGAGGTTAAGAAGAAAATCAATTATTTCTACGCATTACATACAAGCGGGGGTGCAATGAAATAAAAAAAAATCGAAGTTGTCCGGTTCTTCTACGGACTATATGGACTATGTTGTTGTTGCTAGAGGACGAAGTACAGGAGAATAAATTTTCGCGTCCTTGTGTGTTCTTTTTCAATGTGGGAGCAAAGAAACTCTAAACAAGTTAATGAAAGTTTCACTGTCCATCCGTAGGAAGTTGATGTAATCATCAGGTCTTGAGAGTAAAATTTCCTTTAACAGGTTTTCGTGTGTATATTTCTCTCTTATTTGAAACCATTTCCTGGATCAGCTTCTTGATTCTTTCGTCTTCTTTAAACACAGTGCCGGAGTCAATGTTAGAAATCATTTACTTACGATTGTAGCTATTCGTACTGCTGTAAAAATACAGAATATACGAGAACCGTTTGCTATAAGAGGGAAATCTGGATTCGGATCCCGGTATGGCACAAATTTTCATTATGGCCATTCCATTCTACATCTGATGGCTGTCCATATTGGCTATTGCCAATACATTTAATGTATAGAGTGGCACATTGTCCCGTGAGAGTACATGTTCCGGGTTTCCTTCGGCCACACTTCTGCTGCGGTACAGGTAATAGGAGCATCAGAGTGTGCGAGTGAAATAGCATGCTAAAAACAATCGACAGCCTATAGCGCATAAATATTTCTTTATTTAAGGCAACCGTTATCGACAGACTGCTCCCATCTTCAGGTCTTTTTGCTGTGAAACGTGTTTATTTTACGTTGGACCTCTGGTCAAGTTGGCGTGAAGTGCAACGTACAATGAACACGTTTCAGAGCAAAAAGATGTTTAAGACCTGAAGATGGGAGTAGTCTGTAGATAACGGTTGTCTTAAATAAAGAAATATTTATGCGCTATGGGCTGTCGATTGTTTTCGGCAGTAAAACATATGTCTCGGTCGGTATTCTCAAAATCAGAAAATTCACTGAAATGGTATGGCAACTGGAAGCTAACTCCGGAGTTGAACTGCGCGGGCTGATCGGTTCTTATGGCAAAACTGCTAAATTGAACACTGATTCAGATTAAGGAGAGGTATTGTACTCCTTCACGAGACTGCAGCACACTCCACATGGCGAACGCAACACAAGCCTTGCTTCAGTGTTTGCGATGGAAAGTTTGGAAGCGTCCTGTACTGTGCGATTTCCATCTTTTCGACAAGCTCGAGGAACGTCTCGGAGTTTTCGAATGGTTTCGGAGGGGATACCTATCAGCTAGGAATTGAGTGACTGGCACAACGTTCTGATCATTGTTACCAGAGACATGGTGTGTATGCTGAAAAGTAGCGTCGTGTATCTCTGTCACTTTGATGCGCAATGCAGCGTTCATTAAAAGCCTCTCAGTCTACCATAACAATGTGCAATTTACCTGTTGAAGTTTCCTAGCACATCTTATAAATAGCACCCCCTCCCCTACACCCCTAGAAGGTGGAATAAAGTGATCCACAGAAAATTAAAAAACATTTTCATGACAGACGGAGTAATCCCTGATGGTATCGTTGAACTTTTTCATTTTTAACCGAATGATGATGTTCCTGGACGATGAAAGGCTTCTGCCAAAATAGCACCGCAGACTCAGAAAAAGCTACTTGCCCGAAAAAGAGTATGCTTTTTGCCACATACTACGTGATCTTGCAGGTATTAGATGAAGGTGAAGAGGGAGACTCTGCGATCTAGATTTATGAATAACTTCCCCCACTATATCACTAGCAACAAGATACAGTCATAAGGAGTATTTTTTTCCTTTATTAAGCATTTCATTTCTTCCTTCTCCATCCTCCTGCCTCCTTCCCCTCCCCTTATGAGACTAGGCGGGCGTCCACACTGCAGCTTTTCAGCCAAATGACATTAAAACATATATTGCAACGCGTCCGTCGGTGGTTTTAGCTGAATTATTTCATGTGATACCAATTTCCGCTGCTCTGATACAAAGATTGCATATGGGACTCAACAAATAGCCGAAATAACTGCATAAGAGTAGTAGCGAGTGCCTCCCGCTTACCATCTTCCGAATGCAGGTTAGATACACTTCTCAGTAGAAGGAAAGCATAGGCAATTTTAAAGTAAGTGAGATTTCACTTGCAAGGAAAATTCTTTTACGGCGGACTCGGAGGCTAGCATCCCCCCCCCCCCCCCCCCCCCCGCTCTCCTGGCGTATGTGAGACTCCAGCGTGCAGCGGGCCGTACGGCAGTGTCTCTTCGTGTCTTCGCACACAGGGCAGTTGGCTACGTTTTCAAATGCTCTGGGTGTGAACAGCGTCAGAAGACAAGCATTTCTTACGACCCTGGTGATAATTTTAGCGCCGCGATGTCACGCAACACTTTCAAGACACACACCCTTTCCTCCTATGTACTTGTCAAATTGTCGGTCGCAAATATGGAACCTGTTTGCGCATGACCACATCACGACCGAGCTGCCCAGCGAATGATAGTTACATGCAAGCTTCCTTCCTTCGTAAAGACTTGCTCACTTACAGTTTCAATTGTTGGGGTGACAGACTCAACCCTTGTCTTGCCGAGGCCGATTTGTCAAACTCAGACGGTGTCCGTTGGCACCGTAAAGTCAACCAACACGCCCTGGGAAGGTATTCTGTCGTTTGCTGAAGCAGCTGGACGATGGAATGTCACAGTTTTGTAAATCCAAGCGCACTTTGACGACCGGCCCGTTAAACAGCTATCTCCCCCATCCCCCCTCTCTCTGCCTCTCTCTGTCCGTCTCTGTCTCTCTCTCTCTCTCTCTCTCTCTCTCTCTTTGTGTGTCACTCTCTCTTTCCGTGGACACTTCTTTCGAGGTATATGAGTCAGGCGAAATATCCTCAGGCTTCAAGAAGAAAATAATAATTCCAACTCCAAAGACAGCAGGTGGTGACAGGTGTGAAAATTACCGAACAATCAGTTTAATAATGGCTCTGAGCACTATGCGACTTAACTTCTGAGGTCATCAGTCGCCTAGAACTTAGAACAAATTAAATCTAACTAACCTAAGGATACCACACACATCCATGCCCGAGGCAGGATTCGAACCTGCGACCGTAGCGGTCGCTCGGTTCCAGACTGAAGCGCCTAGAACCGCACGGCCACTCCGACCGGCAATCAGTTTCATGAATCACTGTTCCAAAAACTTACACGAAACCTTTAGAGAAGAATGGGAAAGATGGCAGAAGCTGACCTCGGGGAAGATCAGATAGGATTCCGGAGAAACGTAAGTACACGCGAAGCAATACTGACGCTACGACATCTCTTAGAAGGTAAGTTAAGGAAGACAAACGTACGTTTATAGCATTTGTAGATCTAAAGAAGGCTTTTGACAATGTTGATTGGAATACTCCCTTTCAAATTCTGAAGGTGACAGGGGTAAAATACAGGGAGCGAAAGGCTATTTACAATTTATGCAGAAACCAGCTGGCAGTTACAAGAGTCGAGGGGCATGAAAGGGAAGCAGTGGTTGGGAAGGGAGTGAGACAGGGTTGTAGCCTCTCCCCGATGTTATTCAATCTGTATATTGAACAAGCAGTAAAGGAAACAAAAGGAAAGTCTGGAGTAGGAATTGAAGTCCAGAGAGAAGAAACGAAAACTGTGAGGTTTGCCGATGGCACTGTAGTTCTATCAGAGGCTTCAATGGACTTGAATAACGGTTAACCTCAATGGACAGTGTCTTGAAAGGAGGATATAAGATGAACATCAACAAAAGCAAAACAAGCATTATGGAATCTAGTCGAATTAAATTAGTTGATTCCAAGGGAATCAGATTAGGAAATGAAACACATAAAGTAGTACATGAATTTTGCTATTTGGGAAGTAAAATAACTGATGATGGTCGAAGTAGAAAGGACATAAACTGTAGACTGGCAATGGCAAGAAATGCGTTTCTGAAGAAGAGAAATTTGTTAACATCGAGTATAGATTTAAGTGTCAGGAAGTTCTGTCTGAAGGTCTTTGTGTAGAGTGTAACCATGTATGGAAGTGAAACGTGGACGATCAACAGTTTAGACAAGGAGAGAATGTGGTGCTACAGAAGAATGCTGAAGATTAGATGGGTAGATCACGAAACAAATGAGGTGGTACTGAGCAGAATTAGGGCGAAGACACATTTGTGTCACAACCTGACTAGAAGAAGGGATCAGTTAGTAAGACACATTCTGAGGCATCCAGTTTAGTACTGGAGGGAAGCACGGGGGGTAAAACTCGTAGAGGGAGACCAAGAGATGAATACACTAAGCAGATTCAGAAGGATGTAGGCTGCAGTAGGTACCGGGAGATGAAGAGGCTTGCACAGGATGGAGTAACATGGACAGCTGCATCAAACCAGTCTTTGGACTGAAGACCACAACAACAACAACTGTTTTCAAAAATGTTGTTGGGCGATGGTTTTGGGGAGTCGACGTCTGTCCGTGTCATTGGCTGAGCACGAGGTACCCGCTTTGACTGGCTGAGGAAGTTTAGGTGGGCTGCTTTCGCGGAATGCTCAGAAGGGTAGAGAGGTGAAGTATTCCGGCACTTGATACCTGACATTAGATCTGGAAAGATGTATATCTAACTGGTGCCAGACCTCTATGGAAACGCGCTGGATTGGATGTAGATCTGAGTAAGTTACCGGAATCCTGAGGTCATTTTTATGGAGACCCAAGGTTTAGTCAGTTCCGCGCCAAAATTCCCTCGTCCAGCTAACGAATGGACTTAGTGAATCGTGTCCACGTGTTTCCAAAAGACTACTCGTGCAATGTTGAGTGCTTACCGTTAACTTTCTCGCATGTCTGGGTAGCATGACCCATGCAGTTGTATCTGAGTCACGGGTGAATGCAGATGAGACCAAAATCCTCGGAGTAGCTGAGTTTCATTCACACCTTTCCCGTTTTCGTGCGACCTACCAACAATCATTTAAAGAATAATCTAAGTGGTCCTTTACTATACTAGTTAACGGTTTTCTTTTTTCATCATATCCCGTACGTTTCTTTTACCGTTTTCATGTGAGATATTAAATTGAGTTTCTCTGACTCCTTGTACCTTTTCTTTAAATAGATAATTCCTGACTCAGATCATTTAAATAATTAGTACAAAATCGGCATCCATGGTTCATCTGCACATTTTCGTCGGCTTTTCTGCCTTATCTATTGCGAAATTTTAACGTCACACATCTTAACACATGGAAAGGAGGACATTCCGATTTCCAGTAGTCAAAGCAGGATCAGGCATTAAACCGACCAGTTAAATCGAAGCCCACACTGGCTATTTGCAATACGTAATTTTTTTTTTTTTACAGTTACAAGATTAAAATAATGGGGCTACAACAGAATGTAAATTCTTTGTTTCGGTGATTTAGTGTATTTAAAGACAGACGTCGAAGTGTTGCTGGTGCAAAGGCGATGACGCTGACGCTGGTGATGACCATGACACATCCGTTGAGTCCCTTGTCATCTCCCAGTTGTTGTTGCATGGATAGGAAGGAAGGACGAAGCTATAAAAGAACAATAGGACAATACACATAAATAGGTCGTTTTTGGCGGTGTATTTTCACAGACATGCAAATACATCGTTGAATTTTTGAATAATGCAGGCCTGTAGGCCTACTCTATACTGGACAGATAATGCTCAACAGAAAACACGCCACGTCCGGTGAGCCTTACAGTAGCATAACAGGGTCGCTAATGTTGTAATACACAGTTGTAATATACAGTAATCATTCGTCCGACAGGTTCAGCTACGATATCAGATTCTCTGACGATGTTGGTCTGTCATACTTCTTGTGCCTGACACCAAATGGTGGATTAACTTCGACGATGCTGGCTGGATTGAAGATTTTTTAGCAAACAGAACACAGCATGTTGTTATCAATGGAGAGACGTCTACAGACGTTAAGGTAACCTCTGGCGTGCCACAGGGAAGTGTTATGGGACCATTGCTTTTCACAATATATATAAATGACCTAGTAGATAGTGTCGGAAGTTCCATGCGACTTTTCGCGGATGATGCTGTAGTATACAGAGAAGTTGCAGCATTAGAAAATTGTAGCGAAATGCAGGAAGATCTGCAGCGGATAGGCACTTGGTGCAGGGAGTGGCAACTGTCCCTTAACATAGACAAATGTAATGTATTGCGAATACATAGAAAGAAGGATCCTTTATTGTATGATTATATGATAGCGGAACAAACACTGGTAGCAGTTACTTCTGTAAAATATCTGGGAGTATGCGTGCGGAACGATTTGAAGTGGAATGATCATATAAAATTAATTGTTGGTAAGGCGGGTACCAGGTTGAGATTCATTGGGAGAGTGCTTAGAAAATGTAGTCCAGCAACAAAGGAGGTGGCTTACAAAACACTCGTTCGACCTATACTTGAGTATTGCTCATCAGTGTGGGATCCGTACCAGATCGGGTTGACGGAGGAGATAGAGAAGATCCAAAGAAGAGCGGCGCGTTTCGTCACAGGGTTATTTGGTAACCGTGATAGCGTTACGGAGATGTTTAATAAACTCAAGTGGCAGACTCTGCAAGAGAGGCGCTCTGCATCGCGGTGTAGCTTGCTCGCCAGGTTTCGAGAGGGTACGTTTCTGGATGAGGTATCGAGTATATTGCTTCCCCCTACTTATACCTCCCGAGGAGATCACGAATGTAAAATTAGAGAGATTAGAGCGCGCACGGAGGCTTTCAGACAGTCGTTCTTCCCGCGAACCATACGCGACTGGAACAGGAAAGGGAGGTAATGACAGTGGCACGTAAAGTGCCCTCCGCCACACACCGTTGGGTGGCTTGCGGAGTATGAATGTAGATGTAGATGTAGATGCTGTGATTCTCATTAAGCTACACAGACAAAAAATAGTATTCCATATGGGAAGAAAGCTTTGATTTACTAGTGAAAAATGTCTCATGGTGACTCATTTGAACTGCTTATTAAGAAAGCAGCTTTTTTATTTGAAAATAATTGTAATATTTAAAAGGCTCTCACCTACTATCAGTTCTCCAACCGTCATTTATGATGACAACACAGGCTCTTTCCATGAATTTCAACGGGAAAGCCACGAATACGACCTCGGAATAAAGTCTCGTGCCAGTTTTAAAGTGTCCTCTACAAGGGCGCGTTTTGCATCTGTGGCATGTGCATTTGCTATTACACGGGTGTGATGATTAACATTTGGTCTCGGCATGAGTAACGATTGTACATAATTGTGTTTAGCACCTCTACATGTTCTTCGGGTTAATAATATACAGCGGTCCGTGAAGACACGCATCGAAAACATTCTGCCGGAGCGAAACACAGCTCGCGATGGCGATCTCAAAGCCGGCCTTGTTGCATAAAATTTACGGCTACGGTCCGTGTTGTCTGTCCGCATTTGGAAAGCAGAACACGGACAGCACGGCGGGCTATTTTGCACCACATTAACAGCGCATGAGGGACACGTCGATACGATCGAAGGCTAATAGATTCCAACACACTAATAAATCAGGTTCGCTGGGATCCAATTAACAGTAGTCGCCCCAAACCGTCACGTCATCAACAACTTCATCTGATATTTATAATTCTTTTCGTGCGTTCGTACTGCAGTATTTCATTCTGTTTTATGTTACTGGCACGGGTAACTTTGGAAAATCTATTTGGTACATGATTCGATTTCAAAACAATCGCCGCTCGTTTCTTTGATTTATGGGAAAGATAACGTCTCCAGTGTTCTCAAATAAACCTGCTCGTATCTTTTTCAAAATGTGTGTATTCTCTCGACCAGTTTTTGTTACCAGCGGAAAAATAATTGATCTTACATGACGCTCATTACGAAATGAGGGCGGCATGTTTTAGTAAATCATACGAGGGCTATTCCGAAAGTAAGGTCCGATCGGTCACGAAATGGAAACGACTATGAAAATCCGATAAAGCTTTGCACAGATGTGTTGGGTAGTGTCTCTAGTATAACCCCAGTTAGCATCACGTCGCTCTTCTCATTTCTGAGCTCGCAGTGAGTGCGTAAAGATGTCTAGAAAATAGTGTCTGCCGCCAAGTACGGGGGCCTGGTGAGAAATTTCCCCTGAAGCTATGCAGCTAACATTACATAACTGTCGTGCTGTTTCGTCTTCAAGACAATTCTCAGCCGCATTCTGCAGGGGCAATGAAGATGCTCCTGCATCGTTTTCAAATGGAAATGTGAGATTACCCACAATACAGCCCGTAATTGTCTCCCTCTGAGTTTCAGCTCTGGTCACATGAACCGCTGGTTATGAAGACAACATTTCGGCACAAGACAACGAGCCGTAGGCCAGCGTAGAGAATTGGCGGAGAGCACTGGCGGCTGCCTTCTATAGCGAGGGTATGGGAAAGTTGGTACAACGCTACGATACACGTCTAAGTCGGGTCGGCGACTATGGAGATAGGTAGCTGCAGGGTGTATCTAACTGTTGCAAATAAAACATTTTTGATTTTTACCGTGGTTTCCATTTCGCGACCTATCGGACCTTACTTTCGGAATAGCCCTCGTATTTCTCACCGACATGAAACTAAATTGATACTGTTGCACCATCCGTGGCAATGAAGTGGTTCCCTTGTGTTGCAAATGCTTTATTCACAAACTTTGCATAAATGAAATGGTCTTATTTTTAAGTTCATCTTCAATTTCACTTCGAGCATTACCTCTTTCTTTTTGCCTGTTACGCTACCCACACTTCACTTCCTTCTCCCTACTGGGTTAAACCTTCTTATCTGGAGAGGTACTCTTTCTCCACTCCTTCTTTAGAGATGATCGTTCCACATTCTTCTATTTTGTTGTACTTTATCTAAAATATGAAATATATTCAGTTAATACCAAAAATATCATACAGCGAAGAACATATGAAACTTTCGTCTTTTTTTATACCTCCTCCTCCTCTTTCTGTGCTGCTTCAGTTCTATCGTCTCAGAACTGCACAGTTCACGCACTCAGCAGTCTGGTTCTCACGTTCTAATTTTCAACCATCCCACAAAGCGAGTTGGCTGATTGTTTAAGGCTCTCGAGTCTTATTGTGAAGGGCAAGGTTGCAAGGTTGAAATTGCAGTCCATACAGGTGTTACATGTGTAAGTAGGCTGTTTCTGTTTTCTTATTGGTAACGCTACGTAGCGCTCTGTATGAAAATCACTGGCTGTGCTGTGTGCAGTCTGTGGCTAGTTTGCATTGTTGTCTGCCATTGTAGTGTTGGGCAGCTGGATGTTAACAGCGCGTAGCGTTGCGCAGTTGGAGGTGAGCCGCCAGCAGTGGTGGATGTGGGGAGAGAAATGGCGGAGTTTTGAAATTTGTAAGACTGGATGTCATGAACTGCTATGTATATTATGATTTTTCAACACTATTAAGGTAAATACATTGTTTGTTCTCTATTAAAATCTTTCATTTGCTAACTATACCTATCAGTAGTTAGTGCCTTCCGTAGTTTGAATCTTTTATTTAGCTGGCAGTAGTGGCGCTCGCTGTATTGCAGTAGTTCGAGTAACGAAGATTTTTGTGAGGTAAGTGATTTGTGAAAGGTATAGGTTAATGTTAGTCAGGGCCATTCTTCTGTAGGGATTATTGAAAGTCAGATTGCGTTGCGCTAAAAATATTGTGTGTCAGTTTAAGCACAGTCATGTATAAATTTTTCTAAGGGTACGTTTGATATGTCGACTCTTAGCCGAGGATACCTCACTGGAATCTTCTCATTTTTTTCTTGTATTTTGTGTAATTAGTGTAGATTTTGTTTATTGCAAGCGCGTAATTGTAGAGAGAATCTCCTTTGTAGTCGCAGTCTTTCATTGTTGTACAGTAAAACAGTTGTGACATGCATGTAGATTTGCACCAAGTATTTCGCAGCTGCGCTTGCAATTAACTAGACATTATTTTCAGTGCTATGTTAATGTGTTCTCTTATTTTTGCTCTTCAAATTGTGTTTTTCTGTGTTGTCGTGTGAAATATTGTGACAATAATGGCGTGTGAAAAACGTAATACTAGGCTACAGAGTAAACTGAGAAATGACAGTGAAGACGAAAGCAGTGTGTTAGCGCCACCGAGTAATGAATTAACTAATGTTCAAAGTAGTAATTTGGTAATTGTGCATAGGGAAATGGAGCGGGCGGCAAATAATGGCGTAGACAGTGAAACAATTAGTGAACAGGGAAGCATTATCGATCGATCGGTCGGCAACAGCTCGCCTCAGGAATCCGAAATGACAGAACACAATATTGCAAATACTGTAGACTCAGGTTTTCCGTCCTCACCGTTTTCTCAAATAAGTCAACATACATTTTCTGCTTGTCAAAATGTGAATGTTGCCGGTGCAACTTCACTGCCGAAAAGCACCGAGGTACATGTTTCAGACACCAGTGCATTGTTATTACAGTTAATGCAACAAATGGGACATAGGCTACAAAAGTTAGACATAATGGAACAAAATCTTCAAAAGTTAGACACAATGGAACAAAATCTTCAAAAGTTACACACAATGGAACAAAATCAGAGACAAACACAGCAAAAGCTTCAAAAGTTAGACACAATGGAACAACACCAGAGACAAACACAGCAACAGTTAGACGCAATGGAACAAAATCTTCACACCACGCTTGAACAAACACGTAAAGATTTAACTACTGAGTTACATAAAATCGAATCGAAATGTCAAAAAGTCTGTAATGACGTAAAAACACAAATTTGTGAGCATTTCCAACCTATTTTTTCGCGTCATGAAAATGCATTACAGAATCACGAAGCAGCCATAAAAGAACTGCATACTATTGTTCATGAAAATCATGAGACGTTGCAAGCTAAAATTGACTCAGTTGCATCTACCGATTCGGTTATGCAACTTGCAAAGACTCAGGAAAACTTAAAGGACACAGTAGATACTCTGAAAATTGGTTCAGAAAGACACATGGAGGAAATTAGTTCATTATCAGAGGAAGTAGTTGAACTTTCGGATCAGCTAAATAATTTATCTACGAAGGTAGATCATAATCTGAATGACACAAAACCGGCAGTCTTTAATGACACAGAAGAGTGCGAACAAATTAGGAAATTCAAACAAAATCAGAATCAAATTAATACGCAACACCAAAGAGAAATCCGGGAAGTACAAGACCAGCTGACACAGGTAATACAAGAATTACGTATTTCAGAGGACACTCGCGCCCCAACACGGGAAGAGGGACATAGAAATACGGAACAGCCACAAAATAATAACACAGCGCATTTCGGAAATTATGAAAGAAATTGGCAAGGTGCACCAAATTTCGAAATGGAACCGCCGAAACGACGTAACAATGACCGATATGCGACTCGCCGACATGATTATTTTGACTATAAGCTGTTCATTACTACACGTAAATTTAAAACACTTAAGAATTCTGGCAACGACATTCATCCACAAGCGTGGCTCCATCAATTCTCTCATTGTTTTCCTCCCAACTGGTCATTACAGCACAGATTAGAATTTATGTGTGGCTACTTAGAGAATGAACCAGCTGTAAGAATGCGATCGGTCATTCATGATTGCCACAGTGAAGGAGAATTTTACCATGCCTTCCTCTCAGCATATTGGTCTCAAGCGACACAAGTCCGAGTAAAACATAGCATCATAATGGTGAAACATTTCGAACAATCTGAATTTTCCAGTCTTGTCAAATATTTTGAAGACATGTTGCATAAGAATCAATATCTTTCAAACCCATACAGCCCTTCAGAGCTCATCCGCATTTGCTTAATGAAATTGCTTGAACATTTAAGAAATATTATTTTGGCAGGAAGTTGCAAAGACGACATTGAAGCTTTTCAGGGACTCTTACAAGAATTAGAAATTGACACAGACAGTCGCGGGATGCGAAAACAGGAAAACAATCACTACAGGTCACATCCGTCATAATTCGTGACGACAGAAACAATAACTGGACACGACAAGTCTATTCTTACAATGCAAATCGTGACCAAAACAGACACCACCCATATGACAACCACTGGCAGAGTAATAATAGTTACAGAGAAAGATCGCATTTTCGTAGTAATGAATATGGCAGAGATTACCACAGAAACAGACAATATGGGAACAAAAACAATTATTATCAAGGGAGACAGAATAGCTTCAGATGCAACAGTTTAGCGCGCAGTTACGATTCCGGGAGAAATTCTCCACCACATGACCGACAAACAAGAAACTATGTAAACTACCGACAAAACGACAGACCTGAATTCCATCAGAACTGGCGGGATTCAAACAGGGCAGGGCACTCTCGACAAGGTGAATTTGTAGAAGTTAGGTCTCTTAATCCCAATAACGACGCACGCCAACAAAGAAATAGCAGACAATGACTCGCACCACAGGCAGCCGCGTGCGCCGGCTGGCTCAGAGAAAAATTACATAGACGCTAACCTTGAGAAAAATTCCAGTATTCTTTACCGACGTATACCGCATGATAATTGCGTTCAGGTTGAAACTCTGCGTACTAGGAAGAGTAAAGGTTTACACAACATTTCACATGTAAAACCGTTTGAAAGATAATCTGCTTTTTAACTGCGTCTTTGCCATAAAACTTTTCACTTCACATTTCTAGTATGCATTGTCAGACTTAGAAACTGTTACCATGCAACAATGTTTGAAGTTAAATATCCAATCGAGAACCAAGTGAACTTATTTAAACAGAAATTACGAATGCATTGTTATAGTGAACAGACATCACAGTGTTATTGTGTGTGTATATTCTTGCTTGTTAGTTGCACAATTACGTAACGACTATAAGGCTTACATACTTAGAACATTTACCAGTACTGCTAATGAGATTTTAATGCAACATTTTGGTTTACTTGAAAATACATTCTGGATTTAAAGTACTTTCTGTGAGATACCAGATGACACAGTGGTTAGTTTATGTGACAGCTACACGATTTTTATCACGACACTACTAATGAGTGACAGTTTACAATGTTGCTTTTTCAGTGTTTCTGTTTTATATCTGCACAGTTTTTCTGTATTGTTCTGGAAAGTAAAACATGTTTTAGTAGTAACTTTTGTGGTATAGCTACAATGATACAGCCTTTTCAGTAGCACAACAATACGTCACATTATAGTACTTTCTTGATCACGATAAGGTACGTAATAACTACGATATCTATACACAAAGCATTTCACTTTTGTTTATCATGAGGTAAGTACATTGGCTTCTGCAGAACTTAGCTTTCGGAGGACAATAACTACCACACTTCCACAGAGATTATCTTACAACAAGACGCACATTTAGCGCTACAGGACATGCATTTGAGTGATTAATTTTGTACTTAAACCATTTATTTTTCAAGATTTTTGAATTACAAAGAAAGTTTTCCGTGATACACTTCATTCCGTTGCTGTAATCTGTAACACCTGAGGGTATAATTACATTTATCCTCAGGGGGGTACACGCTTACTTTGTGTACCATGTGTTTGGCAAGCACAAGGAGCCCTAGCTAATATGGTATTTGCTTATACAACTTTACACATCGGTACCATATTTCTCCAACACAAAATCACACAGCTATCTGATTATTTAACAGAGAAACAAACATATTTTTATTACGTCAGTGACACATGTTTACGCAATTATACCGTTGGATAACTTCACACTTATGAAATTGTATTTTGTCTGTACTTTGTGAACTGTTCATATTTTTTCGGATCATTGTGATAATATGAGAGATTAGAATGATGTATTTGGTATGGGATCATGATTTTTAAAGTATGTTTGAGATAGATGACACTATTTAAATGAGCAGAGAATTTTTTTAGGTTTTGAAATTATTGCAGAAAGCTACGACGTTTTTGAGATTTGACTGAGGTGTTATGATATTATTATTACGACGACGATGTGTATTATGCTGTTGAGGAATGTTTATTGTGATATGTATTTCTTATGATGAAATACTGAAGAAGTGTCGACGAATATGTATATGTGTAATAAGGTAAGGAATAATGAGTAGTGGTTAGGGACTCTGGTTTGTGAAAAAGGTTGTTGGAAAACAAGAATCGTACTTTAAAAGTTATGAAATGTATGTAAATGCGTGAATGTATTATAATGCCGATGAAAATTTTTTGGACATTGTTATATCAATAGGATTTTGTTTCTACAGATTTGTAACGCAAATTCTTGACCTGTGAAATATTTTTATATGAGACTGTCACTGTAGCGGAAACTGCTGTCGTAAATATTTCGGTAAGAAAGTTAAGTGACCACCTTCACGTAATGCGTCGTGGGCACCCAGCTGCGCGACAGACGCCTGGAAAAAAGCCATTAGTGTGTGCCTTTCAGAGGCACAGGTGGAGGAAAAGAGAGGCCATTATCCTCGTTATTGACATTCCTTTGTAGAAAGCATCGCAAATACGACACGCTCATTACTTGGAAACATATTGTACTTTGTGCTACTTACTGAAATGCTTATGAACTGATGGGAAATATTCTTACATCTGCACACCTGATTATGACAAGGGTCTTTCTACGAGAGTTGTGAGAATTTCTACTAACTTATGAAATGCCTTATGACTATTGAATGATATTTTTATGCTTTGTACATAGTTGCTTATTTCATTTGATATCTGTTCTACAGCTGTGTTGCAGCATTGGGTTTATAAAATAAAATTAAATGCATTTGCTAATGTGAACACTTTCTGTCAACAGATCTATTAAATAATTTTATGATCCACATTCTTCGAAAAAGGAGCACTTGGAAAGGAAAGAACAATAAGAAGGGACTAATAACAGTAACTGCATACATAGTTTTCTTTTCAACTACTTGGTAATTTTTATGGTAGAATAAGTTGTGGTGCACCACTTTAATTACATAGACATTAAGATGTGAATAGACATTTCCCTTATCTGCATTGTTGTCTTTACAGTAATATTTTTCTGCTTGAGATTTGTCATGTTTAGATGTAAGTTATTGCATTTGCTGCTGCTGTTTCCCAGGCATAGTGCTACTAAATTTCACTTTGTATTACTCTGTTAAGCCAGTTTTACTACTGATTTATTTTCCTTGTTGCTGCACATTGGCTCATATTAGTTGTAATGTAGCATTTGCTTGGTAATTTAGATTTACTGTAGCTTGCTTTGACAATTTCCATTTTTTTATTGCTGTTTGTATTAATTGTTTTGTGCTGCTGCATTGCCTCGTCCTTAAGTTTAGCATCTGAGCTCAGTAGATTTAAGTTAGCTTAAGAGGGGGTAAACTATATAAGAGAATGAGTTGCGATGCATTGGAAGAAATGCATTGAGAAGTTATACGAAAAAAGTATAGAAAGCAAGGTATAGATGGGACTTTTTGGAAATAATGAGGAACGAAGGGAGATCTCCGAGAAGTAAAGAAAGTTTTGTTTGCAAAATACTGCAGTAAAACAAACCCTGTCCTTTCCTTGTGTTATCCCACTATGTGTTTGTGTACCCTTGGGTATTTGTGTTCTTCCTGTCTTTATGTGTTTATCTGATGAGAGTTACATTGATGACCCACCAATACCATTATTTCTACCAGGACTGCAGTGGGTCTGCACCTCTGGTGGCCCACCAATACTGTAATCTCTACCAGGACTACAGTGGGTCTGCTCTGTGATGACCTACCAACCAATATTCTTCAACTTCGAATGACTCTGCTGTGGGTTTGCTCTGTTGTGGCCCATTACCTGTCTGCATGTCGAGAGTCAGCACTGTCTTTCCGTTGGAAGGACAACACTACTTCTTTAAGACTGCATGGAAATCCACTACTTCCATGTGCATTTTCTTTTACTGCACAGACTTTGAGAAAAACACTGCAATTTTACTGTGAAGAATGATCAGGACTGTCTTTATGGACTGTGAGAAAATTTTAGCTTTTGACCAACACTGTATCAATAAGTGTGTGCATTTGATATCTGTGTTATTTTAATTATGAAAAATTTTATCAAATCATTATTGGCCACTGCCCAAAACAATTTGTAAAATTTTTGGTGGGGAGCATGGGGGCTATGTAAGTAGGCTGTTTCTGTTTGCTTATTGGTAACGCTACGTAGTGCTGTGTATGAAAATCACTGGCTGTGCTGTGTGCAGTCTGTGGCTAGTTTGCATTGTTGTCTGCCATTGTAGTGTTGGGCAGCTGGATGTTAACAGCGCGTAGCGTTGCGCAGTTGGAGGTGAGCCGCCAGCAGTGGTGGATGTGGGGAGAGAGATGGCGGAGTTTTGAAATTTGTAAGACTGGATGTCATGAACTGCTATGTATATTATGATTTTTCAACACTATTAAGGTAAATACATTGTTTGTTCTCTATTAAAATCTTTCATTTGCTAACTATACCTATCAGTAGTTAGTGCCTTCCGTACTTTGAATCTTTTATTTAGCTGGCAGTAGTGGCGCTCGCTATATTGCAGTAGTTCGAGTAACGAAGATTTTTGTGAGGTAAGTGATTTGTGAAAGGTATAGGTTAATGTTAGTCAGGGCCATTCTTTTGTAGGGATTATTGAAAGTCAGATTGCGTTGCGCAAAAAAATATTGTGTGTCAGTTTAAGCACAGTCATGTGTAAATTTTTCTAAGGGTACGTTTCACATGGATCCGTAAAAATGAAGTTAGTTCCAAGACCGCCTCGAGACATTTCATCCACCGTGCTAGTCCGGTAAAAACTTCTGCTCCATTTCTCGGTTCATAAATTCTACACATACTTCTTTCAGTGCGCTCAGCACTTGCTAAAAGTTTTCATTTTAGGTTTCTGTGTGACGCCTAGACTTTTTACCATCAATCCGAAATTTACTTTTTTTCTTGCTCTGTCTTTAGTGACTACCATTTCTTGTAAGCTTCTCTTAGTTCAAACAAACGAGTTAATCATGAAGTTTAATTGATAACCCTAAATAATGTTTTAGTGACTTTTTGCCTATTTGGAATATAAGTCCATAGCACTTAGGAAAGTCTTGCACCTGTTATTAATTATCTTTCCGGTTAGATAGTTTAGAGGCCGGATATTTTTCCTGTTTGTCTGAATTCTGTTTCATTGTGTGGGAGCATACATTTTCTAACGATGTTTTACAACGATCTTTAATTTTCTATCAGACGATGTGTAACGCATTTAGAGCTACCAGCAAAACAACAGTACTGTCATCTCGTAGTTTTACACTGCTAAGACATGCCATCAAAAATAAACAGAAAGAGTAAAACGTATATCAAGATGTGGAATGAAACAACAGGTTTACTGTTACCAGCCACTGTTTATTTATCCCCACAACGTAGGTTTAAACCTGCATCATCAGCTATATTTACATTTGATAGTATGATATTTGTGTGTGTTGTGTTATGATTTTGGGGGAACTTGTGGCACTGTGTCCAGTGGTTACACAGCCGGGCTTTGTGACCGAGCGGTTCTAGGCGCTTCAGTCCGGAACCGCGCGACTGCTACGGTCGCAGGTTCGAATCCTGCCTCGGGCATGGATGTATGTGATGCCCTTAACTTAGTAAGGTTTAATTAGTACTAAGTTCTAGGGGACTGATGCCCTCAGATGCTAAGTCCCAAAGTGCTCAGAACCATTTGAACCATTTCCAGTGGTTACACGTTCCTTTCACTGTCGTAGCTAGGGATAGTGCCACAAGTTCCCCAAAACCGTAATACCACACACACAGATGTCAAACTAACAAATGTTAATCCACCTGATGATGGAAGTTGAGACCTTCGAAACGCGTTGTGGAGATAAGTAAACAGCGACTGGTAACAGTAAACTTGTTGTTTTATTCGATATCAATAGCAGTCACGGTGAAGCCTAACCTAAAACGTTCTCATTTTAAATATCAAGATTGGTTTTGGCTATGTTTTAGCGGGCAACGTGGCGCATTTTCTGACGTACGCAAGTAATCTGTAACGTTTGTAGCTACTCAAATCATAACATCACATTCTCTCTCTCTACTTTTTATGGTGTTTTGGTGTCGGGATTAGACTTCGAAGAAGACGTCTGTCCTACTACCGCGCTAACGGCACCTGGGTCATATGTTTGCTTTCATTTGTCGGGCAGATGATTGTGCAGCTTCTTTTCCCGAAGTCAGGAAAGCGGATTGCAACGTTGTAGTCTTGAAATTATTTGATATCTCCTCCACACCGGATGGTATTGGAGTGTTCTTTGAAGCCAGTGCCAGAATCGCTTGAGCACGTCAGAAAATTCGAGACCTTGTCCGTTACAACTTGTTGAAAACCGCACTTAATTGTATTTCCTTTCTTAGGATACACTCCTAGCACAATAACACATTGCAACACCATGACAATATGGAGCTGGAGGGTTCATGCACGATCGCAACGGTCCCATATGGCTGGTACGAGGGTTGGAACTTAAATAGTGGCAATTATATATTCACAATCGATACAAATGAGTTACAGTATTGCACCTGTTGCTGTCCTTCAAAGTAGTCATCAGCGTTGTGTAGAACCCGTTTCCAGCGATGTGGAAGTCGTAGTATACCGTTAGCAGAGACTGTTCTGTTCATGGAGCGGTCTAGTGCCTGTCCAATCTCTGGAACAGTTCTGAATCGAATGCCACGAAGTGGTTTCTTCATCTTCTAAATGAAATCAAAATCACAAGGACTCAAGTCCGGGGAGTATGGTGGGTGGTACAGTACTTCCCTGTCCCATCGACCGAACAGAGCAGCCACAGCTTGAGCTGTACGAGCCCGAGCATCGCCGTGCAAAATGATGGGTGGGTTGCGCAGAAAGTGTCGCCGCTTCTTTCACAAAGCTGATCGCAGGTGATGCTCCAAAAACGAACAGTAATACTGTGCATTGACGGTCTGCCGTGGAGGAACGTAATGCGTTAGGATCTAACATTCTGCGTGGTGTCTGTTTGTTCTAAGTCGTGTCTCCCTACCACTTTCGCGCAACGACGCTCTGAGCGTGTTTTTTAGGGAATTGACTAGTTTCAACCTGGGACCTGATGCTGGTAAGGAGACGCCAGACCACACATGACATGTAGAGTTCAGAAGAGTTCAGTGAGACTAGCGATGATATAATCAAATACTTAATGATTTCAGCGTCAGCTCCACTGCACTCCCTGTAAAAGAATCTTAAAAAATGGTTCAAATGGCTCTGAGCACTATGGGACTCAACTGCTGAGGTCATTAGTCCCCTAGAACTTAGAACGAGTTAAACCTAACTGACCTAAGGACATCACAAACATCCATGCCCGAGGCAGGATTCGAACCTGCGACCGTAGCGGTCTCGCGGTTCCAGACTGCAGCGCCTTTAACCGCACGGCCACTTCGGGCGGCAAGAATCTTAATACTAACTAAATTTAGTGGAAGGGGTTCGAGGCTTTCCTATTTTTAGTTAGCTGGTAAAATAACGTCGAAAAAGCAGTTAAGTTTACCACTGGAAATTTTATTCTACTCACAAAACATTGTTTATAAATTGCACTATTGATAAAAGGAAATATTTTAATACAGGATGATAAAAAACCAACTGCGTTCAACAAAAATGTGAACGAATATTCCCTGAATGGGTTTCCAAGTTCTACAATGGATCGCAGGATGACCTATGCCATATCACATCTGTAAACTACATTTAAGTTAAGTTTCATAAAAGAGAAAACTATCAAAATGGTCTACAGTGACCCTAAATTATCTTTAATTACTTATGTAACTTGTCGTAAATTACAGTGGCTGATGTGGCTTCTCAATAATTATATAACAGAAAAATCATCACGTTTCAGATTTTTACTTCAAGTAGCAATTGTGAACACCATGAGATTTAATTGACGATCGACACTAGTATTACGTAAAGGGGGATGTAACAGATCAGACTTCTGCAGTTCTGAGTGAAGCCTTATGCGCTCAAAAATGCGGCATTGCGTGCGTTCATTACCTTGTCGGTGTTTAGGCAGCGTCAGGAAGCAACTCTCTCCTAACGTCTCCTTACTACAATTTACCGAAGTTGGTTTCAAGAAAGCTATCTGGCTGTGTTTTAAACTGACCAATCAGGGTCTCAATGTTAACCCTAAGCTCCGCCTATAAAACTTCTGTCTATCCAATGAGAAACGTTATCCTTTTCATGGTGGGGCAATGTTTTTAATGTTTGCTATGTAACAGAGACGTGAAAAAGTCGCACGCTAAAACTTGCAGCTGGTGTGGCCCTTTTAGTGTTATCGTAAGATCTATACTGTTCTTCTGGAGGGCTCTATCTTTTAACATGGGCTGGGGGGTGGTTTTGGCGGTCGGCTGGCGATATGGGTGTCCGTCCCTCATCGTAGGGCCTCGTAGATTAACACGGTTCTGCTCTCGGTTTCTGTTCTTGTTTCTCCCCTCGGAACTACGTCTGTTTCACGGTGGGAAGGTTAAAAAATGGTTCAAATGGCTCTGAGCACTATGGGACTTAACAGCTCTGGACATCAGTCCCCTAGAACTTAGAACTACTTAAACCTAACTAACCTAAGGACATCACACACATCCATGCCCGAGGCAGGATTCGAACCTGCAACCGTAGCAGTCGCACGATTTCGGACTGCGCGCCTAGAACCGCGAGACCACCGCGGCCGGCGTTGGGGAGGTATGACATGCATTTAGGCGTTCTTGTGTCAGTCTGCGGTATTCCATTTGCTCACTCGTTGATCGTATTACTTTGGTTAATTTACTGTCAGGATTTATTCGTAACTATGTGACATACTGTCGGATTTGCTATCATGTCAGGGTTTTCATGGAAAGTGTTGGATTTCCTGACACCTTACAAGGATAACACCATCGTACACGAGAATCACCATAACTTTAGACCGCTCCATTCGCACCATCAACAGAACAGGCTCTGCTAACGGTATACTACGCCTTCCACATCGCTGGCAACGGGTTCTACACAACGCTAGTGACTACTTTGAAGGACACTAACAGGTGCATACATGTAACTCTTTTGTATCGGTTGTGAATAAATAGTTGCCACTATTTAAATTCCGATCTTCGTAAATTGTGTCGTTTCGACTATACAGGATCGTCCAGTCATGTGGCGCATGGTGAGTCCGAGATGGGGCGTCTTTGTCTGAGGGAGGCATATTTGCACTTGGCAGAGTGTGAAAGTGACTTCATTCTGTTTCTCCATTTGGCTGGCTTGTCGAATTGTGCAGTATCGAAATTTGTGGCGCATTCGGATCCGATGTTGAACCTGGTGGAGCGTGTGGCCGTGAACACTCGTCGTCAAGGTTCCGGTTGGTCGTCCGTCCACCACATGGAAGGGCCACCGTATTGTGTACCAACAACATCGTAACTACTTAACGTTTGCGCCTGCCTACCGAGAACAAGTAAAGGACTCCGTGCAACATTGCGCACCAGCTTGCGACACTGGTCAGAGCCTAGCAGCAGATGAACAAGGGGATCACCGACCAATGCGTAAGCTGCCGTTAACACCACAACATGCACTCGTAAAGATGAGCCAGTCAGTAGGAAAATTTTAATTTATTTTATTAGCTCCCAGAGGTAACTTCATTTGTTCCATTATGGCCAAGCCACGGCGGCAGCGTCGGCTGCCTTTCATCCCGTGGTCTAGCAACAGGAAGTCAGCACCGAGGAAGGGCACCTTGATCACGCGCCTCCCTCGTGTGCTGACAAGGTAACGCCACCCTAGGCATCACTTAGCAGGTGATACTCTGGAAAGTTCCTTGCAGCCCGCACGGTTTTCTCGATCCCGACCAATCAGGGCGGAGGAAGCCGTGTGGCGCGTCGAATATACCCGGCCACCCATTGCCAGGCCCGCTCTCTTGTTTTCTTTGCTCTCCTTCGAGTGAGACGCGCGCCCTGTAGCAGTGAACATATTCCACTTCTCCCGGTGCTGTGGCACTGTGGACTTAGTTCTCGCAGACACCAACATTCGCCATACTTTACCATCTGGCTCACCTTCACCTCCCTTGGCCTGACAATGTATTCCCTATAGCGTAGCTTTTGCCAATAAAAGGCCTTACAAAAGAAACTTTGTCCTGCTCTTTCCAAAACGCCCACCGCCGTCCCATCCGCCCATCCGGTACATACGGCTTCGTTTGCAGTGGTAAGATGACCGGGAAGTACGGACAGCTGATGGATGGCGTCTTCAGCGATGAATCGCGATTCTCCACTATCTCAGATGACCATCAAAGGCGAGTATGTCGGAGGCTTCCGGAGAGGTCTCACTCGTTCATTGTTTTGGAGAAAGGCAGCGATGTCGCTGCTGGCATCATGATGGGCGATACAGACTTCAAGTCACAGCGGTTAGTCACTGAGGGAGTTCAGACTGTGGGCCTACAACAGTATTCCACGGAAATCCTGCATTCTGGCTGCAGAACGATCCTAGTGCCGCCAACGTATACTTCGCGTAAAGACCACGAAGGGAAGAGAAATTAGGGTTCGTAGGTGCCATACAGTCGTTTTTCTCTCGCTCTTTTCTGCGAGTAGAATATGGAGGGCAATGCTTAGTAATGGTACAGGGTATCCACCGCCGCCACTGCCTTGTGCAGTATGTATGTAGATGCAGATGTGTTACCGCTCAGTCAACGGTATCGTGGTACCACTTTCCAACAGGACAACGCACATCCACAGAGGGCATGTGTCTCCGTGAACCGTCTGGGTGATGCTGAGGTAATCCCGTAACCAGCAAGATCCCCCGATGTGTCTCCAGCAAGCCGGCCGCGGTGGTCTCGCGGTTCTAGGCGCGCAGTCCGGAACCGTGCGACTGCTACGGTCGCAGGTTCGAATCCTGCCTCGGGCATGGATGTCTGTGATGTCCTTAGGTTAGTTAGGTTTAAGTAGTTCTAAGTTCTAGGGGACTGATGACCACAGCAGTTGAGTCCCATAGTGCTCAGAGCCATTTGAACCATTTTTGTCTCCAGCAGAACACGTGTGTTTGACTGGCATCCAGGATTTCAAAGGCCAGGTGTAACAGTTGTGATCTAGTTTCCCTCGGGAAAGGATACAACGGCTTGGTGACAACCATCTAAACCAAGATAGTGCGTACATCCTGGACACAGGGCGGTTCAACGTCGTACTCATAAGTGGACTCAAATCTTACTCGATTTTGTAATTCCTAAAATAACATCATATACCCTCTCAACACTTCAGCTTTCTTCTTGTTTCCTCCTCCACGTCTGAGCGTTTCACGTATTTGTCAGGCGGTGTGTATGTTGCTCTACTTCCTCTGGTGCATATCGTCGTGTGGCCTCTGTATTCACCGACTCTTTTTTAAAACAGGTGGAAGTATCGGTTACGGGCAGACCACTGACTGAAATAGAGGAGACACAAGAAAATATCTCAGTCTGGTACTGAGAGACTATTGTTTAGGAAACTAATGCAATCACTTGACCCAGAAATCACGTTTGCCATTAAACAGTTATTTTTGTTATATTTTTTTCAAGATAAACAAAGATTTACGCCCTTTGCTTCCTTGAAATCAGTGCCCAGAACCTTTCTGGCTGACGAAATCGATGTCACCTTATTTGGTACAAGGTTACCTGCTTCTGCCCAGTGTTTCGGTTGCTGTCGCGTTTCAGGGATCAATCACTGGCCTTGCATATTGCCCCAATTCTTCTTCTCATTTAATTCTTCACCTGTGTTATGCCATATTCTTCCCCCTCATATTTGTATGGCGACAGATACCTCACACTTCTTGAATCTGCGATTATTCAGTTCCAAGACGCTACTCCAGGCGGGTTTAGAATGAATGCGCCCAACGGAAAATACTGAACACGAAAATGAAGATTTGGCCCTATTTGACTACCTACTGAAGCAGATATTATGCTCCCCTAATGATGATAGTATCTCCTCCTTCTTGCTCTTTAACATATAAATTACAACATAAACGTAAATGAATGATTAAGGGAACTAGTAGCTACAAAATGAGAAATGCTGTTTCTGCTTATACAATTATTGTAGATTATAACCCATTTATATATTACAAATGTTTATACATCAATGTCCAATGGACATAAAGAGATTAAAATCAATTCCCTAATACGATTGATCAGTTGCCCAAATCTGCCCATTTTTTGGCTACGCGATCTAATGTAAATAATGCGAGATGACTGACATCATCTACGTACCAAACACTAGAAGACACTACTTTCAAAGATGATCTACAGTGGTGTACAACCGCAGTGGAATTAAAATTTACGTGATCACAGCTGTTTAGCTTTATAGCCCTAATAAGCTGAAACAATTAGTAATATCACCGTATCTACTGCTTCCGGTGCGTCGAAGTGATGGTTCTCGTACGCGTCTGCTACGACGAAAGAACTCCAGACGACAAAATAAATAAATAAAATGCTCATTCAAACACTAAGATGGCAGAAGACGGTCGTCTGGCTAGTATAGTCTAATACTGTCTTCTCCTGTCTGTGTTCTACAGACGAGAAACGTGAGCTCCCAGCCACAAGGACGAAGTTCGGATAACGTCTGAACGTGAGTATAGGCAGAAGAAGTGCTCTCAATCACTAAACGTTGCTTACTCAACGACGACTCCCTACCCACAGGCGAAGTCCAGAGTCGTATAATTTCGCAACAGTACAGTGCCTGCCGTTTCATTTCCACCGGCGTTCCAACCGCTGCTAGTATAGGCAATCATTCATTACGCCGTTTTGATAATAATGACAATCCATCACCTTTCATGCAGTAAGCATTAACAGCTGTCTACAAGGTGTGCGTGACAATGGCAGTCTTCATTAAATATTCATATATGCGGTGTACAACCTATCAAATGATACGTAATTCCGATTTCAAATCACGGCAAAGTATGTAGATGAGTGCTTGTAAAGCGCAAAATTATAGCCACCTTACACAGTGTTGCACCGTACCTTTTCTACATGTTTTCGACTGTGCTGAAAGTCTTAGGACGTCACTGCTGGTGGATCCACTGAAACTAGTCACACATCAATTTAGCCACTACTTTCTGAACCGTTGAAAATAAAGGAGCAAGTTTCTTGTCAGTCTTCATTGATTGTCTCATGTATAAATAAAGTCGGTAACAAAGTATTTTAAGAGCGAACGCTATTCTATTTTATCTACTTTAACAAAAAAGTGCATAATATGGATAACCAGAATTACCTAATAGTAAAAGTTGAGTCGATAGTTAGACCATTACGCAACTGCCGAGACGCCATCTTTGCGCGAGGCACAGGCGTTTTCGTTTTGCTCCAGTATTATGCAAGAAAATGGGTTCGACAGACCGACAGGATAACTAAATCGGCCACAAAACTTGTATGTCCATCGCTCTTTAAATCGCCTCCCCCATCATCTTATCGCAGTATCACAAAGAGAGAGGCACGGAAAGCAGGTGCGGGCCCTGTTGTAAACCAGGTCGGGTCCCCTCACTTTGCAGTATCACAAAGAGAGAGACACGGAAAGCAGGTGCGGGCCCTGTCGTAAACCTGGTCGGGTCCCCTCACTTCACAGTATCACAAAGAGAGAGGCACGGAAAGCAGGTGCGGGCCCTGTCGTAAACCTGGTTGGGTCCCCTCACTTCGCAGTATCACAAAGATAGAGGAACGGAAAGCAGGTGCGGGCCCTGTCGTAAACTTGGTTGGGTCCCATCACTTCGCAGTATCACAAAGAGAGAGACACGGAAAGCAGGTGCGGGCCCTGTCGTAAACCTGGTCAGGTCCCCTCACTTTGCAGTATCACAAAGAGAGAGACACGGAAAGCAGATGCGGGCCCTGTCGTAAACCTGGTCAGGTCCCGTCCCTTCGCAGTATCACAAAGAGAGAGGCACGGAAAGCAGGTGCGGGCCCTGTCGTAAACCTGGTCGGGTCCCCTCACTTCGCAGTATCACAAAGAGAGAGACACGGAAAGCAGGTGCGGGCCCTGTCGTAAACCTGGTCGGGTCCCCTCACTTCGCAGTATCATAAAGAGAGAGGCACGGAAAGCAGGTGCGGGCCCTGTCGTAAACCTGGTCGGGTCCCCTCACTTCGCAGTATTACAAAGAGAGAGGCACGGAAAGCAGGTGCGGGCCCTGTCGTAAACCTGGTCGGGTCCCCTCACTTCGCAGTATCACAAAGAGAGAGGCACAGAAAGCAGGTGCGGGCCCTGTCGTAAACCTGGTCGGGTCCCCTTACTTCGCAGTATCACAAAGAGAGAGGCACGGAAAGCAGGTGCGGTCCCTGTCGTAAACCTGGTCGGGTCCCCTCACTTCGCAGTATCACAAAGAGAGAGGCACGGAAAGCAGGTGCGGGCCCTGTCGTAAACCTGGTCGGGTCCCCTCACTTCGCAGTATCACAAAGAGAGAGGCACGGAAAGCAGGTGCGGGCCTTGTCGTAAACCTGGTCGGGTCCCCTCACTTCGCAGTATCACAAAGAGAGAGGCACAGAAAGCAGGTGCGGGCCCTGTCGTAAACCTGGTCGGGTCCCCTCACTTTGCAGTATCACAAAGAGAGAGGCACGGAAAGCAGGTGCGGGCCCTGTCGTAAACCTGGTCAGGTCCCCTCACTTCGCAGTATCACAAAGAGAGAGGCACGGAAAGCAGGTGCGGGCCCTGTCGTAAACCTGGTCGGGTTCCCTCACTTCACTGCCGAAAGTACTCCCTCCAGACTTTCGTTGGTTTTTTAAAGCCTGTATACAAGCTATGAAAAAATAGTTTCGAGCGAAAAAATCTCTGTTTTGTTGCACATTATGTCATTTACGTATAACCATATGTACATGTCAAACAATTAACAAATAACAAAAGCACATAGAATGCAGCGTTTTCACCGCACTCCATAGTACGATACGGTGATGTATAGTTATTGATGTATTATAATACGTGGAGCGTGGAGGGTAAAAATCGTCGAGGGAGACCAAGAGATGAAAACACTAAACAGATTCAGAAGGATGTAGGTTGCAGTAGGTACTGGGAGATGAAGAAGCTTGCACAGGATAGAGTAGCATGGAGAGCTGCATCAAACCAGTCTCTGGACAGCAGACCACAACAACAAGAACAACAATACATAACATTGTACTGTACTTTGCTGCAAACAAATGAAATAGAAGTATATGTATAACGGGTGTTAAGCTCCTAAAAGAGCTCTCCATCGTTTTTTGTTGCCAAAAGTGATATTTACATAATTAAAGTTAAAATGAAGAGCACAGTTCGATTCTGTAGCAAACACTTCTGAATCTCATAATGTGCTTTGCGTCACTGGAAACTGTAGGTACATCCATTGTTATTTCCAGCGCGCTAAACGATCTTTGAGCCTGTGTCACACCTACTGGCAGAGGCAAAATATTCTTTCTGGGTAATGTTGCTCCGATTTTGCTCAAGAATTATATTTTGTAGTTGACGTATAAGCAGACAGTCATTTAGGTTGGCACATAGAATTACTCCCAGGTGATGTATTTCTTCCATTTCATCATCTGAAACGTCAGTCCTATAAATTTCAGACCATCCTATTCTGAATAGGCTAGGATACAGCCACGAAAAACTCAACTGCTCATTCAGTTTATGTACAGCGTCATACCAGTCTGTAGTGTTGGTTGTAACAATTCAAAACTGCATAATCGCTTCATAATTATCACTATCGCATTCCTCCATACCATCTCCTAAGGGTTTCTAATGAAGCGTCTTTCTGTTAATACTGAACGAAATATTCAGATTACTTTTCTCAGATGTAAAACGTTATAAATCTCTACCCACTTTGCTGTAAACGCCTTTAAATCACTTATCAGGCTATTAATATTTAACACACAGCACCGAACCTACCTTTCTTGCGTGTAAAATTATGCTTCTGTTTTTTATGGCTGTGAGTACTTCAGACCATAATCCTACTGCTGGCATGAGACCGGATGTGAAAATATTCAGTTACCTCACCATCCACTGTATATCATTCCGAATTTCAGCAATGAGATACTAAGCACACCCGACAAAAAATTAGTGACCCGCAGTTAATGTCACACTGATACCAAGAAAGAGTGCCACTATCTTCAATAGCGGCCCCATTCGGTGAGGGAGTGTGTTTCTTCAGGAAGGACACACCCAGTTGAAGCCACTAGCGATATATAGTGCGGAGCAATATGATGCGTATGTCGCAGTAGGTTGTGCTTACGTTCCTGGTTTGATGAATTGCAATCGCAACTCGACTTAGCTGCTAAATCATCCAGTCTAAATTCCATAGAAAAATCGGGAATTCTGCCACTTTGTCACTTCTCTCGAAAGGTGTCAGGCAAGTCCAACATCTTCCATGAAAACCCTGACATGATAAGCAAATCCGGCAGTATGTAACATAGCTCCGAATAAATCCTGACATTAAATTAACCAAAGTAATACGATCAAGGAGTGAGCAAATGGAATACCGCAGACTAACACAAGAACGCCTAAATGCATGTCATACCTTCCCACCGTGAAACAGACGCAGTTCTGAGGGGAGAAACGAGAACAGAAGTCGAGAGCAGAATCGTGTTAAGCTAGAAGGCCCTAGGATAAGGGACGGACACCCACATCGCCGACTGACCGCCAAAATCACCCCCCAGCCCATGTTAAAAGATAGAGCCCTCCAGACGAACACTAAAAGGGCCACACCAGCTGCAATTTTTAGCGTGCGACTTTTTCGCGTCTCTGTTACGTTGCAAACATTAAAAACGTTGCCCCACCACAAAAAGTATAACGTTTCTCATTGGATAGACAGAATTTTTGTAGGCGAAGTTTCAGGTTAACAATGAGACCCTGATTGGTCATTTGAAAACACAGCCAGATACCTTTTTCTTACACCCACTTCGAGAGAGTTGCTACCGAGACTGCGAGGTGTGTGGAGCTGTGCTGCCCGCCGCCCCCTGACGCTGCCTAACCACCGACAAGGTAATAGACGCACGCGATGCCGCATTTTTGAGCGCATAAGGCTTCACTCAGAACTGCAGAAGTCTCATCTGTTACATCCCTTTTTTACGTAATACTAGTGTCGATCGTCAATTAAATCTCATGGTGTTCACATTTGCTGCTTGAAGTAAAAATCTGATACGCGATGATTTTTGTGTTATATAATTATTGAGAAGCCACATCAGCCACTGTAATTTACGACAAGTTAAATAAGTAATTAAAGATAATTTAGGGTCACTGTAGATCATTTTGATAGTTTTATGAAGCTTCACTGAAATCTAGATTACAGATGTGATATGGCATAGGTCATCCTGCGATCCCTTGTAGAACTTGGAAACCCATTCGTTCACATTTTTGTTGAACGCAGTTGGTTTTTATTATTCTATATTAAAATATTTCCTTTTATCAATAGTGCAATTTATAAACAATGTTTTGTGACTAGAATAAAATTTGCAATGGTAAACTTAACTGCTTTTTCGACGTTCTTTTGCCAGCTAACTATAAATAGGAAAGCCTTGAACCCCTTCCACTAAATTTAGTTAGTATTTAGATTCTTTTACAGGGAGTGCAGTGGAGCTGACGCTGAAATCATTAAGTATTTGATTATATCATCGCTAGTCTCACTGAACTCTTCTGAACTCTACATGTCATGTGTGGTCTGTCGTCTCCTTACCAGCAACAGGTCCCAGGTTCAAACTAGTCAATTCCCTAAAAACACTCTCAGAGCGTCGTTGCGCGAAAGTGGTAGGGAGACACGACTCAGAACAAACAGACACCACGCAGAATGTTAGACTCTATGTCCCAGCGCCGTATTGCGAAGATTCCAAACAACAGACTGTTACATACGCGCCACGTCGCTACCATGATTTAACGAGTGTGATGAAAATTCACAATGTATAATTTTATTATAAACAGGGTAATAAGCTTCCATGCAATTTAATTTAATCGTCTTCAAAGTACTGTCTAGAATCCACTTATCGGAACGATGAATTCATGACTGGAAGCACTTCTGGAAGTTTTCTTCTGGAAGGGAGTTCAGGTGTTCTGTCGTGGCCCTGTCAATGTCAGGAACAGTTTAAAAACGTTTTCCTTTGAGTATGGTTCTAAATTTTGGGAAGAGCCGGAAGTCGCATGGTGCTAAATCGGGTGAGTAACGCGGATGTGGATACATAGGAACAGTGTTTCTGACCAAAAACTGGCGAATCAAATGGAGGTGTGGCACGGTCGTAGTCGTGATGAAGAAGAAAGATATTGAGCTATTTTTCTGGTCTCTTTCTTCGTACATCGTTTTGGAAATTTTGTAGTACGTCCTTGTAGAATTCGCCGTTTATAGTTGTTCCCCTTGGAACAAACTCCGAACGCACTATTTCCTGAAGGAAAAAAAAGGGCCGTTACATTGATCTTTGACTTTGACTGAGTTGCCTTTTTAGGGTGAGGAGATTCACTGGTTTTGCATTGGGAATTCTGAATTTTTGTCTCAGAGGCAAGTTTCAACTCGAGTTACAATTATAGATATCTGAATGAAGACGATCCTTCAATTCCGTGCAAACTGACGCATGGTCGTCCTCATTCAGATACGGGCTTCATATCCATAAAGTCCAGATCTGAATGAAGACGATCCTTCAGCTCCGTGCAAACTGACACATGATTTTCCTTCTGTTCATCGCTCAAAAGCATGGGAACAAATTCTGCAGCCTCCCATCTCATTTACAAATTGTCGGTTAAAATGCTTTTCACGGACCCGTCGGAAATGGTACTTTCTTCGGTAAGCTCTCGAATAATTATTAATCTGCCTTCACGAACAATTTTTGCCACTCTTTACACGTTTTATTCTGTTTTTGAGATAAATGGACATCCCCAACGCTGTTCGTCTCCTGCCGACTCATTTCCTGTTTTAAATCGCTCATACCACCTGTCAGCAGTCTTCACAGTTGCAGCACTATCGCCATACACCAATTTCAACTTTTCATGAGTTTCTTCAGCTCTTTTTTGCAACTTGAAACAGAACTTCACTGTTGACACACGCGTTGTTCGAAATCCATGATGCGCTACAGACACGGTACAGACAACCTCAGCGTAGCGTCTCTGGACGCTGAGTAACAAGTCAAAACGTGTTGCCAACTTGACGCTGCCTTTCTCAAAGGATCACGCTGCCGGACAAACTACATCAAATTCTCGGAGTGTCAGCAGTTTCTACTGAAAACCTTCTTTCACCATATCTTTCGATCAGTGGTTAGGTCTCACGCGACCGTCTGCCACTAGTTCCGCATCATTTACATCGCTGCAAGGCGTCCATTCTGCTCTTTAAAAGCGGTGTCTAATATTTTGTGCGATCATCTTATTCTTGCACAGCATTCGAAGTTCATTTTTCCCAGAAAGATTATGTGTAGAACTCTTGACACAGTCAACTGTTTCTGGCCAACAAGTTTGTGACACCCTCCGAAGAGAGCATCTAGTTGCATCTAACTGCCTTTGAACACTAGAACTGTAACTTCTGCAAGATCCAAAATAATTTCGGCGGTGATGGCGTGCTTCTTGTCATGAACTGCCGTCTATGAATTACACTGACAAAAAGACGTCTGATAAGCAGAGCCGGTTGGAGAACATTTTTCCACACAAGCGAGAAATCAGTTGGCGCCCTCTTCTCCCATCTCGTCATCTCCCTCAGGTGACAGTTATTGAACTTTATGAAAAAAACGTAAATTAGTTACGAACTATGGCCTGATGACACTTCATTCATTAATTGTCACGCTGTATGTTTCATTTACCTCTTAGTAAGAACTTTAAAAATATGTAAATCTAGAGATGGGCGAAGCGGATTATATCTTCTTTTGAAATATGTACTACATAGAAGTTCTTTTTTAGGAGAAATAAAATTTCTGACATTATTCCAGCGTTAAATATAGAAAGAAGATACAATTAGTTTCTATTTATGGTAATTCGTGAGATGTTTAAAAGATTTGATTGTTCTCGCTTCAGTAAAAACATGCTGTCTATTGCACAGAGTGGAAAGAGTGAAAACAAAATTTCCATTGTTAGCTTAATAATTCTATAATTTTCAATTTAATTCGCTTTCTATCGAAAAACAGCAATGCGAAAAACGCGCATTTGTTGGACAAAAATATGGGAACACCGAGAGAAATGGATGCAGGTGCTGGACAAGCGTGCAGGGAGCGCCGGTGCATTTGACCACGAATGGCACCCGTGCAACGTCTCCAGTACGTTGCAAATGCCAGACGTGTTCACAACACAGTTCTGTGTGGTCGTGAGTGCATAATGTTGAAGCTGTGAATTCGAACGTGGCAAAATTCTTGGTGCTGGTGTGAAGGTTGTTACCACAATCAAGCGGGTGTCGTTGGCGCTTTGGTGTTTCAAGAGGCACTACATCGAAGATTAATACCGCACACAGGGAGAGCGGAAGAACGTTATCTGCTGGGTCACAACACGGGTGGAAACTGATTTTCGAGTACAGTTACGCTCTACTGAAACTGCGGCTCGGTAGCAGGAGTGTCGGCAGAATTGGTAGCACTGGTAGCAGAAGAAGCTGGAACTGCCAGTTCACGACTTCTGTTTTTTGATTGTTTGTTTGTTTCACACGTAATTAGAAAAAAATGGTTCAAATGGTTCTGAGCACTATGGAACTTAAAATCTGAGGTCATCAATCCCCTAGAACTTAGAACTACGTAAACCAAACTAATCTAAGGACATCACACACATCCATGCACGAGGCAGGATTCGAACGTGCGACCGTAGCGGTCGCGCGGTTGCAGACTGTAGCGCCTAGAACCGCTCGGCCACTCCGGCCGGCACATAATTAGAACCGCACATCGTTCATTGTTGGCCCATTCTGCATTTTACATTATTACAAAATATAAATTGCGTTTTGTAAGTAAAAAAAAAAATACTGCTGCTCGCGTAACTCATGCGGTTTTATGTAAACAAAACAATTACTTTCTATTCAAGTACAATTCACATGCACTAACAGAGCCTATATAATTATTGTTTCTGTTATGTATTCACTAGAACATTTTATCATCACGATCTGAGACAAGAGTTTCCTATTATAACTGATAAAAAAATTACGATAGTTGTTTAACAATAACAGAAATGTGTTTCATAGAAGTTCGATGAAGCACTGAAGAAGTTTTTCTTTTATCTTTCTTCGAGGAAATTGCGTCTTATAGTGGTATATGATAAATCCGCTTTTTATTTTTCACTACAAAATCCCTCTGTTTCACGTTACAAATCGACAGTTTTCGAATAAAACTTGAATTACAGAATAAAACTTCAATATTGCTACAATACTGTTTACTTTTAAGTGACAGGTAGCAGGATAAATAAAATGATGGAAAAAATGGCAACATAAGAAAGAGTTGTGCGACGAAAAACGAAAGTTGGTAGGCGTCATCTGAAAGATGACGTTTATTCATATTTCCTGACACTCGCATATGAGTGGCGCTTGCAGCGGCAGTATGAGGATGCTGACCACTTATAAGCATCACTGTTGGTTCTGAGCTGTAACAGTAGTGAGCGTTAGCTATCCGAGGTAACCAGACACTATAATGTAGGTCATTCCGGGCGGGTCCGCGGCCAAGTCTCACAGTGCCTTTCACGCTATGACGTTGCTCGGCAGACAGCCGGCACTAGCGAATGGCGCGTGTACAATCATGACGTAACGCGAGACGGAATAATTATTGTAATAGCGTAGCGACAGAGCGGGCGAGATGAGCAACAAGACGGGTAATTGTGGAGTTGCAAATTGTAAAATTATGGCCGTAAAACTAGTGCTGTGATGTATCACTGGGCCCCTAATAACGCAGGACAGAGGGAGTGGGCGGCTCATTCCAAGCGAGCAGAAAAAATCGATGTTAACTATGCACGAATCTGCTCAATTCATTTTCTTCGGCAACATTAAGATCGTTATTTAAAGAACGAGCTCCTTGGTTTGCGTACAAAAAAGAAGGTGAAAGCAAATGCTATTCCGTCACAGCATTCACGAAACTGGCATGGAGATGTACGTACAACTGAAAGTGACAGTGAAGCTGTCGATGAGGTAACCATGCGCATTATACTGCCATTTATTGCTGAAATCGTTAAACTGGATCACAGGGCTGATTTCGTTAACTTAAATCTTCTCAAATGGCATTTATTTTGCGTCTGGATACCAGTTATTATTCCTCACGTGTTATTAAGGAAACAGACAACAGGAACCAAACAATTAGGCATGTTGTTTGTTATTCCTACAGGCTGTAAGTGGGAAGCTCTACCCTATGGAAATAGAGTATGTATGAAAGAGAGCAGCTTGAATCTTGGAATTTGTATGCCCAAAGAAGAGAAAAGTGGACCAAGTAACAAATACGTTGTCCATCTGTAAACTCACAGATTTAAGACTTAAGGACGAAGAAATCAAAAGACTGAATAAAGGAACAGAAGTTTTGAGGAAGAAAAATGCAGCTTTAGAAAGACGTGATGGAGCCCTGAAGAGGGTGAAAGCTGTCAGGTGCGTGGTGTTACACGTGAGAAAAGTAAGTACAGCTGTAAAAGAAAGCCGACCGAAGTGGCCGTGCGGTTAAAGGCGCTGCAGTCTGGAACCGCAAGACCGCTACGGTCGCAGGTTCGAATCCTGCCTCGGGCATGGATGTTTGTGATCTCCTTAGGTTAGTTAGGTTTAACTAGTTCTAAGTTCTAGGGGACTAATGACCTCAGCAGTTGAGTCCCATAGTGCTCAGAGCCATTTGAACCATTTTTTTGTAAAAGAAAGTGTGGTAAGGAACAAGGTAGAAAATGTATTACCTAAATGTTTCACTCCGGGACAAATTGTTTGTTTGTTACAAGGCAAGAGACGGATTAAATGGAGTTCTCGGGATACTGGCAACGCACTAACTTTAAAGGTCCTTTCTAGGAAAGTTTATACATATTTGAAAAAGCACAACATTACTTTGCCCTGTCGAACAACGCTTCGAAATTGGACTAGATATTTTAATTGCGATCGAGGCGTATCGGAAGAAGTGTGAAGGGCGCTGAAAATCTCTCCGTTGAGCTCTCGTAAGCGCTAAACACGCAAATACACTCGGAAGAAGTTTTGACGCTTTTGAGAGAAAAGACTCGTACATTTACTCTGTTAGAAAGGAAAACTGTGCTGTGCTTTGACCAAATGAACATCGACGGCCGCGTCTGCTAAGATGCGCCGGAAGAGAAGATTTTAGGACCTCACAGCTATGTACTTACTACTGGTGATAGTTCGTGATTTGTGTAAATTGTGGAAACAACCAGTTTATTACGATTTTGATGTGACAATGAACAGTAACCTGCTCCAAATCATGATAATGGAAGTTGAACTTCCAGAGCTACATGTTATGGCCGTAACGTGTGATATGGGAGGAAAAAATTCTAGAGTGTGGAATGAGCTTTGCGTCGACACATCCAAAACATTTTTCACAAATCCAGCGGACAAGGAAAGGAAAACCCGGGTTTTCTACGGTGTGCCTCACTTACTGAAGCTTCTTAACAACCACTTTGTGGGTGAAGCAGTAGTTCTACCTAATGGAATTTCAATAACTAAGAAGTTAAGTGAGAATCTTCTAGACAGTTAGATAGGTGACCTGAAAATAACACACCACTTATCAGAAGCTCACATCAGTGTCACAGGTAGAGCGCAACAAAATGTTAGGATGGCTGCTCGTTTATTTTCAGATCGCACGTTTGAACCTATAGGACAGGAACGTCAAAGTATTTCTTTGAGTTACTGATGTGTTCGACGTTTTCAATTCTAGGGTTTCCTTTGATCACAGCACGACTTTACATAGTGGATTCGGTCTAAATCTTCCAAGGCAAGAGAACACTTTAAGAAGAGTTCGAGATGATTGCCATGATATGCGCTTTGGAAACGGAAAGGGTTTATTGCCGTTTCAAAAGGGGTTTATTAGCTCCATCATATCACTTCTAGGAACGTTTAAAGAAGTCAGAAAAGATAAGGGAAGTTATGCCCTAACATCTCGACTAAATGAAGACTACATGGAAAATTATTTTTCGAGAATTCGAGGTCTTGGTTCTCTCTATAACAACCTTTCAGCAGTAGAGTTCAAGAACAGAATTCGGCTTCTTGTTTTAGACGGAAATGCAGACAAGGAGACGTACCGCTATCAAGCAGTGCATTGGTTGCTAATGAGAGAACCAGTAGTGCAACTGCTGCCGACGCCGAAATGCTCGATGACAAATTCAGGAAATTCATTGCCGTCGAACTTTGTGTTGACGTGACAGAGGAAAACAAAGTGAAAACTCAGTGTGCAAGTAATCTTGACACTGCAGACATTATGGAAGACGAAGAAGAATTCCTGAGAACAAGCCACGAAATAGAGGGAAAAAAACTCTCGAGGTTCCTTCTGCAGTATTGTAGAACTGCTTGGCACGAATGTAGCCACTGTGCATGATTGTTGGAAGCGGTGATAACGAGAGTGTAGGGATGCAAGAAGATTGGGCTCTGGACGACCGCGTGGCACTACCGTAGAGGAAGACCATCGTATTCGGCGTTGGCTCTGGCGCATCGTAGTGCATCTGCACAAGTTGGAAGCACAGTGACAGAGCGATCTGTTACAAACTGGTTGCTTCAACGGCAGCTGCGAGCTAGGCGACCTGCAGCGTGTGTTCCACTGATCCCAAGCCACCACCATTTGCGACTTGATTAGAGGGCAGGTTAGGGGTTTGTTCTGTTTATGATTCTGCCTCGGTGTCTGTGATGGCTGTGTGCTGGTTACAAGGAGACCAGCTGAGTGCCCGCAGCCACCCTATTTCCGTGCTAAACAGAATGGACCTACACCCGGAGTTATGGTCCGGAAGAGTGCTTTCGTATGACAGCTGGAGCATTCTCGTGGTTACCCCACGCACCCTGAGTGCAAATTAGTACGTTAGTCTGGTGATTCTACCTGTTCCATGAACAGCATTCCAGGGGATGTTTTCCAACTGAATAACGCTCACCCACATACCGCTGTTGTAACTTACCGTGCCCTTCAGAGTGTCGACATGTTGCCCTGGCCTGCTCAACCGCCAGATCCGTCTCCAATGAAGCATGTATGGGACATCTTCGAACAACTGAAGCGTCATCCGCAGCCGACATTGTTACGGTCATGTGTTGACCAGCCAAGTGAAACAGGCATGGACTCCATCCCATGTATTGCCATCGGCCACCTGTACAATAGAATACGTTGAATTACTGAGGCTTTCGTGGCCACTTGTTGACAAACTGCCTACTGGCTTCTGTCTCGGGTTCTTCGGCCGCCGTTCATCTAATGATTTTTCTGACGTTTCGCCAGCACGAGTGGCTGGCATTGTCAAAGCTTCACCCTCCATTGCCGGTGGTGAACTGGAGCCGAGCTCGCGGGCGCAGACTATATGTACCTGGCGTGCCAACGTCCGAGGGCTTCTCCGCGGTCATTTCCGGTGCGGTTCTCCTCTTGCTACCTGCGACGGTCGTTCGCTGCAGTAGGGGAAGCCAGGATCCGTTTACCTTAAGGCTTTCCTCTTTCTTGTTCAAACTGTTCGCGTGTTTTTGTATTTCCACAGCTTCTCTGAACAAGCGCGTGTGATAGTGCTTCTCTACAGCCAGAACTTCTGTGTCGGCAAATTTTATTACGTGGTCGGTCTCATTCAGTGCGTGCTCTGCCACGGCCGATTTCTCCACCTGCCCCAACCTGCAATGTCGCTTGTGCTCTTTGATCCTGGTGTTAATGGATCGTCCAGTCATTCCGACATAAACTTTTCCGCATGTGCATGGTATACGGTATATTCCCGACATTGCAAGTGGGTCTCTTTTCTCCTTCGCCGATCTAAGACACTCTTTGATCTTCCTTGTCGGTTTGAAAATCGTCTTTACGCCATGTTTGCGCAATATACGGCCGATTCTGTCCGTCACTCTGGGAATGTAGGGCAGAAAAGCCGTACCCAACATTTCTTTTTCTGGTTCCTTACTTCGCCGAGTGTTTGGCTCTGTTACACTTCTAATATAATTTGTGGAGTACCCATTGCTCCTCAGGACAGTTTCCAGGTGTTGCATTTCTCGTTTGAGGTGTTGCGGCTCACATATTCGTCCTGCTCTCGTTACGAGCGTACTGATCATGCCTCTTTTCTGGCTCGGGTGGTGGGTTGACAGTTTGTGCAGGTATCGGTCCGTGTGTGTCGGTTTTCGATACACGCTGTGTCCCAGGTTTTCACCGTCCCTTGTGACCAGCACCTCTAGAAATGGCAGTTTCTTGTCCTTTTCTACTTCCATGGTAAATGCTATGTTGGCATGGAGGCTGTTCAAGTGTCTTAGGAAGTCACCGAGCTGTTCTTCACCATGGCTCCACACCACGAAAGTATCATCGACGTACCTGTACCACACCTTAGGTTTGCAAGTCGCCGAGTCCAGTGCCTGTGCTTCGAATTGTTCCATGAAGAAGTTGGCCACCACTTGACTGAGAGGACTACCCATGGCGACGCCTTCCAGCTGTTCGTAGAAATCGCCATTCCACGTGAAATAGCTCGTGGTGAGACATGCATGGAAAAGCTTTCTGATGTCTTGCGGGAAAATGGAACCGATGTGCTCCAGAGCGTCACTGAGTGGCACTTTCGTAAATAACGAAACAACATCAAAGCTGACCAGGATGTCGTTTGGTGCAAGTTTCAGTTTCTTCAGCTTCTCAATGAAATGTCCTGAGTCCTTAACGTATGTGTCGGTCTTCCCCACGTGTGGCTGGAGCAGTGAGGCCAAGTGTTTTACCAGTTTATATGACGGTGATCCAGAAGCGCTAAAGATCGGTCTCAGTGGAACGTTGTTCTTATGGACCTTGGGTAATCCATACAGCCGAGGTGGCAGGGCTTCTGTGTTGCGCAAGTTTCTCTGTATGTCCGCCTTGATTAATCGATTCGTATTCCGTGTGATACGCTGCGTCGGATCTGCGCTTAGTTTTCGGTACGTCGTCGGCGGACATACAGAGAAACGTTGAGGTTTGCATTCTTGCAAAAACATTTTGGGGGTTACCCCGTTATTAATGTTCCAGCATTTCATATTTGCAGTGGCGTATCTCGCGCTTACATTAAGCTGTGATCTTACAATGTTAAACACTGAAATATGTTATCTGCACAAATGTATTACCGAAATTTCATTACTCTACATTAATTATTTTCTGGTGTTGCAATTTTTTTTTGCATCATTGAATGTACAACAGGAATGTTCTGTAGGTCAAGCGACCTTTTATACATCCACCTTCAGTTCCGGTTTCTAGGGGAATGTAGTAAGACACTGATCGCAATCGCAGACAAAGCGGTCGAAATGAGGTATCGCCTAATAGGTATGCAATACACCTAATGTAAAGGTAATGTGGTTATGATCTTAACTGAATAAAGTTACTAGGAGAACTACCGTAGTCTACGCTTACTTACGGTAGTCTACAGCAGCCTACGGTGGTTCTACTACTCTAGTGTTGAGTGATCATGACAGACGTGACAGATGGCTAAGAGGACGGCAGCTACAAAAAAGGCCCCGCAGAGGTGAACGTCGCACTCGCGAATCCTATTTGCACCAAGGCAACACGAATGGACCTCCATCAGCAGGAAATTACAGGGCGAGCGTGAATTCCAAAACCACTGATCAGTTATGTAAATGCACGTAACAGGAAAACGTGTTGCCGAAGCCTTAACACCTAGACTGTGGAACTGTGGAAGAAAGTCATGTGGTCGTGTGAGTCTTGTCCCACAATGTTTCCAACTTTTGGCCGACTTTACGTGGTGGTGGTGGTTAGTGTTTAACGTCCCGTCGACAACGAGGTCATTAGAGACGGAGCGCAAGCTCGGGTTAGGGAAGGATTGGGAAGGAACGTCGGCCGTGCCCTTTCAAAGGAACCATCCCGGCATTTGCCTGAAACGATTTAGGGAAATCACGGAAAACCTAAATCAGGATGGCTGGAGACGGGATTGAACCGTCGTCCTCCCGAATGCGAGTCCAGTGTGCTAACCACTGCGCCACCTCGCTCGGTGCCGACTTTACGTCTCAGGAGTGAAACACAGCAGGGGTCGGTGGCGGTCTAGCCAGCGATATGGGCCACAAAATTACTCAGGAAAGTAACATTACTGCCAAGCACGATGTAAGCATTTTGGCCGACCATGCCCACCTCATGGTGCAATATTCTTCCTCAATGATGATTCCGTGTTCCGAGACGACAAGACCCCTATTCACACAACTTGCATCGTCCAGGAGTGGTTTTTCGATGACGGGGATGCATTCTCGCATCCGTCATGGACACCGCGGTCATAAGATTTCATTACTATTGAGCGTTTGTGGCCTACTTTGGACCGAGGAGTGCATGATCGCTATCCACTTCCATCATCGTTAACTCAACTTGCCACTATTTTGCAGGAACAATGCTACCATATTCCCTTGGAATCATACAGGATCTGTATTTATCGATTCGAGACGACTAGAAGTTCTTTTGAATGTCAACGGGTTTCCACCACTATGATAATGTATTGCGTTTTTGGTGTTGCCATATTTGCTCCAGCCCCTGTATAACCTTTCTTGAGGCGCTAAACACAAGCCATTGTTTAATTGTTTAAGTTTTATGTTACACTTAAAGAAACCTCAGCAGTAAGTAGGTCCACAAAAGTACTGGACAAGCGAACACAGGAGAGCGTATTAGCTTAGTACAAGACCACTCCAGAAGGACAACTGAACGCTGCGGTGTGCAGTCAGGTGATGCCGCTACATTGTTTCGATTTTTTTTTTACATGTTCGTCCTTTTGACAGGAGGTCTTTCGTACGACGGCCGTTTACTATTCTGAAAAAATGAAACGCCTACAGGCGCCCTCATGATTTTACTTATTTTGTTACAAACAGTTTCGGCGCTTCAGTGCGCCATCTTCAGGCTGTAGCTGATGCGGAAAGGATTCACATCATCCCTATGTATATTTTCATCACTGGCCAGCATAACTGGCTACGCAGACTATCTGAAAACTTTTGTCAGCACTCTAACCATCAACTACAGCGCATCAGTGGCCAGCATAATATATATATATATATATATATATATATATATATATATATATATATATATATATCGTGACCGGGCCAAATATCTCACGAAATAAGCGTCAAACGAAAAAACTACAAAGCACGAAACTTGTCTAGCTTGAAGGGGAAACCACATGGCGCTATGGTTGGCCCGCTAGATGGCGCTTCCAGAGGTCAAACGGATATCAGCTGTGTTTTTTTTTTTAAATAGGAACCCCCATTTTTATTGCATATTCGTGCAGTACGTAAAGAAATATGTATGTTTTAGTTGGACCACTTTTTTCGCTTTCTGATAGATGACGCTGTAAAAGTCACAAACATATGGCTCACAATTTTAGACGAACAGTTGGTAACAGGTAGGTTTTTTAAATAAAAGTACAGAACGTACGTACGTTTCAACATTTTATTTCGGTTGCTCCAATGTGATACATGTACCTTTGTGAACTTAACATTTCTGAGAATGGATGCTGTTACAGCGTGATTACCTGTAAATACCACATTAATGGAGTAAATGCTCAAAATGATGTCCGACAACCTCAATGCATTTGGTAATAAGTGTAGCGACATTCCTCCCAACAGCGAGTAGTTCGCCTTCCGTAATGTTCGCACATGCATTGACAATGGCTGAAGCATGTTATCAGGCGTTGTCGGTGGATCACGATAGCAAATATCCTTCAACTTTCCCCACAAAAAGAAATCCGGGGATGTCAGATCCGCTGAACGTGCGGGCCATGGTATGGTGCTTCGACGACCAATCTACCTGTCATGAAATATGCTGTTCAATACCGCTTCAACCGCACGCGAGCTATGTGCCGGATATCCATCATGTTGGAAGTACATCGCCATTCTGTCATGCAATGAAACATCTTGTAGTAACATCGGTAGAACATTACGTAGGAAACATTGCACCATTTAGATTGCCATCGATAAAATGGCGGCCAATTATTCTTCCTCCCATAATGTCGCACCATACATTAACCCGCCAAGCTCGCTAATGTTCCACTTGTCGCAGCAATAGTGGATTTGCCGTTGCCCAATAGTTCATATTATGCCGGTATACGTTACCGCTGTTGGTGAATGACGCTTCGTCGCTAAACAGAACGCGTCCGAAAAATCTGTCACCGTCCGGTAATTTGTCCTGTGCCCAGTGGCAGAACTGTACACGCCGTTCAAAGTCGTCGCTATGCAATTCCTGGTGAATGGAAATATGGTACTGGTGAAATCGATGTTGATGTAGCATTCTCAACACCGACGTTTTTGAGATTCCCGATTCTTGCGCAATTTGTCTGCTACGGATGTGCGGATTAGCCGCGACAGCAGCTAAAACACCTACTTGGGGATCATCATTTGATGCAGGTCGTGGTTGACGTTTCACATGTGGCTTAACACTTCCTGTTTCCTTAAATAACGTAACTATCCGGCGAACGGTCCGGACACTTGGATGATGTCGTCCGGGATACCGAGCAGCATACATAGCACACGCCCGTTGGGCATTTTGATCACAGTAACCATACATCAACGCGATATCGACCTTTTTGGTAAACGGTCCATTTTAACACGGGTAATGTATCACGAAGCAAATACTGTCCGCACCGGCGGAATGTTACGTGATACCACGCACTTATACGTTTGTGACTATTACAGCGCCATCTATCACAATGCGAAAAAAGTGGACCAACTGAAACATTCATATTTCTTTACGTACTACACGAATATGTAATAAAAATGGTGGTTCCTATTTAATAAAACACAGTTGATATCAGTTTGACCTATGGCAGCGCCATGTAGAGGGCCAACCATAGCACCATTTGGTTTGCCCCTTCAAGCTAGACGAGTTTCGTTCTTTGTAGTTTTTTCGTGTGATGCTAGTTTCGTGAGATTTTGACAACACAAACATGGAACCAAATCGAGATGTACGTGACACGGGCCACCAAGAGAAACTTAATGAGAGGGCAGAGACGGCGGGATTGCACGCAACAGATGGACAAAAATCCCTACTGACAGCTGCGGCAACGAACCCCCCCCCCCCTCTTATATTGTGCCTCGGAACAGTGGAAATACTGAGTGTGCCACTGAACTGTGATTATACGGTTCTTAGTCCAATGCATATACATGTGTTCTTTCAGAGAAACTTCGATCGTGTATTTTGAAGGGGTTTGATTTATTGGTGTTTTTTTATATTAGACTGACTCTTGTATTTTGCAGGTGTTTTATTTATTGGTGTTTTTTTTTTTAGACGTTGACTACTGTACTTTCAGAGCTGTTTTATTTCTCAGTGTTTGTTTTTGTGTGATGTATTAGATTTGTGATATTTTGTTTCGTAAATTCATTCCTGTGGCATTGCTTCGTTTATGAGTCAGATAGCTATTCATTCTCATTAGACTGTGATCGATTAGCCTTTGCATGGGGCATATTTATAGTGAGGAACCCCATATACTGTATATGATAAGATACTGTCATCCCCCTTCCCTTCTGTGTGAGAGGATGAATGAGCAAATGTATTTCTAGTTGCATGCTTGATGGTAGCAGACAAGCCTGTCTGCTAGAGAACAGTAGGACCAATGTCGGAACAGGTAGCTACGCTTTCTAAAAGCAGAGAGGTTTCTATTCTTAGTATGGTCCTGTCTGTCCCTTGTCATGTTGGTATAGGAAGCTGCCTCTCTGGTCACTTCCGTTTGTATCTGTTAAGCACGCTCGGTAGGGCCCCAGGGCAGTCTGTGCGTGCCGAGCGTCTGAAGTGATAAGATCTCCGGCTAAGCGCATGTCTGCTAAGTCCGTAGGACAATGGATTTCTTAAGTTCAGCGTAACTGAAAATTTAATCACCTATATTTCAGGTTTAGCTCTAAAATATCCAATGTTATCTTAAATTGCAACACAGTGTAATTCGAGTGTGAAGTTCAGAATATATTCCGGTAGTTGCTTTGTCACTACTTTGTGAGTAAAGTGGAACCACGTGTTGATCAATAACTCTAACTAAGATCATCAATCTTAAATGCGAATGTGCGTGAGATTATAATGTCTCGTCTTGACAATATTTTCAATACAGCAACTTTTCTTTATGTTCAACCGACGTGGGGTGTACTTTGTGAGACCAGTACCACGTGCTTATACAATTGTTTGACCCATCAGCTTAATAGTAAGACGATAGTAACCAGTCCGAGGTTTTCTTTTGTAAATTGCGTTTCGATGTAATTTATTTTAATTATCAAAATTATTGTGGAGTTGCACTCTTTGTGTAAACCAAGTTGACCACGTGAAGCACGTTGTGTAGGCACCAAAGTAGCCCTCAGCTATTCTTTTCAGGAAGATTTCACAGAGAGTTAGTATGAATTTAGTATACCAGTGTGTGGTAATTTCATGACGCACAGGATTGCGCTGCGAACGTAACTTCTTTGGGTGAATCTTGAATCGGTCGGTTGTGGTTAATATCCTCTTGGATATGTTTCAACGTTCTTCGTGTGTTATTTTATGAATGCAGTGTTGTACGCAGTCTCCCAATCTTGGCTCCCTATTTGATGTTTTCCGTAAGATTACAAACTCACATTTTCACAATCCTAAATACGGCACAAGTTTAGTTATGAATCAAGTTTGATATGCTGAAATTTTAACGGAACAATGTTCAATATTAAAATAAATGTCCAAATATAAACTGATTTATTTCTTTTTATTTAAATTGTCGTATATATATATATATATATATATATATATATATATATATATATATATCTCACCGGTTATCGTAAGATGAGTACTAAAAGATTATAATTAATGTTAGTCTGGTTGGGAATTTGGTAAGCTAGACTGGGTACCTGGTAAAACAGTTCGGCAGTAATGCAATGTTAACTTCCCCAGATAGCTCACAGCCTTTAACCCGCTTTTATTATCTTGAATATCAGCAGCCCAACCAGAACAAATTAAGCAACAACATTACATATGGAGACCCTGTTCTGTGGTTCCACTAGATTCTGGAATCTCTGAAACGTTAGATTGCGAGCGTTGTATAATCTTAATTTTTTTCCCCTGGAGCGCTCAAGCAACGTCTGCGTTGTTTCTGAGCAGACTTTCAAAAGATTCACGGCGTCGAGCGGCGTTGTGTTGTTTGTCTTGTTTTGTTTTCTATATTTGTATGTTTTATATGTATGTGTTTTTTTTTCGCTTGTAAATTGCACTGACTTCGATCAAAGATATAAATTTGTTTTGCGTGTGAAAAAGTGCGTGCTAGGTTGGGTACCTTTCGTGTGACTCGTAATTTTTTGGGGATACATTTATTCCAATTAGTTTGTTGTGTACCGGGTATAAATTGATATAATGCAGACATGTAACCAAGCTAAAAGTAGGCGGGCCAACAACTTAAGCAACATGGACCAAGGGGATAATTTGATTTCGAATATTAACACATCGGACGGTTCCGAAAATGCAATGTGGAATACTTCAGAGGAAATGCAAAACAGGACGAACGGGCTCACAGAAGAGCCAGAAATTAATTTGCCTCCAGCTAACCAAAATGATTTGGCAGAACTCATAAAAGCCTTATTGCATCAAAATAAAGAAAACGCAGAGAAATCAGAAAAATCGTTCCGAGAACAAAAAGAATCATCCGAAAAATCGATCCACGAGCTAGGCGAACAAAAATGACGAAAAACTAATCCAGCAGACAAATAAAGTCGACAAGTCGATGCTGAGAGTGTCCGATGATATCTCACAAAGAATAAAAAATCAGGCAAGTGAAATAAAAAGTGATATTATGAAAGAATTAGGCCATACATTTGAATAAATCGATGATCGTCTGCAAGCCTTAGAACAGGGCAAGCGGAATCGCGATGCAGAATCTAAAGAGTGCGAGGAACAGCTACTTAGGAATTTCCAAGCGCTGAGAGAAGAATGCCAAAGCGAACACCAGCAGGTACTTTCCAGGGTCCAGGAGGCGGAAACGCATTGTCCCCCGTCCATTAGCAACACAGTAGCCAACAACGGTCGAGCGATTCACGCACTCGAACAGCAAGGAGAACAATTGAAGCAGACTGGGGCGGAGGACAAGAGACAAATACATGATAAGATTGCGGCATTAGCGGACATCCTAGGCACGATGAAGGTGACGGAGAGCGATAACAATACTACACCGGTAGCGGTCGTAGAGTCCGAAGAAGTGCGTTCACTTCTTAGATTTCAGAAGGGACAGTTCGAAGTGAACAGGCAGCACAAAGCTGTAACAGGCGAATCACAAGAACGCGTGGCGCATCTGGAAAGCCGCATGGGGTGTGATTCCGAACTCGCCAATAGCACTAAAAATAGCTGTACAAACAGTGCAGAGAGGGACTCCGGCCACGAGGGGGATTTTCACGACAGGGAAGAATGTGTTTTGAGGGGCAGACATGAGAAAAATAAAAACATTCAAGGGCCTCACCAGGAGGAAATGCGGGGATTTGATTTCAAACATTTCCTTACGGTGAGAAAGTTTGAGATATTTCGTAATTCGCAAAAAGGAATACATCCACGAGCATGGCTCGAGCAATTTGAGTTTTGTCTTCCCCCTGACTGGGCAAGTTCTAATAAGATAGATTATATGTGTGGCTATTTGGAAGGCGAACCGGCGATTCGCATGAGGTCGGCAGCGCGTCACTGCAACTCCACTCGGGAGTTTCGACAAGCCTTTCTGTCCGTCTATTGGTCGGAAGCGGCGCAAGATAGGGTCAAGCATGGCATAATTGTGCTGCCAAATTTGAACCAGTGTAGTTTCGGCAGCCCAGCACGCCTATTCGACCACATGCTGCAGGCGAATCAATTTCTATACGATCCATACGGGCCTGCGGAACTAATTAGGATATGCATCACCAAATTGCCGATGCACTTGCGCCACGTCATTCTTGCGGGACGATGCAAAGAGGACGCGGAAACGTTAAAGACACTTCTCTAAGAGTTGGAATACAATACAAGAGAATGCCCGCCTAATCAGGCACAAAGTTATTACGGGGCACAGCAGCGCGACCGCAGTCGTGGCCGTATTACTAATCAACGGCGTGACTGGTCGTCGCGACGCGAACGGAACAATAATCGGGACCGGCCGTATAGAAACTGGGGTGACAGTCGCGAACAGAGGTGGAACAACAGAAATGATCGAGGACGTGGACAGGATCGTGAACGCTACAGGTACGGCAACCAGAATCGATACTACGCTGAACACGGTGGGTATAGGACTGTAGGCGGAGCACCACATGATGTTGAAATTCGGCCGGCTAACCCAAGACATAATCCAGCAAATGGAAATGAACAAAATCGGCAATGACAAATGATAAGCGCAGAAGGCGCCCAATCGGAACAAATGAGCGAAAATGCATATGAGAACATAGGATACATAGAGAGGGAAGATATTAGAGAGGACGGCGAGGAGAAAGAATTGATTAGTTTACATTTGAGACATACGCATTTTGAATAATATGTTGGTAAAAATAATGATAAGATGTTTCTATGTGATTGATTGAAATGATATTCGTGTTTTTTTCTCGTTCCTTGTTCAATTAGGATTTAGGTTGGTTCAAATGTGAAGATAAAAGGTTTCTTTGTGAACAAGTGAAATACTGTTTATGGTTTTTTTGTGTAAACTGAAAAGAGTCGCTCCTGAGAGAAGCAAGATCTGTGTTGAATTAATGCAAAACTCAGGGGAATATCCGATCTGTGGGTATTATGGGTCTGGCAAACCCAGGTCCCCAGCTGTTAGTAACCTTGTTTCCGATTTTCTGCTTTCAGTGCTACTATTTATCTATTACTATTCTATATCTGTCAGTATAAATGAGGATCTCTTACTATAGTATGCGTGCTGTATGAATATTTTAAGATAGGAGAACTCTGAGAAAGGAATGAGTAAGTTTGGAATCTTGAAAACAGGAAGCAATAATGCGATTGTTTAACTGCTGGCTTCCCAGTATGAAATGATATGTTAATATTGATGATATACGTCTTTTTGTTCTTTATAGCTGAGTATGTAAAGTGCTGTCTGTGGGTTTCGTCAGTAAATTGATTCCCTTCAAGGTGAAAGAAGAATTGGTAGTCAAATACGAGCAGTTTTTCAGCAAATGGAGAATGGAACAGAAATATGGATCCTTTTTGTATTCTTGATTGATGTTGAGCCAGAGCCTGAAAAATTATTCTGCTTTAATACTTGTCCTAGAAAAGCGACGTTTATGTGTTTTGCTGATGCTGTGAGCATTACAGCTTACTGTTTTCGCTGGTGCGGGATGCACTGCAGCCTATATGATTTGTACTGAAGAAATGTCCCTCTTGAAGGTAGAGGAAGATTGAATAATTTTGATTATGGGACCGAAGGAAAGCTTGGTTTAAGGTAATAAGGATGAAGCAAAACATTTGTCATTTAAACTACAGGAGGATTCGGATCTTTTGTGTCAGTTGTAAGTTCAATAGGATGTTAAGATGAAACTGTTTTACAGAATAGAGGAGACCACAATTTTGCCATTCATGAGAAATGAATCAAGAATAACCATCACAGGCGAAATAACTGATTTGGAAGCGAAAGTTAACTTAAAGAAGGAACGAAATTGGAGCAAAATGGGTAAGAAAACGTAGTACAACCTGTATGATGAAAATATTTTACCCTTCTCAGAGTCATCTGTGTGATTAATTCTTGTGATAACGTAATATTAGATGAAATTGTCTTACTGTTTTTTGTATGAACATATGAGTATGATAAATGCATAATTGCGAGTCTCTTATCAGGTGTGTCAACTGGTACAAATGTTTTGGCGTGTAAATAACCATTGTTTTTTTTACTGTGTATGTTTAAGGAAAGTTTCTCCATATTTATCATGTGACAAGACATATACAGCGAGCGTCAGGAAGAGGATGAATTAGAACAATGTTGTAGTGGTATAAACACTGTGTTGAAGTAGCATTGAAGTAGCTTATTGGATTTACTAGTAGTGGATTGAAGTAAAATTTTGAGTAATTCATGTTTATGGACAGTTAGTTTGTAGAATAGACACCAGGTGTGCATGTGTGTGCGTAAATAACATGTGAACCCTATGCTGTCCTGACCTATACTTGCACAAGGCACCATCCTATTCATTTTAGTGAATTAATAAGTAGCATTTGATGTATTAAAACGCAAGTGAACCACATTAGTGATGTGGATTTAGATATTATATTGTCAGTTCATTTAATTTTTATTTTTATACTGTCAAGTCATTTCACTTTTATTTTTTATATTTTCAAGTCATTTAACTTTTATTTTTATATTGTCGATTCATCTAACTTTTTTATTTAAAAAAAATTAAGTCTCACTTTGGTTCTTAAAAATTGTGAAAGACAATACTAAGTGGTATTATGTATGACATTTTGTAATCACATAACTATGATGAACAATTTCTGTGAATGCAGTTGAGAACGTGAAAACGAACTGGCTAAACTCTTACGAGACAGCGGGAGCAGCAAGGAGGAGGACTAGTTGTAAAAGGACGGGTTTCCCAGCAGGACACACTGTCAACCGGGCCACTTCGGGAGCGCGCTCGACAACAAAAGAAGGGTACGTGGCAAACACTTTCCCTTGCACCCGGAGCTAATGGCCGGCCGCACCAGTGCGACCCTACGTGGAGGCGATGACCTGAGATGGCCGAGCGGTCCACCGCGCGGAAATCCATCTGCTGGCAATGCACCACACGCACGCGACCATGACGAGACGGCCCCGGTGAAATGACAGAAGACAGGGGATAAAGGGGCGTGGAGCCTTTTGACAGGTACTGTCCAGAGAAACTTGCAGGTGTCAACGACGACTATAAACATTTCCTGTCAGATGCCCACTGTCAAACGACAGTAAATCATAGTTCGATGTTCTCTGGTAGCTAAGGGTGCAACATAGAAGAGCCATTAAGTGTCATCCTTGCCCAGGAATATCAACCTGGCGTGTCAAACGAAGATACCGCACGAATTTGACAATACAAACATGGAACCAAATCGAGATGTACGTGACACGGGCCACCAAGAGAAACTTCATGAGAGGGCAGAGACGGCGGGATTGCATGCAACAGATGGACGAAAATCCCTACTGACAGCTGCGGCAACGAACCCCCCCCCCCTCTTATATTGTGCCTCGGAACAGTGGAAATACTGAGTGTGCCAGTGAACAGTGATTATACAGTTCTTAGTCCAATGCATATACGTGTGTTCTTTCAGAGAAACTTTGATCGTGTATTTTGCAGGGGTTCGATTTACTGGTGTTTTTTTATTAGACTGACTCTTGTATTTTGTAGGTGTTTTATTTATTGGTGTCTTTTTTAGACGTTGGCTACTGTACTTTCACAGCTGTTTTATTTCTCAATGTTTGTTTTTGTGTGATGTATTAGATTTGTGATATTTTGTTTCGTAAATTCATTCCTGTGGCATTGCTTCGTTTATCAGATAGCTATTCATTCTAATTGGACTGTGATCGATTAGCCTTTGCATGGGGCATATTTATAGTGAGGAACCCCATATACTGTATATGATAAGATACTGTCATCCCCCTTCTGTGTGAGAGGATGAATGAGCAAATGTATTTCTAGTTGCATACTTGATGGTGGCAGACAAGCCTGTCTGCTAGAGAACAGTAGGACCAATGTCGGAACAGGTATCTACGCTTTCTAAAAGCAGAGAGGTTTCTATCCTTAGTATGGTCCTGTCCGTCCCTTGTCATGTTGCTATAGGAAGCTGCCTCTCTGGTCACTTCAGTTTGTATCTGTTAAGCACGCTCGGTAGGGCCCCAGGGCAGTCTGTGCGTGGCGAGCGTCTGAAGTGGTAAGATCTCTGGCTAAGCGCATGTCTGCTAAGTCCGTAGGACAATGGATTTCTTAAGTTCAGCCTAACTGAAAATTTAATCACCTTTATTTCAGGTTTAGCTCTAAAATATCCAATGTTATCTTAAATTGCAACACAGTGTAATTCGAGTGTGAAGTTCAGAATATATTCCGGTAGTTGCTTTGTCACTACTTTGGAGTAAAGTGGAACCACGTGTTGATCAATAACTCTAAGATCATCAATCTTAAATGCGAATGTGCGTGAGATTATAATGTCTCGTCTTGACAATATTTTCAATACAGCAACTTTTCTTTATGTTCAACCCACGTGGGGTGTACTTTGTGCGACCAGTAACACGTGCTTATACAATTGTTTGACCCATCAGGTTAATAGTAAGACGATTGTAACCAGTTCGAGGTTTACTTTTGTAAATTGCGTTTCGATGTAATTTATTTTAATTATCAAAATTATTGTGGAGTTGCACTCTTTGTGTAAACCAAGTTGACCACGTGAAGCATGTGGTGTAAGCACCAAAGTAGCCCTCAGCTATTCTTTTCAGGTAGATTTCACAGGAAGTTAGTATGAATTTAGTATACCAGTGTGTGGTAATTTCATGACGGACAGGATTGCGCTACGAACGTAACTTCGTTTGGTGAAAATTGAATCGGTTGGTTGTGGTTAATTTCCTCTTGGATGTGTTTCAAAGTTCATCGTGTGTTATTTTATGAATGCAGTGTTGTATGTAGTCTCCCAATCTTGGCTCCCTATTTCATGTGTTCCATAAGATTACAAACTCACATTTTCACAATCCTAAATAAGGCACCAGTTTAGTTATGAATCAAGTTTGATATGCTGAAATTTTAACGGAACAATGTACAATATTAAAATAAATGTCCAAATATAAACTGATTTATTTCTTTTCATTTAAATTGTCATTTTATATATATATCACCGGTTATCGTAAGATGAGTACTAAAGATTATAATTAATGTTAGTCTGGTTGGGAATTTGGTAAGTTAGACTGGATACCTGGTGAAACAGTTTGGCAGTAGTGCAATTTTAACTTCCCCAGATAGCTCACGGCCTTTAACCCGCTTTTATTATCTTGAATATCAGCACCCCAATCAGAACAAATTAAGCAACAACATTACAAGTTCCTCGACCACAGAAACCCCCCTTATTGCTCACAGAGCCATTCGAGAAACCCTCAGTGAATTTCCTCATAGTTGGAAAATCTCTTTCTCCCAGATGTACCTTGAGCTTGACGAAAAGGTGGATATCACAGGGAGCAAGATCTTGGCCCTCTCGAGCAGCATCACTCACCACTGCCGGACGGGATATTGCATTTGGCCCGTACATATGAAGAATCTCAAGGTGAATCTGTGTGAAATTTAGACGCTTTTTCCACAGGTATCGAACTGTCGCACGTACTTTAACTCTGTAGTTCACCTCCTATCTGCACTGCAGTAGAGCTGCGCCTGCAGGAAATCCAGACTACGCTCTCTCTGCTGACTTTGCGCCACTGCTGTTGCGCTGCGGTCTTAGTATGGGACTACGTAAGCGACTTGCCTTTTGAAGTCCCTACGTATAGACAGACTGAACTGCAATTAATAGCGGAAACTGATAGGCGTCAGAGTTTACGATAACACAAACGTTCCCGTAAGCATGAGTCGGCGAACGGGTAGTTGGTGTGATAACTGCGAATGTCTTTTTAGCCGGCGTTGACTTCAGTATGAAATACTGAGCAACTTAGTACGAATTTATGTGAAATGTAAACCTTTAGAATAAGTCCCCATCTACTTGGACTCAAAGTTTACCAATACCCTACGTTACTTTCTGGAACAAAATTGTTAAGGCTTTCGCGACCACTTGTTGACAAAGTGACTGTTGGCCTCTGTCTCAGGTTCTTCGGCAGACACTTTTTTGATGGTTTCATGACGTTTCCCTAGCACGAGTGGCTGGAATCGTCAAAGCTTCATCCTGCATTGCTGGTGGTGGAGTTCGCGGCTGCAGATCTTATGTGCCTAGCGCGGTGCGGTTCTAAAAATGGTTCAAATGGCTCTGAGCACTATGGGACTCAACTGCTGAGGTCATTAGTCCCCTAGAACTTAGAACTAGTTAAACCTAACTAACCTAAGGACATCACAAACATCCATGCCCGAGGCAGGATTCGAACCTGCGACCGTAGCGGGTGCGGTTCTGCCCTTGTTACCTGCAGCGGTCGTTCGCTGCAGCACAGAAATCGAGGATCCGTTCACCGTGAGGGTTTTTTTCTTTCTTGTTGAAGCTATTCGTATGTTTCTGTACTTCTATAGTTTCTCTGAACAAGTGTGTCTGACAGTTCTTCTCTACAGCAAGAACTTCGGTGTCGGAGAATTTCACTACGTGGTCGGCCTGGCAAAGCGCGTGCTCTGCCACGGCCGATTTCTCCAACTGCCACAACCTGCAATGTCGCTTATGTTTTGTGATACTGGTGTTCACTGATCGTCCAGTCATTGCAACATAAACTTAATGTTATTCCTTTGTTTAAAAAGTGTCATTCACTGTCTCTCTGGAGCACATCGGATCCATTTTCCCGCAAGACATCACCAACCTCTTTCATGCGTGTGTCACCAACAGCTATTTCACGTAGCATGTTGCTTTGTAGGGCGGGCAACCACAGCCAAACTTTGACATTTTTTCAAAGAAAATTCCGCACTGGCTGTATGAACGATCTTTATTAAATCTGCGACAAGTTTTAAAAAAAGATTTTTAAACTTTAACTACCGCTTTCACCAGATGACGGTATATTGGACGTGAATGGTGGGGAGAGGCTACAGGGGAATGTTCATTGTTACTATGCTATAAACAGCGTATATTGCCTGAGGATGCACCGATAAGTGGTGCGAAACCGGTCGCAGAATTAATAAAAATGATTCATACAGCCAGTGGGGAATTTTCTTTGAAAAAATATTTCACGTAGGACGGCAAATTCCACGAACAGCTGGAAGGCGTCGCCATGGATAATCCTCTTAGCGCAGTGGTGGCTAATTTCTTCGTGGATCATTTCGAAGCACAGGCACCGGATTTGGCACCTTGTAAATCTAAGGTGTGATACAGATACGTTGATGACACCTTCGGTGTATCGAGCCACGGTCAGGAACATCTCGGTTACTTCCTAAGACACTTCAACAGCCTCCGCGCCAACATAAGATTTACCATGGAAGTAGAAAAGGACAAACAGCTCCCCTTTCTATATGCACTGGTCACACGGGATTGTGAACACCTGGGACACAGCGTGTATCGAAAGCCAGCACACTTGGGCCGATATCTGCACAGACTTTTTCAAATCACCACCTGAGCCAGAAAATAGACGTGACGAATAGCTGAGCCGCAGCACGTCAGACGCGAAATACAACACATAGAAAGCGTTCCAAAGAGCAATGGGTACTCCACCAATTACATAAGAACTGTCACAGAGTCAAACACTCGGTGAAGTGACACTTCGGAAATAGAAACGTCTGGTACGGCCTTTCCGCCACACATTCCCAGAGTGACGGACACAATATTGCGCAAACACAGCGTTACACTGTTTATAAACCCACAAAGAAGATCAAACAGTGTCTCAGATTGTCAAAGGAGAAAAGGGAATATACCACATACCATGTACATGTGGAAAAATTGATGGCGGAATGACATGACGACCAATCAACACCAGGCTTACCGAACATGAATTGTAGGTCGGGGCAGGTGGAGCAACAAACATGCGAATATTCCCGTGCTGCAGCGAACGACGGTTGCTTGTAGCAAAGAGAGGAGCGCACCGGAAATGACCACGGAAAAGTCGTTGGACGTTGGCGCGCCAGGTACATTTAAGCGGCAGCCGCAAGCTCGACTCCAGTCAACTACTAGAAATGGGGGGTGAAGCTTTGACGATGCCAGCCACTCGTGCTGGCGAAACAATCATCAAACAGACCTCGGCGGAAGAACCTGAGGCAAAAGCCGAAAGGTAACTTTCTGGAACGTTGGGGACGAGCGATGTATTGTCTCCACATGTGAAGATCACACGTCCAAGACTTCCTTCAACAGGTACTAGCGCACGGTAAATTGTAACGTGTAAGGCGCTGAAACTGGTTTTCAATTCTTGTTGACGTACGCCTTTTATGGTAACTGAGAGAATGTATTAAGAGACGTAATCGAATAGTTTACATTTCAGATATACACTACTGGCCATTAAAATTGCTACACGAAGAAAAAATGCAGATGATTTCATTGGACAAATATATTATACTAGAACGACATGTGATTACATTTTCATGCAATTTGCGTGCATAGATCCTGAGAAATTAGTTTCCAGAACAATTATCTCTGGTCGTAATAACGGCATTGATACGTCTGAGCATTGAGTCAAACACAGCTTGGATGGCGTGTACAGGTACAGCTGCCCATGCAGCTTCAACTCAATACCACAGTTCATCAAGAATAGTGACTGGCGTATTGTGATGAGTAAGTTGCTCGGCCACCATTGACCAGACGTTTTCAGTTGGTGAGAGATGTGGAGAATGTGCTAGCCAGGGCAGCAGTCTAACATTTTCTGACTCCAGAAAGGCCCGTACAGGACCTGCAATATGCGGTCGTGCATTATCCTGCTGAAATGTAAGGTTTCGCAGGGATCGAATGAAGGGTAGAGCGACGGGTCGTAACAGATCTGAAATGTAACGTCCACTGTTCAAAGTGCCGCCAATGCGAACAAGAGGTGACCGAGACGTGTAACCAATGGCACCGCATACCATCACGCCGAGTTATACGCCAGTATGGCGATGACAAATACACGCTTCCAGTGTGCGTTCACCGCGATGTCAGCAAATACGGATGCGACGATCATGATGCTGTAAACAGAAGCTGGAATTTTCGGAAAAAAATTTTTGCCGTTCGTACACCCACGTTCATCGTTGAGTACACCATCGCAGGCGCTCCAATCTGTGATGCAACGTCAAGGGTAACCGCAGCCACGGTCTCCGAGCTGATAGTCCATGCTGCTGCAAACGTCGTCGAACTGTTTGTGCAGATGGTTGTTGTCTTGCAGACGTCCCCCTCTGTTGACTCAGGGATCGAGACGTGGCTGCACGATCCGTTACAGCCATGCGGACAAGATGCCTGTCATCTCGACTGCTAGTGATACGAGGCCGTTGGAATCCAGCACAGCGTTCCGTATTACCCACCTGAACCCACCGATTCCATATTCCGCTAACAGTCATCTCGACCAATGCGAGCAGCAATGTCGCGATACGATAAACCGCATTCGCGATAGGCTACAATCCGACCATTATCAAAGTCGGAAACGTGATGGTACGCATTTCTCCTCCTTACACGAGGCATCACAACAACGTTTCACCAGGCAACGCCGGTCAACTGCTGTTTGTGTATGACAAATCGGTTGGAAACTTTACTCGTGTCAGCACGTTGTAGGTGTCGCCACCGGCGCCAATCTTTTGGGAATGCTCTGAAAAACTAATCATTTGCGTATCACACCATCTTCTTCCTGTCGGTTAAATTTCGCGTCTGTAGCACTTCATTTCGTGGTGTAGCAATTTTAATGCCAGTAGTGTATTTATGCCAACTACGACACTGTCTGATACTGAATCAGTGGCGCTTCGTAACCACACATTCACAGTTATCTTACAAAGAGCTCCTTTGCGGACACACATTTACTGGAGCGTTCTTGCGCTTATTATCGTGTACTTCCTCCCTTGTAAACTTTTCCTTCTAACGATTACAGGATGCACCCTCTACAGAAATTTTGGACTACAGCTCCTCTTCTCATCCTCCACCACCGTACTTTATTTAAGCTTGCCCCTAGCAGCCGGTTGTGTCGCTTGTGCTCCAAACAGGTCCTCTTAATAAAGTCGTCAGATGGGCAACTTGCTTGACGTACGTACGCCTCGCAGCAGCCCGGGTGGATCGCGACGCCGGCTGACCACGTCAGTACCTCACCACTGGTCAGCGAGGTAGCTGGCCCGCTGTTTCGTGGACCGTTGCTGCGGCCGAGGGTACGCGACGGCACGGGATCAGTAGCCCCGCGAGAGTTCCTTCACCCGCCGCGGGGAGGCGGTGGCGCTGGCTGGGGCGAGCTCAGCGCCACTTCCTGCGCCGCGAATGGAAGCGGCAGCGGCGCGCATGACTTCCGGCCGCCGCGGACCCCGCGCCAACACGCCGCGCGGCTGAGCCAGAGGCGTGTCGCGGAAGCTGATGGATACCGCGGCTGCTTTGCTTCTTGTGATCGCTCGTCCCACCAGATGTCTCCAAAGTTAGTGTTGGCCTCTACATCACTCCCAAGGCTATTCGGTCACCATAAACAAATGACAGTACGTCGCACCACACTTCTCGTTCGAAACATGTTTATTACGAGCGACTCTCCAAAAGAAATACACACTATTTTTGTAAAAATACAGTTTTCATTCTGCATGTGTGAAACTTTTACACTGTGTAGATACATCCTTTTCGCTTGTTTTCAAACTTAGTTCAGCCTGTTCCAGTGAGTGGCGCCGTCACAGCATGTCTTAAAGATGGCTGCTACACTTGACGTTCGTCAGAAGCAACGTGCTGTCATAGAATTCCTGTGCTGTGAAAACGAGACAGTGGGAAACATCCACAAGAGGTTGGAAAAGGTGTATGGAGATGCTGCTGTCGATCGCAGTACAGTTAGTCGGCGGGCAAGCAGGTTACGTGATGAAAGCGGGCACGGCAATATTGAGGACTGTCCTCGCAGAGGCAGGCCTCGTACTGCACACACTCCAGACAATGTGCAGAGAGTTAACGAACTGGTGACTGCTGACAGACGCATCACAGTGAGCGAATTGTCGCGCTACGTTGGGATAGGGGAAGGAAGTGTTTGCAGAATACTGAAAGTGTTGGCGTTAAAAAAGGTTTGTGCCAGTTGGGTTCCCAGGATGCTGACAGTGGCTCACAAAGAAACAAGATGAACTGTATGCAGCGAACTTTCGGAACAGTACGAGAATGGTGGAGATGAATTTCTTGGAAGAATTGTGACAGGTGATGAAACATGGCTCCATCATTTTTCACCAGAGACGAAGAGGCAACCAATGGAGTGGCATCACGCAAATTCACCCAAGAAAAAAGAATTCAAAACCACACCTTCAGCTGGAAAAGGACTCTTGCTTGTGGACATCATGCCAAGTGGAACCACCATAGCCCGCATCTCGTGGTCGTGCGGTAGCGTTCTCGCTTCCCACGCCCGGGTTCCCGGGTTCGATTCCCGGCGGGGTCAGGGATTTTCTCTGCCTCGTGATGGCTGGGTGTTGTGTGCTGTCCTTAGGTTAGTTAGGTTTAAGTAGTTCTAAGTTCTAGGGGACTGATGACCATAGATGTTAAGTCCCATAGTGCTCAGAGCCATTTGAACCATTTTTTTGAACCACCATAAATTCTGATGCGTATGTGACGACACTGAAGAAACTTCAAGCTCGACTGACAAGGGGAGGCCGCCAATTGTGAAATTCAGATTCGATTCATACTGCGCATAATAAAAGCTCATGGCCAGAGGTGTAATGTGGCAAAGCACCGAGATGCACTTCTCAGCCGTTGTCGAGAAAATCGACAGTTAAAACAAACCGTTGCGGTGAAATACTCTCTACGACTAATAACCTTCTACAGCGTCGTGGTGCAGCGGTAAGCGCTCGGGCTCGTAATCCGAAGGTCGCCAGATCGAATCTCACGCTATGCAACCTTTTTTTTTAGTATTTGTTTTTTGTAATATATATATATATATATATATATATATATATATATATATATATATATATATATAATTCCCGGCAATCAGTTTCAACAATTATGCATATAATAAGTTGTTGAGAGTCGTTTGTCGTGGAAAAACTGGCGACTTCGAACATCATTATGTTTTCCGTAAACAAAGTTGTATTTCACAAATGTTATTAATTGTCTTCATAATGTTAACCACGTATAGTTAACGGAAGACGTAGAAACGATATTCCGAAACGAATACGTATAGTGCAAGTCAAACGTTGGAATTAGAATAGAGACCCCACGAACACAAATTTGCTGTGGCAGGTATGAAATATAAACTCCGTTACTCGCTCGTTACACTTGAAGGACAGATGTTGAATGGGCCGAAACGAGCCGCCGCATAACTAGCGTAGTTGCCTGCTAACGTCGAAAGAAGATAGATGCGGTCCCTAGCGCAACTTATAACATCGTCGAAAATCAGTGCGGACGGGAGAGCTTTGGTACACCCTGTTAAACAAACGGAAAAATGGAGGCGGTACAATTGGAGAGCGATCCGCCTTCACCAACACGCATAAGCAATTCATTTATAGTATATATATATATATATATATATATATATATATATATATATATATATATGAATTACAAAAAATTAATTATAAAAAAAAATTGCATGGCGCGAGATTCGATCTGGCGGCCTTTGGATTACGAACCCGAGCGCTTACCGCTGCGCCACGACGCTACAGAAAACTATTAATCGTAGAGACTATTTCACCGCAACGGTTCTTTTAACTGTCGATTTTCTCGACAACGGCTGAGAAGTGCATCGTGGTGCTTTGCCACATTACACCTCTGGCCATGAGCTTTTATTATGCGCAGTATGAATCGAATCTGAATTTCACAATTGGCGGCCTCCCCTTGTGAGTCGTGTTCGACCACATAGGCAAAAGCAGGATGTTTTGCTGTTGCACGACAATGCACGGCCACATGTCAGTCAAAAAACATGGAAGCAGTCACAAAACTCGGATGGACAACACTGAAACACCCGCCTTACAGTCCGGACCTGGCTCCATGTGACTATCATCTCATTGGGAAACTGAAAGACTCTCTACGTGGAACAAGGTTTGAAGATGATGACGCCCTTGTGCACTCTGCAAAACAGTGGCTCCAACAGGTTGGTCCAGAATTTTACCGTGTGGGTATACAGGCGCTGGTTCCAAGATGGCGAAAGGCAGTTGAGAGGGATGGAAATTATGTGGAGAAATGAAAATATTTGTTCCTAAAAGATGTATCTACACACTGTAAAACTTTCAAACATGTAGAATAAAAGATGAATTTAAAAAAAAATAGTGTGCATTTCTTTTGGAGTGACCGTCGTACAATCTTTACTGAGGAGAGGTATGTACGCTTCGCATGCCGGATGAGTCATCGAAATTACCCTGTATCGGCCTACTCGCAGACATTGCCACGTTTACGTTCGCTACTATTTCGAAACAGTCACGGTCGACTGACAGCTAATATTTCTTAAAATTGGCACATACGACTATAGATTGGCACATGTACCATTTGTTTCGTACGTAACTTATGAGTCACGCAGCCTATGTCTCGCTGAGCTTCTCAGCAGCAGTAGAGCAGAAGGTCCAAATATAGGCTGGCTAAGGCTTTTACACAGTAACCTTTTGCTGGTAATGATTAACTTGTGGAAGAAACCCTAGTTTGGTATAATAACATGCGTCCCTCGAAGTTATGGAGGATTAAACAATCAAAAAATATTCTCCTTGTTTTAAATAATTTATTTCGAAAACCAATAGAAAACCGCCGGTTGGCTCAAAATATGGGCTATCTTTAAGTAGTTTGAAGCGCAAGTTTATTTGCAGTAATCACAAATACGAGGGCAGTTCAATAAGTAATGCAACACATTTTTTTTCTCGGCCAATTTTGGTTGAAAAAACCGGAAATTTCTTGTGGAATATTTTCAAACATTCCCGCTTCGTCTCGTATAGTTTCATTGACTTCCGACAGGTGGCAGCGCTGTACGGAGCTGTTAAAATGGCGTCTGTAACGGATGTGCGTTGCAAACAACGGGCAGTGATCGAGTTTCTTTTGGCGGAAAACCAGGGCATCTCAGATATTCATAGGCGCTTGCAGAATGTCTACGGTGATCTGGCAGTGGACAAAAGCACGGTGAGTCGTTGGGCAAAGCGTGTGTCGTCATCGCCGCAAGGTCAAGCAAGACTGTCTGATCTCCCGCGTGCGGGCCAGCCGTGCACAGCTGTGACTCCTGCAATGGCGGAGCGTGCGAACACACTCGTTCGAGATGATCGACGGATCACCATCAAACAACTCAGTGCTCAACTTGACATCTCTGTTGGTAGTGCTGTCACAATTGTTCACCAGTTGGGATATTCAAAGGTTTGTTCCCGCTGGCTCCCTCGTTGTCTAACCGAAAACCATAAAGAGCAAAGGAGAACCATCTGTGCGGAATTGCTTGCTCGTCATGTGGCTGAGGGTGACAATTTCTTGTCAAAGATTGTTACAGGCGATGAAACATGGGTTCATCACTTCGAACCTAAAACAAAACGGCAACCAATGGAGTGGCGCCACACCCACTCCACTACCGAGAAAAAGTTTAAAGCCATACCCTCAGCCGGTAAAGTCATGGTTACAGTCTTCTGGGACGCTGAAGGGGTTATTCTGTTCGATGTCCTTCCCCATGGTCAAACGATCAACTCTGAAGTGTATTGTGCTACTCTTCAGAAATTGAAGAAACGACTTCAGCGTGTTCGTAGGCACAAAAATCTGAACGAACTTCTCCTTCTGCATGACAACGCAAGACCTCACACAAGTCTTTGCACCCGAGAGGAGCTCACAAAACTTCAGTGGACTGTTCTTCCTCATGCACCCTACAGCCCCGATCTCGCACCGTCGGATTTCCATATGTTTGGCCCAATGAAGGACGCAATCCGTGGGAGGCACTACGCGGATGATGAAGAAGTTATTGATGCAGTACGACGTTGGCTCCGACATCGACCAGTGGAATGGTACCGTGCAGGCATACAGGCCCTCACTTCAAGGTGGCGTAAGGCCGTAGCATTGAATGAAGATTACGTTGAAAAATAGTGTTGTGTAGCTAAAAGATTGGGGAATAACCTGGTGTATTTCAATGCTGAATAAAACAATCCCTGTTTCAGAAAAAAATGTGTTGCATTACTTATTGACCTGCCCTCATATAAACCCCATTGGCCATCCCTGCACATTGTGCGTGCATACACATACGGCAATGGTGACAGTGAATCAAAGTTACTCCGCTGACGTCCGCTGAAAATGGGCTGTCGAAGAATATGCGCGATATGTATGTCCCAGAAGGCGTGCGGTCTTCAGAAAGCTCAAAATCACTTTCCCCCTCGTGTGGGGTGGACTCATCCTCATTAGATAATTCGACAGACAAAGGAAGGTCTACTTTCTTTTCCTTCCATAGATTTTTTTTGTTTCTTTTGCCTTCTTTATTTGGTTTTTGAATGTGCTTCAATTTTTGATCACGAAAAGTTAGCTGTCTCTTCCTCTTCAGTGACCTATCCAAGGAACTTGTGAGCTTTTCCTTGTACGGTGACAGTGTAATCAAGCAAGCTCTTGAAGATCTTCGTCTTTTACCTGTTTTCTTTGTGCTTATGGGTGGTGAGGGAATGTCAAAAGGGCCGAAGTTCCTGGTTTTGCATTTGATGAAGGAATTAGCAGAGCAAATTCTGAAAACTTTCCTGGTTAGGAGAGGATGACTGTGAGCTTGCTGTTAGGGCTACCGTTGGAGGTTCTGTGTTATCCGTTCGCGACGGTCGTGCCTGAGGGTTGGGTGACGTAAGAGACGCTTGTGCTGGTGCGGACATCCTAGCAGCATCTGGTAACACTTCAATAGAGGCAATCAGAGTTACAAGAGTTTTGATCTTCCTGTTGAGCAGCCAGGTAATTGACGTCGGTGAACAGATGGTTGTTCAAGGCATAAACCCACTGCACTGAACTCTGAACATTTTGAACTTGCAGATAAGCTGTCCCGAACAGATCCATTACCTCATATGCTGTAACAGCTTTCTGAGCATATAACATATATTGGCTTGCCAACTCACTATAATAGGTCTTATATGGTAAGCATTCTATCTCCTGCGCTTTTTAATGTTGTGATGGAGGGAATGAATAGGGCAGTTAAAGATATAGTAAAAGAAAAATACAAAAAGATGATTTTTGCAGATGATATGGTAATATGGGGTGATAAAGAGGTAGATGTACAGTTACAGCTTGATGCGTGGAAGGAAATAATGAAAAGGTATGGATTAAAAATAAATAAAGATAAGAGTGAAGTAATGGTATTTGGAAGAGAGAAAGGAATCAACGGAAATATTACCTTGAATGGAGAACCCCCTCAAAGTGGTAGAAAGTTTCACTTATTTAGGGAGTGAAATATCTAGGGATGGAAGAATAACTAACGAAATTAATAGGAGGTTACAGAAGGGAGAGAATTTCTACCAAGCAATAAAACATCTGATTTGGAATAATGAAGTTTCAGAAAGAGCAAAACTCCTTGTGTATAAGAATTATTACATCCCTATTGTCACCTATGGTGGAGAAACATGGACAATGACAGAAAGGGACTGGAACAGACTGCAAGCAGGGGAAATGAAATTTCTCAGAGCAGTTAAGGGAAAAACAAGAATGGACAGAGTAAGGAATGTAGAGATTAGAAAGGACCTCAAACAAGAAAGTATGAGAGAAGAAATTGAAAGAAAGAGATTAAGATGGTATGGGCATGTTAAGAGGATGCATGGGCAGAGACTCCCCAAAATTACGGAAGAACTAAAGATGGATGGGAAAAGACCTAGAGGGCGCCCAAGAACACTGTGGAAAATGGGAGTGAGAATATCTGTTGAAAGGAGAGGTGTGACCTGGCAGCAAGTGGAGGAAGAAAAGTGGTGGGAGGGCCGAGCCAAATGGAGAGGACTCGTCAGCACCCAGACCAGGCAGTAGCTGGAGCGGGATTCGGATATAGATAGATAGATAGATATGGCCCCATGAAAGTTTTATCGCTAGCCGCTGTGGCCGAGTGGTTCTAGGCGCTTCAGTCCGGAACCGCGCGACTGCTACGGTCGCCGGTTCGAGTCCCGCCTCGGGCATGGAAGTGTGTGATATTCTTAGGTTAGTTAGGTTTAAGTAGTTCTAAGTTCTATGGGACTGATGACATAGATGTTGAGTCCCATAGTGCTTAGAACCATTTGAACCATTTTTGAAAGTTTTATCAAGGGGCTGGAGGTTGTGGCAGTGAAATGATGTGGATCATCGTGGCCTTATCAACCACTTCAGGGTTGCGAACGTGACTGTAGTTTCCATCTAAAACAAGGAGAACAGGTGAATCTTGAGTTGGCTTGAAAGTTTTAATGAAGTGGTCGAACCACTCTGTAAACAAATGAGATCTTACCCAACCAGAAGGGCAGACTGATACTGCCTGCAGGAGCACATTCCATTAATCGGTCCGACATTCTAGTTCTGGAAAAAATAATATAAAGAGGAACAAAATGTCGTGATGCACTCGTGCAACCTATGAATATCACAGTCGAATCTCCTTCAGCAGAAGTAACGGCTGCAATTTTGCTCTTTCCCTTTCTGCCAAATACTTGTAGAATTTACACTGTACCATACTCAGACTCAGACTTATCAATATTATATACTGTTTGTCCAGATGAAAATTTAAAATGATTCAGGCAAATGTTCTTTAGCCGTCAGAGGGACATCAATCAGCATAAATGCCTTCGTTGTAGCTTTGTTTTTTACAGTTATATGAACACCGGTATGACTTTTTTAAATGGCACTCTGTATTTTTTATTCGGTAATTCATTTCCTCTCCTAAAGACCTATTCAAAAATGCATCACAGTTTACCATTCACTGAAACACCACGTTATTAATTACATAACACAATATTGACTTTGAGCCCGGGATCACAAACTCGTCCATTTGCTGTAGTTGTCAGAAAACAAATGAAAACCAAGTAGAAACATAACACAAAATTGACATTGACTTCCTGTAACGCCGGAAATGCATATCCTCCTATTTCCATCTATTGCACTGCAAATTTCTTTCCTTATTTTGTTACCTGAAGATATAACATTTCTGTGTCTTTGTATATTGTAATTGTTTTACTATTTGTATATATATGCATTTATGTCGATGTATAATTGGTTTGTTTTGTGAATATTATTTGTATTTATACGCTGGGTCTGGCCTAGGGAAAACTATGCTATCGAACGAATACATCGATAGGTCGTGTCGAGAACGAAAGTGTTTAGGATCTTTGGTAGTGTTAACTCTGCCGCGTGGAGCGCGGGCTGAGCAGAGGGAGAGTCTGGCTGGAGTAGCGAGTGGAGCAGGTGTGTTGTGTGACGCTCGCGCGAGTTGCCGCGCTTTCGGGGTTTGGCAGCATGTAATTGCGCTCGACTTGCGAAGATAGTTTCTGACATGGTGTCGCGGACGGGAAGCATTAGCTGGCGCACATCAAGAGCCCGTTTCGTCTGGTGACCGTGTCGGGAAGAAGGCGCGCCGACATCCAGCTTCTGCAACAGCGACGGCCGACAATGAGTGACTGTCGCCACCTCCTCGATCGACGGCTTCAAACCTTCAATCAGCCAACAAGGAAGACTGGAAGCACGTAAAGTTTTAGAACTGTATGGCAGACCTCAGCTTTTCAAACTTTTAAAATTGTTGCATCACAAAATTACAGCAACTTAGCATGAACCTTTGTTGCTCATTGTCCCAACTGCATTGCCAAGCAGGGCCCCTTCCTTTTCCGGAATGAACTCGAGTGTCGTTGAAATTCAAACGCCAGCATTAAAGTAAAGGCATTCGATTTCACTGCTTTAATTTCAAAGTTCAGTTAAGGTATTCATAGCTGGCTACAATATTTAGATTACACAAGCACAAATTAAGAGTGCGAGTTTTGTTAGCATATTTTAGCTTACCTGTGACTGCAGCTCAGCTTGGTACGTACTAAATTTTACTATTGTTAATTGTTCAGAATCATTTAATTCAAGTTCAAAGTTAAATCTCTTATTTCTAAATTGCGTAGATTCAAGTAGCTTTTGAAATGATTGTTGAGGTAGTCCAAGACTAACCGTATTTTACTGAATTTCGATGTGCTTCAGAAAGAAAGCTCACTATTAACTTCAGTCACTAAATTAACTTTCGATTTTCCGGTTTTATTAATTCTTTTGCTAAATTAAGTCAGAGTGTAGCGAAATTTATTACTTCTGACAAACATTCAGTTTTCACACTACACGTGTCAACGTTCAGTTGCCACGCTTCTAGTGCTAATTATATGTGTAAAAACTTTTCTTTTTCAGTTACTATAGTAATTGTCCTTAGGACTGGCGACCGTAATTTCCCCCAAATTTCAAATATCTAATTACCGCTAGTTAATTGTTAACGTAACGGCCGCACATTTACTTTCTTTATTAACTTTACCCATTTTCAAAATTAATTTCCACCAGTTCCATTTGCATTTTTCCTTTCATTTAGATGTAACCCATTCCTCCCTCTTTACCGACAGATTAACTTCGGTGACGATTGCTTTTCCCAAATTTCCATTAGGTACACGCAGTTTAATTTTTCACTGTCATTAAGGTCGATAAGTGAGGGGGAGGTTACATTCCCTGTACAATTGCCCAAGAGTAGAACATTCAAAGGTCCTCAAAGTGGTGACCCTGGACACCGATACACTGGTACACTGATTGAATGAAAGAATTTTTTACTGTTTCTAGTGTTGCCTGCTGAAGAGAATTACGAGCAAGCACGATACGTCGCTGCGTGTCCTCCGGAGTTGTTGTAATATGGCGATAGATAACGTCTCTAATGCAGCCCCAAAGAAAAAAGTCCAGAGGATTTAAATCAGGAAACCTAGCAGGCCAAGTAACTGTTCCTCCTCGACCAATCAATCTGGCAGGATGCCTTCGGTTCAGAACACGACGTGCACGCAAGCCATTATGTGCCGGACATCCATCGTGTTGGTACCACATAAGCAGTCTGGTTCTCATCGGCACTTCTTCCAGAAGAAGAGGAACAATTCATCTGAGGCATTTGGCATACACTGTGTCGTTTAGGCTACCATTCATGAAATAAGGGCCAATAATTTTAGTACCAAGCATCCCACACCAGACGTTAACTATTGGTTGACGCTGATGTTCCACCTGTATAAGCCATCGTGTGTTGCATGTTCCTTGTATTTACCTGTCCTTTGTTTGAGAAGCATTCATCGGTAAATAGAACATTGGAGAAGAAGTTCGGCTTGGCGAGGATTTGCTGCAATGCCCACTGACAGACCTGTACACGATTCTGAAAATCATTCCCATGTAATTATTGATGTAGGTGTACATGGTTAGGATGAAACAAGTGACGTGTAAGAATTCATGTTCACTGGTTTCAGGAACGCCATTCTCGTGTTCAAGCTGTCGTGTGTTCACATGTGGATTCATAGCAACGGAAGCGAGAACAGTAACTTCGGCAGCTTCGTCTGTGCGAGTCCTACGACGATTGCGTTTTCGTGGGTTGAAACTTCCCGTTTCCTGAAGTGTCGCAACAAGACGAGGAAACTTCCGTCGGGAAGGTGGGCTCTTGTCAGGCTATAGCTCTCTGTACAGTTCCGCTGCCTGCGTAGCATTTCGCCTACCTTCAACAACAACAATAAAAGAAACGTTATGTCGGTGCAGTTTGTAGGAAGGACAGCCTTTACTGTATGCCCACTCTACACAACAGTATTTAAAAGGACTAAACTACTGTACTAAATGTCCCCGTACATAAGAAAACAGTATTGCAGTTACATTCCCAAAGACGAGTAGCATTTCTACCTTCAACTGACGATGGTTGACGGAATGACGGATGTGCATTTTACTTATGTTTACATTTGTCCTCTGTCAACGTCAGCACGTGTATGTGTTGCATTACCCGAGTACCTGCACTAAGCGCTGGGAGCATCAACGTCAATGTTGTGTTATGTAATTAATAACGTTGTGTTTCAGTGAATGGTAAACTGTGACACAATTTTGAATAGGTCTTTAAGAGGGGAAATGAATTACCGAATAAAAAACACAGGGTGCCATTTAAAAAAGCCATACCTCTGTTCATATCTTTGTAAAAAAACAAAGCTACAACGAAGGCAATCATGCTGATTGATGTCCCCTGACGGCTAAAGAACATTTGCTTGAAACAGGTCGTAATTTGCTATGAAAACGCCATTAGCTTCTAATCGGACGAAGTATAACAAAAAAATTTTTGTTCCGTAGTCAGCAGGTAAGAAACAAGCTCTTCTTCCAGAGGTGTCCTAAAACAGAAGTCCTACCCATTTTAGCACTGGCAGCAGCAGGTGGAGTAAGATCTGTTTTCTTACTTAAAGTCCGCAGGGTGGAGCGAGTCGAGGTACGTCATACGCTTTTGGAGCCTGAGAGTCCCCATTTTATTAGCCCTCACAGCAATGAGGCTTCAACCATCTTCAAAGGGTCCCATGTATTCCTTTGGCCTTTGGCTTGGTATTTAGCCTTGTTACGTGGCATCCTAAAAAACAAATATTCAGTAGATTTCAACTAAAATTATAGGAATATAAACTATTTCAAATATGGGCTAGCCCATAATTAGACCCTTGATTATAGCCCATATTTGGACCACATTGTAGTTCCTGCAAAATGGCCCTAACGATCATTACAAAATACAGGCAAGACCAATGAAAACTGGGAAACAGATACTTTAATAAATCAGTAACACAGTTCTTCGAACAAACTGCACGAAGAGCTAAAGTCAAATGGTTAAGCACATATCTGTGGGCAGAGTGCAGTCCACAGAATAGAAGACTGACGCGCAAAATCACACTGTAGCCAAACAATATGTGTTTTCACAACCAATTCCTTACAGTCGTCCTCTGGGGTGGTGGGGGGGGGGGGGGGGGGACAGATTTACACGCAACACGGCTATGTGGTAGCACTTTCTGCGCCCGCTGGCCTCCTAGCCCATATTTAGACCACTGCCCATATTTGAACCTTCTCCTATAGCATTAGAGCATGGAGAAACAAATGAGCTACACATGAACGTAGCCACGACCTTGCCAAAGGGAGGGGGGTCCGCTTTGTTAATGAGGGCCTGAAAAAGCTCACGTTTTACATTTATTCTGAAAATTTTCTTAAAGAACGATAAAGAATTTTATTTGAGAATGATTTCGGAGTTTTCTCCAAACAGATATATAATCCCTTTACTTAGGAATGGTGTGTTTTGACAAACAACTCAGTGATGCTCCAATCTCCCTTCACCCTCAGAGGTCATTTTACGCTCTCCTTCCTTGAGTCTGGTTTCGAGCTGACGAAGTGATCAGGAATGGACGAGTGAGAATTTTTCGGGACACCGTGGTTATTACTGACAGGCTTTTGGATTAAGGAGTTCTCTGTTCGACAGAGAACCTAGAGCAATTTTTGGTGGAGAAAATGCAAAGGATCTGGAATCATGAAATCTTACAATTTCCCAAATTTCCTCATTGAAGTAGTCATCTTTCACGTCATGCAATGTAGAAAGATCATTTTCTGCATTAAATAATGTCCTGGCAGACAAATTCATGGATCTGAATGAGGAGAGTTTGGATTATTATTTGTTTATCATAGACCCGTGGCCTAGGGGTAGCGTCTTCGATTGATACTCAAAACGTCTTCGGTCCTGTGTATGAATCCCGCCGCTGCTTAAACTTTGATTAATAATCAGCATTGGTGGTCAAAGACTTCCGGCATAAGAGGTCATCCTCGTTATACCAACGGCCTTGTCAAAGAGGCTGGAGGAACGGACAGAGGTTCAGGGCACTCTCTTGTCCTAGGGGTGGGAAACTGCCCCTAAAGGCGGAAGATGATCACTGGCATGAGGATGCAGAAGGTAATGGAAACTACTGCATTAAAAACATATAACATGTATCCACAGGACATGTGGCCTGTAATTGAAGAAATGTTATGATGATCTCTCCATTAGGTCCGCAGCTCGTGGTCGTGCGGTAGCGTTCTCGCTTCCCACGCCCGGGTTCCCGGGTTCGATTCCCGGCGGGGTCAGGGATTTTCTCTGCCTCGTGATGACTGGGTGTTGTGTGATGTCCTTAGGTTAGTAAGGTTTAAGTAGTTCTAAGTTCTAGGGGACTGATGACCATAGCTGTTAAGTCCCATAGTGCTCAGAGCCATTTGAACCATTTGATCTCTCCATTGGCAAAAAATTCCGGAATAGTCCCCCATTCGGATCTCCGGAGGTGGACTGCCAGAGGAGGTTACCAGGAGAAAAGGACTGAATAATTAACGAAAGGATAAAGTTCTGCGAGTCCTGGCGTGGAATGTCAGAAGCTGCAACGTGGTAGGAAAACTAGAAAATCTGAAAAGGGAAACTCAAAGGCTCAATCTAGTTATAGTAGGGGTCAGTGAAGTGAAGTAGAAAGAAGACAAGAATTTTGGGTCAGATGAGTATAGAGTAAGATCAACAGCAACAGACAATGGTATCATGGCAGTAGGATTCGTTATGAATGGGAAGGTAGGGCAGAGAGTGTGTTACTGTGAACAGTTCAGTGACCGGGTTGTTATAATTAGAATCGACAGCAGACCAACACCGACAACGATAGTTCAGGTATACATGCCGACGTCGCAAGCTGAAGATGAACAGATAGAGAAAGTGTATGAGGATATTGAAAGGGTAATGCAGTATGTAAAGGGGGATGAAAATCTAATAGTCTTGGCGGACTGGAATGCACTTGTAGGGGAAGGAGTAGATGAAAAGGTTATAGGAAATTATGGTCATGGGACAAAGAATGAGAGAGGAGAAAGACTTATTGAGTTCTGTAACAAGTTTCAGCTAGTAATAGCGAATACCCTGTTCAAGAATCACAAGAGAACGAGGTATACTTGGGGTGATACGAGAAGATTTCAGTTAGATTACATCATGGTCAGACAGAGATTCCAAAATCATATACTGGATTGTAAGGCGTACCCAGGAGCAGATATAGACTCAGATCACAATATAGTAGTGATGAAGAGTAGGCTGAAGTAGAAGACATTAGTCAGGAAGAATCGATACGCAAAGAAGTGGGATATGGAAGTACTAAGAAATGAAGTCCTCTAAGGCTATAGATACAGCAATAAGGAATAGCTCAGTATGCAGTACAGTTGAAGAGGAATGAACGTCTCTAAAAAGGGTCATCACAGAAGTTGGGAAGGAAAACATAGGTACAAAGAAGGTAACTGCGAAGAAACCATGGGTAAGAGAACAAATACTTCAGTTGACCGATGAAAGGAGGAAGCACAAAAACGTCCCAGGAAACTCAGTACAGAAATACAAGTCGCGGAGGAATGAAATAAATAGGAACTGCAGGGAAGCTAAGACGAAATGGCTACAGGAAAAATGTGAAGACATCGAAAAGAAATGGTCGTCGGAAGAACAGACTCAGCATACAGGAAAGTCAAAACAGTCTTCGGTGACATTAAAAGCAAGGGTGATAACATTATGAGTGCAACGGAGATACCACTGTTAAATGCAGAGGAGAGAGCGGATAGGTGGAAAGAATACATTGAAAGCCTCTATGAGGGTGAAGATTTCTCTGATGTGATAGAAGAAGAAACAGGAGTCGATTTAGAAGAGATAGGAGATCCAGTATTAGAATCGGAATTTAAAAGAGCTTTGGAGGACTTACGGTCAAATAAGGCAGAAGGTATAGATAACATTCCATCAGAATTTCTAAAATTATTGGGGAACTGGTAACAAAACGACTATTCACGTTGGTATGTAGAATGTATGAGTCTGGCAACATACCATCTGACTTTCGGAAAAGCATCATCCACACAATTCCGAAGACGGAAAGAGCTGACAAGTGCGAGAATTATCGCACAATCAGCTTAACAGCTCATGCATCCAAGTTGCTTACAAGAATAATATACAGAAGAATGGAAAAGAAAATTGAGAATGCGCTAGGTGACGATCAGTTTGGCTTTAGGAAAGGTAAAGGCACGAGAGAGGCAATTCTGATGTTGCGGTTAATAATGGAAGCAGGACTAAAGAAAATCAAGACCCGTTTATAGGATTTTTCGACCTGGAAAGAGCGTTCGACAATGTAAAATGGTGCAAGCTGTTCGAAATTCTGAAAAACGTAGGGGTAACCTATTAGGAGAGACGGGTCATATACAATATGTACAACAGCCAAGAGAGAATAATAAGAATGGACGACCAAGAACGAAGTCCTCGTAATAAAAATGGAGTAAGAAAAGGATGTAGCCTTTCACCTCTGCTGTTCAATCTGTACATCGAGGAAGCAATGATGGAAATAAAAGCAAAGATCAGGAGTGGAATTAAAATTCAAGGTGAATGATACGATTCGATGATGACATTGCTATCTTGAGTGAAAGTGAAGAAGAATTAAATGATCTGCTGAACGGAATGAATAGTCTAATGAGTACAGAATATGGATTGAGGGTAAATAGAAGAAAGACGAAGGTAATGAGAAGTAGTAGAAATGAGAACAGCAAGAAACTTAACATCAGGATCGATTTTCACGAAGTAGATGAAGTTAAGGAATTCTGCTACCTTGGCAGTAAAATAACCAATGACGAATGGAGCAAGGAGGACATCAAAAGCCGACTAGCAATGGCAAAAAGGACATTCCTGGCCTAGTGAAGTCTACTAATATCAAATATCGGTCTTAATTTGAAGAAGAAACAGAAGAGGACGAAGCATCTGAGATGTAGTGCTACAGACGAATGTTGAAAATTAGGTGGACTGATAAGGTAAGGAATGATGGAGTTCTGTGCAGAATCGGAGAGGAAAGGAACGTGTGCAAAACACTGATAAGGAGAAGAGACAGGATGATAGAATGTTAAGACATGAGGGAATGACTTCCATGGTGCTAGAGGGAGCTGTAGAGGGCAGAAACTGAAGAGGATATCAGAGACTGAAATAGATCCAGCAAATAATTGAGGACGTAGGTTACAGGTGCTACTCTGAGATGAAGAGGTTAGCACAGGAGAGGAATTCGTGGCGGGCCACATCAAACCAGTCAGAAGACTGATGACTAAAAACAAAATATTGTTTATCAAATTGTTTTCAGTGCCAGGAGTCTCCGAGAAGATGGCTCGTCTTCAATGCAGCTCTTTTCATTTAAACAGAGGGGCTGCATCTTTAAGGGATGTGGAATCAGTCAGGAAAGAAAGGAATTCGGAAGGGAATGGCTGTGACTGATCCCAACATTTCCCTCAGTTAAAAGTGGAAAATCCCAGAAAGCCATTTTCACGGTCGCCGGCGATGGTTTCAAACTACCTCGCCCCCCGATCCGGGGATTGCTACCTCAGCGGCTCAACTTTCATAGCTACTCCGGTTTGTAGAGAATCTGAAAAAACTGATTGTTGCACATTATTTTGAAATAAAATGAAATTCATCACAGCAAAAGATAGAATTCAGACACTGCATATTTTTCCTTTGATTGTGCGTCATTTGATAGTGCATGAGTGCACACGTATTTTAAGGTTTAATAGTGCAGTTTTTATAGTATTACAAGAGTGTAAATACATTTTGGACGTAGGGATGGGGGGGGGGGAGGGGAGGGGGGCATGGGGGAGGGGGGGGGGGGGAATGCTGGTTGCAGTTGGCTCGGAAGAATTCAAGCAGTCAGTTAAAAAATTGTTTAGAAAAGAACGAACTGTTGAGTGTGCTATCATCATAAACAACTTTTCTCTCCGTAAAAGCTCGCCATCTTTCCGTGTCGGAAATAGTTTTCATAACTGAGTACCGCCTAGGTCTCCAGATTGGCTAGATTTTGCCGTTTGAGCTACTAATAATAGAATATTTAGATTTTTTTAAGAAATGATCCTGTCGTAGTCTCGGCGCTATTTGTGTTGGACAACGCTATTTTTGGGGGACAAACGCAAGTCCAAGTGTATTTTTATGCACTGATTTTAATTTAATGTTATTTGTAATTATATTTACCGCTGCGCTGCCTTTTCATATACTAAAATATAGCAAACCCGTAGTTCTGTCTCCAAATAACTACTCCAGCGCTCAGATTAAACTGCTACAAAAAGCTGGCTAAAGCCTGAAATAAGCTCTGCAGAAATTTTTAGAAGTCTCAGACGGTGTTCAGGAAAGATAGATTAGGTAGAATTGGTGGTGGAGTGTTTGTGTCTGTCAGTAGTGGTTTATCTTGTAGTGAAGTCGAAGTAGATACTCCGTGCGAATTGGTATGGGTGGAGGTTATACTTAACAGCCGAACTAAGTTAATAATTGGCTCCTTCTACCGACCACCAGACTCCGATGATATAGTTGCGGAACAGTTCAGAGAAAATTTGAGTCTCGTAACAAATAAATACCCCACTCATACGGTTATAGTTGGTGGGGACTTCAACCTTCCCTCGATATGTAGGCAAAAATACTTTTTCAAAACCGGTGGCAGGCAGAAAACATCTTCCGAGATTGTCCTAAACGCTTTCTACGAAAATTATTTCGAGCAGTTAGTCCACAAACCAACGCGAATTGTAAATGGTTGCGAAAACACACTTGACCTCTTAGCCACAAACAATCCACAGCTGATAGAGAGCATCATGACTGATACAGGGATTAGTGATCACAAGGTCGTTGTAGCTAGGCTCAATACCGTTTCTTCCAAATCCACCAGATACAAACGCAAAATAATTTGATTTAAAAAAGCTGATAAAGTGTCACTAGAAGCCTTCCTAAGAGACAATCTCCATTCCTTCTGAAGTGACTATGCAAATGTAGACGAGATGTGGCTCAAATTCAAAGATATAGTAGCAACATCAATTGAGAGATTCACACCTCATAAATTGGTAAGAGATGGAACTGATCCCCCATGGTACACAAAACAGGTCCGAACTCTGTTGCAGAGGCAACGGAAAAAGCATGCGAAGTTCAGAAGAACGCGAAATCCCGAAGATTGGCTAAAATTTACAGACGCGCGAAATTTGGCACGGACTTTAATGCGAGATGCTTAATAGGTTCCACAACAAAACATTGTCTCGAAATTTGGTAGAAAATCCGAAGAAATTCTGGTCGTATGTAAAGTACACAAGCGGCAAGACGCAGTCAATACCTTCGCTGCGGAGTGCCGATGGTACTGTTACCGACGACTGTGCCGCTAAAGCGGAGTTATTGAACGCAGTTTTCCGAAATTCCTTCACCAGGGAAGATGAATGGAATATTCCAGAATTTGAAACACGAACAGCTGCTAGCATGGGTTTCTTAGAAGTAGATACCTTAGGGGTTACGAAGCAACTCAAATCGCTTGATACGGGCAAGTCTTCAGGTCCAGATTGTATACCGATTAGGTTCCTTTCAGATTACGCTGATACAATAGCTCCCTACTTAGCAATCATATACAGCCGCTCGCTCACCGATGGATCTGTACCTGCAGAATGGAAAATTGCGCAGGTCGCACCAGTGTTTAAGAAGGGTAGTAGGAGTAATCCACCTAACTACAGACCTATATCATTGACGTCGGTTTGCAGTAGGGTTTTGGAGCATATACTGTATTCAAACATTATGAATCACCTCGAAGGGAACGATCTATTGATACGTAATCAGCATGGTTTCAGAAAACATCGTTCTTGTGCAACGCAGCTAGCTAGCTCTTTATTCGCACGAAGTAATGGCCGCTATCGACAGTGTCACGCAACACAAAAAGCAGCTAAAGCAGATAAGGAGCTAATTCAGGTGAGAAATAGAAACGAGGTAAAAGACAGTGCGCAACGAACGATTCCATCGGACCGGGAGCTGCCGGAACCTGAAGCACAGGACAAGTGCTGCAGTGGATGGACTGGATGCTGTGCAAGCGTTTACTGGGATCGTACAGCACGTTTCGTGGGGCTGGCTGAATGTGCCGTGCCTTCCACATTAGCCTCATTCTACTACTTGCTTCGTGGCTGTCTATCCTAAGGTGATCTTCAACGAGTGGAGTGCAGAACAAGTTTCAAGGGGAACATGATGCGGCGTAACAATCTATAAGGATGTACTTTGAAAAAAATCGTCCCAAAAGCCTGCAGACTTATATAAAACAATATTGAAACAAGGAACTATTGAAGATGATGCAGACGTGTGTGGTTGTAGCAGATCAGAAAAACACGTTTTGCAGTAATAGAATAATATTACCGTCGTCTTGAGGCATGAAATTACGTTCTTTTTTTTTAAATTGTCCATTACCGACTCCTAAAGGTAGACCAAGTTGTTAGAATAATGATACCTCTTGGGCAGTCAGTGACTTATACGTGCATGTGGTGGGGCACATGGAGTCCCAGTTGGAACTTTTGAGAGCGGTTTTCCATTTCCACCATATGATTTACAACTACGGAAAATGACCAAAACCTGCGGATGAAAATCATTTTTAATTTAAATCTGGGACAATATGTTCCGAACAAAAAATATGAAACGCAACGTACAGTATTGCGTATGAAATCTGTCACTATTTTGTTTTCTGAATAAACTCTTCACTGTCAAGACAAACTTAAAGGAATATATGCTAAGATGGAAAACACTCTGTGGAGAATTGTTCTGACTCAGCACATGCTCAATATTCCACCATTTTCACCCCCAACGTCCTTCACGCGAACACTTCCTTTAATGATAACCCCGCAGCACATGTTCTCCGTGACTTCACTGCTGGCTTGAGGAATAACACTTCTGAGCGCCATTAAATCACGTGGATGTTTCGCGACAATTTTCTCCTATAGGTACCGCCAATGAAAGAAGTGACAGCGTGTTCAAGAGTAACACACTAGCAAGAAGCTGTGGAACGAAGTTATGGCGGAGCACAGTCAAAAACGCGCATTGTTGACAGTTTCTTCAAAGAAAAAACTTCTAATAACCCGTTACTGGAAACAGGAACCCACACTGCAATTCTCGGAGCAGGATGTTGTCGTTCATGAGGCTCTTCCGGATTTTCAGTAGCCCAAAAGCGCACAATTTCTTCTTAACAACATCCACGAAATGAAAATTCGCCTAGTCTGAAAACCGAACGTTGCTCAGAGTTTGTTCCCTGCCATCCGCCCAACGGGCGAACAGTAGTCTCTGCTGCTTGAGTTCTGCGGTGAGCTTCTAAGCAGAAATGACCTGTACGGGTACATCCGGAGGTCACTCTTAAGAATGCGTCGAACGGTGAGTCTGGATATGCCCACCTGTATTGCTGTCTTTCTACGCGATTTGCCGGGACTCGTTACCGCTTCAGTATTCTCCGGCGAAAACACAGTCTTCAGCCGAGGTCGCTTCCAATATTGGCCCCTCCCGTACAGATTTATCATACGACCTGTGAATGCTTCTTTTGCAAGGGACCCACTGCGTCTTCAACTGCCGACGAAACCGCCTGTGAGTCGCAACAGGAATTTTCGTTTCATGAAAAAGCAAGACAGCTGCCGTTCGCTGTTGCGTTCTTGGTGTCCACCGTCGGCCATGTTGTAGATACCAGTGTCCTAGCGACGGTATCGTAAATTGCGATTCATTTCACTCGAGGATGTAGCCGAAGGGGATGTCCATGGGGTCAGGACCCACACCCTCTCCCCTTCCCAAAATTTAAATGAAACTGGACATGCACTGAAACTGAAAAATATTTTGACTTTCCGTCCTACGACCAAACTGCGATATGCACGAGCGGTAGTGAGCAAGGCCGACAGATTTAAACTGTCTATACATCCAGAGCACTATCGTGAAAAGCCTATCCCTATTTGAGCCAAGAACAGCCTCACTTGAGCTCGGTTCTTGTTTTGTTAATCAGTTCAGTTCTTGCTTGTAGTTGAATGTAATGTAAGTGCTGCCCTTTATTGTTCGTGAGCTGTGTGCTGTGATAGAGTTTGTAATTATGGGTCAATCTGTAATAAGAAATGAGAGGAAAACCGATCCTGATTCGTCGACTAGCCTTAAGTTGAAAATATGTACGCACAATTACAATAACCTGATTACCTATATACACATCTACATCTACATGACTACTCTGCAATTCACATTTAAGTGCTTCGCAGAGGGTTCGTCGAACCACAATCATACTATCTCTCTACCATTCCACTCCCGAACAGCGTGCGGGAAAAACAAACACCTAAACCTTTCTGTTAGAGCTCTGATTTCTCTTATTTTATTTTGATGATCATTCCTACCTATGTGGGTTGGGCTCAACAAAATATTCTCGCATTCGGAAGAGAAAGATGGTGACTGAAATTTCGTAAATAGATCTCGCCGCGACGAAAAACGTCTTTGCTATAATGACTTCCATCCCAATTCGCGTATCATATCTGCCACACTCTCTCCCCTACTACGTGATAGTACAAAACGGGCTGCCCTGTTTTGCACCCTTTCGATGTCCTCCGTCAATCCCACCTGGTAAGGACCCCACACCGCGCAGCAATATTCTAACAGACGACGAACAAGTGTAGTGTAAGCTGTCTCTTTAGTGGACTTGTTGCATCTTCTAAGTGTCCTGCCAATGAAACGCAACCTTTGGCTCGCCTTCCCCACAATGTTATCTATGTGGTCTCTCCAACTGAAGTTGTTCGTAATTTTAACACCCAGGTACTTAGTTGAATTGACAGCCTTGAGAATTGTACTATTTATCGAGTAATCGAATTCCAACGGATTTCTTTTGGAACTCATGTGGATCACCTCACACGTTTCGTTATTTAGCGTCAACTGCCACCTGCCACACCATACAGCAATCTTTTCTAAATCGCTTTGCAACTGATACTGGTCTTCGGATGACCTTACTAGACGGTAAATTACAGCATCATCTGCGAACAACCTAAGAGAACTGCTCAGATTGTCACCCAGGTCATTTATATAGATCAGGAACAGCAGAGGTCCCAGGACGCTTCCCTGGGGAACACCTGATATCACTTTAGTTTTATTCGATGATTTGCCGTCTATTACTACGAACTGCGACCTTCATGACAGGAAATCACGAATCCAGTCGCACAACTGAGACAGTACCCCATAGGCCCGCAGCTTGATTAGAAGTCGCTTGTGAGGAATGGTGTCAAAGGCTTTCCGGAAATCTAGAAATGGGTGTTGTTTATATAGTTATTCAGTTGTGACAAAGATAGTTTTATTGCACAGTGATGCGTATTCATTTAGTACTTTCTTTCCTTAGGCTTTTTTCTTCTGCCGTTAATTTTTTATATGGCCTGTTACTAGTTTAAAAAATCTTCAAGCCAGTTTCAGTGTTCGTTGGGTAGTGCTTCTGTGCTATCAGGTGATTTTCGAATATTGAGTGTGAGCTATTGCTTTTCAGTGCTCTAGATGTTCTGTATACATGGTTATGAAATTCCTGCATCTTTGAGCCACATATGCAGATTGACAGCCGTTAGTATATACCAAACTGGCTGTATTTGTCAGTTTTGGTGGTATTTCTTCCAAGACTGTTTTGTATGGTGTGTTGATTCTGTTTGCCATGTTGAGTCTTTATTGCTTTAGTATATTGCTCATCCTGTATGTGACTTTGTTGTTGTAAGTCATTATGTGCCATTTGTTACTGACTGCCTGCTGATTTGTTGTATGTTGTATTGTGTTCGTTTGTGTATATGTTTCATGAATATGTGTTGCCTGTGTTTATATTTGTTGTTTATTTTATCTACTCTCTTTGTATCATATCCATTCTCCTGAGTAATGTGCTTTACTGTGTTCAGTTCTTGTGTGTAGTCACGTTTGTTCATGGTTGCTTTGTTCAGTCTGTATAGTAAATATCTGAAGCTGGCTTCGTTGTGAATTATGGGGTGACTGGGTTGGTTATGAATAATAGTGCTGATGATTGTGAGTTTCATGTAAATTGTGAATTCATGTCTGTTGTTTCTCCTGCATATGGTGAGATCTAGGAAATTAAGTTTTGCATCTGTTTGTGTTTCAATAGTGGACTGTATATGTGGGTGTATGGTGTTTATGTCCTCCTGAAGTTCTTTTGTACGAGACTGTGATTCATCTATTATGCAAATTATATCTACATATCTGTATCAACATATTACGTTGTACTTTTTTGCTATTACTATTTTGCCAAAGATTTGCTTTTCTATCTGAGTGAGGAAAATGTCAGCTAGGAGGCCACTGATTGCGGATCCCATAGGCAGTCCACCTTGTTGAGAATAAAATTTGTTGTTGAATGTGAAGTAGTTTTGCTCTGTGATGAACCTGAGTATGGCTGATATTTCTTGAGTGTTTGTTGCGGGAATGTTTCCTTGTAGTTGCAGATTTATGTGTACGATGTTGATGGTTTCTTCTGTTGGGATGTATGTGTGTATGGAAATTACGCCAAATGAAATTAATTTTGCTGTGCTTGGTATGTTTTCGTTTCTTACTTTTTCTATTAAGTCACTTGAATGTATATTGAGTGTGTTTGTATTTTGTCTGTAGCAAAATGAATGTGTGTTTGGCTAAGTAGTATGTTGGTGCTATGGTAAAGTTTATCAATGGATAAGTAGGAATTCCAGGTTTGTAAACTCTAGGCAATGATTTTAAAGTGAGGGTCTTGGGATTTTTCTGTATCATTCTTTTAATGTGTGTATCTACAAAAAAATTTTCTATGTTTTTAAGAGTTTTCTATAAGTTTCTTTGCTATCGGTTTGTTGGATCACTTGTTAATTCTGCAATTTTGTCGCTTTGGATGACTTCTATTGTTGTCAAGGCATTCCTGTTATTTTATGACAACGATCGAATTACTCTTGCAGGATTTTGTGACAGTGACATTTTCTTGCATTAATTTTTTCTGTCGTTTTCTGTACGTTTTTTCTCCGGTTGTTATTGCATTTTCTATTTTGTAACACAGGCATTTTCTTACATTGATTTTTTCTGTAGGTTTTTTATTCAGTTGTTATTGTATTTTGTTATTCGCTCAGCAACTAGTTTTCTTGTTAGATTTGCACTGAATTCGGGTGTATTTAGTTTTTCTTGTTGCTTTATAACGTGTTCGGTTTCTGTTATGATATTCTGTATTTTCCTGTGTGACACCATTGTGTTTACATTATGTGTGGGACCCTTTCCAAGCAGACTGCTCTCTTGTTCAGACAAATTTATGACCCTTTGATTAATGACTCTTTTGTGAAAAGTGTGTTTGTTGTATTGGTGGCGTGACTGGTAGATGTTTGTGTGATTTATCGTTTTGATGAGTTTCTTTTGTTGTATTATATGTTTTCTATGAATTATGGTATGTATGCATATTCTAACCCTGTGCATTAATTCATCGAAAAATGGTGGACACTTTAAATGATTTGCTAGTTCTGTATTATAATAAAATTTTTTTTAAATGCTTCTATTTGATATGTTCAGAAAACCTAATGGGAGAAGCTTATTGCAAGCAAAGAGTGTAAACAGAGAACATTTTGTAGAAATGTCTTGAATAGTTCCTGAAAAAACGTATATGTATTATGTTTTGAAAATAATACTTTTAAATTTCGTGAAAAAGTTACGTATCTAATCCAAGGAACTTAACAGTAAACGTCTTAATTTCGTGTAAAGCATGATACAAAATTTCATTTCGATATCTTCAAAATGGCGGATTTGATGAATCTTTTGCCGGCCGTTGTAGCCCAGCGGTTCTAGGTGCTTCAGTCCGGAACCGCGCTGCTGCTGCAGTCGCAGGTTTGAATCCTGCCTCGGGCATGGATGTGTGTGATAGGTTAGTTAGGTTTAAGTAATTCTAAGTTCTAGGGGACTGATGACCTCAGATGTTAAGTCCCATAGTGCTTAGAGCCATTTGAACCATTTTCTGATGCATCTTTTAAATAGTGTGTACTTTTCATCAATGTCCCCCTTTAAGCTCCATTTGAAAACGACATTTCGTAGAACTCTCGTCTGTGTTAGAAATTCCTAGTAATGAAAGGAATGTTCTAGGAGACAAAACATTTTATACACGCTCGTTTCATAATGCCTTTAAACAGCGTATGGGTGCAGTAGAGGTTCACTCTAACAAATCGTAAGCAATGACCTTCACCAAAAATTTAAACAGACGTCTTGTAAGATAGCAAACCATACGAGCTCTTTACGAGCTAACGTTTTCAGACTTAAAAAAATGCATGGAAGAAGAGAGTTTATTAAAACGTGATCCTCACAAAACCCGACGAAAGCAAAAGGATGGGAGCGATCGGGGTGGTGAGGTGAAAGTAGAAAAATTCCTGACTTTCTTATTACAACTCCCTTCTAAGTAAACCGCCAAACAAATTAAAGTAAAAAAAGTAAAAAGTAAAAAAATTCCTTTCTTCTTGTAACTCCCTTCCAAGCAAACCACCAAACAAATTAGCACAGTGTCTTTGTTGCCGTTGCTCTAAAATTCGCATCAGCTGCTACAGAAGAAGTGGCTGGCACCTCATGACCTATACCTGTTAGTTGCCCTACAGAGGCGTGTCTTCTCAGACGCCCCTTTCACCCTGTCTCGCTTCCTTCCTACCCCCCCTCTCCTCCCCCCCCCCACTTCCGCTCCTTTACCTCCCCCACCTCCTCGTTCCATACCCACCGCAAGACACGATGAGCAGCATACGGTGATCCTCACAGCCCGATACACAGAAATTGGTGTCAGGTGCGCGACACAATGCGTAGCCGGGATTGATAAATGATGTAAACAGTTCGACAGGCTTATCTGCGTTTGACGAGAATCGATTCGATGCGGCACCAACGTAGCGTGTGTGCCCACAATAAATCATGTATGTGAATCTGGAGCGGGGCGGTGCCTCTCGCGTACGCATCACGTCGACTCGGTCATAAATAATGCATCAGCTCAGTCGAGTCCCGCTCACTGTGGTCTATACCGCTGCCCGCGCACAGCGGTAAATCGACACGGCGAAACACACTGGGCGCGATACAGCCGCGGCGCGACGCCGGGTCGGCCATCCCGGCTGCTGTGGAGCCGGAGCCACGGGTCAGCTGATCCGCCTCCCTCACTCGAAACACCTGTGAGAGCTTCGCGCATTACGCCGCACTTACACTGACGCGCTACGCAACTGCAGCCAAAACATAAGCTCTAGAATGTTAAGCGGACGTTCAACCTGCAAGAAATTAACTTAATCTTGGAATACTATTCACCATTTTCTCCATTGTTTTCCGTGATAATCAGGCGGCTTCGGGAAACTGAAGTACTTGACATGTCTGTTCCACTTCATAGTGCCGTCAAGTGCAGGTATTTTTTCACACCTTGCGGAGTCACGATTATTTCTAATACAGGGTGACAACTACTGCGCATCGCGGACCTTCACCGGGAATACCGACTTGAGACTCTCACGGAGGTAATCCACAAACTCATCACAAGACTATACAGAAACTCCAGACATTCGCAGAACCCGTTTATTCTGAATCGGGGGAACTACGACCACAACCATAGATGGAAACATAAAAGACCAAAAGACATACTTGTAAGGACCTAACATCTATGGCCAGGTACACGCAAACACAACGGTACAGGTTAATCAGACACCATTACTGGATGTCCAGTTGGAACACACTTGGCGGATAACTGGCACCACGCAGCGAAGCCGTACCGTACACTACATGCAGACAAGCTACACGCACCCCCCACACAGTGAGATGATCTATGGCCGATCTCCCACTACTATATAACGATCTTGATTGTTCCAGGAATGCAGCGGCTGCAGCAAACTCGGATACATCGCCATCGCCTGCCACGGTAATGATGCATGATACCCATACTAACAAACCAAACCTTGCATGAGCTGTCGCAGCTAGTAAGCCATTACTGCTCTTACTACCCATCCCACTGTCGCAGAGGTTTTTTTCCCACGGAATGAGCCTTGGCACATTTTCCCTCTGCAAATTGCTACCCTCATTCACGTTTCGTCCACTATCTATCACCTAATGGACCGTGATAATGCGTAGTGTTACCCAGCATCCTGTGATCTACCTATTAGATAACTAACATGTTGACGGAGGTGACAGTAGAACTTTTGGTTTGGTCACCACGTTGGTGCGGGCGTGGAGGGGCCCCATCCCTTTCTAAGTCACTACAGATATTCGGATTTAGGTCATGACATGTTCGATAAGCCTGCCACCATTGGCGATGATGTGGCGCGGACGAATAGCCAAATTGTGCATCACCCGCTGAAGTGTCGGATCATCGATACTGTCGATGATCTCTGAATGGCTGTTTCCAGCTCAGCAATTTTGGGGTTATTGCTGTAGACATTGTCTTCAGTATAGCCTCACAAAAATGAGTCACATGTTTTCTGATCCTGTGAATATGGCGGCCAGTCGAGGCCCATGCCCATGGCCTCTGGGCACCCCAGAGCCAGATTGTGGTCCCAGAGTGCTCCTCCAGGACTTCAAACTCTCTCCTGCTTCGATGGGGTCGAGCCCCTTCTTGCATGAACCAGGGTCGCTTTGGACAATGGCGATGAAATCTTCCAAAACCTTCACGTACCGTTCCTTAGTCACAGTGCCATCAAGGAATATCACTCCGATTCAAACCTGCGTCTGCAGCAGCAGCGCGGTTCCGGACTGAAGCACCTAGAACCGTTGGGCTACAACGGCCGGCAAAAGATTCATCAAATCCGCCATTTTGAAGATATCGAAATGAAATTTTGTATCATGCTTTACACGAAATTAAGACGTTTACTGTTAAGTTCCTTGGATTAGATATGTAACTTTTTCACGAAATTTAAAAGTATTATTTTCAAAACATAATACATATACGTTTTTTCAGGAACTATCCAAGACATTTCTACAAAATGTTCTCTGTTTACACTCTTTGCTTGCAATAAGCTTCTCCCATTAGGTTTTCTGAACATATCAAATAGAAGCATTTAAAAAAATTTTTATTATAATACAGAACTAGCAAATCATTTAAAGTGTCCACCATTTTTCGATGAATTAATGCACAGGGTTAGAATATGCATACATACCATAATTTATAGAAAACATATAATACAACAAAAGAAACTCCTCAAAACGATAAATCACACAAACATCTACCAGTCACGCCACCAATACAACAAACACACTTTTCACAAAAGAGTCATTAATCAAAGGGACATAAATTTGTCTGAACAAGAGAGCAGTCTGCTTGGAAAGGGTCCCACACATAATGTAAACACAATGGTGTCACACAGGAAAATACAGAATATCATAACAGAAACCGAACACGTTATAAAGCAACAAGAAAAACTAAATAAACCCGAATTCAGTGCAAATCTAACAAGAAAACTAGTTGCTGAGCGAATAAGAAAATACAATAACAACTGAATAAAAAACCTACAGAAAAAATCAATGTAAGAAAATGCCTGTGTCACAAAATAGAAAATACAATAACAACCGGAGAAAAAACGTACAGAAAACGACAGAAAAAATTAATGCAAGAAAATGTCACTGTCACAAAATCCTGCAAGAGTAATTCGATCGTAGTCATAAAATAACAGGAATGCCTTGACAACAATAGAAGTCATCCAAAGCGACAAAATTGCAGAATTAACAAGTGATTATTCCGTAACTGGACATTGCACACCATACAACCACCCGTTGAGGGTGAAGAGATTTCTCGATCGCGAAATGCGGATTCACAGTAACCAGAATGCGTCAATTTTGCTTGTTGACGAACCCATCCAAATGAAGTCGGCTTCGTCGCTAAACCAAACCATGTCCAATGGCCAACCGTGCAGTTTGAATGTGCTAACGCAAACCGTTCAGAAATTATGACTTTAAGTAATTCTTCAGGCATTCCGGGCGATCTAATGACATCTTGGGTTGTCGGGTGTTCTGCCGGATATCAGCGTCGTACTTGCACGATATTTCGGTAGCGTAACTCGTTACCTTCATCAGGTGCGACCTGAAACTACTCCTCGAGTGGGCCTGGTCCAGTATTTATGCCTGTGGCCTTCCCCCTTCAGCAGGCGCTCCCTCTGCGGTCCGCACCCGCTAGCTGCGATCTTCTGGAGAAGCGCCTGGTGAAGGGGGAAGGCCAAACTTCACAGAAGCTCTCCTGCGAACGAGGAGAGCTTCTGTAGTTTGGAGGGTAGGAGGCGAGGTACTGGCGGAAGTAAATCTGTGAGGACGGCGAGTGAGTCGTGCTTGCGTAGCTCAGTTGCTAGAGGACTTGCCCACGAAAGGCAAAGGTCCCGAGTTCGATCTCGGTGCGGCACACAGTTTTACTCTCCCAGGAAGTTTCATATCAGCGCACACACCGCTGCAGAGTGGAAATCTCATTATGCATGTGTGGACAAAATAAACATTTGCATTGTATTGAACAATAAGACACCATATAAAGCATAAAGCGCAATGAGAATAAGAAAATTTGCTGAAGACGAAGTAATTATATTAAAGATGAGGAGGATATCACACAACAGCATGTTTATAAGCCATAAATTCCTTTATGTCTATTGTAGACCTTACAGAGAATAACGCTGTTGAGACTGAGAACCTCAGGAGCTGCAAACCGAAAGGCCAGCGACACATCTCGCACATCAAGAAATTCATTGAACAGGAAGTATTAGAGAACAAACAATCTGTCTCACAGCTGTGCACAAGTGTACAAGGAAGAATAGAGAAAAATGACACAGAGATATGTGGACTACTTCTCAGTAAGGTTTAAACTGTTGAAACAGCACTGGACGACGACGCTGACGAAAGCATCAGGTGAGACCTTGGACAACTTACTGTATAAGAATGACTTGCATGTTTTAGTTTCGATATGAGATGCCAGTAAGAAGAAGCACAGAGTGGTAATTGCCAGTTGTGATGGAGCACCAAGCCTGTTGCGTGTTGCTAGATGTGATGGAGCAGTGAGCCTATGAAGATTTTTTAAAACTGTGACCAAGTATGCCAGTAGCATGAGGCACCGAGTGATGCTGTAGGGAAGTTTAGATTATTAACAGCATACATCTCATTCAGTTATGTGAGTCTGGTCAATCAAAGCTGCACGATTGTTAACAGGAGACGCAGCTGTCATGTAGAAGAAGTCTGTTACTGTGTTGTTAAAAATATTTTGCAGCAAGGCAGATACCATTTATAGATGTAATCATTTGGTGAGGAGTATTCTAACTTGTAATGTGAGATCACAAATTCAGGTATGGTAACTAGCCTATGTCAATATTTTAGAGTTATAATGAATATCACTATAGAGTATTTTGTGTTTTCTTTTGTTCTCAACCGTACGTTATGCTTGTGTGTCATATATGTGTTTCTGGATAGTCATCTGAGATGTAGAATGACCAATTGTACTCATGATTCAAGGTTTAGAGAGAGAAGAAGATATCCTTGATGGAGAGGGAAGCCCATCACGATAATAAGGGAGCATGTCAGTGCATGCTACCATTGCTGTACTTAGTTGTAGGGTGCGTCCATAATAAAAACAATGTGTATTCTGGAATAAGTGGAGAGAATTACTTTTAGCACCTGCAGATATCTCAGACATAAAACGGGCAGAAGAAGACCGGACAGTAGGAAATACAAGAGAGTTTTACAGGACAGTCAGTTTCTTTAAGAAAGGATACATCCAGGATTCACGTGATCAAAGGTCAAGAAGGATAGATAATCACAGATGAAATGAAAGCTATGGAGGAATGGAAAAACTACTTCGAAAACCTCCTGAATGTGGATGTAAACGCCATGAGTGCTACAACAGAAAATGAAGAAGAAGAATCATATAGAGAAAACACAGACACTACACCATTGGGGGAGTATGAACTACCAAGCGTGGAAGAGGTAACAGCGACAATTAAACTGTGGGAGAACGGGAAGGCACCAGGAATAGATGGCATACCTGCAGAGATGCTGAAGGTGGGAAGAGCTACTCTACAAACGAGACTATACCTCTCAATCTTCTTAATTTGGAAAAAGGAAAGGATCCCAAAAGTATAAAAGGAGTCTGTCATCTGCCCTATACAAAAGATAGGAGACCCAATGAGATGTGGCAACTATAGAGGAACCACACTACTATGAACAGCTTATAAGATCTTGAGCATGTTGTTACTGAAGCGACTAACACCACATGTCGAGAAAGCACTGGGATTCCAACAAGCGGGTTTCAGAAAGGGAAAGTCTCCTATGGACCATTTACATACAACACGGCAAGTGCCAGCAAAGAAATGGTAATTCCACAAAAATGTTCACTGTCTTTTTGTGGACTTCCAAAAAGCATATGATAATGTGAGTAGACAAGCAAGAACTCGAAGGGGCTCAAGTTCCCAGAAAATTCATTAAGCTGACGCAGATATGCACCCATGGGACAACATGCATGGTGAAAGTAAGTGGAAACATATCAACGAAGTTCAAGTTGACAGGAGTAGGACAAGGAGACTGCCTCTCCCCTCTTCTGTTTAACCTGGTACTGGAGAGAGCCCTGAGAGAGGTAGAAAGCCTAGAGACAGGAATACAACTAGGAAGAAGGATCAACACCCTGACCTATGCGTATGATGCTGTTTTAATAGCAGAGAAAGAGCAAGACCTGGTTCAGATGGCAAGAACATTAATGGAAGAGGCAATGAGAGCAGGTCTGAAGTTGAATATGGGTAAGACAAAAGACCTCGTAGTTAGCAGAGAAAATGATGACAGACCCCTGAAGGTGGACGATAAAGTATTTGAAAGGGTAAAAAGCTTTAAATATGTTGGGGTTTTATTCAATGAAAGGAACGAAATAGACCAGAAAATTACCGCATGAGTACAAGCAGGAAAAAAGGTCAAGATTTGCTCTGGGAAAGCTTTTGAAGTGCCGTCTTCTATCGAAATCTTCAAAGACCAAGATCTACAAGAGAATAATACAACCTGTAGTCTCATATGGAGCAGAGACGTGAACTATCACGCAAAAGATGGAAAGAAAATTCCTGACATTTGAGAATGCCATCCTCAGACAGATTTTTGGGCCAATGAAGGATGGAGATGAAAGGAAGAAAATAAAACTGTGAATTGCAGGAGCTCTACAAGTCGATAGACATCGCGGCAGTGATCAAAGAAAGAAGACTGAAGTGGTATGGACACGTAATGCGTCGAGAAGGCCAGATCACCAGACGTTGTAGGAGGCTGATTGTTGAAGACAAAGACCGACTGCGGTTTTTGTGGCCAACGTAGTAGGTAAGTAAATAAGATATCTCAGGAAATCACTCACTACCACAGTCACATGTGATCTGTATTAACGGCATGGCAACTAACTTCTAACCATCCAATATTTACAGATCTGTCGTTTGCCTTCCGACGAACATTAAAAATAAAGAACTGTGAAATTTAATTGATATATTATTTATCATAAATGAAAAGTCACGTCTACGCATTTATTATCAAACTGCTGTGCATTTGTTAAAAGAACCAGGTGGATAAACTTAGATGTTTCAATTTTAGAGATTATGGAGCCCATACTCATTTGTAAATTGATGAACTTATCTTACTTTTGTGTCTTTTGAAGGTCTGAGAGCCACAGTAATTTATTACTCGTTCACCTTGAGGCTAGAGAGCCAGAATACTTGAATGTCATGTTTGTTTTTAGTAGTTTCATTAAGCAAGGATATTTAATCCATTAGTTATTATACACTCCTGGAAATTGAAATGAGAACACCGTGAATTCATTGTCCCCGGAAGGGGAAACTTTATTGACACATTCCTGGGGTCAGATACATCACATGATCACACTGACAGAACCACAGGCACATAGACACAGGCAACAGAGCATGCACAATGTCGGCACTAGTACAGTGTATATCCACCTTTCGCAGCAATGCAGGCTGCTATTCTCCCATGGAGACGATCGTAGATATGCTGGATGTAGTCCTGTGGAACGGCTTGCCATGCCATTTCCACCTGGCGCCTCAGTTGGACCAGCGTTCGTGCCGGACATGCAGACCGCGTGAGACGACGCTTCATCTAGTCCCAAACATGCTCAATGGGGGACAGATCCGGAGATCTTGCTGGCCAGGGTAGTTGACTTACACCTACTAGAGCACGTTGGGTGGCACGGGATACATGCGGACGTGCATTGTCCTGTTGGAACAGCAAGTTCCCTTGCCGGTCTAGGAATGGTAGAACGATGGGTTCGATGACGGTTTGGATGTACCGTGCACTATTCAGTGTCCCCTCGACGATCACCAGTGGTGTACGGCCAGTGTAGGAGATCGCTCCCCACACCATGATGCCGGGTGTTGGCCCTGTGTGCCTCGGTCGTATGCAGTCCTGATTGTGGCGCTCACCTGCACGGCGCCAAACACGCATACGACCATCATTGGCACCAAGGCAGAAGCGACTCTCATCGCTGAAGACGACACGTCTCCATTCGTCCCTCCATTCACGCCTGTCGCGACACCACTGGAGGCGGGCTGCACGATGTTGGGGCGTGAGCGGAAGACGGCCTAACGGTGTGCGGGACCGTAGCCCAGCTTCATGGAGACGGTTGCGAATGGTCCTCGCCGATACCCCAGGAGCAACAGCGTCCCTAATTTGCTGGGAAGTGGCGGTGCGGTCCCCTACGGCACTGCGTAGGATCCTACGGTCTTGGCGTGCATCCGTGCGTCGCTGCGGTCCGGTCCCAGGTCGACGGGCACGTGCACCTTCCGCCGACCACTGGCGACAACATCGATGTACTGTGGAGACCTCACGCCCCACGTGTTGAGCAATTCGGCGGTACGTCCACCCGGCCTCCCGCATGCCCACTATACGCCCTCGCTCAAAGTCCGTCAACTGCACATACGGTTCACGTCCACGCTGTCGCGGCATGCTACCAGTGTTAAAGACTGCGATGGAGCTCCGTATGCCACGGCAAACTGGCTGACACTGACGGCGGCGGTGCACAAATGCTGCACAGCTAGCGCCATTCGACGGCGAACACCGCGGTTCCTGGTGTGCCCGCTGTGCCGTGCGTGTGATCATTGCTTGTACAGCCCTCTCGCAGTGTCCGGAGCAAGTATGGTGGGTCTGACACACCGGTGTCAATGTGTTCTTTTTTCCATTTCCAGGAGTGTATAAATTTTGTTTCTGTATGTCCATTATTCCCTTGCAACACTAAGCAAGGATATTAAATCTATTAGTTACTACTTAAATTTTGTTTCTGTATGTGTATTATACCCTTGTAACATTGTTTGAGCGCGTCACAAGTGACACAAGTGCATGAGTAGGTGATGTGCACACCTGAACACAGAGGCAGCTGCCCAGGGAAAGCCATGCAGCCTTGACTCACTAGCGAGCTGGAGAGGGACGCCCTGCTGAGTGACTCCTGTAGAGGGAGCACCACCGTCTCCGTCCCAGCTGCGGCACGCTTTTGAGAGTGAACACCTTTCGCCAGGCGGCCACTGTCTCTCCAGACCAATGGAGCATCCGTGCTCTACCGTTTCCTAGCTTTGGATGACGGACTCCTGCCCGGTTTAAGACAACTGTGTTTCCTGCCAACCTTTCGATCATGAAAGGCATCTGCGGAGGGTATCTAATCCACATGTGCAACATTAACTATCAGGGACGCTGTAAGTCAACCTGAATCAGCGGACGTATAGTGGAGGACAGCACAAGGAATTTCGTATGAAATCACTATTGGGTTGCCCATAATGTCATGCTAAACATATAAACATTACACACATAACAACTGCTACAAATTCTTATTTTAATTCAGCATTTAAACTATGAGTCATGGGATTCAGACACATGAAACTGCAGACAATGTCATATTTCTTCGTTCCTTGTATGTGAGGATGAGCATTCGTATGACACTCTTTACATTATCAAATTAGTGGTAAGTTGAGGACATAATCCTTTATTGTTGCTCACTAACTGGTTGCAGACTGGTCTGACATTAGAGTAGGAAACTCAAACGCTTCATTATGACAGACACTTCATGTAATGTGAGAAGGAACCCTTTGTTGTCACAGACGTGAACAATTGTGCTAGCCGCTGCATTAATTAAGACTCAGGTGTGCCGTCAGTTGCCTGGACGAGCTAGTAACTTGAACTTCTGAGCTGTGTCTTGCTTCTGCGAGAAGGTCTAGACAAACTATAAACATTACATCTTTTGCTTCCAAGATGTCTCATGTGTCGATTTTTTGCAAGAACATTTCGTGTGATGAATAGTGGGTTTGCACAAGAAAGGGGAAGTGTACGATACTTTTGTGCTTTTATTTTTATCTTTCAGGGACAATAACAAAGACTCGCCTGTTGGCCCGACCAACTATACCTCATTGATTCTGACCCACACCGTTACTGTTGCTATAATGTATTGGCACTGCTGTTGTGTTATTGATCAAAGACGATACTTAAGCAGTAGTTGTGATGGATATCATAAGTGGTACCGCAGTTTTTGCGTGTTTATAATTTTATGATTTTTATTGTGCTACTAATTTGTTTGATAGTGTCTATGCTTGATATCTCAATTATTACCTTATTTACCAATATGAACCCCAGTTTGCTTATACAGTGACTCACACCGCAACGCACTGCAGCACTGCATTGACACCAATGGTCATCACTTCGAACACCTTCTGTAAATAGACGTTCATGCCACCTTTTTGACCTTCGTTGACCTTCAAAGATCTTACTGTTACACAGCATTGGATTCGTCTCGATAGCCGCTATCAGAAAATAAGTATCAAACTATAACATCCCATTTTAAAAAATGAAGTTGACCTTAATACCTATGGCACGACCCCATCTAGCTACAAAGAAACAACGTCATATTATGGCCCCTGTTGCCCCATGCAACATTAGTCCCACAAACTTTTCAGCTCCTATCATACTTTCGGAGTTATTCTAGGTGGCAACAGTTAGTGACTTACCCTGTATAAAATGCAGTGTCCTGGCTGACACTATCATCGGCCACCAAAACCGCTAAGGACGACATTTTTGGAAATTTAAGCCTATGGGGGTGAAATAGTGGGTGAAAGCTTTTTTGAAACTATATAATTATTTAACAACTAGTAAAGTATTTTTAAAGCTATGTTATGAACACTGATATTTTTCTTCCTGCTTACAAATAAAAAAATACATATTTCATTGTTTTTGAAATTGAACCTCTAAGGGGGTGAAATAGAGGATGATACTTTTATGAAAATATTTTATTATGAAAACAATTTTAAAGGTAACTCTATGAAAATTTAAATTTGGCTGCTCAGTTAGAAATAAAAACATATGGGTTTCACTATTTTTGGAAATTCAGCTCCTACTGGAGTGAAATGGAGGATAAAAGTTTTTCTAGAAATATTTCACTGTGCAAGCACTTTTGAAGCTAAATGTATGAAAATTTGTATTTGGCTTCTCTGTTAAAACATGCACTTGTCACTGTTTTTGGGAATTCGACCCCTAAGAAGGTGAAATAGGGGGTGAAATGTTTTATGAAAATATTTCATTACCAAAGTATTTGTAAAGGTAGATCTTTGAAAACTTTGGTTTCTCGGTTAGAGATGACAAAATACATGTTCCATTATTTTTGAAAATTCATCCCCCGTGAGGTTGAAATACAGTCAGACTGATTCACTGTCTTATCATTGCCCAGCCGAAATCCTTAAGGACAGAAACTTGGAGTTTGAAGACGGAGTGCATCTTATACTAAAAACAACGTTTAAGAATAGATGGTCCGAAATTCCACTCCTAAGGGGATGAAGTAAAGAACGAAAGACTTTTTGAAAGAAAGTTGCTACTAAGGGAATTTTGAAGCTACAACTTCGAAAACTGATATTCGATTTCTCATTTAGAAAATAAAAATACGTGTTTCAAAATTTTTGGAAATTCAGCTACCAAGCGGTTAAAACAGTATGTGAACATTCTTTTTAAAATAAAAAAAAATTACTAAAGAACTAGTAAAGGAGTTTTAAGGCTACAGCTATGACAGGTCCATTCGGAAAATAGAATGCTTATGATGCCTTGATTAAAGTGAAAAGCTTACAAGGTGTTGCAATTTGTGAAAAACAAAAAAAATTGATTAAACAAAAAATTTCTGTAGGCTATTTGACAAAAAATGCTGAAAGTCACGTAATATCCGACAATACGCGTATCGGTGGCGACTGTGGAATACATTTAGGGGGTGGTGTGCAGTTAAACGTGGCATGGAATTCTGGTATGGCCTGTTACATATATAATCACCAAAGTAGCCAGAGGATTTGTTACAAGAAACAACGAGAGGTGGTCCGAAAGCATTTTTAGTTGTTGCTGACGTAAGAAGTACAATGTACTAACAAGTACTAGGCGACTGGATCACTGTTTAAATGTAATTTATATCTACATGAAGCATTAATAACGCAGTCTTCGTTTGTCTCACGTTGTTCCTTGACTTGGTGATTGTTCGATATGTTCCTGAGGAAATGAAGTTAGCGAGGTCCATTTCCGTGCTCTGATCACTCAGCACAGAAGTTCTAATTGGCTCGAGGGAGACTGCCAGTCGCCAGCGTTGGCTGTCATTCAGTTTAATACCGCGTTTCCACTGCTGTTACTGGCGTACTTGACAAACATATCTCATCTGTAAAGTAGCTCTCGGCATCTAAGTTATTTGTGTCTGGTGAAGCTCAAAAAGGCCAGAGTGCCATTTGAAAACAACTGTTAATGAACACCGTCAAAAAGAAAAAACGTGTTAGCACGCGTCGCTAATCGATTTATCTGGCCTCATTGAAATACACCAAACAGCGGCTACAGCCTACGCCTAAATGAGTTCCACATCCTAACGGTATTTCCGTGTAATTTTTCAATGGAACTCGTAACTAACTAACTAACTAACTAACTGAGTGAGACGACTAATCATGACTTACAACTAAAGCATTTTTTCATATGCCACAATCTCGTGACACCTCAGTTTGCAAATGATACTCTTTTACAATCTTACAATAGTGGAGTCTCTAGTCCAGCCAGTCCCGTGGAACTTCCAGGTCCTATAAATGATACTAACCTAAATGATAATATTAATTCTCTAAGTTGCTATACCATCTAGTGACGCAAAATGCCACATTGCATTTCCGTCTTTGGAGAACAAAAACTCCTACATACACACATTTCCGTGATCTTATGCAAGGTAACCCTGTTCTATCGGACGGTTTGCAAAGAGGATTAGTGATTAACAATTCGTCCACGTGGTAGTCATTAAGATGCACAAGCTAGGATTACGTAACAATCAGGAAACAAATCAGCAGTGTGGTTAGCAACGAAAGTCTCTCGACATTCGCAAACCACTTCGGTTCTAATTGGTTGGACGGCGGATTCAAACACCGCTTCTCACGAATGTGAGTCCAGGCATTTTAGTCGTTGCGACATCTCACTCGGAGGCTTTTTCAGTATGACAGCATGTGTTACAAGCTTACCAGCTGTGAAAACCCTGAAAAGAAACATTTTGCGTACTGTGAAATCAGGTCAGATTATCATTTCGCGTGAGAGAGAACACAGCTCCGTGTGCCGGGGAGTATAACCTAGATTTTCGCCGTTCGCAGGCCGTGTGAACGGAAATTATGGAACGCGCCTTACCGGATTCTCTCGTCGGCTGAGTTAAACTGCCAGAAAGCGGCAGCAGAGCTCTGCTACGGCTCACGCCCCCGCCATTCGGCCTGCAGCTCTGCCATTCAGCCGCCGGCAGGTGGGAGTTAAAAGGGTGTAATAGCCGCTGAAAAGGTCCGTGTCAGATTCGCAGCGCCGCGCCGCCGCCTCCTCTCTGAGGGGTTTAGCAGGTAAAGTGGCGGTGCCCGCCCCTGCCGCTGCTGCAACCCTTCTCGCAGCCCCTGCGCGCCTCGCGTGCTGTGTTATTAGCCGGGGTGGGGCGGACACCCGACCCGCCTACCTGCGCACATTGTCGACGCCGGGTGCCGGGGCTGCTGTGCCCCTCTCAATGGCCCGAGGACAATGTCCGCTTCCGGGGTCTTCCAGCAGTTCGCCATTGCTTAGCCGTGATCGGCAAGATCGTCGTATCGACGTACTGCCGTGTTCATAGGTACGCAGGAGTCGGAACACGTTAGCGGTCTTTACCTGTATATTGGTTCCACTTGCTACTAGCTGATGGATTAACCTAGCAATCCTCTAGATTTTCTGCAGATTGGACCTGTCGCATTACGTGTTTCTATTCTCACTTAAACCGTTAAATTATTATGAAAAAGGAATATATTATTACACGGTTGAACAGTGATGGGAGATGACGACAAGAGACAAAAACGTCTTTTATTAATCTTTCTGTAAAAATCTGTTCAATATTACAACTAGCAAAGAACATCTGAGCGGCCACCAAGAATCTCATTCTGTACAGTGCAGTTTGCACGAGATTGCTGTGGATGGGGCAGAGGTGCAGAATAATGGTTTATGACAAGAAACACGACACCCACAACCAGAAGTCGTTTTCTCAAGAATTAAGACAAAAGCAGCAGGGCAATACACTCAGTGATGTTGTCATGGAATGGTCACGCTGAGCTCGGTGCTCCCCTTGCTGTTATTCGAGAGGATTGGGCTGTGTGCCGACGCCAGCTTCCATCGTCTCCGTACCCTTCACCTGTACCAACACAAACCCAACCCTACACTATACAAGCCCGTATCACAATCGTCCACACGACACACACACACACGCACACATACCTGACACTTCATAACAGGTCGTAGGAAGACAATGGCATAACATCTGGACTACGACATTACCTAGAACGGCGATGCAGAGAATTTCTGCATCTGCTCCACTACGTTCGTCCCCTGAGTAAGGGACTACTTTGATTTATCCAGAGATCAGACTTCAGCACTTAGGATATGGATGGCTGGATTTAAACGCCGACGTGTGCCTCTAGAAGAAGGGACACGTGAACGACCTTCCAAAACAAGAGCCACAGGCGAAAATCTCGAGAAAGCGTACAATAATTTATTGGACGATTAGAGGTATGTGATGTAACTGATCTCTTACTCTGATATGTTACTGAAGATGTGGCTTGCGCCTATCATTTCTTGCCAAAAATAAATTGTTATCAAAGTAGTGTGTAAAAGTTGATGCCCTACATCAGCTGACAAACTCTGCTTCATTTCCGTAGAAAAAATGTTTTCGGTGATGTGACAGGCAGGCTTGTTAGTAATACAGTAACAGAGCGAGAGGTGAGCTGGTGAATGCAGCTGATTGCGTGCAGTATACAGAGAGTATCAAAAGGTGTGTTACAAGGTGAGGTGGTAGGCAGAAGGATACCATGTGAATTCTTTTTGCTGATAAACATATGCTCGAAAACGTTTGGTTTGCTTACTAGCGTCTCTGAAATGTGGCGGAGAAGGTAGGTATTTTGGACCGCACAAGCTGGGCAAAGGGTAAAGGAGACAATTAATGTTACTGTCAGTAAACACCAGTTTAATGCTCATACAGAAGGAGCTCAATATAACTGCCACCAACTTCGATACATGTTGTGTATCGCCTGACGATATCTTACCAAATCCTTGGAAAGCTTGCCGGCGTACCAAGGGTGGGTCCAACGGCCACCTATGCACCTGTACCTCCCATAAATGAAAATCAAATGGTGTCAGGTCTTATGATCGATCTGCCAGGTTATTTGACCTCCACATCCAATTCCTCTTTTCAAATGGCCACGCACCACATCCTTGAACTGTGCTGGAGTGATATTTTGCCGGAACCACATGGAATGACAAATGTCCAAAGTTACCTCCACCGACAACCCGTATCAGATCTATCACATAAGCATAAGCACATGGGAATGAGGTACATATCTCAGTCATGATCATCAATAATATCTGACAGCACATTTCCAGCAAGGCGACGTTGGTGGCCTCGGATTGCAGCCTTTTCAGGATTGCCTTCCATCCTAACATGGTTGTCTCTGAACATGCTGTCCCAGGTGCGCTCATCAGAAAACACATTGTGGAATTGAGGTTCCTGCCTACTTTGTTGGAAGAGCGAACGACAAACGTGGTCACAACAGGGAAATCCATCCTGAGTCATCACATGAGCGTTGCGGAATTTGTAGGGATGAAGATGGAAATTTGTGGTAATGACTATGGGACCAAACTGTTGAAGTCATCGGTCCCTAGGTTTACGCGCTACTTAATCTAACTTAAAATAATTTATGCTAAGGACAACACACACACCCATGCCCGAGGGAGTACTCGAACCTCGGATGGAGGGAGCCGCGCGAACCGTGACAAGACGCCTAAGACCGCGCGGCTACCCCGCGCGGCTGGATGAAGATGCTCATCGTGCAGAACGTGTCACACTGCCCTGTGGATGACGCCCATGATGTGTACTACAGCTGGGGTGCCTATAGAAGGCTACTCTGCGAAACGCCGATGTACAGCTTCTTCGAACTCAAATTCATGGCGTGTATGTTAGCGTCCAATGTGGTTGCCGTTAGGATATAAGTCGATCATTTCACGTAAACTTCTCGCCAGTCTTGCAGTCGAGGCTGTGAGGGCTGGGTGACGCATGATGGGTAAAGTTCTTCATACAGCCGGAAGGCTTCTCTTGCACTCCTTTGGGCTTCTCACTACGCGGAAAGCACGTTGTTGTACACTGCAATTGTTTACACGAACGCCATTGTTCGCTCATGTTTCACAATAGCCATACAAATGTATGAAACTACAAGACATTATTGCACTTTGTCACTGTCTACATAAGACTATAAAGTGCTGTGTGTGTCATGTAACAGATGCTTAACAGACTTCACAGTACACACAGTATGCTTACTGGTGTATGCTTACTGGTGCTTGTCTTGAGAGGCACCCACATGCCTTGCTCATGCTGTGGCATCAAGCAGTCAAATCTGCAAGATGAGTGGTCTGCCAAGGGAGTGGATTCACTCTTATTTATCGAGTAACATGAGCTCTAGTACTCACAATTAAGTTACAAATTATTTTCCTGTTTGAATATTACCCAACGGAAACGGATAACGCACATCTGACTATTAGTAATTTACGCAACTCTGTCTGTTCACTACGCACTGGCAATACCACATTTTCTTTCTTACCCAACGGCTTTGATCAACACGTGGCCATCGCACTGAATATGAACGGCGCACACATTATAAATGCTGGATATCATGACAACATACTATTCGAAGGAAAAGGCCACCAATCTTTTTCTTTTCACTATCTTATTTATTCCGATAAATTCTATAACCTAAACACACCATTACATTTTCTATAACAATTAACTCCGCCCAGTGGGCATGGCTTTACATTGGTGATTCTCTATCTTATGGTCTCGTAATTATCTAACACTACAGTGCACATTCTGGAGAGGATGGTGGATCTTTTGCTATATCTCACACTTCGACTCTCACACCCATCATCACGAAAATTTCCTCCAGACCGAGCGGTACAAAAAGGAACATGCATAACCTACTGCCTCTGAAACCATCTTGCTACTCTCCCATGCAAACCACACATACTTAAATTACATGAAATACACCACACTGCCAACATACAATACAAAACAAGGAATAGTCACAACGCTATAATCACATCGCTTTCAGCTTTCCCACTTCAATTAGTATTCATCCCAGTTTCACATGACACTGCCCCACTTCGTAACTTTTCTTTCCTACTACGAACTCTGGAGGATATATGCACGTCTTCCTGTGCAATGCAAGCCAAGTGGCGTTGCTGGATAGACGGCTGACTCACCTTGCTTCACTCTCAGAGTATTATAGTTTGAATCAAGCGTCACACGGAAACATAAGACGCAAATTAATATTAAGAACATATTCATCACACACGCGAGTCCTCAACTGATACCATGGACGAGTACTTCTCCTTATCCATTGTCTCACACACAGATTGAGACTCACACAGTACTCACCACGTGGAAGTACTCAATTTCAAGTCCTGCACACGCCATTTCTTAAATATTTCCAACTTATAGTACACACGCTAGTAATTCAGCTTAACTTGCGCACTCGAAAGTATTTCAACTCATTGGTCCACGTGGTTTCATTGTGACCGTTGGTCACCTCCGAAGATTACTACGATCCCATTAATACACTCCTGGAAATGGAAAAAAGAACACATTGACACTGGTGTGTCAGACCCACCATACTTGCTCCGGACACTGTGAGAGGGCTGTACAAGCAATGATCACACGCACGGCACAGCGGACACACCAGGACCCGCGGTGTTGGCCGTCGAATGGCGCTAGCTACGCAGCATTTGTGCACCGCCGCCATCAGTGTCAGCCAGTTTGCCGCGGCATACGGAGCTCCATCGCAGTCTTTAACACTGGTAGCATGCCGCGACAGCGTGGACGTGAACCGTATGTACAGTTGACGGAATATGAGCGAGGGCGTATAGTGGGCATGCGGGAGGCCGGGTGGACGTACCGCCGAATTGCTCAACACGTGGGGCGTGAGGTCTCCACAGTACATCGATGTTGTCGCCAGTGGTCGGCGGAAGGTGCACGTGCCCGTCGACCTGGGACCGGACCGCAGCGACGCACGGATGCACGCCAAGACCGTAGGATCCTACGCAGTGCCGTAGGGGACCGCACCGCCACTTCCCAGCAAATTAGGGACACTCTTGCTCCTGGGGTATCGGCGAGGACCATTCGCAACCGTCTCCATGAAGCTGGGCTATGGTCCCGCACACCGTTAGGCCGTCTTCCGCTCACGCCCCAACATCGTGCAGCCCGCCTCCAGTGGTGTCGCGACAGGCGTGAATGGAGGGACGAATGGAGACGTGTCGTCTTCAGCGATGAGAGTCGCTTCTGCCTTGGTGCCAATGATGGTCGTATGCGTGTTTGGCGCCGTGCAGGTGAGCGCCACAATCAGGACTGCATACGACCGAGGCACACAGGGCCAACACCCGGCATCATGGTGTGGGCAGCGATCTCCTACACTGGCCGTACACCACTGGTGATCGTCGAGGGGACACTGAATAGTGCACGGTACATCCAAACCGTCGTCGAACCCATCGTTCTACCATTCCTAGACCGGCAAGGGAATGTGCTGTTCCAACAGGACAATGCACGTCCGCATGTATCCCGTGCCACCCAACGTGCTCTAGAAGGTGTAAGTCAACTACCCTGGCCAGCAAGATCTCCGGATCTGTCCCCCATTGAGCATGTTTGGGACTGGATGAAGCGTCGTCTCACGCGGTCTGCACGTCCAGCACGAACGCTGGTCCAACTGAGGCGCCAGGTGGAAATGGCATGGCAAGCCGTTCCACAGGACTACATCCAGCATCTCTACGATCGTCTCCATGGGAGAATAGCAGCCTGCATTGCTGCGAAAGGTGGATATACACTGTACTAGTGCCGACATTGTGCATGCTCTGTTGCCTGTGTCTATGTGCCTGTGGTTCTGTCAGTGTGATCATGTGATGTATCTGACCCCAGGAATGTGTCAATAAAGTTTCCCCTTCCTGGGACAATGAATTCACGGTGTTCTTATTTCAATTTCCAGGAGTGTATTACCTGCCTGATATTTAATTCTCCCCACAAAAGTTCCTGAAATACAGAAATTATTATTCCGAAGAACTCTTAAGTATTCCATATGCATACCATTCTATCCACTCTTTTTGTCTTAGGGAGCATACCTAAGACAGGTCTTACCAACACAAGATCCAGCGCCAGAATGATGAAAACATGGCCGATCTCGCACCTCCGCCAAGGTGGGGGAGCACCATGCTACCGTATTGGTCGGTTACATTTCAGGAGCTCAAAGCTCAGGTAAATTTCATCTCTTTGGTTCCACAAAGGTGACCAAAGGACCGTCTCAAAGATGATCATATATTGCACATTCACTATCTGCAGTTAGCAGACGACCATACATTCATTCATTTTGAAGATCTCACCAAATTGGATGTAGGGATTTATTTTGTGGGAGTGCAAATGTGATCCATTAAATAAATTGTCCTTCTTTCCTACACTGGTATCCGGCTTCGGTGTATTAAGTGAAATTGAGTTATTATTACAAAAAATATGTTGTTCTGACAAGAATAACTAAGAATGTTGTACCTATTTTCAATGTCTGGCTGTACTGTACCCTTTCAGTCTGTGTTCGTCCGTTTTCCTCCCCTCCAGTTTCGGAGGTCCTATCGTGTCAATAGTCTGAGGGTGATTGCAGTCCACATTGTCTTCTTAACTCCTTGCCTAGCTTGTGTGGTCCAAACTGCGTACGTTCTCCAGTAAAGTAGCAAGCAAGCGAAGCGTTTCTGAACATACGTTTGTCAGCAATATATGTATTCATTGTACCCATCTACCAGCCAACATGCCTTGTAAAAACATTTCGATACACCCCAAAGTTTTCAGTAATTTTCAAATGATTTATCAAAAAATATACTCTATTAATGATAAATACTTTAATTATGCATGCCAATCCTCCTTGCTCCAGATAGGGCATTCAAAATTTTAACACATTAGAGTGCTACAAAGTGTTCTGTCCACTGTAATCACTTATCTTCCATATATTCTGCTTTTACGTACATTCACCTTCCGAGGAATCTTCGCTGCTGTATCTGTGGCACATTGATCGAATTCATTAGATACAAGACTACTTCGGCTACACAGTGTATCTGCCTTAGGTCTTCGAGGCGTGCGTGCGTTCGGCCGATGTCTGAGAAGTGTGTGGTTTGCCGGATGGTCGGAGGAATACAAGGCATTCTGTTTCATTCTGTTTCGTTTGGGCTCCTCTGGAGTAAAGTTGTGTTTTGCTCGTATCTGACAGGGCGTTCTAACAAGCGTGGCTGCATGCACATAGAGAGAAAGGGCATCGTGCATGAAAGGAGCAACGGCAGCAATAATTTGTATTGACCAAGTGATTTTAAGAAGCGTATACAGCTCCGTGTGAGCTTGCTTGCAACACATGGTGATGTGCTTCTTTAATTTGCGACCTGGCGAGCTGTACAGCAGTAGTGGGGTTGCTTAGGCAGTGTTGTCGAATTAGCAGCAGAGTAACAGTCGCAGCAACGATCAGTGTAGGACACGTTCCGTTCTGTTTGCGTGTTCTGCCTGATGCGTGATCGTGCTTAGCAAGCCGCTGCTCCATTCGCCAGTTAGGTTGGGGGTTGTCTTATGTGATTTTCAAATGTACGTTGAAGAGCTGAGTGTTGTACGGGTGTACGAACTTTAATTGGAGTGGCCTATGTAAATTTTTGTATGTTTGAAGAACAACAATCGTGCAAAGGTAATGTAAGCGTTAAATCTTTATTTGTAATCCGTATTATGCAAATATTCAGATAACTTACGTAAAATTTTGTGAGATAATGTCAGCAACTTTAGGACCCCGCACTAGGCCTCTAAGGAAGTCACTAAATATTTCTTAAGGGGCTCCGGAATGCCCTATACTTGCAATATTAAAATAACGCTTATAAATTACATCTTTCCTCACAAAGTATTTGAGGTAGGAAGTTGAACTTTTTACAGATTATTTATTGGAATATGGACTACAACTTAACACAGGGATTTTACAAAATTTTAGTTCAGTTATTAAAGATGATTTTTTTTCAATTGTAATGAAAATTGACAACATTTTTTTTGCAATTTTTTATTTATATATTCAAAAACATACAGTTTTTTGGAAAAAGGCTGTGTTAAATTATGCAGAAGGTACTGTGTAACATTTACTGAAAGTTTGAAACAAATATGTTTGGAACATCCTTAGAAAACATGTAATTAGTATGAGAAAATAAAAGTTTTGGGAATCGAGCGACAAAGATTGGATTAACTTTTTAGTGCATTCCAGGTCCATAGGATGGATTATCTTCATCCTCTGCAAACTCCAGCTTCCTCTTGTTCCTCCTCCTGTTTACTCTTGCTTGTATTTCTAGACTCTTTACAGCCCTGTCTGCAGCCCGAAGGCGTTCCTTGTCTAAAGCAAGCATCGCTCGTACCATGTTAGAACCTATCTTCATTCCCATATTTCTAAATACCTTGCACCTTACAATGTTGTCATCATTGAAAGTCGCAACAGCATCATACACACCAAAGTGAAGTGTTTCTATTCCAACAAATACAGTCTTGGGGATTCTCGACCATATAACACTATTTACACTTTCATTGGGGTTTTGAGTTTTTCCGTGAATACACTTTTTCAACAGTTCAGGTGCTGCTAAGTCTCTGAAAATAGGTTTTATCGCCTCCATTATTGCATGAGGCAGACTATGCTTATGAGTGTACACTTCACCAGTTAGCAATCCTTTGTTATATTTACACCAACTGTCTTCTTCTTTGGGACACAAGCTATGTTGGGGATTTTCATCGTCTTTGTTGTTTACAGTAATAACACATACCTTTGGCTTTCCAACATTTCTCCTTTTCTTAAAAGCCTTCAGAGGATTTCTAATAACTTTACTTTTACTCATTATTATACTTCAACAAAACAGAGAATCAAGAAACAGAATTAATTACGAATATTTTCGAGATAACGACAGAGTAAATAAACATGAAACAATCGACAATCACACCAGCGATATATATTGAACCATCACAGGTTAGCCACAACACATACTTTATCTCACATCACTAAAATGTACCTGATGAACACAGACGTTAATCATAACACCATTTGACAGCAGTTTAACAGCGCCACAGTGGGTCACGCCCATGTAGAACACATTTCAAAAAAAATTTAAAAATAGTTGTAGTCTTCGGAATTGAATAAATTATATATCTATTAAAAGGTAATAGTCTGCAGATTCAGAAAACTCAAAACAGTAAAAATTGAACTTTTCATGATTTTGAGCCTTTCCGGAGCCCCTTAATGTTTCATTTAGCATGATTTTTTTCTCGTAATAAATATTCTGTAATAAGCCACTCTTGGCGCTAGTAAATTATTTACTGGTTCATTTCGGCTTACTGTTCGTGGCAAAGAGTAATCTTACTCACAAGCTCAGCTAGGGCAACAACTTAAATAGCGATGTTGTAGCAAATATCACCGAGGGCATGGAAAGATTCAGCCAACAAACTGTTAAAGCAAAGAACCGCTACTTAGGCTTGCATTCTAACTGCTGGCTGTTGAAACAACGGAAATTACTTTATCATAAGATTACTGACTCAGAGTTTATGTAACTGTACGGGAGGATTCAAAGAGCACTGTTTTGGCCGCACCTCCAACTCGTCGAAGTACACAGGGTCAAATCAGTGAGTACCCTAGTACCTACGGAGTCCCGCGTGGCCACATCCCTCCGGCCGGTCGGTTTGCTGCCCAGCGAAACGGACACTCTTCACGTGTGGCACGAATCCGTCCACCTGTTGTAAGAAGATTCTGTATGTGGTTTTCATTCGTATGGCTATGGTAAAACGGTAATGAACAGTGGCGTCGTGTAAACTACTGCAAGCCCAAATGAAAGCAAGACAGGCTTACTGCAAGCCCAAAGAAGTGCAAGAGATGCTTACCGGCTCTATATCGCTCACTGGCGTCTAGCGGCAGCACCGACTTTAAAACAAGGTTGAGTTCAGTAGTACACCACACCACATGACCTGCAAGTGTTTTGGCCGAACTGCACTGCAATATAAAGTTAAATGGTCAATTTTTCGAACCCTGTATTTGTCTCCATTTGCCACGCAGAAGTTCGAAATTTCATTCAAAAGTGCCTACAGCCTTCTTGTGTAATGCTGCAAAGGCGTGGCGCCCTGCGACGTCACACTCGGCATCGACGATGCTTCGAAGAGCGAGGTGTCCACACGTGAAAAAGCGCCTCAGCTCAGAAGTTTGTGTGACGTGCAAGGTGGGTTAATGGTGTCACTGTGGCAACAAAAGTCACCACAATTCCGTCTCCCGCCACCGTAGACGTGTCACGCGACGGAAAGGTCGCAACAGGCAGTCCTACCCACATTTCACCCCTGCTTTTGACGCCTCTGTAATTGGGTGTCAGAACCGCGTTGCGCAGCTCTGAGATCACGCAGCTTTCTCGTAGCTGTTCGAGGAAACATTTCAGACGCACCGCCGCACAGGGTATCGACGTGAAAAGGCCTCACGGTGAGAAATACAAGGCCCCAATGAAACCACCGCTGTCCCTAGGGCGTTGACTCCCACTCATTTCGCGTTCCAAAACTACTGTTAGCAGTGCGATGACCAACAGGACCACTTTCTTCAAAACGTTTGCCACTGATGTCACGTCCGCGACGATTCACCCATTCTCTAACGAAATCGTGGCCCTGAAACGCCGTTGAACGTGACCGCTCTTATTAAGGATGTAGTACGACCGATGTTTTTACTCTGGTATATGGGGTGGAACCACTGGTTCAAATGGCTTAAATGACTCTGAGCACTATCGGACTTAACTGCTAAGCTCATCAGTCCCCTAGAACTCAGAACTACTTAAACCTAACTAACTTAAGGACATCACACACAGCCATGCCCGAGGTAGGATTCGAACCTGTGACGGTAGCGGTCGCGTGGTTCCATACTGTAGCGCCCAGAACCACTCGGCCACCCCGGCTGGCGCAACGACTGGTATATAGCGTGGAACCACTAGGGACTATTCAAAACAATTCCAAGAAATATGAACGTGATCAGAAGCATCAAAGGGTGACTATTCTTCTGTGACGTGATCATGGGACGAGCGACATTGACAAACGTATGAATAAGACACAGCACAGGGTCTCATCCATATCCACACCATACTCCGCAAGCCACCTAACGGTGCGTGGCGGAGAGTACTTTCGGTACAACTATCTGATCCCTCCAACGCTGTTCCACTCGATACTGGCCAGTGTGGCATAGCGGTTCTAGGCGTTTCACTCTGGAGCCGAGCGACCGCTACGGTCGCAGGTTCGAATCTAGCCTCGGATGTGTCTGATGTCGTTAGGTTAGTTAGGTTTAAATACGCTCCTGGAAATGGAAAAAAGAACACATTGACACCGGTGTGTCAGACCCACCATACTTGCTCCGGACACTGCGAGAGGGCTGTACAAGCAATGATCACACGCACGGCACAGCGGACACACCAGGAACCGCGGTGTTGGCCGTCGAATGGCGCTAGCTGCGCAGCATTTGTGCACCGCCGCCGTCAGTGTCAGCCAGTTTGCCGTGGCATACGGAGCTCCATCGCAGTCTTTAACACTGGTAGCATGCCGCGACAGCGTGGACGTGAACCGTATGTGCAGTTGACGGACTTTGAACGAGGGCGTATAGTGGGCATGCGGGAGGCCGGGTGGACGTACCGCCGAATTGCTCAACTCGTGGGGCGTGAGGTCTCCACAGTACATCGATGTTGTCGCCAGTGGTCGGCGGAAGGTGCACGTGCCCGTCGACCTGGGACCGGACCGCAGCGACGCACGGATGCACGCCAAGACCGTAGGATCCTACGCAGTGCCGTAGGGGACCGCACCGCCACTTCCCAGCAAATTAGGGACACTGTTGCTCCTGGGGTATCGGCGAGGACCATTCGCAACCGTCTCCATGAAGCTGGGCTACGGTCCCGCACACCGTTAGGCCGTCTTCCGCTCACGCCCCAACATCGTGCAGCCCGCCTCCAGTGGTGTCGCGACAGGCGTGAATGGAGGGACGAATGGAGACGTGTCGTCTTCAGCGATGAGAGTCGCTTCTGCCTTGGTGCCAATGATGGTCGTATGCGTGTTTGGCGCCGTGCAGGTGAGCGCCACAATCAGGACTGCATACGACCGAGGCACACAGGGCCAACACCCGGCATCATGGTGTGGGGAGCGATCTCCTACACTGGCCGTACACCACTGGTGATCGTCGAGGGGACACTGAATAGTGCACGGTACATCCAAACCGTCATCGAACCCATCGTTCTACCATTCCTAGACCGGCAAGGGAACTTGCTGTTCCAACAGGACAATGCACGTCCGCATGTATCCCGTGCCACCCAACGTGCTCTAGAAGGTGTAAGTCAACTACCCTGGCCAGCAAGATCTCCGGATCTGTCCCCCATTGAGCATGTTTAGGACTGGATGAAGCATCGTCTCACGCGGTCTGCACGTCCAGCACGAACGCTGGTCCAACTGAGGCGCGAGGTGCAAATGGCATGGCAAGCCGTTCCACAGGACTACATCCAGCATCTCTACGATCGTCTCCATGGGAGAATAGCAGCCTGCATTGCTGCGAAAGGTGGATATACACTGTACTCGTGCCGACATTGTGCATGCTCTGTTGCCTGTGTCTATGTGCCTGTGGTTCTGTCAGTGTGATCATGTGATGTATCTGACCCCAGGAATGTGTCAATAAAGTTTCCCCTTCCTGGGACAATGAATTCACGGTGTTCTTATTTCAATTTCCAGGAGTGTAGTTCTAAGTTCTAGGGGACTGATGACCTCAGATGTTAAGTCCCATAGTGCACAGAGCCATATGTTCCACTCGCGGAAAGGGCGTGCGAAGAATGATTGTCGGTAAGCCTCTTTATTGCCTCTAATTTCTCCAGTTTTCTCCTCGTGGTCAATACGCGTGATTTGTGTGTGTGTGTGTGTGTGTGTGTGTGTGTGTAGGGGGGGGGGGGGAGGGGGAGGGGAAGTAATACATTGCCCGCCTTCTGAAAAGTGCTGCCTCAGAATTTCAGTAGTAAATCTCTTGTAACGTTAAACAATCCCGTGACGAAACGGCCCGCTCTTCTTTGGATCTTCTGTATCCCCTCTATCAGTTCTACCTGATAAGGAGCGGCTCGGGGTAGCCACGCGGTCTCAGACGTCCTGTCACTGTTCGCGCGGCTGCTCCCGTCGGAGGTTCGAGTCCTCCCTCGGGCATGGGTGTGTGTATTCTCCTTAGCGTAAGTTAGTTTAAGTTAGATTAAGTAGTGTGTAAGGTTAGGGACCGATGACGCCAGCAGTTTGGTCCCATAAGATCTTACCACAAATTTCCAATTTTCCTGATATGGAGTCGAGATAGATGAACAATACTCAAGAATCGAGCGAACAAGCGCATTTTAATGCACTTCTTTCGTTGATGAGTTACATTTCCTTAAGATTCTTCCGATGACTCTGAGTCTTGTGTGTGCTTTTCCTACTATCTGTTTTATATGGTCACTCCACTTAAGGTCGCTCTGGACAGTTACGCCTAGATATTTTACGGCAGACGCTGTCTCCAGCTGTTTGTCATCAATAGTGTAGCGGCACGGTAGTGGATTTCGTTTCGTATGTATGAGCAATATGTTAAATTTATTTACGGTCAGGGTCAACTGCCAGAGCCTGCACCATTCATAAATTCTCTGCAGCTCATTCTGCAAATTCTTACTATCTTCTGGCGTTGATACTTTGGTATATACAAATGCATCATCTGCGAATAGCGTTAAGGGGCTCCGGAAAGGCTCAAAAATCATGAAAAGTTCAATTTTTACTTTTTTTGCGTTTTCTGAATCTGCAGACTATTACCTTTTAATAGATATATAATTTATTCAATTCCGAAGACTACAACTATTTTTAAATTTTTTTTGAAATGTGTTCTACATGGGCGTGACCCACTGTGGCGCTGTTAAACTGCTGTAAAATGGTGTTATTATTAACGTCTGTGTTCATGAGGTACATTTTAGTGATGGTTCAAATGGCTCTGAGCACTATGGGACTCAACTGCTGTGGTCATCAGTCCCCTAGAACTTAGAACTACTTAAACCTAACTAACCTAAGGACATCACACACATCCATGCCCGAGGCAGGATTCGAACCTGCGACCGTAGCAGTCCCACGGTTCCGGACTGCGCGCCTAGAACCGCGAGACCACCGCGGCCGGCCTTTTAGTGATGTGAGATAAAGTATAAAACCTATTTTCAGAGACTTAGCAGCACCTGAACTGTTGAAAAAGTGTATTCACGGAAAAACTCAAAACCCGAATGAAAGTGTAAATAGTGTTATATGGTCGAGAATCCCCAAGACTGTATTTGTTGGAATAGAAACACTTCACTTTGGTGTGTATGATGCTGTTGCGACTTTCAATGATGGCAACATTGTAAGGTGCAAGGTATTTAGAAATATGGGAATGAAGATAGGTTCTAACATGGTACGAGCGATGCTTGCTTTAGACAAGGAACGCCTTCGGGCTGCAGACAGGGCTGTAAAGAGTCTAGAAATACAAGCAAGAGTAAACAGGAGGAGGAACAAGAGGAAGCTCGAGGAGGAGTTTGCAGAGGATGAAGATAATCCATCCTATGGACCAGGAATGCACTAAAAAGTTAATCCAATCTTTGTCGCTCGATTCCCAAAACTTTTATTTTCTCATACTAATTACATGTTTTCTAAGGATCTTCCAAACATATTTGTTTCAAACTTTCAGTAAATGTTACACGGTACCTTCTGCATAATTTAACACAGCCTTTTTCCAAAAAACTGTATATTTTTGATTATATAAATAAAAAATTGCAAAAAATTTTGTGAATTTTCATTACAATTGAAAAAAATCATCTTTAATAACTGAACTAAAATTTTGTAAAATCCCTGTGTGAAGTTGTAGCTCATATTCCAATAAATAATCTGTAACAAGTTCAACTTCCTACCTCAAATACTTTGTAATTTATAAGCGTTATTTTAACATTGCAAGTATAGGGCGTTCCGGAGCCCCTTGAAGAGCATCCGACGCATTCTGCTACGTCATTTGTATATATTGTAAACAGCAACGTTCCTATCACCCTTCCGTGTGGTACTCCGGATGTTAACTTTACATCCGTCGATTTACTTCTGTTAAGAGCGCGGTGCTGAGTTCTGCGTGCAAGAAAGTCTCGAATCCAAACGCGCGTCTGCTCCCATACTCTGTAAGCTAGTATTTTTTTCATTAAACGGCAACTCGGGACGGTGTCAAGTGCCTCGCTGAAATCAAGGAACACGGCATCGGCCTGGGCGCCGCTGTCCCCTGCGTTGTGGCTGTCACGGAGGCACAGAGCGAGCTGAGTTTCGCAGGATCTCTCTTTGCGGAATCCATGTTGATTTTTATAGAGGACATGTTCATTTTCCAAAAACATCATAATTCTTGAACATAAAACGTGTTCCGTAATTCTACAACAGATTGACGTCAACGATATAGGTCTGTAATTGTTGGTCCTTTCTTAAAAACGGGATTGACCTGCGCTCTTTTCCAGTCGTTAGGTACCTTTCGTTGCTCAAGCGATCTACGATAAATTACTGTTAAAAGGGGAGCAAGTTCTTTCGCATAATCTTTGTAGAGTGTTATAAGTATCTCGTCTGGTCCTGAAGACTTTCCACTACCAAGCGATTGTAGCTGCTTTTTAATTTCGCGATCGGTTATCCCAACATCTGCCATTTCGATGTTGGTACGACGATTGAAAGGAGGGAGAGTGCTACAATCTTCCACGGTAAAACAACTTCCGAAGACCGAATTCAGTATTTCGGCCTTCTATCTGTTATCTACATCTACATCTATATGGTTACTCTGCAATTCACACTTAAGTGCCTGGCAGAGAGTTCATAGAGCCATTTTTATACTACTTCTCTACCATTCCACTCTGGAATGGCGCGTGGAAAAAAGGAACACCTAAATCTTTCCGTTCGAGCTCAGATTTCTCTTATTAACACCTAGATCGTTTATTATCACCTAGACCATTTATATAAATCAGGAACAGCAGAGGGCCTATGACACTATCTTGCGGAACGCCAGACTTCACTTCTGTTCTACTCGATGATTTGCCGTCCATCACTAGGAACTGTGCCCTCTCTGAGAGGATATCACGAATACAGTCACACAACTGAGACTATACACGCATAATATACACTATGCACGCAATTTTATCAATATTCGCTTGTGATTAACGGTATCAGAAGCCTTCTGGAAATCTAGGAATACGGAATCGATCTGAGATCCCTTGTGGACAGCACTCATTACTTCATGGGAATAAAGAGCTAGCTGTGTTGCACAAGAACGATTTTTTTCTGAATCCGTGTTGGTTATGTATCAACAAGTCATTTTCTTCAAGGTGATTCATAATGTTCAAGTACAGTATAGCTCTGAAATCGTATGCAAATTGAGGTCAGTGATATTGGTCCGTAATTCAATGAGTTACTCCTATTTCTTTTCGTGAATATTGCTGTGACTGAATATTGGTGTTCTGGTGCCGGTCTGGTCGCTGAGAGAATGAATAGATGATTTTGACCCTCTTACTGGTTTTACGTACGACCAAAATCTCATAGGGTCTTCACTCAGGTCGGTTGACAATGTCTTACTTTCAAAATCTTGGAACGCCTCTCTCATTGCTACTTCTATTGCTCGTTGGTGCTTCTAAGACCCCCATTTCGGCAACACTCTGTCAACCGTGTGCCTCTATTAAGCACTTTGAAAATGTCCCTGTATGGAGACATCCGACCACTGATTCCTAGGCGCCGGTGAGACAGGCAACCGTTTCGACACACCAGAGCTGAGTGGCGGCATGTCGCTGAACTGGCGTCCCCTGGCAGCATCCGAAATCTATGGGATGTTGAAAGGAATGCCTGTCACTCCGGAGCCTAGTAAACAGCGACTGGCTGTCTCTCCACAGATACATTTTTGAAGCGCTTAATGAAGCTGCACTGATGGTACCAAAGCAGGGCACCAAACAGGAAGGCTGAAAAAGAATAAACAGCCTTTGCTGTTTCTGATCATATTCCAATTTCGTAGAATGCTTTTGAAATGCTCTACCATGTACACCACAGCAAAAATTGAGATTGTGCTTCACTCAAAAAGGTAAAGGTTGTGGAGAACCTCCACCTGTTATTCGTCACACTGTGAACTGTCGATTTCGAACGTGAAATGTGTGGGAATCGAGGCCCCAAGTACAGGGCGTTTTAGGGACAGCCTTCATGCCGTCCCCTGAAGTATTTTCGTGGCGATACTGATCGGCGGTGTGTTGAAACGTTTCCCTCGGCCACCCATAACAAAACTAATTTCAACGTGTGGCATCACGGTTTGAGCTTCACCACAGAGGCGTCAAAAGAAGGGGTGAAATGTGAGGCGGTGTGACGACGTCCCCCCATCGTATGACACTTGCACGGTGGCGTTAGGCAGAACTGTGGTGAACTTTGGAGCCAGTGTGACACAATTAGCCTACCTTACACCTCACGTGAACTTCTGTCACGCAAGTGTCAACAGCTTGCTGTTCCAAGCCTAGCGAGCCCGAGGGTAAGAGTGCCAGTTGCTTGCACCATTACAGAGGAAAGTTCTGGACACCGAGCAAAATTTCAAACTGGGAGACAATCACTTGATTTCGAAAAAGTGACCCTTTAGTTGTTTAATTGTGTTGTGCACTGTGTATGTAAAACCAAACTGCCTGAAAGTGTCTAGATGCTCAGTTCAGCTGGCGACAGTCTGACGTGGGTGACAGGTAAACTTCAGCAACATGAGGTACGAAGTGGAAGAACCCACCCGATCTTGAAATATTTCACCTTCTATTCACGTACATAAAAGAGAATCTGCCTGGAAGACATTCTGAATGCAGTGAACATATACACTACGTGATCAAAAGTATCCGGACACTCCCAAAAAAATACGTTTTTCATATTAGGTGCATTGTGCTGCCACCTACTGCCAGGTACTCCGTATCAGCGGCCTCAGCAGTCATTAGACATCGTGAGAGAGGAGAGTGGGGCGCTCCGCGGAACTCACGGACTTCGATCGTGGTCAGGTGGTTGGGTGTCACTTGTGTCATACGTCTGTACGCGAGATTTCCACACTCCTAAACATCCCTAGGTCCACTGTTTCCGATGTGATAGTGAAGTGGAAATATGAAAGGACAGCACAAAAGCGTAGAGGCCGACCTCGTCTGTTGACTGACAAGAGACAGCCGACAGTTGAAGAGGGTCGTAATGTGTAATAGGCAGACATCTATCCACACCATCACACAGGAATTCCAAACTGCATCTAGATCCACTCTAAGTACTATGATAGGCGGGAGGTTAGAAAACTTGGATTTCACGGTCGAATGGCTGCTCATAAGTCGCACATCACGCCGGTAAATGACAAACGACGCCACGCTTGGTGTAAGAGGCGTAAACGTTGACGACTGAACAGTGGAAAAAAGTTGCGTGGAGGGACGAAACACGGTACACAATGTGGCGATCGGATGTCAGGGTGTGGGTATGGCGAATGTCCGGTGAACGTCATCTGCAAGCGTGTGTAGTGCCAACAGTAAAATTCGGAGGCGGTGGTGTTACGGTGTGGAAGTGTTTTTCATGGAAAGGGCTTGCACCCCTTGTTGTTTTGCGTGGCACTATCACAGCAAATGCCTACATTTATGTTTTAAGCACCTTCTTGATTCCTACTGTTCAAGAGCAATCGGGGATGGCGATTGCATCTTTCAACACGATCGAGCACCTGTTCATAAGGCACGGCCTGTGGCGGAGTGGTTACATGACAATAACATCCGTGTAATGGTATCTCCTGCACAGAGTCCTGACCTGAATCCTATAGAACACCTTTGGGATGTTTTCGAGCGTCACTTCGTGCCAGGCCTCACCGACCGATATCGATACCTTTCCTCAGTGCAGCACTTCGTAAAGAGCGGGCAGTCATTCCCCAAGAAACCTTCCAGCACCTGATTGAACGTATGCCTACGAGAGTGGAAGCTGTCATGAAGGCTAAGGGTGGGCCAACATCATATTGAATTCCAGCATTACCGATTGAGGATGCCACGAACCTTTAAGTCATATTCAGCCAGGTGTCCTGATATTTTTGATTACGTAGTGTATAAGTTAGACACTTGGATTTTCAGTCCTTCCACACATGCACTTCAGAAATGGAATCTGTCCAATGAAGAAACCTTGGACGAAGTGCACTGTGGAAGAAAGAGATGATGTTGAGATGTAAGGACATTCCTGACTTTAGAAGGCTACTTCCAATTTCAAGTGCAACTGTGGTGTCAGTATTTAGTCCTATCCCGCTGCTTTCTAGAGTTGCTGTAAATTACGTGTCGAATGTTTTGTTCACAAGGTTGTTGGGCTTATTGAACGATACTGTGCACAGTTGGGTTGTGATACAAAAAAAAGTATACAAAGAAATCACAATATAGGCAGCATCCACATAGGCAAATACTTGGAAAATAATTCTGACGTGATATTAACTGTAGAGTAAATAGAATACAAAAATAGAGCTCAACAGAGCTTGAGGAGCAAACACAAGTAAATTAAAATAGTTCAGCAAGCACTGATGCTAGAACAAAATACGAGGGTCGTTCAATAAGTAACGCTGCTCATTTTTTTAAAAGCCATTAATATACATAGACAGACGTCCTTGTTGATGCTTCACGTTTCATGTTTGTTCTGTGTGCCGTTGAAGTTTCGAACCGTTCTGGCAGATGGCAGAGCCGTAATACGGTGTCAGGATGGCATCTACATACGGCTCACGTTACAAGCAGCGTGGTTTTATTGAATCCTTGTGTGCGGAAACATAAACCGTGGTGAACATCCATAAACGTTTGTGTGCAGTGTATGGCGATGCTGCAGTTGATATGAGTACAGTTGGGCAGAGAAAGTTACAGCCTCAGGAAATGCAGAGACAGAGCTCCATGATCAGACACGCTCGGGACGTCCTGTCACAGCCAGACATGGTGAATCGTGCAGTTGCCGTTATTCGTGCCGACCGGCGCATCACAATTCGGCAATTGGCTCTACAGTTGTCGGCCAGCATTGGAAGTGTGTCTGCAATGATCGACACTCTCGGATATTGAAAGAGGTGTTCACGATGGGTTCCACGAATGCTAACAGGGGACCATAAGATTCAAAGAAACGTCATTTCATCTCAGTTGGCGGAGCGTTTTGAGACCAACGGAGAGGCCTTTCTGTGGCGGATCGTTACCAGGGACGAAAGCTGGGTGCACCACTTTGCGACGGAAACAAAAAGGCATCCATGGAGTGCCATCATCCTCATTCACCAAGAAAGAAGAAATTCAAGACATCTCCCTCTGACGGAAAAGTTATGGTGACTCCTAGGATTTTGATGGCTTCATTCTCGTGGATGTGATGCCAGTATTGTGAACCATCGTTTCAGAGGCATACGTAAAGACTCTGAAAAGAATCCAGCAGAAATCTTGCCCCAGCGCGATAATTCACGCACACACACAAGTCTGAGAACTCGAGAGCACATAACCAAACTGGGTTGGACATCGTTGCCTCATCCACCCTACTACAGACCTGGCACCCTTGGACTTGCATCTCTTTGGGCCGCTTAAGGATTCTCTACGGGGAACACACTTTGAAGGTGACGAGAGTGTCAGTCATCCAGTGAAAATATGGCTGCGCCTACAGGACAAGATGTTTTACCAGCAGGGAACACACGCTCTTCCACAACGTTGGCGTACATCCATAGAACGTGGTGGAGACTACGTAGAAGAATATGACATGGACAAGATATGTATGTTGATATATACTAAACTTCCTGGCAGATTAAAACTGTGTGCCAGGAAGATTCAATCAGCGCACACTCCGCTGCAGAGTGAAAATCTCATTCTGGAAACATCCCCCAGGCTGTGGCTAAGCCATGTCTCCGCAATATCCTTTCTTTCAGGAGTGCTAGTTCTGCAAAGTCCGCAGGAGAGCTTCTGTAAAGTTTGGAAGGTAGGACACGAGGTACTGGCAGAAGTAAAGCTGTGAGGACGGGGCGTGAATCGTGCTTGGGTTGCTCAGATGGTAGAGCAATTTCTCGCGAAATGCAAAGGTCTCGAGTTCGAGTCTCAGTCCGGCACACAGTTTTAATCTGCCAGGAAGTTTCATATCAGCGCACACTCTGCTGCAGAGTGAAAATCTCATTCTTGATATATATTGTCACCAAATTCTCACTCTTAACAATAAATATGTTCTGAGATAAAGAATGTGGTCCATTCGTACACAATCACATTATTATCTTATGTAAAATCAAAGATTTCGTTGTATGGTTTGTTATGTCATGATACAAAACATCAGGAGCGCCTGTCACAAGGGTATACAGTAAGCTGCTTTTCTGTGTTTCTCCTTCTGGCAGACGTTAAAAGGTTTTACCTGATACCTGTCCGATGTAACTGAGGAGTTGAAACGTGGTTCGCGCATATTCATACCAGCGTTTTTACCAGCTTTTTGTTAAAGAGTGCTGTACGTCACTGGCTGGGATACTGTGAATGTATTATTAATAGGTGTCATTAAGAAAACGTTCACAGCTATTGTACTTGTGAGTGTAATGATGCACTGTCGGACTTTCATTCTGGGCATAACTGCTAGTACAATGAAGACTTTATCGGCTGGTTGTTTTAATTGCCAGTTAATCTTTCAGATGTTTCATCTGGAGCTGCGTTGCACATTTTCAGAGATGCTTTTACTTCCACTAAGTCACAACGGCTGACGAATGGGATGTGGGACAACAGCACAAATACACTCCTGGAAATTGAAATAAGAACACCGTGAATTCATTGTCCCAGGAAGGGGAAACTTTATTGACACATTCCTGGGGTCAGATACATCACATGATCACACTGACAGAACCACAGGCACATAGACACAGGCAACAGAGCATGCACACTGTCGGCACTAGTACAGTGTATATCCACCTTTCGCAGCAATGCAGGCTGCTATTCTCCCATGGAGACGATCGTAGAGATGCTGGATGTAGTCCTGTGGAACGGCTTGCCATGCCATTTCCACCTGGCGCCTCAGTTGGACCAGCGTTCGTGCTGGACGTGCAGACCGCGTGAGACGACGCTTCATCCAGTCCCAAACATGCTCAATGGGGGACAGATCCGGAGATCTTGCTGGCCAGGGTAGTTGACGTACACCTTCTAGAGCACGTTGGGTGGCACGGGATACATGCGGACGTGCATTGTCCTGTTGGAACAGCAAGTTCCCTTTCCGGTCTAGGAATGGTAGAACGATGGGTTCGATGACGGTTTGGATGTACCGTGCACTATTCAGTGTCCCCTCGACGATCACCAGTGGTGTACGGCCAGTGTAGGAGATCGCTCCCCACACCATGATGCCGGGTGTTGGCCCTGTGTGCCTCGGTCGTATGCAGTCCTGATTGTGGCGCTCACCTGCACGGCGCCAAACACGCATACGACCATCATTGGCACCAAGGCAGAAGCGACTCTCATCGCTGAAGACGACACGTCTCCATTCGTCCCTCCATTCACGCCTGTCGCGACACCACTGGAGGCGGGCTGCACGATGTTGGGGCGTGAGCGGAAGACGGCCTAACGGTGTGCGGGACCGTACCCCAGCTTCATGGAGACGGTTGCGAATGGTCCTCGCCGATACCCCAGGAGCAACAGTGTCCCTAATTTGCTGGGAAGTGGCGGTGCGGTCCCCTACGGCACTGCGTAGGATCCTACGGTCTTGGCGTGCATCCGTGCGTCGCTGCGGTCCGGTCCCAGGTCGACGGGCACGTGCACCTTCCGCCGACCACTGGCGACAACATCGATGTACTGTGGAGACCTCACGCCCCACGTGTTGAGCAATTCGGCGCTACGTCCACCCGGCCTCCCGCATGCCCACTATACGCCCTCGCTCAAAGTCCGTCAACTGCACATACGGTTCATGTCCACGCTGTCGCGGCATGCTACCAGTGTTAAAGACTGCGATGGAGCTCCGTATGCCACGGCAAACTGGCTGACACTGACGGCGGCGGTGCACAAATGCTGCGCAGCTAGCGCCATTCGACGGCCAACACCGCGGTTCCTGGTGTGTCCGCTGTGCCGTGCGTGTGATCATTGCTTGTACAGCCCTCTCGCAGTGTCCGGAGCAAGTATGGTGGGTCTGACACACCGGTGTCAATGTGTTCTTTTTTCCATTTCCAGGAGTGTATTTTGGGAAGGGGGCACGGTAGAAGTACGAGTATATATGCGATCAGCAGAGGTAATCCATGTCAAAGGCGAAACTTAAATACCGAACTACCGTTTGTGAAATTTAAAACTAAGCTTTTGATGTAGTAGAGCTGTTGTGCATATATCACTCTCTTTATCAAAGAGTGACTCTGCTGATCACGTGTGAACTTCTACCACGTCCCCTTTTCACTGCATTTATCTCTCTCTTCGGCTAGTCAGTCGGGAAGAATAAGCGGAACCTGCAGCTCCCCTGAAGATGTGCAACGCAACCCTGGACGAAACGTCAGAAACGAGAAAGTTTCTTGGACCACAACAGTACAACCCGGCAGATCCAGCAGGATCTGAGACCTGCTGCTGAGGTCTGATTTCGATCGCTCCAGCGGCCCCAATGGCAACATCTGAGAGCTGAAAAGCGCCGCAGTAAGTGTTTGCGCTGTGCGACCGCAGGCCGCGCTACGCCGCCGGCCGCTCTGTTCTTTTGTGTCGCCTCGCGTAGCTCCTCGCCTCGCCTTCCCAGTGCCCGACCGCGCGGCCTCGTCCAGCCGCAGCCAACCAACCAGCCGCCTACGTCCCTCCATTGTGTGCGCCGCGCGCCTCTTGACGTTTGAAGAGGCCGCCCTGCACACAATAAACTGTTACGGCCGCTGCGCGACGGAAGCGCCCGTCTCAGAGTTTAACTGCCTCTCCGCCGCGGTTACCGTTACCTGCTCGTTATTTAGAGCCTAACTTGTGTATATATGAATAGCACACAAAGGTGCCTTCGACAAGGTACACAATTACTCTCACACGGCCCGTGGTTCTTATACAGTTCTGCTCGAATGTTTTTCATATGAATTTCGACATTAAAAGACGCCCACCAGAAGAGGCGAACGCCCACGCGAATGTACCGCGCCCGCCCGTCGCACGTGAAGCTTGCAATGATTGACCTCTCAAGCGACGCGCGCAAGAAATGGCCGTGTTACTACGGAGTAGGGACTGCGTGTTGTGTTGTCCTCATCATCATCATTTCATCCCCATCGACACGCAGGTCGCCGAAGTGGCGTCAGATCGAAAGACTTGCACCCGACGAACGGACTACCCGACGGGAGGCCGTAGTCCCACGACATTTATTTACATATCAGGTGTAATAATAGTGAGCGCAGAGTCAAGCCTTTCATTGCCTCTGCTATTTTGAGTGCTTATAAACAGCAGAGAATACCTATGACAGAAACCCAAGCTCAGACTGGTCAAATGTTTCAAATGGCTCTCAGCACTATGGGACTTAACATCTGTGGTCATCAGTCCCCTAGAACTTAGAACTACTTAAACCTAACTAACCTAAAGAAATCACAAACATCCATGGGCGGATCCAGCGAGGGGCAGGGGGGGGGGGGGCAGCTGCCCCCCAGCCTACAAGGTATTCGCAGTTTTTTACTAGTTTACTGTTTTATTTAATAAGAAATGCTGCATGTTTTCTCGGATTGTACAAGTGTATTTCTGTATTTAAAATGTTTATTAAAAGCAGTTTTTTACTGGTTTACTATTTTATTTAATAAGAAGTGCTGTATGTTGTCTCGAGTCCTTGTTTCTTGAGACTAGTATGACCTGTCCCCCCCCCCCCCCCCCACGGTTCAGATCTTGGGTACGCCCTTGCACACATCCATCCCCGAGGCATGATTCGAACCTGTGACCGTAGCAGTAGCGCGGTTCCGGACTGAGCGCCTAGAACCGCTCGGCCACCGCGGCCGGCCAGACTGGTGAAAAGTGGAGAATGAATGCTTTACCATAACGCAAACTACGAAAAACGCAAATCGCGATGACTGGATCGAAATTTAATGCTACTCGACGAATGTTAGCGCCGACTCCAACTCTTTTACATTCATATATACACTGCAGCGTCAAAGAAACTGCTACAGGCATGCGTATTCAAATAGAGAGATACGTAAACAGGTAGAAGACGGCGCTGCGGTCGGAAACGACTATGTAAGGCAAGCATCTCGCGCAGTTGTTACATCGGTTACTGCTGCTACAATGGCAGTTATCAAGATTCAAGTAAGTTTGAATCTGATGTTATTGTCGGCGCACGACCGATGGGACACACGATCTCCGAGGTAACGATGAATTGGGCATTTTCCCGTATGACCATTTCACGTACGTAACGTGAATATCAGGAATCAGCTAAAACATCAAATCTCCCACATCGCTGCAGCCGGTAAAAGATCCTGCAAGAACGGGACCGACGACGACTCAAGAGAATCGTTCAACGTGTCAGAAGTGCAACCCTTCCGCAATCTGCTGCAGATTTCAAAGCTGGACGATCAACAAATGTCAGCGTGGGAACCATTCAACGAAACATCATCGATTTGGGCTTTCGGAGGCGAAGGCCCACTCGTGTACCCTTGATGACTGCATGACACAAAGCTTTACGCCTCTCCTGGGCCCGTCATCACCGACATTGGATTGTTGGTGATTGTAAACATATTTAAAATTGTATCGAGCGGATGTAAGTGTACAGCAGGGGATTGTGCAAACTAGTGGAGACTCTGTAATGGTGTGGCCCGTGTGCAGATGGACTGATATGGGACCTCTCATACGTCTAGATACGACTCTGACAGGTGACACTGAAAGGTCTCTGTTGGATTCCTTTCATGTTAATTTCTGAAGTCTGTTGTCATTTACGGCATAAATTCCTCTTCTAAATTTACTGTGGTGTTTCTGACTATCTAGGAGGAGACTGAGCAGTGAAACGTGTTACTTTTACACATAAACAAGAACGATCTGTCACACTACTACACTTTAAAACACAGTTTATATGTAATTCATGTCACACAGTCTCATACGGAACCTACATCCGCATTCTTTTATATACTGTATATGATAAGATACTGTCATCCCCCTTCCCTTCTGTGTGAGAGGATGAATGAGCAAATGTATTTCTAGTTGCATGCTGGATGGTAGCAGACAAGCCTGTCTGCTAGAGAACAGTAGGACCAACGTCGGAACAGGTAGCTAAGCTTTCTAAAAGCAAAGAGGTTTCTATCCTTAGTATGGTCCTGTCCGTCCCTTGTCATGTTGGTATAGGAAGCTGCCTCTCTGGTCACTTCCGATTGTATTTGGGAAGCATGCTCGGTAGGATCGCAGGTCAGTCTGTCCGTGGCGAGCGTCTGAAGTGGTAAGATCTCCGGCTAAGCGCGTGTCTGCTAAGTCCGTAGGACAATGGATTTCTTAAGTTCAGCCTAACTGAAAATTTAATCACCTTTATTTAAGGTTTAGCTCTAAAATATCTAATGTCATCTTAAATTGCAACGCAGTGTAATTCGCGTGTGAAGTTCAGAATATCTTCCGGTAGTTGCTTTGTCACTACTTTGTGAGTAAAGTGGAACCACGTGTTGATCAGTAACTCTAACTAAGATCATCAATCTGAAATGCGAATGCTCGTGTGATTATAACGTCTCGTCTTGACAATATTTTTCAATATAGCAACTTTTCTTTATGTTCAACCCACGTGGGGTGTACTTTGTGAGACCAGTACTACGTGCTTATACAATTGTTTGACCCATCAGGTTAATAGTAAGACGATAGTAACCAGCTCGAGGTTTTTCTTTTGTAAATTGCTTTTCGATCTAATTTATTTTAATTATCAAAATTATTATGGAGTTACACCCTTTCTGTAACCACGTGAAGCATGTGGTGTAATCATCAAAGTAGCTCTCAGCTATTCTTTTCGGGAAGATTCCACAGAGACTTAGTATGAATTTAGTATACCAGTGTGTGGTAATTACATGACGGACAGGATTGTGCTGCGAACGTAACTTCTTTGGGTGAAAATTGAATCGGTTGGTTGTGGTTAATTTCCTCTTGCATATGTTTCAACGTTCTTCGTGTTTTATTTTATGAATGCAGTGTTGTATGCAGTCTCCCAATCTTGGCTCCATATTTGATGTGTTCCGTAAGATTACAATCTCACATTTTCACAATCCTAAATAAGGCACCAGCTTAGCTACGACTCAAGTTTAATATGCTGAAATTTCAATGATCAATGTTAAAATAAATTTCCAAATATAAACTGATTTATTTCTTTTTATTTAAATTCTCTTATATATATATATATATATATATATATATATATATATATATATATATATATATATATATATATATATATATCACCGGTTGTCGTATGACTATTAAAAGATTATAATTAATGTTAGGCTGGTTGGGAATTTGGAAAGCTAGACTGGATACCTGGTGAAACAGTTGCGCAGTAATGCAAGGTTAACTTCCCCAGACAGCTCACAGCTTTTAACCCGCTTTTATTGTCTATCAGCACCGCTTTCATAGCAAATTAAAGCAACAACCTTACAACACGTACGTGACCATCATGCCTTATACTCCTGCATCCATTCATGTCCATTGTGCGTTCCGAAGGACTTTGGGCAATTCAAGCAGGACAATGCAACACTCTTGCGCATGCTGCAAAACTCCTCAGATATGAACATTATTGAGCATATCTGGGATGCCTTGCAACTTGCTGTTGAGAAGACACCCCCACCGCCTTGTACTCTAATGGATTTATGGACAGCCCTGTAGGATTCATGGTTTCAAATCCCTCCAGCACTACTTCAGACATTAGTCGAATCCATGCCACGTCGTGTTGCGGCACTTCTGCGTGCTCGCGGGGGCCCTACACGGTATTAGGCAGGTGTACCAGTTTCTTTGGCTCTTCAGTGTAATGTGTAGTGCTCTTAACTGCGAGATGCCGAGGGTTACTTTGAGCAGCCTGGAAAAGTTTTTCTTTCCTTCGTGTATATTCTCACCTTTCTTTCGCGCAATACGACAGTTGTACCTAAACTGGCACTGTCTCGTACAGGTGATTGTAGTGTTTGTCTGCGTAGCGTCGTATTTTTGCTGTTGCTGATGATGGGGGAAAAAAGAGGAAGAAACGTTATCGTTGCGCACAGCTGGTCGAATAACACCAAGGAGGCCGCTGAGATTAGCGCGTCCAGTCAGTGGAGCCACTAACAGCAGTGTGAGGTGCTCCCTCTCTCCACAAGACGCCGCGAGAGATTTTTGAAAATTTTCAGGACGTCGATGCTAGCTCTGGTGGTCCATAACTGTATTACAATACCTGTTTGTGCCTTGGTCCATAACTGTATTCCAATACCTGTTTGTGCCATGGTCCATAACTGTATTCCAATACCTGTTTGTGCCATGGTCCTTCCACCACGTACAGCTACGGAGGCAGATTCTGTCTGTGATGACGTTTAGTTTGTAGCGACCTCATTACCAATTACAGTTTATAACTTGACATTTAGACACTTTTGAATAAACTCTGTAATGGTATAAACGTTCCTCTTAAAAACCCGGGCTTTCTAGTATGTTGTCGTCCCTCATATTTATCGTAGTCCGTAGGTGGCATGGAAACTGGTCTCTAGTATGTGAGAAGAACTCAAAGATGCACATTTAATTCAGTTTCATGCATGAAGTGAAAGGACATAACGTTTATGACGATACTGGCTAACAACATGTCACTTAACGACATTATGTACACTCCTGGAAATTGAAATAAGAACACCGTGAATTCATTGTCCCAGGAAGGGGAAACTTTATTGACACATTCCTGGGGTCAGATACATCACATGATCACACTGACAGAACCACAGGCACATAGACACAGGCAACAGAGCATGCACAATGTCGGCACTAGTACAGTGTATATCCACCTTTCGCAGCAATGCAGGCTGCTATTCTCCCATGGAGACGATCGTAGAGATGCTGGATGTAGTCCTGTGGAACGGCTTGCCATGCCATTTCCACCTGGCGCCTCAGTTGGACCAGCGTTCGTGCTGGACGTGCAGACCGCGTGAGACGACGCTTCATCCAGTCCCAAACATGCTCAATGGGGGACAGATCCGGAGATCTTGCTGGCCAGGGTAGTTGACTTACACCGTCTAGAGCACGTTGGGTGACACGGGATACATGCGGACGTGCATTGTCCTGTTGGAACAGCAAGTTCCCTTGCCGGTCTAGGAATGGTAGAACGATGGGTTCGATGACGGTTTGGATGTACCGTGCACTATTCAGTGTCCCCTCGACGATCACCAGTGGTGTACGGCCAGTTTAGGAGATCGCTCCCCACACCATGATGCCGGGTGTTGGCCCTGTGTGCCTCGGTCGTATGCAGTCCTGATTGTGGCCCTCACCTGCACGGCGCCAAACACGCATACGACCATCATTGGCACCAAGGCAGAAGCGACTCTCATCGCTGAAGACGACACGTCTCCATTCGTCCCTCCATTCACGCCTGTCGCGACACCACTGGAGGCGGGCTGCACGATGTTGGGGCGTGAGCGGAAGACGGCCTAACGGTGTGCGGGACCGTAGCCCAGCTTCATGGAGACGGTTGCGAATGGTCCTCGCCGATACCCCAGTAGCAACAGTGTCCCTAATATGCTGGGAAGTGGCGGTGCGGTCCCCTACGGCACTGCGTAGGATCCTACGGTCTTGGCGTGCATCCGTGCGTCGCTGCGGTCCGGTCCCAGGTCGACGGGCACGTGCACCTTCCGCCGACCACTGGCGACAACATCGATGTACTGTGGAGACCTCACGCCCCACGTGTTGAGCAATTCGGCGGTACGTCCACCCGGCCTCCCGCATGCCCACTATACGCCCTCGCTCAAAGTCCGTCAACTGCACATACGGTTCACGTCCACGCTGTCGCGGCATGCTACCAGTGTTAAAGACTGCGATGGAGCTCCGTATGCCACGGCAAACTGGCTGACACTGACGGCGGCGGTGCACAAATGCTGCGCAGCTAGCGGCATTCGACAGCCAACACCGCGGTTCCTGGTGTGTCCGCTGTGCTGTGCGTGTGATCATTGCTTGTACAGCCCTCTCGCAGTGTTCGGAGCAAGTATGGTGGGTCTGACACACCGGTGTCAATGTGTTCTTTTTTCCATTTCCAGGAGTGTATATAATCATTTTATGTTGTGTGAGTGGGAGAGCAGGGCCTGTGAACTATGGCATATTAGCTCGTGTTTCTCCCAGCTGATGGACTGTGGCGAGATATGCCACCACCAAGTGGCAGTGGATATACCTTGTCAGAAATCCAATAAGTTTCCCACGAGGAACTCCCACCGGCAGTTGTTATGCGAGTAAGCCTCTTTGAGTACTTCAAAAGTTCCTTCAGAGAAGTGGAATCCATGTTAGCTGCCGAGAGATTTCGACAAAAGCCCACAGGTTGTCCTAAAAGTGGAAACAGAGAACGTAGTCACTGGTATGTTTCTGGTAACAGCGTGGGAGTGAGTAGTATTTAGATGCGCAGACATCCTCCTGCCAGTCATAAGACGAGGGCCAGTACACTTCAAACTTTTAGTTTGTTGAAGAGAATACTACAAGTGCTCGAGGGGGACATTCTGCAAGCCTCCCTCCATACAGGGAGAGAGAAGGAGATTTTCAGTCGTCGAATGACTCTGAGCACTATGGAACTTAACATCTGAGGTCATCAGTCTCCTAGAACTTAGAACTACTTAAACCTAACTAACCTAAGGACATCACACACATCCATGCCCGAGGCATGATTCGAACCTACGACCGTAGCGGTTGCGGGTTCCAGACTGAAGCGCCTAGAACCGTTCGGCCAACCCGGCCGGCCTTTCAGTCGTCACTGTGGCAAACCTTGTGATTTCGTCCCCTCACACACTAATTTGAAGAAGTGTATTAGAGTAGACATTGAGTAGCCGCTTTTGGGACGAGCACACAGCAATGGCTCGTGTCTTGTTGTTGGCGAGTCGCTGTTCAGCTTGGCGCTCCTTTAACTGTTTTGGAGTAATTCTAAGGTTTAGTGTTTGAGTTGTCTTTGCGCTTCAAAGCCCAAGATTTGCGAGTCTGTTTCGCAGCTTGTGACTGGTTTTTATCGTTAGTTCTCCATCATAATGGGATCAAAAGTCGGTGCTATGGAATGTATGTCCCTTTTGTGTATTTCCCATGCTTTGTGAAGTGATTTGCATCTCAATTAATTTAGTCTTCCAAAGAGCAGTGTTGTCCCTTCTACACAGATACAGCGTTTATAGCTCTGGATATTATCACGTTGGTGATTCAGAAAAATCCTAACATTCTACATACATACCCTTTTAGAGTCTTTTGATGAAAGTAATCATATATCGATCCAACTTCAACTTCAACAATATCGACTAAGAGCAATTAAATTAGTATTTTAAGATAAATTTTCCCATTGCATGGTTTCTGATAAGACGTCAGAGGATTCTAGCTCACTGAATTGTAGTCTCACTCTGGCGGTGTTTCCAACGTAATGCAGATGTCATTACGAGACACATGTTCTTTTCTTTTAATCTGGACGTTAGCTGGGTCTTTTTTAATTATATGAATTGAATTAAACCTTAGTACGTAGATAATGTAACTTCAACTGCATTAATACTTAGCAGCGTGAGCAATTATCAGTTTAAGGTTTGTGCAACTGTATTGAATCCTATCTGAGCATAGACTCGCTTGTTTGATCATGCAGTTATCACAGTTATTTGAGATAAGGTAAAATTCGTAACGATATAGAGGGTAATTCAAAATATTGCTCACAAATTGAAGTCGGGTGTGCACAAACTGTTCTTATTGTTCTTAACATTTAAACCCTATCATCGGCTCAGGATAACTTCCAAGAGCATAAGTTCCAAAGTTTTTTTACTCCGTCTCGTCTATCAGCTCCAATCCAGTGATATTAATCAGGTAGATAAGTATGTTCTATTGACACTCTTCTTGGCAAAGATGGTTGACAACTGCTCTGGAATGTCAGATTTCTTCCTTCCTCTGTAAATGTTTAATATGGAGTTTGCCTTCAACACTATCAACTGTATATTTTGTTACTGGTCAGATGCGAAAAGCCGCGCGGGATTAGCCGAGCGGTCTAGGCGCTGCAGTCATGGACTGTGCGGGTGGTCCCGGAGGAGGTTCGAGTCCTCCCTCGGGCTTGGGTGTGTGTGTGTTTGTCCTTAGGATAATTTAGGTTTAACTAGTGTGTAAGCTTAAGGACTGATGACCTTAGTAGTTAAGTCCCATAAGATTTCACACACATTTGAACATTTGAACATCAGATGCGAAAATGTTGCTTTTCTTATAGCGTTCAGTTTAACGCATTAATGGGCATTTAATAGCTAGTATAGATGCTTCTACCAGTTTGTAGCAAGTAGTACGGCGAACAGTTAATACCCACTAATTAAGAATCGGTACTAACCACCGCAGTCAACTTCATAGTCATTTGCACAGTACAGATGTGGACGTAGATGTAGATACATACCTCATATAGTGTCTGGCTTTATGTTTCTTGTTATGTTTTTACTAAATTAACTAAGAAGCCTGTCGTTCCATATTAATCTAGGGAGACAAGTTCGAAATTTTTAAAGAGTTTGTCTAGGTAAAGGAGAAAAGCTTAGTTGAAACTTTCCTTTGAAGCGTATCTCCTCTGCATCAACAAATAGTCTCTACGTTTCATTCAGGCTCATCCTGTAGAATAAAACTTTTTCTGTGACCTAAGAGCTGACCTCGAGAACTTAATTTTCCAGTACATTCGTCGATAAGTGTTATGTGCTGGCCAGCAAAAGAGATAACAAAATTTTGTAAATGTCGACAATTGCGGTGAGCATACATCATTACTCTTTGATTTCAAATTGAACATCTGTATCTCCCGATCTGGGAGATAATTTTGGGGATAATTTGTTAAGGTAGATGTTCTTGTGTGGCCAACTACGGATAGCATTTTGAATAGTTTGACTGAAACATTAAAAATGGAGCATGATAATGAATGGCCGAGATTTAAACGCCAGCACGTCGGTTCGGTGACTTAACAGGATGGGAAAAATCCATATTTCATGGTGTCTTCACATGTTTCTTTCACATAGCTGCACACTGAAAATAATTACTAACATTATCATGTTCATGTGCACATTCACAATGTCGTTTCCTGTAATTTATTGTGTTAATGAACAGTTGTCATTCCTATCGCTCTTCATCGTAGGTTAAAGTGATGCCAGTACACACACACAAGTAATTCTGCGACACTGACATAAACATCGCAGTGCTTCTGCTTACATGTATATCTCGCCATTAAGAATGAGCTAACAGAGGTCGAAACTGTTATGATATTGGCGGAGTAAGTTAGTTGGACTGAGGTGTTTCAAGCCGAGACGTGAATCTTATCGACATCTGAGACATAAACTATAGCACCCGTGGTGTGACAAATACATTCTTTCAAAAACCTGACAAAGCTATTCACCACGATTCAGAAATAACTGAACCAAATTCCATCTTCAATTCATGTGTGATAGGATTGCTCTTATTCTCATACATAAGTACATAAATGATCTGACGGAAAGGTTGAGCAGGAAGCTGAGGTTGTTAGCTGACGGTCCAGTGGTGTATGAGAAAGTGTCTCCGATCAGCAACTGTAGGTTTGTACAGGACGACTTAGACAGAATCTCTAGCTGGTGTGACGAAAGGCAGCTGACTCTGAATGTAGAAACACGTAAGTTAATGGGAGTGAGCAGGAAAAACGAACCCGTAATGCTCGAATGCCGTATTATTGGGATACACTGGACAGTTACATCTATTAAATATCTAGACGAAACGTTGTAAAAAGATATAAAATCGAATGAGGACGTCAGTCTGGTAGTGGGGAAGGCGAAAGCTCGACTTTGTTTCATTGGGAGAGTTTTGGGAACGTGTAGCTGTAGACAAGACCGCGTGTAGGGCGCTAGTGTGCTCCATTCTACACCTACATCCACTGCTCCACTAACAAAGAGAATGAGTGAGAAACGACTGTCTGTATGCCTCCGCATGAACCCTAATGTCTTCTATCTCGTGGTCTTTACGCGGACTGTATGTTGAATGGGTCTGCAGTATGCTGGAAATGCCGGTACTCTAAATTTTCCTCGTAAAGAATGTCGCCTCCCCTCCAGGGATTCCCATATGTCTGACAAGCATTTCTGTAACACATGCGTGTTCTTCGAACCTGCCAGTAACAAATTTAGCAGCCCGCCTCTGATCTGCTTCGATGTCTTCCTTTAAGGGGCTCCGGAACGCCCTACACTTGCAATGTTAAAATAACGCTTATAAATTACATCTTTCCTCACAAAGTATTTGAGGTAGGAAGTTGAACTTTTTACAGATTATTTATTGGAATATGGGCTACAACTTAACACAGGGATTTTACAAAATTTTAGTTCAGTTATTAAAGATGATTTTTTTTCAATTGTAATGAAAATTCACAACATTTTTTTGCAATTTTTTATTTATATATTCAAAAATATACAGTTTTTTGGAAAAAGGCTGTGTTAAATTATGCAGAAGGTACTGTGTAACATTTACTGAAAGTTTGAAACAAATATGTTTGGAACATCCTTAGAAAACATGTAATTAGTATGAGAAAATAAAAGTTTTGGGAATCGAGCGACAAAGATTGGATTAACTTTTTAGTGCATTCCAGGTCCATAGGATGGATTATCTTCATTCTCAGCAAACTCCTCTTCCAACTTCCTCTTGTTCCTCCTCCTGTTTACTCTTGCTTGTATTTCTAGACTCTTTACAGCCCTGCCTGTAGCCCGAAGGCGTTCCTTGTCTAAAGCAAGCATCGCTCGTACCATGTTAGAACCTATCTTCATTCCCATATTTCTAAATACCTTGCACCTTACAATGTTTCCATCATTGAAAGTCGCAACAGCATCATACACACCAAAGTGAAGTGTTTCTATTCCAACAAATACAGTCTTGGGGATTCTCGACCATATAACACTATTTACACTTTCATTGGGGTTTTGAGTTTTTCCGTGAACACACTTTTTCAACAGTTCAGGTGCTGCTAAGTCTCTGAAAATAGGTTTTATCACCTCCATTATTGCATGAGGCAGACTATGCTTATGAGTGTACACTTCACCAGTTAGCAATCCTTTGTTATATTTACACCAACTGTCTTCTTCTTTGGGACACAAGCTATGTTGGGGATTTTCATCGTCTTTATTGTTTACAGTAGTAACACATACCTTTGGCTTTCCAACATTTCTCCTTTTCTTAAAAGCCTTCAGAGGATTTCTAATAACTTTACTTTTACTCATTATTATACTTCAACAAAACAGAGACTCAAGAAACAGAATTAATTACGAATATTTTCGAGATAACGACAGAGTAAATAAACATGAAACAATCGACAATCACACCAGCGATATATATTGAACCATCACAGGTTAGCCACAACACATACTTTATCTCACATCACTAAAATGTACCTGATGAACACAGACGTTAATAATAACACCATTTGACAGCAGTTTAACGGCGCCACAGTGGGTCACACCCATGTAGAACACATTTCAAAAAAAAATTTAAAAATAGGTGTAGTCTTCGGAATTGAATAAATTATATATCTATTAAAAGGTAATAGTCTGCAGATTCAGAAAACCCAAAAAAGTAAAAATTGAACTTTTCATGATTTTGAGCCTTTCCGGAGCCCCTTAATCCGATCTGGTACGGATCCCAAACACTCGAGCAGTACTCAAGAATAGGTCGCGCTAGCGTCCTATTTGCGTTCTCTTCTGCAGATGAACCTTACTTTCCTAAAATTCTCCCAATAAATCGAAGTCTATGACTCAGCTTTCCTAACACAATTCTCAAATGCTCATTATATCGGTTTGCAGATACTTAAACGGCGTGGCTGTGTCCAGCAGGACACTCCTAATACTGTAATCGATCGTTATAGGTTTGCTCTTCCTACTGCTCCCCATTAACGTGCGTTTCTTCACATTTAGAGATAGCTGCCCTTCACCACACCAAACAGAAATTTTGTGTAACTCGTCTGGTATCTTCCTGCAGTCACTCTACTTCCGCACCTTACCTTACACCACAGTATCATTAGCAAACAACAGCAAATTTCTGTCATCCTTGACCGACAAATCATTTGTGTGTATAAAGAATAAAAACGGTCCTATCACACTTCCCTGAGCCACCCCTGACGATACCGTTGTCTCCGATGAACACTCGTCATCACGAAAAACGTACCGGGTTCAATAACTTAAGAAGTCTTTGAGCCACTATCGTATCTGTGAACCTATTTCATATGCTAGTACCTTCGTTAAAAGCATGCAATGGGGCACCGTGTGAAGCGCTTTCCGGAAATCCAGAGGTATGGAATCTGCCTGTTGCCCTTCATCCATAACAGGCAGTATTTCTCGTGAAAAATGGGCAAGCTGAGTATGGGTCAGTTCTTTTGCCATTCTTGTGCACAGAAGTCACCCGCGGTCATTTTCAGTCGCTTGGGACTTGTATTGCGCGAGAGATCCGCTATAAGTGCAAGCAAAGTAAGGGACCAGTGCCGTAGGCTACTATTTGAAAAACCGAAATGAGATTTCATCCGGACATGGTGACTTCATTGTTTTCAACTCCTTCGGTTGCTTCTCTACGCCAGCAATGCGTATTACTACGTCATTCATAGGGAGTCACGGTCAAACGATGGTATGTTTCTACGATTCTCCTACGTGAACGATTTCTTGAACGCGAAATTTTAAAACTTCAACTTTCCTTTTACTGTCTCCAAATGGCACACCAGATTGGTCAAATAATGAGTGAATGGGAGCCTCGAACCCATTCTTGTGTACTGTTCGAGTGTTTGGGACCCGCACGAGGTCGGATTAAAGGAAGACATCGAAGCAGTTTAAAGGCGGGCTGCTAGATTTGTTACCGATAGGTTAGGTCGGCACAGAAGTATTACAGAGATGCTTCGTGAACCCAAATTGGGATCCATGGAGGGTAGACGACGCCCATTTCGCGAAGCGGTATTGCGAAAATTGAGAGAACCGGCATTTGAGGCCAGCTGCAGTTCGATGTTACAGTCGCTAAGTTGCATTTCGCGTGAGGATCAATTAGGGCTCGCATGGAGGTTTTTATACAGTCGTTTCTCCGTCGTTCTGTTTGCGAACGGAAGAGAAAAGGAAATAAGAGGTAACGGTACAGGGTACCCTCCAGCATGTACCGTAGAGTGGCTTCCGAAATATGTACATACATGTAGATGTAGGCGCAGAACAGTATACACTGGAACATCTTTCCCAGAGATAAAAACAGTGAGATACAGTAGTAGTGTAACCTCCCCCTCACTTATCGACCTTAACGACAGTGAAAAATTAAACCGCGTGTACCTAATGGAAATTTGGGAAAAGCAATCGTCACCGAAGTTAATTTGTCAGTGAAGAGGGAGGAAAGGGTTACATCTAAATGAAAGGAAAAATGCAAATGAAACTGGTGGAAATTAATTTTGAAAAGGGGTAAAGTAAATAAAGAAAGTAAATGTGCGGCCGTTACGTTAACAATTAACTAGCGGTAATTAGATATTTGAGATTTGGGGGAAATTACGGTCGCCAGTCCTAAGGACAATTACTATAGTAACTGAAAAAAGAAAGGTTATTACACATATAATTAGCACTAGAAGCGTGGCAACTGAAGGTTGACACGTGTAGTGTGTAAACTGAAAGTTTGTCAGAAGTAATAAATTTCGCTGCAATCTGACTTAATTTAGCAAAAGAATTAATAAAACCGGAAAATCGAAAGTTAATTTAGTGACTGAACTTAATAGTGAGCTTTCTTTCTTAAGCACATCGAAACTCAGTAAAATGCGGTTAGTCTTGGACTGTCTCAACAATCATTTCAAAAGCTACTTGAATCTACGCAATTTAGAAATAAGAGATTTAACTTTGAACTTGAATTAAACGATTCTGAACAATTAACAATAGTAAAATTTACTACGTACCAAGCTGAGCTGCAGTCACAGGTAACTAAAATACGGTAACAAAACTCGCACTCTTAATTTGTGCTTGTGCAATCTAAATATTGTAGCCAGCTATGAATACCTTAACTGAACTTTGAAATTAAAGCAGTGAAATCGAATGATGCTGGCGTTTGAATTTCAACGACATTCGGGTTCATTTCGGAAAAGGAAGGGACCCTGCTTGGCAATGCAATTGGGACAATGAGCAACAAAGGTTAATGCTACGTTGCTGTAATTTTGTGATTTGAACAGTTTGAAAAGCTGATGTCTGCCCTACAGTTCTAAAACTTTACGTGCTTCCGGTCTTTCTTGTTGGTTGATTGAAGGTTTGAAGTCGTCGATCGAGGAGGTGGCGACAGTCACTCATTGTCGGCCGTCGCTGTTGCAGAAGCTGGATGTTGGCGCGCCTTCTTCTCGACACGGTCACCAGACGAAACGGGCTCTTGATGTGCGCCAGCTAATGCTTCCCGTCCGCGACACCGTGTCAGAAACTATCATCGCAAGTCGAGCCCAATTACATGCTGCCAAACCCCGAAAGCGCGGCAACTCGCGGGAGCTTCACACAACACACCTGCTCCACTGCACCACCCCAGCCAGACTCTCCCTCTGCTCAGCCTGCGCTCCACGCGACAGAGTTAACACTACCAAAGATCCTAAACACCTTCGTTCTCCACACGACCTATCGATGTATTCGTTCGATAGCATAGTTTCCCCTAGGCAAGACCGAGCGTAAAATACAAATAAAATTTACAAAACAAACCAATTATACATCGACATAAATGCATATATATATACAAATAGTAAAACAATTACAATATACAAAGACACAGAAATGTTATATCTTCAGGTAACAAAGTAAGGAAAGAAATTTGCAGTGCAATAGATGGAAATAGGAGGATATGCATTTCCGGCGTTACAGTAGCAACAGCACTGATAGCAGTATTCCGTTCTCTTTGGATCCAAGTTCGATGTACTTATATATAGAAGAGACTTTTGGTAGGCTAGTGAATATTTCGCCGTAATTGCTGTACTCATCAAAGCGGGACAGTGGCCCGTTTCAGATCACTTTTGACAGGGTTCATTATGTTTTCAGTGTTTCCCTAAATAAAATCAAGAGGATACTACGTTGCTCCCTTAAAGAAACCTCCACTGATGTCATCCTACACGACTAAGATCTCGGTCTCTCAATCTCTGTCGATGACAGGTTAATTTCTAATTGTCCAACTTCTCAGTACGACATCGGGGGTAGAGCATTTGATTTCAGCATCAGTCTAATGTTACTCGCTTGTTCAGGCTGCATACAAATGGAGTCAATTTACTGAAACCTCTGTCTCTGCCAAAAGTGTGCACGCGGCTCACCCTTGTACCGAGCGTGCCCAGACTTCGGTGCTGCACGCGCCATGGCGTCGTCGCCTTACTGTACACGAACTGGCGTCGACTACTGGCCGGCGTGTGACTTGTATGCCGAAACCCCGCGCCGGCGGGAACGGTCGCTGAGCTCACCCAGGTTTTCCAAACGCGGCGGCGGCACCGTGACCGCCGCTCGCCGGCAGAACACGTGGCAAACACGTGGCTGTCGCTGCGAGTGGCCGCGCGGTTAGAGGCGCCATGTCACGGACTGTGTGGCCCTTCCCGTCCGAGGTTCGAGTCCTCCCTCGGGCATGGGTGTTGTCCTTAGCGTAAGGTAGTTCAAGTAGCGTGTAAGTCTAGGGACCGGTGACATCAGCAGTCTAGGAATCAACACACACATGACTATCTGAACACCTGCTCCGCTGCGGCCGCTTCAGCCGCTGGCCTGTCCTGCAGCTGCGCTTCATTTGCTGGTCTACTTAGTCTCCCCACGCTAGAGCATTCTGTGTGTTAAGGGGAGCCGGAGGTGCCTATGCTGCCCATGTTAAAATCACTAAGTTTGAGGAACATTTATGAATAAACTACCAAATAGAAAAATTTGAATTTTTTTTTTACATATAGAGTGTTTTAGTATTGCAGTTATGACAGAGGGATTTTGGAGTATCTTTTCTAGTTTCCTTCCAATTATTTTTTTTATTAATGACCCAAATTTTTTTTACAAATAATTGCTTTATAATTAAAGTGAAGTGAAACTACTGAACATATTGCCAAATGGCTGTGTTACAATGTAAGTTTGACCACCAGGAGTGCTGTATAAAAATTTCATCTCTCTAGCTTGAGTGGATTTTGAGAAAATGTTCCTTATATTCGAAAAATTCTAATTTACGGGAAATGGCTATCAAAGTTTCTCACTGCACTATAGGATGGATTATCTGGGTCTTCTTCTTCATCCTCCAAAATCTTCCTCTCCTGTCTTCTTTTCTGGCCTGGTGTTCCATCAAACTTCATATGCCTTTCTCTTCTTTCTGCTCCTCTTATCCCTTCTCTGTCAATATTTCTTAGTGCTCGTACAGTGTCCACCCCAGCTGTAAATCCCAATGCCTTCAGAACTTCACACTTCACACTGTTCCCTTGGTTGTAGGTTGCTATTGCATCATAAATGCCAAAGTGCAGTGTTTTTATGCTTACAAACACCCTTTTAGGAATCACTTTCCAAATCAAATTCTTTGCGCTCTCATTAGGATTCTGTGTCTTTCCGTGTACACATTTTTGTAACAATTCTGGCTGTTCTAAGTCATGAAAAATTGGTTTTATTGTTCCCTCCTGATTCTTGTACATACTGCATATTACCAGCTTTACACAAGAAGTATAATACTACCAACAACAGGCGCAACACTGAACTAATTCGAAACGGTAAACAGCAATGAGACGATGTTCCGCGCTCTTATTCATTGTAGTATCGCAACTTGGTATTAGTGTTAATTTTCTTTTCCCTACGTTCTTCCTCTTCTTATATACACGGTTACTAAAACGTGGCATCGTAACCAGAACAAAAGTGTACGACAATATTAAATGGAGCAAGATGTTCGAAATTCTGAGGAAAATAGGAGTAAGCTGTAAGGAAATACGGGTAATATTTGTCACAGAAAACAATGTAGCCAACCCGTGCACACTCGCTTTATGCGTAACATAAGGCGCTGTATGCGTAACAGGCCGAGAAAATCCCAAGCAGATCGCCAGGAAGTCACGAGAGGGTGTTAGATGCATTCAGCGGCCGTCCATTTCCTCTGCAGGCGTGGAGGAAAATGGTAATAACTCCACTTCTAGGGCGAGTAGAACAATAATTCAAAGTTTACATTAAAGAGGAATGTTCCAATTAATTTTCGGTAGCAAAAAAAAATTGTAATTTTTTGGATTTGACCACCTCCGGCTCCCCTTAACTGCCTAATCAAAAGGTTCGCTGCAGTGTCTGATGAGAATGGTCTGTATACACCGATGTAAAATGGGACTTATGTATAATGTCCGCTTCAAAACGTGAGTTAACCATAAGCCAGCAAGGAGCTTTCCTAGTGCTGAGGGTCAATAACGTCAGTGGTTGCTTGGTTGGTTGATTTGGCGGAGGGGACCAATCACTAAGGTTATCAGTCCCTTCGGATTAGGGGAGAATGGGGAAGGAAGTCGGCCGTGCCCTTTCAAAGAACTATCCTGAAGCGATTGAGGGAAATCACGGAAAACCTAAATCAGCATGGCCGGACGCGGGTTTGAACCGTCGTCCTCCCGAATGCAAGTCCAATGTGCTAACCACTGCGCCACTTCCTCGCAGGGGTGACTTTAGTATATGTATGAATGGGAATGTAAGGTGGTGTTATACGTATGTTTCATCACGTCAGTGTTTGTTTTTATTGGTTTGGTTAATAGTTTTCGAAATATCTTTGAAGTGGAGAGACGACGAGATAGATATGAAACTAGAGTAAGAGGACCGACATTGTATTCTGATTTTGGGAGAGCTCTGGTTGGTCCTGTAACGTGCTGGCAACTCCCATTACTACCGTAAGTAACTGGAACGAAACGCGAAATCTGATGGCGTTTAGTGGATTGGTTAATCACAGTACATGGCACTGTAGAGCGATGGAAAGTAGGGTTTTGGATAGGTTAGAAAACATGTGAATCTAGTGCAGACCTTTCGATTTTATGCATTTGGGGCCCTTAGAACCAATTTGGTAATTTATTTTCCACAAACACCGTCTCATTTGTCCTCATGAGATGAGCATCGTTTCAGGCATTCCTACGACACAAAACGAGAAGGTATCCAACGGGGATCGAATCTGGGAGCACCACGTCTGCAACCTCCGACGTCAACCGTACACGACGGAGGCAGGTTTTATCGTCTCTGTATGCGATGCTGTGAGAGTTGCGGGTGTCAGTGGGGGAATGCTGCAGTGCTGGTTATTCCTCATGACAAGGTCAGCAGCGCTTTCTGCTAGGACGTGTCCACTGCTTACGAATTATCTGACCTGAAAGACCAATTTACAATGATGATGTCTGTATCAACATGATGAACCGTTAGCGGGCGCAGTATGGATATAAGTGACTGCCCATCCTCATTCCCGATCTGAACGCGACTGAATACTGATCGAATGTCTGTCTGAACGCCAATATAGTATCCACGCAATTATTGCAAATCCCATAAGAATATTCTTTTATTCCACAAGTAATATATCGTCTTTGAAATGAAGTATTTTGTGGTGATGAAAACTACAAATTAAACTGTGGATCAACTCCTTTAAAACCGTAGCGTGAGGTCGATGCAACGGAATGAAACGCATCTCCAGTAATAATAGGTTATTTTTGATTTTTTTTATTTCTAGAGAGAATCATTTACTGTGTTAGAAGGTGAACGCATTGTCGACATAGTTGTCAGTCGACAAACATGAATGTTTGTGGTCCAGCCTGCAGTCAGTTACAGGATATTTTGTGTCACTCGTCGCCTCTTCCACCTCAGACAGTGATTTGTGTCTGTCGCCAGTGTCAACTGGCACCGTGGTTCAGGGTTAACGCTACAGTGTAGTCCCTCACGCTCGTTCTTAGAACAGGCAGGATCAGTCACCTCAGAAGTCGCAGAAGGCAAGTCCGGAACAACTCCAGGAGAATCAGATGTAATAAAAAGCACGGTGGTATTTAAATCAACCCTAAGGTCGGGAAATGTCCCAAGTTTTTATATTGTTACATATGAGAATCAATAGACATAACGGTGAAACGTCTCTGTTAGATTCGTTTCATGCTATTTAACTTGTATTTCGTGCTGTGGCGCTCAGTTATTTGTATTTTAGTTTTGTACTTAGTGTTCGTCTCCTTTCAGTGGTACACAATTACATTAACGTATCAATTTCTCCAGCAAGCATCTAATCCTATGTACATTACCAACATTTTGTGCTCCCAAATTTACTGTCTCTCTTTATCATCTGTATGAATGAGTGAGTGATTGTGCTGTGGTAGCAACAGTGTAGCCAACGCATCTTTTTCACTCAAGGCAAAGAGATCTGTACCCTTTCGGTAGTCATTCGACATTAGTTAAGTTGGTGGCGGAAAGGACCCCTCTAGTCTCTTCCGGCTACCTGGGGGAAGTTCGCTGCTGGGAGAAACTGCTCTCGGCATTCGAGACTGGACCTTTCGTGAGTGAAGACGGTACTCTAGAGAGCAACTTGGCGCTGGTGTGTGTGTGTGTGTGTGTGTGTGTGTGAATTCCTAATGGACAAAACTGCTGAGGTCATCGCTCCCTTGTCTTATACACTACTTAAACTAATTTAAATTAATTTATGCTATGAACAACACAGACACCCATGCCGGAGGGAGGAGTCGAATCTCCGACGGGACGGGCCGCGCAATCCGTGACATGACGCCATAGACAGCGTGGCCACTCCGCGCAGCTTGGTGAATGTGTTAATGTGCCATGGTGTGTAGCTATTCCAACTGATGTACACCTTTCATCTGCCAGCTCAGTTTTAAGTTCGACAGTCGAATTGTTACATTTTTCAGAGTATATTTTTCTCTTTGAAGTAAGTTTTTCCGGCCTCGCTTTGTGTAAGCAGAACACGTGGTGTAGGAGGTTCATTACTCCAGCACAGGTTTAATTTTCAGTTGTCTGACCTCTTTTAACTGGAATGTATGTGTGAACCTTCCTTGTGTTTATAGGTTTTATTTCTTCTACTTTTCATTTCGTTTCAGTTTTAAGATTGTGTGGCTTTTTTGATACCACATGGTGGTAATTCCATTGTGTGTGTGTGTGTGTGTGTGTTTCTTTTTTTTTTTTTTTTTTTTCATACCACGAGGTGGTAATTTCATCGTGTGTAATTTCAGTACCATCTTGAAAAAGTTTTATTCCGCATGATATTTTATTGCTATTGGTGTCTATACGAGTTACATTGGTGTTCTTGAAGTTTTCACGAGTCTTAGTAATTTTGCTTTCTTCACGAATATTCGCGGCATTTGCAGGTGTTCCACTCCAGCGTACCTTAGTTTCATGTGTGGGGTGATGCAGATAAATCTCTGTGTCGCAAAGTTTTCCACAGAATTCTCATTCACAATAATTCAGTCATAGCGGTAGGCTTGGACCTCTGAGCCTCTGACTTACTGTGATGGTCAAAATTCTTTTTATCTCTATTCTTGTCTCTGTGAATCGTGTATGTTTCTGTAAACATTTCCCATGCCCGCCAAAGATTTCTTTTTCATTTATCAGCGCGATGTACCACAGCACTCAATATAATAATGGTTAATAAATTACATAACAGGCAACGACAAATCACAGTTTAGAATTATTTTGTGAACTTTTAGTATGATGTTTAATTTTAATAAATTATGTTTAACTGTGATGAGTGTTTCTCAGATAAACCCCTCCTCTTTTCTAAAATTATTTTTTATACATCCCATTTGGTGTTTCTGAAGCGCAAAATGCGGGCCTTATATTTGTAGACTTTGCCTGATTGTATTATTCTTTTTGTTGATCCTTAAGCTCCTGCTTGCTCCTGCTTGCTCTGAATTACTTGATTTAACGGTTCTACTTAAATTGTTGCCATATGCTCATTCTACATATTCACTCGGATCTTCTTATTAGTTTTAACACGTTAGTTAAGGTTAACTGTTCAGTGATTATTTATGTTCTCATATTACATTCTTCCCAATTTTAATTAAATTGGGTGGCGACCCAGACAAATTGTGTGACATACGAAACTTACAGTAGACTGCAGAATTCTACATCGGCTATCTTGCCTCAGATTCTGTTTGTAAATCACTTTCCAGATAACCATTCACCAGTTAACAATCATTTGACTGCTCAATTTAAATAAAAACGTTGTTTTAGCTGCATTTGGAACTAATAAGTTACAGTTCTTCATTAACGGTAACTTCTTTCTAGTGGAACAGCAATCGCTATAGAAATCTTCAGTCGCGTGAAAACTTATTGGATAAAAATGCACCGTAGGCCACATAGCCTGGGAATAAACTGTGTTCTTTACATATAAATAACCGAAACACATGGCATTGTCCTGCGCTGTTACAGATTTGGAAGAATAAAATGATTTATTGATTCTCTTCATATTTATTTTCTTTCGTGGAGGTATGTGTAGTGGACTGACAAGGCAGCCAGTCCACAGTGACGGGTAGCCGAAAGGGCACACGTACACACACGCCGACTGGCGCGAAGTCTGGAACAGGATTCGTAATGAATGTGATAAAGAAAAGAACGTAGTTACTACAACACTTAACTTTTATATCGTCCTTTGGTATACAGCATTCTTGATGATACAAGTGAGACTATCTTGAGATACATGCAATGGTACAAATGGCGCCTTGCTAGGTCGTAGCCATTAACTTAGCTGAAGGCTATTCTAACTGTCTCTCGGCAAATGAGAGAAAGGCTTCGTCAGTGTAGTCGCTAGCAACGTCGTCGTACAACTGGGGCGAGTGCTAGTCAGTCTCTCGAGACCTTCCGTGTGGTGGCGCTCGATCTGCGATCCTGACAGTGGCGACACGCGGGTCCGACATGTACTAATGGACCGCGGCCGATTTAAGCTACCACCTAGCAAGTGTGGTGTCTGGCGGTGACACCACAGTATGTATCGTCTATGCCACTACATGAAGGCAGTTTATTTATTTCCGTACGCGTTTCGCTTCTAGACGGTAGATGCGGTACATACCTCCACGAATTTAGAGCAGCTAAGGAAAAGACGGAAAACAAATTAAACTGACGATTATTTTTTTCTTTTGCGAATGTATAAGTGAACCATTATTGAAGACGAAGTCCTCCTGTGATTCAGCCAACAATACTTCCTTTTCTTCACACCCATTTAGCGCCTTTTGTTTTCAAAGTATGAGTACTGTGTCATCTTTTGACGCTTTGGGGGGGACTGAGATAATTGTACGTCGAAGAAATTGGCGTAATTTGTCTTTTCGATCAAGATGAATAATGGAAGGCAGGGAATGAAATGTCCGTAGCGTCTTGACCAGCGTCACTGGGGTGGCCGAGTTTGACGTCCCCCATGTGGTGGAGAGATCGGTCTCAACAGTGTCCCTGCAAGCACTGAGAGCCCCGGGGCTGAACCCAAGACAGGTGCTGATCAAGAACATCGAGTCACCACGCCTCCACCTCTAGCCAGTAAAACACTGATGCCGAACATTTCTGGCACCATCAGGATGAGAATTTATTGTCTCTCTATCGAACAGTCACATTAATTGATATTAGAGAGCTCTGCTAGGAACCCGGATACGTTCACTTCAGTACAATAAATTAATTCAGTCGCAAATACAAAAAAATATTAAGTAAAGCTCGCAAAACAAAACTATGGCACAAATTCACGTCGCTATAAAACGTAGAGTTAAACAAATCTTAACAACTGATCTTACCACTTAATAGTGTTTTGTTACACTGTCTTCGAAATTGCGAAAACAAAGGAATTTTTATGGCACTGTCATGATATGTTGACGTTACCGACTATTAATAAATATTTTTACGTATTGTTTGTACATTACTGAGTGCTCAATATGCAAACGCGAAAAGAACAAAGTTGATATTCGTACCATGCCTTAAAATTGTGTGGCTATTGTTGTGCTAGGAGTCGATTTTAAGGTGTGATGCTGAGAGTTTTATCTCTAATGTATTTATGAGTCTTGAAAAATTTCAAGATTTCTAATTTTAATGGAACATGAAAGTTGAGAAAAGGTCACGCTCTATATCTCTCTCAGCAGTTTTTCCATCTATCAATAAAAATAAGTGGATTAATATCAGAGAATTCTAAAGTCAGTGACGTGCCTGCCTGAAAGTGTGACATACTTCATGTGATATTGTGATCAGACTTAGGAACGTACAGCAAAATACCTACTAAGTAACATTTCGAATGATAATATAAAAGTCTGGCGACATCCAATATTTTTTACGAGGAAGTCATTCTGTTCAACTCTTCCAAAGAATATCCGAGCAATACCTCCTTCAATCAACTCGTGCCCCTTCCTTTCTAACATAAGTATTTATAAACTGAAATTTACTCCATATGCAGGCGTAAACTGTTTGACAAAGCAAACTCCTAACGATTAAAATGTAGAAGTAACCGTGTAAATATGGAGTAATGATGATGCTTCGAAATAGAGGGTGGGTTTAGATTTGTAACCCGAATTACTTTTATTCTTGACACACTTCAAATTCTTATATCTCATTCGTTTCTGAAAAGAAGCTGTATAAGCTTTTCATCCAGCAGAAATATCGAGAAACTGTTCCGTTAGTTCTGCAAAGCATCAAAATTGCTTACCGATTATCACTGTTTTACAGTGTGTCCCATTCTTACTCGAGGAACATTTCCTCCGCAGTAGGTATATACGCTGAAGAGCCAAAGAAACTGGAACACCTGCATAATATCGTGTAGGGCCCCCGCGAGCACGCAGAAGTCCCGCAGTACGACGTGGCACGGACTCGACTAATGTCTGAAGTAGTGCTGGAGGGAACTGGCACCGTGAATCCTGCAGGGCTGTCCATAAATACGTAAGAGTACGAGGGGGTGGAGATCTCTTCTGAACAGCGTGTTGAAAGGCATCCCATATATGATCAATAAAGTTCATGTCTGGGTGAATTTTGTGGTCAGCAGAAGTGTTTAAACTCACAAGGTAACCTCCCCATCGCACCCCCCTCAGATTCAGTTATAAGTTGGCACAGTCGATAGGCCTTGAAAAACTGAACACAGATCAATCGAGAAAACAGGAAGAAATTGTGTGGAACTATGAAAAAATAAGCAAAATATACAAACTAAGCAGTCCATACGAAACATAGGCAACATCAAGGACGATCTGGCACAGGAGCATCGTGGTCGCGTGGTTAGCGTCAGCAGCTGCGGAACGAGAGGTCGTTGGTTCAACTCTTCCCTCTGGTGAAAATTTTTTTATTTTCAGACAATTATCAGAGTTCAGGCACTCACACATAATCAACTTCGCTGTGCAAAATTCCAGGACATGTTCAGATTTGCTTGGACATATACAGGATTTGACGGTCTACACACGGAAAAATTTGAAAACCTTAAAAACATATGTTTTGACAGAGCACAGAGAAAACTGTGCGAATGTGAAACTGTTGCATTCATTTGTTGAAGTTTATGTGACACACTCTTATGTTTTCATCAATTTTTTGGAAGTGATTATCACATCCACAAGAAAACCTAAATCGGGCAAGGTAGAAGAATCTTTTTACCCATTCGCCAAGTGTGCAAGTTAGGTGGGTCGACAACATATTCCTGTCATGGGACGCACATGCCGTCACCAGTGTCGTGTAGAATATATCAGACGTGTTTTCCTGTGGAGGAATCGGTTGACCCATGACCTTGCGATCAAATGTTTTCGGTTCCCATTGGAGAGGCACGTCCTTTCGTCTACTAATCGCACGGTTTTGCGGTGCGGTCGCAAAACACAGACACTGAATTTATTACAGTGAACAGAGACGTCAATGAACGGACAGATCATAACTTTGCGAAAGTAAAATTTTCAGTCGAGGGAAGACTTGAACCAAGGACCTCTCGCTCTGCAGCTGTTCACGCTAACCACAGGAGCACGGCGCGCATGTGCTCGTATCCTCCTTGATGTTGCCTATGTTGCCCATGGACTACTCAGTATATTTTGCTTATTTTTTCATAGTTCCACACTTCTTCCTGTTTTCTCGATTGATCTGTGTTCAGTTTTTCAAGGCCTACCGACTGTGCCAACTTATAACTGAATCTAAGGGTGGTGAGATGGGGAGGTTCCCTTGTCAGAAGAGTGGACATGTGGGGTGTCGCATTGTCCTGCTGGAACTGTCCAAGTCCATTGGAATGCACAATGGACATGAATGGACGCAGGTAATCAGAAAGGATGCTTACGTACGTGTCACCTGTCAGAGTCGTATCTAGAAGTATCAGGGGTCCTATATCACTCCAACTGCACACGCTCCACACCATTACAGGACCTCCACCAGCTTGAACAGTCCCCTGCTGACATTCAGGGTCCATGGATTCGTGAAGTTGTCTCCACACCCGTACACCTCCATCCGTTCGATACAATTTAAACGCGACTCGTCCGATCAGGCAACGATTCTTTTTAGTCGTCATTGGTCCAGTTCTTGCAGGATCTTTTTCCGGCCGCGGCGATGTCGGAGGTTTGATGTTTTATAGGATTCCTGATGTTCACGGTACACTCTGGAAATGGTCGCAGGGGAGATACCCACGTCATCGCTCCCTCGGAGACGCTGTGTGCCATCGCTCGTGCGCAGACTGCAACACCGCGTTGAAATTCACTTAAATCTTGATAACCTGCCATCGTAGCAGCAGTAACACATCTAACAACCGCGCCAGATACTTGTCCTATATAGGCGTTGCCGACCGCAATGCCGTATTCTGTTTACATATCTTTGTATTTGAATACGCATGCCTACACGAGGTTCTCTGGCGCACTAGTAGAAGAGCCTGTAGGGAACACACAATGAATATTACTTTTCCTAACGCCACAGTGGAAGCACCAGTTCCCGACAGATAACGAAACTGAGTGCTGTCGGTCTTGGCTGGCACTTTGGTGGATGAGCGTCCGCGTCTTCGAGCGATGTTGGCAAGCGGCGTGCACTCAGCCACTGTGAGGCCAATTGGGGAGGTGCTTGACTGAGAAGCAGCGGCTCCCGTCTCGTAAACTGACAACGGCCAGAAGGGCGGTGTGCTGACCACACGCCACTCCGTATCCTCAAAGGAGGCTCTGAGCACTATGGGACTTAACATCTGAGGTCATCAGTGTCCTAGAACTTAGAACTACTTAAACCTAACTAACCTAAGGACATCACACACATCGATGCCCGAGGCAGGATTCGAACCTGCGACCGTATCAGCCGCGTGGTTCCCGACTGAAGCGCCTAGAACCGCTCGGTTACATTGGCCGGCTCCGTATCCTCATCCGGTGAAGGATGACATGGCTGTCGGCTGGTACCGCTGGGCCTTCAAATACTGTTTGTTGAAGTTTTTTTTACTGTTACTTACCTGGAAGATAATGTTGTATATCAACTATAAATACGACACGTTTAATTTAGTATATTGTAAAACATACAAAGAATTTATCGAGCATTAAAGCGATTGTCTTAGCTGCGAAACAGGTCCTTTCTGCATAGCGGATCGTGTGACTTTTGTTTATTGATTAAAGTCACCTTTGCAAATCGTACATCATGGTTTCCCATGAATTTGCCTAATCGTATTCAGAAATGCTTGCACTCTACGGAGTGCTAAGTGCATGACGTAATCGACGAACTGGTTTTAAAATATTCATTTCTTCTCGTCAATTTCTTCTTGACTTCTGGAGCAACGCCTTAAATATCTAAATGAAGGTGTGGCCTTTTAATCACCACCTAATGGTGTCGGTAAAAGCAAATTAAATGTCTGTTTTGGCCTTCTGTGTAATTGTGACGGTTGATTATACCTTAGTGTAACACAACGAGTCGGCATTCGACATTCCTTTCCGTTTACGATCGCAGGTGCTGCTTTTGGTTTAGCGGCCACTGAATGATTTATGAAACTCGTTTTCAAAGGCTGCTTAACTATTCAGAGATAACTGAGCAGCAGGTCGAGGACAAGATCGATTTATCGACGTATTTGATTTCATAGTAGCGTTCATCTGGAAATATATCTTTAAGAGATCGTATATGTCTGTTCTCATTATTTGATGTTGATATTTCTCCAACGTACTGCGTAAGGTCAATGAAGCTACAGTTAAGATGTAAGTAGGCTGTTTAGGTTTTTTATTGGTAACGCCACCTCTGTATGAAAATCACTGGCTGTGCTGTGTGCAGTCTGTGGCTGCTTTGCATTGTTGTAATACTCGCCATTGTAGTGTTAGGCAGCTGGCTGTGAACAGCGCGTAGCGTTGCGCAGTTGGAGGTGAGCCGCCAGCAGTGGTGGATGTGGGGAGAGAGATGGCGGAGTTTTGAAATTTGTCATGAACTGCTATATTTATATATGATGATATCAAGGTAAATACATTGTTTGTTCTCTATTAATATCTTTCATTTGCTAACTATCCCTATGAGTAGTTAGTGCCTTCAGTAGTTTGAATCTTTTATTTAGCTGGCAGTAGTGGCGCTCGCTGTATTGCAGTAGCTTGAGTAGCGAAGATTTTTGTGAGGTAAGTGATTTGTGAAAGGTATAGTTTAATGTTAGTCAGGGCCATTCTTTTGTAGGGATTATTGAAAGTCAGATTGCGTTGCGCTAAAAAATATTGTGTATCAGGTTAAGCACAGTCTTGTATAAATTTTTCAAAGGGGACGTTTCATATGGCGACCCTGCCAGGATACCTCACTGGAACCTTCTGATTTTTTTTCTTGTAGTTTGTGTAATTAGTGTAGCTTTTGTTTATTGCTAGCGCGTAATTGTAGAGAGAATTTCCTTTCTAATTGTAGTTTTTCATTGTTGTACAGTAAAACAGTTGTGGCATGCATGTAGATTTGCACCAAGTATTTCGCAGCTGCGCTTGCAATTAACTAGATATTATTTTCAGTGTTATGTTAATGTGTTCTCTTATTTTTTGATCTTCAAATTGTGTTTTTCTGTGTTGTCGCGTGAAATACTGTGACAATAATGGCGTGTGAAAAACGTAATACTAGGCTCCAAAGTAAACTGAGAAATGACAGTGAAAATGATAGCAGTGTGTTAGCGCCACCGAGTAATGAATTAACTGATGTTCAAAGTAGTAATTTGGTAACTGTGCATAGGGAAATGGAGCGGGCGGCAAACAATGGCCTGGACAGTGAAACAATTAGTGAAGAGGGAAGCATTCTCGATCGATCGGTCGGCAACAGCTCGCCTCAGAAATCCGAAATGACAGGACACAATTTTGCAAATACTGTAGATTCAGGTTTTGGGTCCTCACCGTTTTCTCAAATAAGTCAAGACACATTTTCTGCTTGTCAAAATGTGAATGTTGCCGGTGCAACTTCACTGCCGAAAAGCACTGAGGAACGTGTTTCAGACACCAGTGCATTGTTATTACAGTTAATGCAACAAATGGGACAAAGGCTACAAAAGTTAGACACAACGCTTGAACAAAATCAGAAACAAATGGAACAAAATCAGAGACAAACACAGCAAAAGCTACAAAAGTTAGACACAGTGGAACAAAATCTTCAAAAGTTAGACACAATGGAACAACACCAGAGACAAACACAGCAACAGTTAGACGCAATGGAACAAAATCTTCACACCACACTTGAACAAACACGTGAAGATTAAACTACTGTTGTTGTTGTTGTGGTCTTCAGTCCTGAGACTGGTTTGATGCAGCTCTCCATGCTACTCTATCCTGTGCAAGCTTCTTCATCTCCCAGTACCTACTGCAACCTACATCCTTCTGAATCTGCTTAGTGTATTGATCTCTTGGTCTCCCTCTACGATTTTTACCCTCCACGCTGCCCTCCAATGCTAAATTTGTGATCCCTTGATGCCTCAAAACATGTCCTACCAACCGATCCCTTCTTCTAGTCAAGTTGTGCCACAAACTTCTCTTCTCCCCAATCCTATTCAATACCTCCTCATTAGTTACGTGATCTACCCACCTTATCTTCACCATTCTTCTGTAGCACCACATTTCGAAAGCTTCTATTCTCTTCTTGTCCAAACTGGTTATCGTCCATGTTTCACTTCCATACATGGCTACACTCCATACAAATACTTTCAGAAACGACTTCCTGACACTTAAATCTATACTCGATGTTAACAAATTTCTCTTCTTCAGAAACGATTTCCTTGCCATTGCCAGTCTACATTTTATATCCTCTCTACTTCGACCATCATCAGTTATTTTACTCCCTAAATAGCAAAACTCCTTTACTACTTTAAGTGTCTCATTTCCTAATCTAATCCCCTCAGCATCACCCGATTTAATTTGACTGCATTCCATTATCCTCGTTTTGCTTTTGTTGATGTTCATCTTATATCCTCCTTTCAAGACACTGTCCATTCCGTTCAACTGCTCTTCCAAGTCCTTTGCTGTCTCTGACAGAATTACAATGTCATCGGTGAACCTCAAAGTTTTTACTTCTTCTCCATGAATTTTAATACCTACTCCGAATTTTTCTTTTGTTTCCTTTACTGCTTGCTCAATATACAGATTGAATAACATCGGGGAGAGGCTACAACCCTGTCTCACTCCTTTCCCAGCCACTGCTTCCCTTTCATGCCCCTCGACTCTTATAACTGCCATCTGGTTTCTGTACAAATTGTAAATAGCCTTTCGCTCCCTGTATTTTACCCCTGCTACCTTCAGAATTTGAAAGAGAGTATTCCAGTTAACGTTGTCAAAAGCTTTCTCTAAGTCTACAAATGCTAGAAACGTAGGTTTGCCTTTTCTTAATCTTTCTTCTAAGATAAGTCGTAAGGTTAGTATTGCCTCACGTGTTCCAACATTTCTACGGAATGCAAACTGATCTTCCCCGAGGTCCGCTTCTACCAGTTTTTCCATTCGTCTGTAAAGAATTCGCGTTAGTATTTTGCAGCTGTGACTTATTAAACTGATAGTTCGGTAATTTTCACATCTGTCAACACCTGCTTTCTTTGGTATTGGAATTATTATATTCTTCTTGAAGTCTGTGGGTATTTCGCCAGTCTCATACATCTTGCTCACCAGACGGTAGAGTTTTGTCATGACTGGCTCTCCCAAGGCCATCAGTAGTTCTAATGGAATGTTGTCTACTCCCGGGGCCTTGTTTCGACTCAGGTCTTTCAGTGCTCTGTCAAACTCTTCACGCAGTATCTTATCTCCCATTTCATCTTCATCTACATCCTCTTCCACTTCCATAATACTGTCCTCAAGTATATCGCCCTTGTATAAACCCTCTATATACTCCTTCCACCTTTCTGCCTTCCCTTCTTTGCTTAGAACTGGGTTGCCATCTGAGCTCTTGATATTAATACAAGTGGTTCTCTTCTCTCCAAAGGTCTCTTTAATTTTCCTGTAGGCAGTATCTATCTTACCCCTAGTGAGACAAGCCTCTACATCCTTACATTTGTCCTCTAGCCATCCCTGCTTAGCCATTTTGCACTTTCTGTCGATCTCATTTTTGAGACGTTTGTATTCCCTTTGGCCTGCTTCATTTACTGCATTTTTATATTTTCTCCTTTCATCAATTAAATTCAATATTTCTTCTGTTACCCAAGGATTTCTATTAGCCCTCGTCTTTTTACCTACTTGATCCTCTGCTGCCTTCACTACTTCATCCCTCAGAGCTACCCATTCTTCTTCTACTGTATTTCTTTCCCCCATTCCTGTCAATTGTTCCCTTATGCTCTCCCTGAAACTCTCTACAACCTCTGGTTCTTTCAGTTTATCCAGGTCCCATCTCCTTAAATTCCCACCTTTTTGCAGTTTGTTCAGTTTCAATCTGCAGTTCATAACCAATAGATTGTGGTCAGAATCCACATCTGCCCCTGGAAATGTCTTACAATTTAAAACCTGGTTCCTAAATCTCTGTCTTACCATTATATAATCTATCTGATACCTATTAGTATCTCCAGGATTCTTCCAGGTATACAACCTTCTTTTATGATTCTTGAACCAAGTGTAAGCTACGATTAAGTTATGCTCTGTGCAAAATTCTACAAGGCGGCTTCCTCTTTCATTTCTTCCCCCCAATCCATATTCACCTACTATGTTTCCTTCTCTCCCTTTTCCTACTGACGAATTCCAGTCACCCATGACTATTAAATTTTCATCTCCCTTCACTACCTGAATAATTTCTTTTATCTCGTCATACATTTCATCAATTTCTTCATCATCTGCAGAGCTAGTTGGCATATAAACTTGTACTACTGTAGTAGGCATGGGCTTTGTGTCTGTCTTGGCCACAATAATGCGTTCACTGTATTACCCCTATTTGATTTTGTATTTATAACCCTGTAATCACCTGACCAAAAGTCTTGTTCCTCCTGCCACCGAACTTCACTAATTCCCACTATATCTAACTTTAACCTATCCATTTCCCTTTTTAAATTTTCTAACCTACCTGCCCGATTAAGGGATCTGACATTCCACGCTCCGATCCGTAGAATGCCAGTTTTCTTTCTCCTGATAACGACGTCCTCTTGATTAGTCCCCGCCCGGAGATCCGAATGGGGGACTATTTTACCTCCGGAATATTTTACCCAAGAGGACGCCATCATCATTTAATCATACAGTAAAGCTGCATGTCCTCGGGAAAAATTACGGCTGTAGTTTCCCCTTGCTTTCAGCCGTTCGCAGTACCAGCACAGCAAGGCCGTTTTGGTTAATGTTACAAGGCCAGATCAGTCAATCATCCAGACTGTTGCCCCTGCAACTACTGAAAAGGCTGCTGCCCCTCTTCAGGAACCACACATTTGTCTGGCCTCTCAACAGATACCCCTCCGTTGTGGTTGCACCTACGGTACGGCCATCTGTATCGCTGAGGCACGCAAGCCTCCCCACCAACGGCAAGGTCCATGGTTCATGGGGGAAGATTTAACTACTGAGTTACATAAAATCGAATCGAAATGTCAAAAAGTCTGTAACGACGTAAAAACACAAATTTGTGAGCATTTTCAACCTATTTTTTCGCGGCATGAAAATGCATTACAGAATCACGAAGCAGCCATAAAAGAACTGCAAACTAGTGTTCATGAAAATCATGAGACCTTGCAAGGTAAATTTGACTCAGTTGCATCTACCGATTCGGTTACGCAACTTGCAAAATCTCAGGAAAACTTAAAGGACAAAGTAGATACTCTGAAACTTGGTTCAGAAAAACACACTGAGGAAATAAGTACACTATCGGAGAAAGTAGCCGAACTTTCGGATCAGTTCACTAATTTATCTACGAAGGTAGACGATAATCTGAATGACACAAAACAGAAATCCGGGAAGTACAAGATCAGCTGACACAGGTAATACAAGAATTACGTATTTCAGAGGACACTCGCGCCCCAATACGGGATGAGGGACTTAGGAATACGGAAAAGCCGCAAAATAATAACACAGGGCATTTCGGAAGTTATGAAAGAAATTGGCAATGTGCACCGAATTTTGAGATGGAACGGCCGACACGACCTAACAATGACCGATATGCGACTCGCCGACATGGTGATTTTGACTATAAGCTGTTCATTACTACACGTAAATTCAACACATTTAAGAATTCTGCCAACGACATTCATCCACAAGCGTGGCTCCATCAATTCTCTCATTGTTTTCCTCCCAACTGGTCATTGGAGCACAGGTTAGAATTTATGTGTGGCTACTTGGAGAATGAAACAGCTGTAAGAATGCGATCGGTCATTCACGATTGTCACAGTGAAGGAGAATTTTATCATGCCTTCCTCTCAGCGTATTGGTCTCAAGCCACACAAGACCGAGTAAAACATGGCATCATAATGATGAAACATTTCGAACAATCTGAATTCTCCAGTCTTGTGAAATATTTTGAAGACATGTTGCACAAGAATCAGTACCTGTCAAACCCATACAGCCCCTCAGAACTCATCCGCATTTGCTTAATCAAATTACCTGAACATTTACGGCATATTATTTTAGCAGGACGTTGCAAAGACGACATTGAAGCTTTTCAGGGACTGTTACAAGAACTGGAAATTGACACTGACAATCGCGGAACGCAGGAGCACAACAATTACAGATCACATCCGTCGCAATTCCGCGATGAAAGAAATAATAACTGGACACGACAACGCTATTCTCACAACACATATCGTGACCAAAACAGACACCACCCGTATGACAACCGTTGGCAGAGTGGTAATAATTACAGGGAAAGATCACCTCTCCGTGGTAGTGACTATCACAGAGACAATCAGAGAAACAGACAATTTGGGAACCAAAATAATTATTATCAAGGGAGACAGAATAACTTTAGACGCAACGGTCCAGCGCGCAGTTACGATTCAGGGAGAAATTCTCCACCACGTGATGGACAAGGAAGAAACTACGGAATCTACCGATATGACGACAGACGATATATTCGTAACGACAGACCTGAATTGCATCAGAACTGGCGGGATACAAACAGGGCAGAGCCTTCTCGTCAGAGTGAATTTGTAGAAGTTAGGTCTCCAAATCCCAATAACGACGCGCGCCAACAAAGAGACAATAGGCAATGACTCACACCGCTGGCAGCAACAAAACGCACTTGTGAAACTGATGACGCAGCTGCCGTAGCTAGTAATTACGTAAAAATGGAAGAGATTAGGGACATCTTACTCCAGGAACACGACGTAAAACTTAACAACATTGCATATCCTGTGATTCACATTACTGTAAATGACGTAAAATTTACGGCAGTACTTGACTCTGGCAGTCCCATCTCAGTAATTAGTGAAACAGCTTTTAGCAAATGCAACAAATCGAACGATTGCCCCACTCTTCCGTTATGTAAGATTAAATTAAAAGGTGCGATCGTTGGAAAAAGTGTAGATGTACACCAACAAACCAACGTAGAATTCTTTTGTCAAAGCCATAGCTTCTCTATGAACTTTCTTATTGTTCCATTATTGTCGACGGAAATTATATTGGGAGTAGACTTTTTGAATGAATACAAAGCAATCTTAAGCTTTCACGATGCTGAAATAAGTTTAGAAAAAGAAGGTAAGTCAGTAGCTTTGAAATTTGAAGATTGGCTCTCAAACCATGACGAAGAAATTAATCGGCTTTACCTCCTGTTAGACAACAGTTCGGAATTTTCGACGGAACTTGACACTAACAATCACTCTGCAAGTACTGACAGGGGTGATATCGACGGCGCATTTGATACTAATGAGTTAATTCAGAATAAAATTCAAACAATTGAGAATTGTAATGACACTGATAGGCAGGACCTTTTTGAGATTTTACAAGCACATTCCACAGTTTTTACTCATAAAACAGGAACAATCAAGGGATTTCAATACCAATTTCGTGTTCGTGAGCATACTAAATTTTGTGTTAGACCATATGTAATTCCAGCACATTATAGGGACCGTGTTAGAACAGAAGTACAATCTATGCTTGACGAGGGCATTATTGAGCCTGCAGTAAGCTCATACAACAATCCATTACATGTTGTTGAGAAGAAAAGTGGATCGATCAGGCTTGTTTTAGATTAGAGACAAATCAATACTATCATTATTCCTGAAACAGACAGGCCGCAAACGTTGGAAGAACTTCTTCAAAATTTTAATGGTGTAAACGTGTTGTCTTCCATTGATCTCAGATCCAGCTTTTATCAGATCGAACTTCATCCAGAATGTAGATAATACACAGCTTTCCTTTGTTTCGGTGTTTGTTATCAGTTTCGGAAACTTCCCTTTGGTTTGAACATTTCTTCAGCAGCATTCATTCGCGGGCTAAATTCCATATTACTTGAGTTCTTAAAACGTCACATCACCTTATATGTGGACGATATTCTAATAGCAGAAGCTTCATGGGAACAACATAATCGCATCCTCAACAGTTTGTTACGTATTTTTGCAGAATCTGGAATTACAGTTAACTTGGAAAAGTCTGAATTCGGTAGGTCAAAGGTGAGGTTTTTGGGACATATTATTTCTTCTGAAGGCATTCAGCCGGATCCTGAAAAGTTAGAAGCAATCAGAGCCATTCCAGTTCCATCCACCAAAAGACAAGTCCGCAGTTTTCTAGGTCTCGTAAATTTTTACCGTCGTTTTCTGAATATGCAAATTCTTGTTACACCAAAACTTTGTTCTCTCACTGGAAAAAATACTATTTGGAACTGGGACGAACAAGCACAGTTGGAATTCAATTCTTTGAAAGAATCGCTACTTAACGCGCCAATACTAGCTCATCCAGATCTGTCACAAGATTTCTGCCTTAGCACGGATTCTTCTAAAGTCGGTCTTGGTGCCCATTTATTTCAAGAAGCCACAGAAAATGACACTACTGTTCAGAAAACCATTGCTTTTGCTAGCCGAGTGCTAACAAAATCTGAAAAAAATTATTCCGTTACTGAATTAGAAGCTTTAGCTATCGTTTGGGCATTTAACAAATTCCGTTTCTTTCTTTCTGGTAAGCACGTAAAAGTATACAGTGATCATCGCGCATTACAATTTCTTATGTCCTCAAAATTAAATCATGACAGGTTAAAACGTTGGGCATCGTTTCAGCAAGAATTCCGCTTCACAATAGTCTACATTCCCGGCAAGGAGAACATTGTTGCGGACGCACTGTCACGCGCACCAGCTGGGCTTGAGAAAAGTAACATAGAAGGTAACCTCGAGAAAAACTTCAGTATTCTTTACATTCAGAAAGTCGCCTTTGAAAACTTCATCACCACATCTTTAAAGGACATTGCTCATGAACAAGATAAAGATCCGATTTGGAAAGACATCAAAAGCAAATGGCATGAAAAGACACACACACAGATTCGGCATTATTATCTGGTTAGAAACAACATACTCTTCAAACGCTGCACTGTTGATGACAAGCTATGGGTACTTTGCCTTCCTGACGATTTTGTTAATAAGCTCATTTGGTACATTCATTTCAGCTACGCACATTTTGGTCCACGAAAATGTTATTATATTCTTCGAACGACTTGTTATTTTAACAATATGGAAAAGAGAATTCGAAGAGTCTTGTCTATTTGTAAACTTTGTCAAAAGGCGAAACCATCTACTATCTCACATCGTGCTCCGTTGTTTCCTATCATTCCTTCTAAATTAAAAGAATTTGCTGCAGTTGATCTATTGGGACCCCTTGTCAGAACATCGAATGGATTTTCGTACGTTCTAGTTGCTGTTGAACTTACTTCCAAATTTGTTTCTTTCACTCCGTTACGTAAAGCCACTGAACGATCTGCATCCAACGCCTTTGTTAAAAATTTCTTACGTGAAGTTGGCCACGTTGCTAAAGTCATTTCAGATAACGGACCGCAATTCAGATCTGCTGTTTGGTCACGCATGCTTCGCAACCATAAAATCAAACCTGTTTTTATTTCATTGTACTCACCACATTGTAACCCCTCCGAACGGATTATGAAAGAAATCAATAAGCTTTGCAGACTTTATTGTCACAGAAAGCATCAGCATTGGGACAGATATTTACACTTATTTCAAAACGTGCTGAATGAAATGCCTCATGATTCCACTGCTTTACCACCTACTCTTGTACTAAAGAATGAAGAACCACCGAACAGAATCAGAGAGCTTGTACCTTTCCCGAATACACGTAAACTTCGACACAAAGATATAATTGATTTGGCTCTTAAAAATATAAAATCTGCAGCAGACAAAAGGAGAAAACTACACGGTAAAGCAAATGCAAAGAAATTGTATATTGGTCAGAAAGTTCTCATTAAAGCTCATTCATTGTCACATAAGAAGAAACACTTGAGTCACAAATTCTTTCTAGTTTACAATGGACCTTACAGAATCCGACGTATACCACATGATAATTGCGTTGAAGTTGAAACTCTGCGTACTAGGAAGAGTAAAGGTTTACACCACATTTCACATGTAAAACCGTTTATTGAGAGATAATGTGCTTTTTTAACTTGAGATTTAATGCAACATTTTGGTTCACTTGAAAATATATTCTGGATTTAAAGTACTTTCTGTGAGATACCAGATGACACAGTGGTTAGTTTATGTGACAGCTACACGATTTTTATCACGACGCTACTAATGAGTGACAGTTTACAATGTTGCTGTTGCAGTGTTTCTGTTTTATATCTGCACAGTTTTTCTGTATTGTTCTGGAAAGAAAAACATGTTTTAGTAGTAACTTTTGTGGTATAGCAACAATGAGACAGCCTTTTTCGTGACACAACAATGCGTTACTGTACAGTACTTTCTTCATCACGCCAATAAGTGTAATAACTACGATATCTATACACAAAGCATTTCACTTTTGTTTATCATGAGGTAAGTACATTGACTTCTGCAGAACTTAGCTTTCGGAGGACGATAACTACGACACTTCCACAGAGATTATCTTACAACATGACGCACAGTTTAGCGCTACAGGACACGTATTTGAGTGATTAATTTTGTACTTAAAACATTTATTTTTCAAGATTTTTGAATTGCAAAGAAGGTCTTCCGTGATACATTTCATTCCATTGCTGTAATCTGTAACACCTGAGGGTATAATTACATTAATCCTCAGGGGGGTACACGCCTACTTTGTGTACCATGTGTTTGGCACTCACAAGGAGCCCTAGCTAATATGGTATTTGCTTACACAACTTTACACATCGGTACCATATATCTCCAACACAAAATACACAGCTATCTGATCATTTAACTGAGAGAGACAAACTTTTTTACCACATCAGTGACAGATGTTTACGCAATTTCACAGTTGGGTAACCTCACACTTATGAAATTGTATTTTGTCTGTACTTTGTGAACTGTTCATATTTTTTCGGAACCATTGTGATACTATGAGAGCTTTGAATGATGTATTTGGTATGGGATCATGATTTTAAAGTACGTTTGAGGCAGATGACACTTTTGACATGAGCAGAGAATTTTTTTAGGTTTTGAAATTATTGGAGGAAGCTACGACGATTTTGAGATTTGACTGCGGTGTTATGATGTTATTTTTACGACGACGATGTGTATTATGCAGCTGAGGTATGTTTGTGGTCAAGAAGCTGATGCTAAATGAGGAATCTGATTATGCTACATATTTCATATAATGAAATATTAAATAAGCGTCGACGAATATAAATATGTGTAATAAGGTAAGGAGTAATGAATAGAAGGTAGGGACTCTGACTGGTGAAAAAGGATGTTGTAAACCGAGAATCGTACTTTAAGAGTTATGAAATGTGTGTAAATGCGTGAATGTAACACAATGCCGGCGAAAATTTTTTGGACACTGTTATATTCATACGATTTTGTTTCTACAGATTTGTAACGCAAATTCTTCACCTATGAAATTTTTATATGAGACTGTCGCTGTAGCGAAAACTGCTGTCGTAAATATTTCGTTAAGAAAGGTAAGTGACCGTGAAGTAATTCGTTGTGAGCAGCCAGGTGTGTCAGACGCCTGGAGAAAAAGCCATTATTGCGAGCCCTTTTCAGCGGCACAGGTAGAAAAAAAAAGGGAGGCCATTATCCTCGCTATTGACGTTTCTTTGTAGAGAGCATCGCAAAAACGACACGGTCGAACTTGAAAACATATGTTGACACTGTGGAGCTCTTAATTTATGATATTTACTGAAATGCCTAATGAAATGACGAGAAATATTTTTCATCTGCACACCTGATTATGACAAGCATCTTTCTACGAGAGTTGAGAGAATGTCTACTAACTTATGAAATGTCACATGACTATTGAATGATTTTTTATGCTTTGGTTTGCGTAATTGCTTATTTCATTTGATGTCTAGTTTCTAGCTGCACTGCAGCATTGGTTAAAATAAAATTTTATAGATGTACTAATATAAACATTTTCTGTCTACAGATCCAGTAAATAATAGTTTTGTGATCTACTTCCAAGAAAACGATGGCACATAAATAGACATTTCCCTTCACAGGACTTAAATAAATAATTTCTTTACGATTTGGTAACTGCTAGTGTAAGCTCTCATGATGCATCACTCTAGTGTTAAGATGTGACATAGGTATTAGACATGGCCATTTTTAGTGTAATACTTTTTCTGCTTGAACTTTGTCATGTTTAGGTATAAGTTATGCTGTTGGCCAGGAATAGTGCTACTGAATTTTAATTTGTGTTACTCTGTTAAGCCAGTTTTACTACTGATTTATTTTTCTTGTTTGCTGCTCATTACCTTATATTAGTTGTAATTTATGCTGCTTGCTTCACCATTTGTCTTTTTGATCATTGCTGTTTGTGTTAATTGTTTTGTGCTGCTGCATTGCCTCGTCCCTTAGTTTAGCATCTGAGCTCAGTAGATTTAAGTTAGCTTAAGAGGGGTAGACTATATAAGAACCTAACTATGGAGAATAGGGAAAGAATGCATTGACAAGGTATATGAAAACGTTTTGGGCCAAAATGAGTATTGTACAATGAGCCATAATTATTTTGAAAGAAATATGAATAGAATACAGGAAGGACTTTTTGGGAATAATGATGAATGAAGGGAGATCTCCAAGAAGTAAAGAAAGTTTTGTTTGCAAAATACTGCAGTAAAACAAACCCTGTCCTTTCCTTTTGTATTATTATGCTATGTGTTTGTGTACCCTTGTGTATTTGTTTTCTTCCTGTCTCTGTGTAGTTTCATAGAATTTTTTTTCTAATACTATTCACTATGATGAGGAATACTGTTATCCTCAAATATAATTGGTTTTAATAATATGTTATTTAACTTGTAAATATGCTTAGATATTATTTATTCTGTTTTGTTTTAATGCTCATGTGTGAAGTTGATGTTTCGAAAGTTATTCTGAACTTTTATGTATCTACTTATCTCATAATTCCTGTAACATTGATGTATATGTTTATTTCTATTCTGTTGTAAAGCCTGTACTACAAATGTTATCTGTATTGTTATGTTCTTGAATGATGTATTTTTTATGTTGTTATTGTATTCTTATGCTATAAAATTGTAATTGATACCAGTTCATCAAATTAAGTAACTTGTAAGTTACATTTCATTGCACACATTTCTGTTGGTCATAGTATATGGACAATATGTGAGAAGTAGGGACTGTTAGTGTTTGCACATGTGTTAATAATTCAGCAAGGGACTGGATAACAGCATTGCTGGTTCTAAGGACAATTAAAAAACTTTGTGAGTGCACAAGTGGTGGTTTATGGACTTGCTATATTGTCCGCAAGACTCTTCGATGGTGATTGTGCACCTGCACATTTGCAACAGATGGCTGCTGGCCGTCTCTACAAGGACTACAGTGGGTCTGCACCTTTGATGACCCACCAATACCATTATCTCTACAAGGACTACAGTGGGTCTGCATCTTTGATGACCCACCAGTACCATTATCTCTACAAGGACTACAGTGGGTCTACATCTTTGATGATCCATCAATACCATTATTTCTACAAGGACTGCAGTGGGTCTGCACCTCTGGTGGCCCACCAATACCGTAATCTCTACCAGGACTACAGTGGGTCTGCTCTGTGATGACCTACCTACCAATACTCTTCAAAATTTTGACTGACTCTGCTGTGGGTTTGCTCTGTTGTGCCCCATGACCTGTCTGCATGTCGAGAGTCAGCACTGTCTTTCCGTTGGAAGGACAACGCTACTTCTTCAAGACTGCATGGAAATCCACTACTTCCGTGTGCATTTTCTTTTACTGCTCAGACTTTGAGAAAAACACTGCAATGTGATGAATGATCAGGACTGTCTTTATGGACTATGAGAAAATTTTAGCTTTTGACCAACATTGTATCAATAAGTGTGTGCATTTGATTTCTTTGTTATTGTAATTACGATTATGAAAAATTTTAACAAATATGTATTGGCCACTGCCCAAACCAATTTGTAAAATTTTTTGTGGGGAGCATGGGGGCTATGTAAGTAGGCTGTTTAGGTTTTTTTATTGGTAACGCCACCTCTGTATGAAAATCACTGGCTGTGCTGTGTGCAGTCTGTGGCTGCTTTGCATTGTTGTAATACTCGCCATTGTAGTGTTAGGCAGCTGGCTGTGAACAGCGCGTAGTGTTGCGCAGTTGGAGGTGAGCCGCCAGCAGTGGTGGATGTGGGGAGAGAGATGGCGGAGTTTTGAAATTTGTCATGAACTGCTATATTTATATATGATGATATCAAGGTAAATACATTGTTTGTTCTCTATTAATATCTTTCATTTGCTAACTATCCCTATGAGTAGTTAGTGCCTTCAGTAGTTTGAATCTTTTATTTAGCTGGCAGTAGTGGCGCTCGCTGTATTGCAGTAGCTTGAGTAGCGAAGATTTTTGTGAGGTAAGTGATTTGTGAAAGGTATAGTTTAATGTTAGTCAGGGCCATTCTTTTGTAGGGATTATTGAAAGTCAGATTGCGTTGCGCTAAAAAATATTGTGTATCGGGTTAAGCACAGTCTTGTATAAAGTTTTCAAAGGGGACGTTTCAAAGAGTAAGTTTCAAGTGTCGCCGAATTAGTTTCCTACTGAAAAACTTAAAAAAAAACGCCAGTTCTGTATACAGTGTTTGTTTTAACTTGAGCCAACTAAATATCTCGGAAATGACGCATCGTACGAAAAAATGTTGTAGGCGGAATGTTATTATTAGCAATAGATTAAGAAAAAGACATTTGCCGGTGTTACAACGGCCACCTCCTAACCATCCGCCCCCACCCCACGCCCCCCACTTCCTCATTCTCTCCTTGGGAGGGAGGGGGAGGGTCAACTTTGTATTTACAAATGGAACCCCCCATTTTATTGTATATTCAGATTCTACGCCAAAAAATACGTACGGTTTACTCAAAACGTTTTTTTTTTCATTCACGGTAGGTGGCGCTGTAGTCGACAAATATCAAGTGTGCCTGTTTTTGGAATTAAGAACCAACACATCTGATTTTGCATTTCATTTACGATGTAAATGTAAACCTTTGTATTCTAACAGTTGACATTTATTTTCAACGTTACTTGAGTGTTCCAAATGTGATTGCACATTACACATAATATGGCTAGACATTGACATTTCTGGCAGATAAGCTACTTGTGTGGTAACGTAGTTTTCTGTTCCATGCGGGCTTGATGGTGGTGAGCCCCCAAACCATAGGAGTGCTTGATTTCGGTAGCCGCCCTCATAGATCGCCATCAGGCTGACTGGTTTCGGTGTGTGTTTCCATCCAACCGCCGTGACACTCTCCCTGGCCCACAACCACCTTAATAAGGTAAAATTTGCATGGAGTGATAGCGACAGGCACACCTGCCGTGGATACTCACCGAAGTGAAGAACCCCAATGGCGAGAGGCAAGGGGACTCACCGAAATAAAGCACTTCAGAGATGAGAGGTCAGGGGACTCACCGAACTCAAGCATCCCGTCGGGAACAGAAAACTATTAAATAAATGTCGTTGTTCCTGGATCACGTTAAAAGTAGTTTCTGACCACCGCTGAAACAGCTAACCATATTGTACTGAACAATAAAAATTGAAAATAAACTTTCAACATATATATCAACCGTTAGAACAGAAAGGTTCATATTTACATCGTAAATGAAATGTAGAATCAAATGCATCGGTTCTTAGTTGCAAAAACAGGCACACGTGAGATTTGTCGACTACAGCGTCATCTACAACGAATGGAAAACAATGGTTTGAGTAAAGTGTACGTATTTTTTGTCTTATAATCTCAATAAGCAATGAAAATGGCTGGTTGCCATTTGAAAATACAAAGTTGACCCCGCCCACGCAGGAGGGGTGGTTAGAAGGAGGCTAGTTGCAACACAGATATATGTCCCCTATGCTAATAGGAACTTTTAACCTAGAACATTTTTTTTCATACAACGCATTGTTTTCGAGATATTTTGTTGGCTCGATTTAAAACCAACACCTTGTGCATGGATCTTGAGATTTTTTTAAAAATATTTTGAAACCGGGGTGGTGAGACTTCCTTCACCTGTTTCTTCTGCAACATTCACAAGGCCGAATATTTCTTACCTCTGAATTTCATCAGGAAAACATTGTAGGTGATGCCGAGGAGTGGAGTTGGTCACGAAGTGTGTCACCCAGGCACATGGCAGGTCAGCCGTGGAGTACAATTACGATTGCAATATCACTTCGATTCACAGAAAAGTTGCAGCTGCTGTTTACTCTTTGATCTGGGTAAATATCATCGGTTACTTCGGCCGGTGTTCGGACAGCAGTCAGAGTTACTCTCACGGCCGCTCATCCATGTCTCCAGGCGCCTCCACTTGTTAATCGCGTCTCTTCTTAACGGCGGGCTCCCTGATGTTCCGACGGTTGTTGTTTCTGTATAATGTGCAATATATCGCCGACCGACCTAACAGGCTTCTACAGGAGCTGAGAGTTCTGCTGTTATGTGCACTTAGGGCCTGGTCTCCCACCACACTGTGAATTATCGTCAGTCTCGAGTCGTTATTTACAGTTGAGTTCAGTTTTTCCGACGTCCAGTGCACCCTTCGACGATCTTTTGTTTTCCGAGCCGGCACTGACATTTAGCGAAACGCACATTTCTCTCAGCGCTTCCGAGCTCTGCTGGATGTGATGGTTCGCGAGATCTTAATAATTGCGGAGCCCTAAGCTTTGTTTATATTGAAACGACCTTCCCTTTTGACAAGGCTTTCGGACGTCTTTATTTCGATTGTTTCGTTAAGTGTACTGTCCCAGAAACTTGGCGTTCATAGTACAATACTGTTCTCGTCGTATTTCAAGACTGTATTCGCGGCAGTCCTCAGCGCCATCTGATTTGCTTGGTTGATTTGGTAGGGTGTGTCGCTGGTATTCCTTGAATTTCTCGTCGACTGTTCTTATTTCGCGCCCCATGTATGACATGCCGCATTCGAGTAGATTGCGACACACATCCGACATTCGCAGACCCAGAGCGTCTTTACAAAGAAGATTTTTTATTTTAGTCGAAAGCGGCGAAATGCACTGATTGTACTTCGCTGTTAGCTTGTTGACGTGCAGAAAGTCAAGTTGCAAAACGGTCTGTTGTCTGCGTTGAACTACAGGTCGCCCTGTAACTGGGTAAGTACCACAATGCCTGGTGGAGCCCCAGCTTCAGGACTGTTGACAGATTTAGAGTTTACTTTTACCTTACTTTACGCTTGAGAATGAGCGACAATCACGGACATGCTGTCCGACACGCTCCTCAACGAAGAAAAAACTCAAACTGCACTGTAAGCATCATAGTCATTCCATTTCCGAAACCACTTTTTGACCTCGGGTTCCTGTCATCATATCTCTCTACAAAGCTCAAATATATCTCAAAACGCTTAAGTATCGCATTATCATAATAAATGGAAATCATTTTATATTTAATATACCAGATGTACATTAGAAATTGCTTACAAAGAGTTCAAAAAATGGTTCAAATGGCTCTGAGCACTATAGGACTTAACATCTGACGTCATCAGTCACCTAGAACTTAGAACTACTTAAACCTAACTAACCTAAGGACATCACACACATCCATGCCCGAGGCAGGGTTCGAACCTGCGACCGTAGCAGTCGCGCGGTTCCGGACTGAAGCGCTTAGAACCGCTTGGCCACCGCGGCCGGCTACAAGCAGTTAATAATACTAAAACGTATAACTCAAAATTTTTCACTTTAGTCACACATCATTCTCTTATGAATGTGCCATGAGGAAGACATGCAAAGTATTTATTTGACAGACAAGTATTCGGGCATACAGCGGCATCTGATACCAAGGGTAAGAAGCGAATATACCAATACCAACATAGAAAACATAAGAACGTTTTGCATAGGTCGTTACAGGTTCATTTAGTAAGAGCGAAAGCGTGACAGAGATGGTCGTGTATGCCGACTCCAGTTCGTAGTAATTGACGGAGCGTCATCGAGTGAAACAGAAGTGATTTCTAGTGTTCTGCAGGGTAGCGTTGTAGTCTTCCTGCTGTTCGTAATGTATATGAATGGTTTAGGGGACAATCTGAGCAGCGCTCTTAGATTGTTTGCATATGACTCAGTCATTTGCTATCTATTACAGTTATCAGAAAATCAAAACCAATAGCAAACTGATTTAGACAAAATATCTGTGTAGTGCGAAAAGTGGAACTTGACCCTAAACAAAGAAAAGTGTGAGCACTTCACATGAGCATTATAAAGAATCCGTCACATTTCTGTTACATGATAAATAATACAAATATAAAGGCTGTCAATTGAGCCAAATATCTAGGAATGACAATTACGAGGAGCTGAAATTGGAATGATAAGACAGATAATGTTGTGGTCAGTGCAAAATGAAGACTGCGTTTTATTGGCAAAATGCTTACAAAATGCAACAAATCCACTAGAAGACTGGCTGCTCTACATATGCTAGTCATCTGCTAGAGTACTGCTGTGCGGTATGACATCCTTACGAGATAGAGTTGATCTAGGACACCGAAAAATTCAGAGAAGGGCAGCCCGTTTTGCACTATCGGGAAATATCCGGGAGAGTGTCACGGATATGACACGCTACTTGGGGTGGCGATCATCAAAACGAAGGCGTTTTTCGTTCCGGCGAGATCTTTCCGCGAAAATCTCCAGTTTTCTACTCCGAATGCGAAAATGTTTTCTTAAGGCCCACCTACATATGGAGAAATTAGTATTGTAATAAAATAAGTGAAATCAGAATTCGCACGCAAAATTCGAGCTATAGGAAAACATTGTGAAATTGGTTCGATGAACTCTCTGCCGGGCACATAAGCATGAATCGCTGAGTAGACATGCAGATTCAAATGTAAATAAAAGTAAGCCTGGTAAATAATGGTTTCCACGAAGCGATGATGAGCTCATCGAGTATTTCGGTGACATTTCTTACGGTGAAAGAATGCTTACGTGGTAAATGCATGATAGAGCACCAGCACACTTTCAGCTGGCCGTACGGGAATACGTGACAAGAATCTTTGACAACAAGTTTTTCGCTCGTGGCTCGCCAACACCGGGTTCCCGGGTCCCCCTGACTTCAATCTGTTGTATTTTTGTTTTCTTTGGGAGGAGGGGGATATTTAAAAGTTAAGTATATTCCAGCCCTGATGATAGTGTGATGAACCCCGGGAACGCATTGTGGTTGGCTGTCAATGCTTTCGGAAGACGCTTGTGAATTTCAGACATGTGCAGAGACGTTCTTAGACCTGCCTTCACATGAACAGTGACTGTGTGGAAAACATGTTGTAACGTGAAACTTCCTGGCAGATTAAAACTGTGTGCGCCGACCGAGACTCGAACTCGGGACCTTTGCCTTCCGCGGGCAAGTGCTCTACCAACTGAGCTACCGAAGCACGACTCAGGCCCGGCCCTCACAGCTTTACTTCTGCCAGTATCTCGTCTCCTACCTTCCAAACTTTACAGAAGCTCTCCTGCGAACCATGCAGAACTAGCACTCCTGAAAGAAAGGATACTGCGGAGACATGGCTTAGCCACAGCCTGGGGGATGTTTCCAGAATGAGATTTTCACTCTGCAGCGGAGTGTGCGCTGATATGAAACTTCCTGGCAGATTAAAACTGTGCGCGCCGACCGAGACTCGAACTCGGGACCTTTTCAAAGGTCCCGAGTTCGAGTCTCGGTCGGCGCACACAGTTTTAATCTGCCAGGAAGTTTCATATCAGCGCACACTCCGCTGCAGAGTGAAAATCTCATTCTGATGTTGTAACGTGTTTGCCTTCAAGAGCATATTTGCATATTCGCCTTGTGGTTGAACCTCACCTTCTGTCCTTTTCTTTGCTTTCTAATATGTAGCCTAATTATGGAAATATGATGCCAGTGTAATTAATACTTTGCTCGAGTTTACTTCTTTTTATATTCCGCTTTCTCATGCCCCTACACGATAGGCAAACTGCGCTTCCAACCGAGCACTGTGCCACTGTTTAACTGCAGTTTGGGCCCTCGAGGACGCAGAGGTAAAGTGTTCATATACTCAGTCGTAATACGGCATATCGGAAAAACTATTGGTTTCTGGGCCTATGTCTATTAGGATAAGTCTACTTGGTTGTTTCATTGTCCTCTACCCGCCTCTTTCGTTTGTACCTACAATAGTCAAACGCCCTTTGTAACGAGGTTGCCAACCTGACCCGGATCTCACTACAAACTAACATAAACAGGATATTCCCGGAGGAATGGCCAATATTCAGGGATATGGCAGGAACGATCAGTCGAAGCAAAAAATCTAGTAAATAGTCTTTAAAGTGCGTACCTTGGGAAGTATCTTCGCTACCGTGAAACACATCTTCTACTGAACAAGTGCTCCTAACGCTTACGGTAAAAATTTTGGAGCCCATGTTTATTAGACAATTTTTTTATTCTCCGTATGTCCATCTTTTTATATGTGTTTGCGGGACTCGGCTGTTCGATAGAGGATGTCAAATTAAACGCCATTCAGCCATCACATTTCCAGTTTTATCTGGCAACCAGTTTCAGCGTTTTTCTACGCCATCTTCAGGCCCCTGACCGACGTGCAGGAAGAATCTACCTCGTTTGTGGTCAAAACAGGGACCAGCAGTATTGGTATTAGTAGATATTTGCTACAGTGATCGTTTCAACCATGTTAGATAAACATTTTTTTTATTTTTTTAGTCCATACTTCCTCGTCCCAGAATACGGAAAGCAAAGAGCTTACAGCAGAAGAAGTATTTTCCACAGTGTCGAAAATGAAGAAGTGCCCATAGCTCTTAAGGTATGCATTTTAGAACCCATGTTTACTGGACATTTTTGCCTCCAGTGATCTTTACTGCCATGCCCCAGAATATTTACCATTCCTCCTGGGACATCCTATACTGTCAATGTTTAGTCAAGGTGCAGCTCATGGTGTACAAGATGATGTCCCTTATAAAATAGAGACACGCAGCGGAGCAATTACAATGTAAGATTTTCTCTCACCTCATATCTTGTAAATTGATCGAAACTGCGAGCTCCTGATACGCCTAGACATTCACTAGATATACAGATAAGTAGCTGTGTGGCTAAATACGGATGTTTAGAAGATGATATTTCCGTAACATGAAGTACCGCGGCCACTCGACCGGCTGTTGGGTAGAGTCACGATGCTTGTGGACGCCTGAGCAGCTCCCGCCTCTCTAGGGGCCGCCGTGGACGAGAGGGAGCCGCCCCCACAAATCACCCGCCACCTCTGCCCTTCAGACGGCGGCCAGCACCCAGCAGCCCTGATTTACGAGAGCCGCTGGTAAACATTAATTCCTCGCCACGGAGGATTAGCTCTCGGCGGTCCTCCCACATTTGTTACCCATCATCGGCACCGTCATTTGTCACGTGACAGAAGTACTGTGCGCCAGGGAAAGCCGTATATACCCGGCGACAGTCGACCAGCGAAGTGCAAACGTGCTAGTTTAATGTTTGAGCGACCGCGACGACCCTTTGTCATCGTCGGCACTGTTAATCTTGTCGTCTTCCAGTACGTCGCGAAGGGTGGTCACTAACGGAGCAGCTTAACCCCTACCCGCTATTCCGCTGCAAGAGGGAGACCGTAAATAAAATCTTCCGGACGCTAAGGGAAGGACCGAGAAAAAAAAGGACCCGTATTAAAATGGCCGTGAAGGAGGGAAGCAGTCGTTCTCCTCTACCATTCAACCTGTAAAACGACGAACCAGTGACGAAAATAAAAATATTCTTCAGGAGTGGGATTAAGATTCAGTGTGGAAGGGTTGGGTTGGCAGCGAGGTCATCGGTCTCATCGGATTAGGGAAGGACGGGGAAGGAAGTCGGCCGTGCCCTTTGAAAAAAACCATCCCGGCATTTTCCTGGAGCGAAGTGTGGAAGAATATCGATGATAAGATTCCCTGACAACAACGCTATCCTTTGCGAAAGACTTGTTGAATGTTTTTGACAGTCTACCGAACGCAGAATATCGGATAGAACTAAACCTAAGAAAGACGATACTATTAAGAATCACCAGAAATGAGACACACTGCCAGACAAAAAGAAGAAAGAAACGTGAAGCACGTACGTGACATCGATGGGTGTTACTGATTACAGTTGCAGCTTTTTGTAACAGGTAAACGGCCCACCACACTGCATTATAACTTTGTATGTGCATCCTTATAATATATGGTTAAGACTTCGGCTGTTCATATGAAGTGAAAATTAAAATACCCGCAGCCATATATTTTGCATTTAATTTATTTATACAACCAGTTTGGGTGTTCCATTACACCATCATTAGGCCCCTTAATCAACGTAAATTGGAAGGAATACAATCTCGTGTACAGTCATAACAGGAGCCAATATTAAATAAACTGTCATGGCGGCACGCAGATTGGATTCCTCCCAATACAAGTTGGTCAAGACGCCTTAAGGTAGTGTAATGGGGCACCTAAACTAGTGGCGTAAGTAAATTTAGCGCAAAAGAGACGTATGCAGGTGTTTTAATTTACATTTCATTCACACTGCATTATAGTTGTTCGTCCTTAGGAATGTTGCCTGACCGGATAGAATACGTAAGGGGTCGGAACAGCATCAGATATTAATAGAAAGACACGAAGATAGCGGGTAGTCGTTTGACACAGTGGCATCAGGACCTGACACAGTTTACAAGTGTCGTCATTGCGGGTCTCCATTTGGCCGACTGGTCGAATTGTGCAATATCCACATTCGTGGAGCATTCGCATGAGCTAGTGGCCCAGTAACGGAATGCTTGGGAACCTGCGGGCAGGCGTATTCCCCGTCAAATATCCGGTCGACCACATCTGTCCCTCACAACGGAGGATCGCCGTATTGTTCATTAAGCTTATTGTAATTCTCAAAATTTTCTGAATGCCCTTGTGCGAAAAGGAGGCATTCTTTCCTATAGGGATTCCCATTTCAGTGTACGAAGCATCTCCTTAATAACCTGAATGTGTTGACCGAACATACTGGTAACAAATATAGCAACCTGCCTCTGAATTGCTTCGATGTCTGCCTTTAATCGACCTGGTGGGGGTTTCCAAATAATTGAACAGTGCTCAAGAATGGTTGCACTAGTGTTCTCTACGCGATCTCCTCTATAAGTGAGCTATGCTTACCTGTAATTCTCCCAGTGACCGAAGCCGACTACTCGCCTTCCCTACAACCGAACTTACTTTGCAGCGTCAAGCAGTACACCATTAGTGCTGTATTCGAACATCACAGGATTCTTTTTCCTAACCTTTTGAATCAACTTACATTTTTCTACATCTAGAGAAAGTTGCCATTCATCACACCAAACAGAAATTCTGTCAAAGAAATGCCACATTGTACTACACTCACTGATCGACACTACAGTATTAGTAGCAACAGCAGTGGAGTCATCCCCACCCCACTCGTAAGACGATTTACTTAAGTAGAGTACAAAGGCGGTCCTAGTACACTTTCCTGGGCACTCTCGACCCCTGACAATACCCTCGTCTCTTCAACACTTGCCTTCCGAAACGATATACTGTGCTGTATTACCTGAGAAGTCTTTAAACCACGTACATATTTGGGAAACCAGAAGGACCTTCGTTAACAGTCTGCAGTGGATCACTGTGTCAAACGCTTTCCGGAAATATGGCAATAGCAGAGCTGCCTTCTACCCTTTATCCATGGCTTTAACGGTATGTGAGTAAATCACGCCGAATTGTTGCTCACACTGAGATCCTTCTATATCCGTGTTGATTTGTGGACAGAGGCTTTTCTATCTCAAGGAAAATATTGTTTACGAATAGAGAATATGCTCGAGATTTCTGCCGCAAGCTGGGTACTCACCTGTGTTTTTGGTAGTCTGTACTTTACCCTTCGTGTGTAGAGGAGTCGCCTGCGCTTTTGTTTCAGTCGCTGCGGACCTCGCGCTAAGCAAGGAAATCGCGATAAATGCAAGTATGGAGCCAATACCGAAGAATACTCTTTGTAAAACTAAACTGGCGACTTATTTCTTTCAATTACTTTAACTCGCCAGGGATGCCTGTTCTACATTTTCCATATAGAAGTCTGGGCGAAAGTCAAACGAAAGTCTGTCTTTACGACCCTCCTGAGTTAACAACATTTTTAATTTTTTTTTTTTACCATGAAATTTGAAACTTCAGATTTGCTTTTGGTGTCTTCCATTGCCTTACGAGACTAGTCGACGTATGACTGAAAAGAAGCCTTCGACTGTCCTACTGTTTTTTTGTAGGACCAGAATTTTCTCGGATTCTTGGAAAACCATTTCGTTGAGGTGTGATGGTGGAAGTTATGAACTTCGCTCATCGATCTTTTTATAGATGCACTTATTTCTGTTAACTTTTCCGTGTCGTCAATGCTGTAAATTTTTTTTTTACCGGGAATGCAGCAGTTTAAGTTTCTGTTTCCCCATAATTTTCTGAATTTTGTCTTTGCCATCCGTAATCCACTCATTCGGCACATACTTTTCCATTAGGTTAGTCGCCTCCAACTAATATTTCATGATCGGGATACTTCCGTACTACTGAGCATAGACTTTATTTATCCATTCTGCAACTGTTGTTGTGCAATCGAATGATTTTCAGAAACATTCGATGATGAACTTCAGTTCATGAGCGCCAGTTACTCACGTTCAGATAACGTCGTAGTCTTACTTAGTTTACACCTCTATAGACAAGATATTTTTGTCGATTGCAATGAACGGTCCCCTTCCTATGGCGTCCCGTCTGTCTTTTCGATGTACGCTCCACGCCTCGTAAAATGTTTCGGAAGTTTCTGCTACTGGTTTCATCAATCTCTAAGTTCAGAGCACAATTTGTGTGCGACAGCTTTGTTGAGGGTTGTAAATTCATTTCAAAAATACTCTACTACCCCTGTGTAGCATACCTGACGTGTCAACAGGAATCCTACGATTCTCCACGAGATAGCGCTGACGTCTCCAGTCAAGACCATCATAGACTGTCCACTGGGCTCCAAACGAAAGAACCCCCATCCATCCTTAGTATGATACTTCAATTTCCGAGTACTACATGCACCCTGTGAGCTAAGCCGTCAGTCCACCACTTCCGCCAGCCATCCGTACTATGGAGTCAGAAGCCAAGCAGTAGCCATCATTGCCGCCGATATGAGCCACAGCTGGAAGATGACTGCGCCCTGGTCCCTCAACAGCCGCAGGTATATCTCCCTTACATCTCAGACGAGGTCCCCCAGTAGACGTACTGAGCAGACATTGGACTTCTTCCCAGCCATTAACGTTACTTCTCTGAGAAACTCCATAACGCGCCTTACATTGGAGCTCCTGATAACTAGAAAATACCATCTTCCCCGCCCCCCACCCCCCTTTGAGACTGCCCGAACCCTGCTGAAGGAGTGGGTGCTTGTCCATTCACGGCGTGACAATGCGAGGCCACACACGGACTCTCAGTCATGGGTGACGCGCAGAACGAGGTAGCGCATTTTTAACACACTGTACTTTCTATCTGCAGAAATACAGTTCAAATCCCCGTCCCGCCATCCTGATTTACGCTATCCCTGATTTCCCTGATTGCCAAGGGTTAGTTAGTTAATTTCATGGTCCATTGATCATTTTGTTCGATAAATCGTAATTATATGGAACGAGACATTTAACATTCACATCGCAAACTAATTTGTAAATACTCATTACAATCCCCCCCTCCCATGAACCATGGACCTTGCCGTTGGTGGGGAGGCTTGCGTGCCTCAGCGATACAGATGGCCGTATCGTAGGTGCAACCACAACGGTGGGGTATCTGTTGAGAGGCCAGACAAACATGTGGTTCCTGAAGAGGGGCAGCAGCCTTTTCAATAGTTGCAGGGGCAGCAGTCTGGATGATTGACTGATCTGGCCTTGTAACATTAACCAAAACGGCCTTGCTGTGCTGGTACTGCGAACAGCTGAAAGCAAGGGGAAACTACAGCCGTAATTTTTCCCGAGGACATGCAGCTTTACTGTATGATTAAATGATGATGGCGTCCTCTTGGGTAAAATATTCCGGAGGTAAAATAGTCCCCCATTCGGATCTCCGGGCGGGGACTACTCAAGAGGACGTCGTTGTCAGGAGAAAGAAAACTGGCATTCTACGGATCGGAGCGTGGAATGTCAGATCCCTTAACCGGGCAGGTAGGTTAGAAAATTTAAAAAGGGAAATGGATAGGTTAAAGTTAGGGGTAATGCAGGAGTAGGTTTAATAATGAATAAAAAAATAGGAGTGCGGGTTAGCTACTACAAACAGCATAGTGAACGCATTATTCTGGCCAAGATAGACACAAAGCCCATGCCTACTACAGTAGTACAAGTTTATATGCCAACTAGCTCTGCAGATGATGAAGAAATTAATGAAATGTATGACGAGATAAAAGAAATTATTCAGGTAGTGAAGGGAGACGAAAATTTAATAGTCATGCGTGACTGGAATTCGTTAGTAGGAAAAGGGAGAGAAGGAAACATAGTAGGTGAATATGGATTGGGGGGAAGAAATGGAAGAGGAAGCCGCCTTGTAAAATTTTGCACAGAGCATAACTTAATCATAGCTAACACTTGGTTCAAGAATCATAAAAGAAGGTTGTATACCTGGAAGAATCCTGGAGAAACTAAAAGGTATCAGATAGATTATATAATGGTAAGACAGATATTTAGGAACCAGGTTTTAAATTGTAAGACATTTCCACGGGCAGATGTGGATTCTGACCACAATCTATTGGTTATGAACTGCAGATTGAAACTGAAGAAACTGCAAAAAGGTGGGAATTTAAGGAGATGGGACCTGGATAAACTGAAAGAACCAGATGTTGTAGAGAGTTTCAGGGAGAGCATAAGGGAACAATTGACAGGAATGGGGGAAAGAAATACAGTAGAAGAAGAATGGGTAGCTCTGAGGGATGAAGTAGTGAAGGCAGCAGAGGATCAAGTAGGTAAAAAGACGAGGGCTAATAGAAATTCTTGGGTAACAGAAGAAATATTGAATTTAATTGATGAAAGGAGAAAATATAAAAATGCAGTAAATGAAGCAGGCAAAAAGGAATACAAACGTCTCAAAAATGAGATCGACAGGAAGTGCAAAATGGCTAAGCAGGGATGGCTAGAGAACAAATGTAAGGATGTAGAGGCTTGTCTCACTAGGGGTAAGATAGCTACTGCCTACAGGAAAATTAAAGAGACCTTTGGAGAGAAGAGAACCACTTGTATGAATATCAAGATCTCAGATGGCAACCCAGTTCTAAGCAAAGAAGGGAAGGCAGAAAGGTGGAAGGAGTATATAGAGGGTTTATACAAGGGCGATGTACTTGAGGACAATATTGTGGAAATGGAAGAGGATGTAGATGAAGATGAAATGGAAGATAAGATACTGCGTGAAGAGTTTGACAGAGCACTGAAAGACCTGAGTCGAAACAAGGCCCCGGGAGTAGACAACATTCCATTAGAACTACTGATGGCCTTGGGAGAGCCAGTCATGACAAAACTCTACCATCTGGTGAGTAAGATGTATGAGACAGGTGAAATACCCACAGACTTCAAGAAGAATATAATAATTCCAATACCAAAGAAAGCAGGTGTTGACAGATGTGAAAATTACCGAACTATCAGTTTAATAAGTCACAGCTGCAAAACACTAACGCGAATTCTTTACAGACGAATGGAAAAACTGGTAGAAGCGGCCCTCGGGGAAGATCAGTTTGGATTCCGTAGAAATGTTGGAACACGTGAGGCAATACTAACCTTACGACTTATCTTAGAAGAAAGATTAACAAAAGGCAAACCTACGTTTCTAGCATTTGTAGACTTACAGAAAGCTTTTTACAACGTTAACTGGAATACTCTCTTTCAAATTCTGAAGGTGGCAGGGGTAAAATACTGGGAGCGAAAGGCTATTTACAATTTGTACAGAAACCAGATGGCAGTTATAAGAGTCGAGGGGCATGAAAGGGAAGCAGTGGTTGGGAAAGCAGTGAGACAGGGTTGTAGCCTCTCCCCGATGTTATTCAATCTGTATATTGAGCAAGCAGTAAAGGAAACAAAAGAAAAATTCGGAGTAGGTATTAAAATTCTTGGAGAAGAAGTAAAAACTTTGAGGTTCGCCGATGACATTGTAATTTTGTCAGAGACAGCAAAGGACTTGGAAGAGCAGTTGAACGGAATGGACAGTGTCTTGAAAGGAGGATATAAGATGAACATCAACAAAAGCAAAACGAGGATAATGGAATGTAGTCAAATTAAATCGGGTGATGCTGAGGGGATTAGATTAGGAAATGAGACACTTAAAGTAGTAAAGGAGTTTCGCTATTTAGGGAGCAAATTAACTGATGATGGTCAAAGTAGAGAGGATATAAAATGTAGACTGGCAATGGCAAGGAAATCGTTTCTGAAGAAGAGAAATTTGATAACATCGAGTATAGATTTAAGTGTCAGGAAGTCGTTTCTGAAAGTATTTGTATGGAGTGTAGCCATGTATGGAAGTGAAACATGGACGATAACCAGTTTGGACAAGAAGAGAATAGAAGCTTTCGAAATGTGGTGCTACAGAAGAATGCTGAGGATAAGGTGGGTAGATCACGTAACTAATGAGGGGGTATTGAATAGGATTGGGGAGAAAGTTTGTGGCACAACTTGACTAGAACAAGGGATCGGTTGGTAGGACATGTTTTGAGGCATCAAGGGATCACAAATTTAGCATTGGAGGGCAGGGTGGAGGGTACAAATCGTAGAGGGAGACCAAGAGATGAATACACTAAGCAGATCCAGAAGGATGTAGGTTGCAGTAGGTACTGGGAGATGAAGAAGCTTGCACAGGATAGAGTAGCATGGAGAGCTGCATCAAACCAGTCTCAGGACTGAAGACCACAACAACAACAACATTACAATAACAAAATGCTTCTATGGAATAGGTGTGGTTGTCAAGGAGAAACTTTTTCAGGTTGTTTTCAAATTTTACTCTTCTGTCTGTGAGACATTTTACATCACTGGGTAAGTGATCAAAAAAGTTTTTTGTACAATTGTAAGCTCCTTTTGTGTTAATTATGTACATCATGTACATCATTGTTCATTTTGAACTATAGTAGATTATTTTCACCAAACTTCGTGTTTGAGCGAATAAGTATACAGTGAATCAGGAGCCAGAATGCTCAACTCTTTGAATGCGATCTACAAGACAATCGTGGCAGAGCACCACACATTATTCTTACAATAGGTTTTTGAGCGATGAAGAGTTTCTTTCTTAAAGGTGAGTTACTCCAGAACGTTAGTCCATATGCCGTTATTTAAAGAAAATACTCAAAATATGTTAAGTTACTGATTTGTCTCTCCGAAAGATATACAATGATTTTAAGTGCAAATGTGACTAAAATAAGTCGTTTTAGGAGTTACAAAATTCTCATCAATATGAATGAGTTTAGCCCCCTATTTATTATTTCCACACCACGTCTTACACTTCTCACCCGTGTCACCAGACGTTCAGAACTGAATATGTTGTCTTTCCAAAATTCGCCGGAAAACAGTCGATGAAAGTTTTAAAAACATTTTTACCATTTCTTCTGTTTTTGTATGTACGCTTGGATTGCTTACAATACTAGTGTCATCAGTAAGAAGAACTAACTATGCTTGCTGCAGATTAGACGGATGGTTCCTTTGAAAGGGCGTGGCCGATTTTCTTCGTCATCCTTCCTTAAAACGAGCTGTGCTCGATCTCTAATGACCTCTTAGTCGAGGGACATTAAGTACTAATCTCTCTTCCTTCCTTCCAGCGCCGCCGGCGCATTACAACCTGCCACACACTTTGCGGATGAGCGCGGCTCCGTCGTGTAGGATATGCCGGAAGGCGCGTTAGCATCTGAGCCTGTGGGCGAAACAAGAGACACAGAAGGCGTCCCAGGCGATGCGCCAGTCTCTCCGCCACCACCACACTCCGAGGCAGCAGCTTGTAGATGGCCGATGGTGATGCACGCGTCTTCCGCTGTTCGAGATAAAAAAAAAAAAAAATGATAAAGCTGAGCCCTATTGCTTGCTGGTCCCGACACCTCAGTAAAAACGCGAGAGAGCACAACAGTCTGTTTCTCGTCTTGCGGAGTTTATCGAACTTTCTGTTGACCATTTACTCCCCGTAGAGGTACCGGATGTGCTGTTTATGTTTTAAGACTTTCCCGAGGTAGCAACTGCTTCAATCGTTCACGGGCGTCGCCTCGGATAATGGTGTGGAAGCTGCGCATTACTTCGACGAGACAGCTGCTCGTCATCTTCAGGTGATTACTGATGTGTTGTTGCAATGGCTCGCCGATATATACGTTGACTCGCTAGAAGAGCGCAAGAGCCAACGGTTAAGGCTACGGTATTACGTCATCGTAGACGAATCATAGAACACGGTGACATCCAGTGCCCCCTGCCGTACAGACGGGCCACTGGCTTCTCATTTGCGATGTGGGAAAGGCGCAGCCGTAAATAGCGTCCCAGCGCGCGTGCGGGCAGAGTGTTGGCGCCCAGTTTAAGTGTGCCGACTTTGATTCTCCGTCGATGTTGACTCCGCTTCGTTCGACTGCGGAAGACGATGCCTTAATAGAACCAGTGCTGGTTCCCATCCCTTGCTGACTTGAAATCCCCTGTCTCTATTGATGAGGTCGTTACTTATACGGATTTGTCTCTCCGTAGTTCATGCTGTGTCCAGTGTCAAGACAGTGTTCAGCCACAGCAAACTTTTCTGGCTGACCCAGTCTGGTGTGACGTCTATGTTCAGCACATCTACCCTTAACAGTGCGACACGTCTGGCTAATGTATGATTTCCCTCAATGGCACGGGATTTTATGTATCCCTGGTTTCCTTATACGTACGTCGTGTTTAACAGAACCCAGCATAGTTTTCACACACGCTGGAGGGCGGAAGACACGTTTTATTTGGTGCTTTTAGAACAGCCTGACGATCTTAAAGGACATGCCACCAACTTACGGTAGAAAAACCATCCTCTCGGATTTCTCTGTTTATTCTGGCTGCTTTTGAGCTTTAGTGCGTGCAGGTTTAAATGCACTACGGATCTGTTTGTCAGAGTAACCGTTTTGTACTAATACAGAGCGCAGATGGCTAAGATCTACTGATATGCTCCCTGCATCAGAGATAATTGTAGCCCTATGAACGAGAGTCCGCAACACGCAACTGCATTGAGATGGGTGATGACAGCTCGTTACTCGTAGATACAGGTCATTGTGAGTCGTTTTGCGAAACACACTGTGACCCAAGCAACCATCTTCTTTTTTGAGGACCAAGACATCAAGAAAAGGGAGGTGTCCATTCTTCTCCATTTCCATGGTGAAGCAATTGTTGGTATGGTGGGAGTTAAGATGGTCCAGAAATGCAGGAAGCGTTGCTGCTCCGTGTGGCCAAACTACAAAAGTATTGTCCACATATGTCCAGAAACATTTAGATTTCAACACTGCTGACTGAAGTGCTTTTTCCTCTAAGCCTTCCTTAAAAAGGTTAGATACTATGGGACACAAAGGGCTACCCACAGCAACACAGCGTGCTCAAAATATCGTTCATTAAATAAAAAGTACATTGAGGTAAGTACATGTCTGAACAGATGTAATACGTCCTCCTTCAACTTAGTTCCTATAAGTTGTAATGAATCCACCAAGGGTATCGTGTGAACTAACAAGGGAACCTCCCCATCGCACCCCCCTCAGATTTAGTTATAACTTGGCACAGTGGATAGGCCTTGAAAAACTGAACACAGATCAATCGAGAAAACAGGAAGAAATTGTGTGGAACTATGAAAAAAATTAGTAAAATATACAAACTGAGTGGTCCATGCTAAGATAGGCAACGTCAAAGACAGTGGAAGTCAAGGAGCGCCGTGGTCCCGTGGTTACCGTGAGTAGCTGCGGACCGAGAGGTTCTTGGTTCAAGTCTTCCGTCGACTTATAATTTTACTTTCTTTATTTTCGCAAAGTTATGATCTGTCCGTTCGTTCATTGACGTCTCTGTTCACTGTAATAAGTTTAGTGTCTGTGTTTTGCGACCGCACCGCAAAACCGTGCGATTAGTAGACGAAAGGACGTGCCTCTCCAATGGGAACAGAGAACATTTGATCGCAAGGTCATAGGTGAACCGATTCCTCCACAGGAAAATACGTCTGATATATTTTATACGACACTGGTGACGGCATGTGAGTCACATGGCAGGAATATGTTTTCGACCCACCTAACTTGTACACTTGGCGAATGGGTAAAAAGATTTTTCTACCTTGCCCGATTTAGGTTTTCTTGTTGATGTGATAATCACTCCCAAAAAAGCGATGAAAACATAAGAGTCTGACACAAACTGAAAATAGAAAATTAAAATTTTCACTTGGTGGAAGACTCGAACCTAAGATCTCTCTTTCCGCAGCTGCTCACGCTAACCACGGGACCACGGAGCTACTAAATTCTAATTGGCCTTGATGTTGCTTATCTATCACGTTGACTACTCAGTTTGTATATTTTGCTTATTTTTTCATAGTTCCACACAACTTCTTCCTGTTTTCTCGATTGATCTGTGTTCAGTTTTTCAAGGCCTTTCCACTGTGCCAACTTATAACTAAATCTGAGGGGGGTGCGATGGGGAGGTTCCCTTGTAAGAGACCACATCGAAACTCACTAAAATGTCAGTTGGTTCATGATGTGTCGGCAGCTGGGCCAACACCTTGTAAATAGAGGTGGCTTAAGGCACGATAGACTAACGCAGACGGGCGTGAAGTACTGGAACAGGATACGTAATTAATGCTATGAAGAAAAGTACGTAGTTTCTCATATACTTATCTTTAATAACTCATTGTGGTACATCGCACAAAGGAGACTTTAATTACAATCACTGTAAGGCTAATGGCGCCTTGCTAGTTCGTAGCCATTAACTTAGCTGAAGGCTATTCTGTCTCTCGGCTAATGAGAGAGAAAGGCTTAGTACGTCTAGTCGCTAGCTCTGTCGTCCGTACAACTGGAATGAGTTCGAGTCAGTCTCTCGAGACCTGCCTTGTGGTGGCGCTAGGTTTGCGATCACACAGTGGCGACACGCGGGTCCGACATGTACTACAGGACCGCGGCCGATTTAAGCTACCACCTAGCACGTGTGGTGTCTGGCTGTGACACCACAGTTCAAGACGCAAATTCTTCAG